>NW_027507748.1:348907761-349507761 GCF_037356315.1 Lithobates pipiens | reverse complement strand
GTGCTCCAGAACACCTGATGGCGCTCCCTGCATGTTGGGCCTCTGTATGTGGCCACGCTGTGTAAAAGTCTCACACATGTGGTATCACCATACTCGGGAGTAATAGCAGAATGTGTTTTGGGGTGTAATTTGTGGTATGCATATGCTGTGTGTGAGAAATAACCTGATAATATGACAATTTTGTGAAAAAAAAAAAAAAAGTAAAAAGAATCTTGATTTTGCAAAGAATTGTGGGAAAAAATGACAACTTCAAAAAACTCATCATGCCTCTTACTAAATACCTTGGAATGTCTTCTTTCCAAAAAGGGGTCATTTGGGGGGTATTTGTACTTTTCTGGCATGTTAGGGTCTCAAGAATTGAAATAGGCCGTCAGTCCTTCAGGTGTGATCAATTTTCAGATATTGGCACCATAGCTTGTGGACTCTATAACTTTCACAAAGACCAAATAATATCCACCAATTTGTACTTATTTTTACCAAAGATATGTAGTAGTATAAATTTTGGCCAAAATTTATGAAGAAAAAATTTCTAATCTGCTAAATTTTCTAACAGAAACAAAGAAAAATTCGTTTTTTTACAGAATTTTCGGTATTTTTTCTTTTATAGCACAAAAAAAAAAAAACCCAACGGTGATTAAATACCACCAAAAGAAAGCTCTATTTGTGTGAAAAAAAGGACACAAATTTCATATAGGTCCAGTGTTGCATGACTGAGTAATTGTCATTCAAAATGCGAGAGCACCGAAAGCTGAAAATTGGTCTGGTTATTAAGGGTGTTTAAGTGCCCAGTGGTCAAGTGGTTAATCTCTGCAGTAGCCCCAATTTACACAAAGGCTCCCTGAAAAATTTAGACTAGAGCTACATTGGTACACTAGGGCTACATGGGAGATTTGTATTAGCTTGGTTCAGCAACTTAAATCTTATTAAATGATCTCTATGTTTATGTAACATTTATTTTAATGTGAACTTCTACATTAGAATTTTTTTACTAGCACAATTTAGTAGAGCAATCCATCTCCCACAATCACACAATGCCACAATATAATTGCATAGCTGAAACTATTAGCCATTGATCTTTTTCCCCCGTAGACTTGAATGGGAGTAGAAGATTAATCGCCCATCAATCACTTATGTAGGACACTCTTGAGTGATTTTTTTTCTATTCAAGTACACCCCTGTGAGATTAATCCCATGAAATTAATTTCGTAATAATTGGCCAACAATCAGCAGTAGCACACAAGAGCAATTGTTTTGAGATTTTTGTTGGGTTTCTAAGATTTCTTATGTTACCCTAGCCTTAAAAATCACCCGATTTGCACCATGAAAGTTGTACTCATTCACACATCATTTGGTGAGTTTTCTGCACTGGTCAGTCACCCCTAGGGCACATAGAAAACAATTTCAATATGCTCCATTTGCACAGCAGCCTAGCCTGAAGGTGCATTGAGCTGTAGTAAAATGCAGACATGCTGCATTTTATCACAGTGCAAAGGTAGCCACCGCACATCACTGCACAGCTGCACAATACACTGTGCTGCTGTGCGGAGACATGAATTAACCTTCCTAGCGGTATGATTATTTCAGATTTTAGGTGCTGAACGCGGTACTATTATTTTGCATGGAAATTTGGATTTTTATATTGTAGGCCTGCAATTCTTAGAAATAATTCACTTAAATCTGTCCAAACAAGAGTCTAATAGACATCCCAGATATGATAAAATTTGAAATATGAAATCATAAAAAATAATATATATATATATATATATATATATATATATATATATATAATATATATATATATTATATATATATTATATATATAAAATAAAATAAATAACTATAAATAATTATAACAAATAATAATATAATAATATTAAAAATGATTCAATAATGTAATCAAAACTGAAATATGCTGAGTTGCAGAATTGTCGCTGTCATTACTTTTAGTAGTTGATGACGAATTTCCCCACAAATTACTATTGCTCAATTCTGCGAGTGATTCTAATTTATTATCGCTGTTTTCTAGCTGGTCTATAACCACTTTTCATGTAAACTGACATTTTTTGGTTGCTATGGACAATCTCCAGGTTCCTGGCATAAAGAACAGTATTTATAATATAAAACTACATGCAGGACACTGGAGAAACCACTAGGGACAAAGGGGATGTGTAATTATTTGATACAGTACTGTAATCTGTAAGATTACATTATACTATACCTATACTGTGTTTTTTCATTTTTGAATTTGGCGCTTAACTCCGTCCCCGTGCGTCACAACTCTCGCAGGGAATGGAGCTCGACACTGTCACAGATCGAGCGAGACATGGCGGCCTCGCTGATCACAGCGGGGAGACATTGCAGGATCCAGGGGACAAGGTAAGTAACCCTTACATGGATCCAGCGAAGCGATCCCGAGGCTCAGGAATACTGCTTATGGTAATTAAATCTCACCCCGAGCCAGACTCGGGAATTCAGCCAGGGAGGTTAATTGTCACGTTGTGCTCTTCTTAAAAAGTTTAAAGTTAGAAAAAAAAGGAAACTGTGTGATACAGCCAAAAAGTGACAGCTGCCCACACGCCAAACGTAAAGCTTGGCATGCAGGCAGTGGGAACAGACCCTAATAGAAGTGTTACAGTTTATCTGGCACATAGTTAATTTTCTGAAATCTTTATGCTCTTTGGCACAGTTTGGATCAAGGATATTAACAAGCACTCCATTTAGTATATGTTTTAGGATTTTCACAGCAATTAATAAAAAGAAAAAAAAATAGGTGTACTGTATATTTTGCTAGTATTCCTATACATACAGTTACAAAATATTGCATATTTGGGATGTCAAAAATATTGAAAATAATATATATATAGGCAGAGCATATGTAGATCCAAAGCGTTTTATTTTTGTTTAGTTTTGAATAGTGGGAAATTGTTAAGACCATGACCCTAAGAGGGGATTTCCCTGCACTTTGCAATGATTTCCTCTCCCTTGTATCTTCAGGACAAGAAATGAAGGGAAATTTCCCTAGTGGAACACAGACAGCAAACAACCTGGCAGGAGTTTTAATCATTTCCTAATTCCTATCTATTCAAAACTAAAGACAAAAGATTGCTAGATACACATTAATGATAATGAGTAGAATGATAATGCAGGTTTATTAAAATGAAATGTTGGAATCCAATAAAATATTTTCAATAACTAAAAAAACAGTATCCAACACAAGTAATGCTTTGAAACGTAATGCAAACACTGCACAATATACTTCTAAAATACTTGTAACTGTGTTCTAGTGTAAGCTAGGAAATAGGCTGTTCCAAATAATGGGGATGGATGCTCAAAGTCAATGAATTTGCATGTGCATTGTTAAAGGTTGGCTATGCATGTGTATTACAGATGTGTGTTGTATCCTTACTTATTAATAGCCCACCAATAATGGTTTCCACTTTAGTAAAGTAGTGTAGTTTAAAAGAAACTTAAGTTGGAAGAAACACATAGGATGGCATTTCTTTCATGTTCAAAATACCAAGTGTTTGACTTTCCGAGTCACAAATCAAGAAAAAGAATGCAGCAAGCAAATACCATTCGTAGCCTCCCTGGCGGTATGATTATGTCAGATTTTTGTATCTCAAAGCAGTATAATTATTTTGCATAGAAATTTGGAGTTTTATATTGTAGGCCTGTAATTCTTAGCAATAACACATTTAAATCTGTCCAAACAAGAGCCTAATAGATATCCCGGGTATGATGAAGTTTGCAACAAAAAATCATAAATGATAAATAATAAATAAATATAAATAATTATAAAAAATAATAATATAATAATAATAAAATAAATTTCCCCACGATTCACTATCGCTCAATTCTGCAAGTGTTTTAATTTACTATAGCTATTTTCTATCTGGTATAAAACCACTTTTGACGTAAAGGGACACTTTTTGGTTGCTATGGACAATCTCCTGTTTCCAGGCAGAAAGAACAGTATATATTATATAAAATTGCATGCAGGGCATTGGACAAAGCACTGGGGACAAAAGGGAGGTGAAATAATTTCATACAGTAAGGTATTCTGTACTGTACTGTATGTATTATGATTTTTCACTTTTTTGAATTTGCTGTCGGCTCCGCCCCCGTGCGTCGTGGTGCTCACAGGGAACGGAGCCCGGTACACAGAGGTATCGGGCGGAGGATAGAGCCCAAGGACACAGTGGTGAGGACATCGCAGGATCCTGGGGACAAGGTAAGTATACCGCACCAAGATCCTGCAATGCAATCCCGAGTGTGGCTCGGGGTTACCGCTAATGGTACTGAAATTTAACCCCGAGCCACACTTGGGAATACTGCCAGGGAGGTTAATCTGTATACTTATGCCAGGTCAGTGAGTCAGAATCTAATGAAGCCACTGGATTATTGTGACAACCAGGCAACCAGCAGTTTAAGAATGAAAAGTCACTTAGCAGAGGTTTCCTTTATAACACAAGCTGTAAACTTTGACACCTTTTAACCACTTGGGATCCGCGCTATTGCAAAATGACGGCAATAGCGCGGACCCACATTTTCGGGACTACGTCTATTGACGTAGTCCCGGTTACGAGCGGCCTGCGCGCCCCCTGAGGGGCGCGCGCGGCGCGCTCTGTGATCGGCGAGTCCGTGAGACTCGCCTGATCACCGATCCGTGTAAGGGGTCGATCCCGACCCCTTATCACGTGATCAGCTGTCAGCCAATGACAGCTGATCATGTGATAAAACGGAGCCGGTAATCGGCTAGTATTCCTCCTCGCGCTGACAGCGCGAGGAGAAAAAAAAAAAGCCGATCGCCGGCGGCCGTGTTCGGGACATCAGTCCCGATCACGGCCAGCAATATAAAAGGACACCTGCCCCCTGCCAGTGCCCACCTGCCACCCGCAGTGCCATCCTGAATAAAGTAAGTGCCCCCCTGTCAGTGCCACCCAGCAGTGCCCATAGTGCCCACAGTGCCACCCAGCAGTGCCCACAGTGCCACCCAGCAGTGCCCACAGTGCCACCCACAGTGCCACCCAGCAGTGCCACCCACAGTGCCACCCAAAATCTGCCTCAGGTGCTGCACCCCAGTGCCGCCCATCAGTGCCCAGCAGTGCCGCCCATCAGTGCCCAGCAGTGCCGCCCATCAGTGCCCAGCAGTGCCACCTATCAGAGCCACCTATCAGTGCCACCTATCAGTGCCCATCAGTCCCATCTATCTGTGGTACCTATCAGTGCCCATCCGTGCCACCCATCCGTGCCACTTATCCGTGCCACCCATCCGTGCCATCTTATCTGTGCCCATCTTTGCCCATCAGTGCCGCCTTATCTGTGCCCATCGGTGCCGCCTTATCTGTGCCTATTAGTGCCGCCTTAACTATGCCTATCAGTGCCCACCAGTGCAGCCTATCAGTGCCCACCAATGCAGCCCATCAGTGCCCACCAATGCAGCCCATCAGTGCCCACCAATGCAGCCTATCAGTGCCGCCTAATCAGCGCACTTCAATGAAGGAGAAAAATGACCCGTTTGCAAAATTTTATAACAAACTATTAAAACATGATTTTTTTTTTTTTTTTTTTTGCATCTTTTTTTGTTTGTTTAGCAAAAAATAAAACTCCGAGCTGTAACTAAATACCACCAAAAGAAAGCTCTATTTGTGGGAAAAAAATGATAAAAATTTCATTTGGGTACAGTGTTGTATGACCGCGCAATTGTCACTCAAAGTGCATCAGCGCTGAAAGCTGAAAATTGGTCTGGGACTGAGGGGGGTTTAAGTGCCCAGTAAGCAAGTGGTTAAAAAAAAAATCCACCTATGTTTTCTATGTTTATGTTACATATCTATCTTTGTACATTACAAGCTAACCAAATCAGTCACAGAAAGGGGGTGTTTGCTTGTGTTCCTGACACTCATTGGGCAAACTGACTTTGGGGCTGTAGTGGTTTATTCAGCTGCATGACCTCAAAGCCACTCGCAGAGTTGCATTCTCACTGCCCCAAATTCTGCACTCTTGACAGATGCCCATTGGTTTTATTACTATCCTAGTTAGCTCTCTTCTCCTAGCTGATGTTTCAAAGTCAGCAGGAACACCAAGTTAAGTAGGTGGCTTATATTCATGTGGGCTATTCACAAACATTTTATTTTCATCTGGTGATCTGGCCTGTAAGTCTGTTGTTTTTTCACCAGAATGAGCTGTCCTGCAGAAGTAGCAGTTAGAGAATTGGGACAAACCATTTACCACAGACAGGAGTAGTTACAAAAATCTGCTTTTATTTATTCATGTAAAACTTTACCCCAAAAGGAACAAAACGGTTGCTGTAAATGCCTAAAAGGTTATTACCTGCAGTTTGGCTTCAATTTAAATAGTGTATCTATATCAGCTACTACACTTAACACTACCCTTCCCCCCAGACTGACAAAGCTGCTTTCCAAAGGTGTCTCTGTTGCACCCTACTACAATAAGTGGGTTACCAGCCAGATCACAGAGGGAAAAAAGCCTAAAAAAAAGAAAACTAATGCAGCCCCCGCATCTAATAATTGGTAAGCTGACAGATACAATACACATTAGGTTTTGGGTTAAATTGCAGGAAGAGATAGACACGCTGCATACTTGCAGATCCAGAATAGAACGGATTTTGGTGTTAGGATTGCACATCCTTACTCAAATGATCTGTGTAATTATAGCTGAGCACTGTAGGAGCAATTGGGGTTGATTTACTAAAACTGGGGAGAACTAAATCTGGTGCAGTTGTGCATGGTAGCCAATCAGCTTCTAAATTCAGCTTTTTCAATTAAGCTTTGACAAAATACCCAGAAGCTGATTGGTTTCTGTGCAGAGATACGCCAGATTTTGCACTAACCGGTTTTAGTAAATCAGTAGAGATGTATATGACGAAAAATGTATTTTGTTTCATTTCGGTTTCATTAGTGAAGCAAATAATTTCATTTTCTCATAATCGTTATGTTAGAATGATTTATTTTTGGAGTGATTCATTATTTCATGATGAACAAAATAGGGCGGTCGGTGACTGATTTCTCATAGATATAATGCCACATCCTTAAATGTCATAAACAAAAAATGAGTATCCCCAGAATGGATTTCAAAGGCATTAATATCTATACCTAATATATTAGTTCATGATAGCATATTCATTGTTCCGACTTGATTAGTATTTTCGGAAGTTCTGTTATTCTTTTGTTATTTGGAAACATCGGCTATATTTTTTTCAATGTGTTAATTTGTTATTTTGGGAGATTAGTCATCCTTCAAATATAAAGAAAATATTTGGAATTATTTTTATTTTATTCAGATGCAACGGAATTAATGTAGTTGGGCCCCACATTTTTCAAGCCTAAGGATTGCATTAAACTGTGGAACTGACTGACAATTACAAACTTAATTTTGTCATAACCGTTATGTTAGAAATATTTGTTTTTAGAACAATTCCTTATTTCATGATAGTATGTATTTGTTTTACCAATTTGATTCGTATTTTCAGAAGTCCTGTTGTTCTTTTGTTATTTGGGAACATAGGCTATATTAGTATTAATGTGTTAGTTCATTATTTTGGGAGATTAGTCATTCATGTATAAAGAAAATATTTGGAATTATTGTTTTGTTATTTTTCAGACGCAAAGGAATTAATGCAGTTAGGCCCACATTTTTAAACCTAAGGATTGCATTAGACAGTGCTTAACACCATATCCAGAGGTTTTCTTTGAGAAATAGATGTATGAGTACTGCCAGCATTGCTGCAGAGGTTGAAGGGGTGGGGGGTCAGCCTGTCAGTGCTCAGACCATACGCCGCACCCTGCATCAAATTGGTCTGCATGGCTGTTGTCCCAGAAGGAAGCCTCTTCTAAAGATGGTGCACAAATGCTCATCCTCCCGGGCCTCGCTTATGCAGGCTGAGACCGGTGCCCAGAGGCTAGAGAATGGGAGAGAGGAACAGAGAAAAGACCTTCTCATGGCCCTGAGGGAAGTTCAACTTTTTAGACTAGCGGCAGCAAAGAAACAAATACTATTTCAATCGCAAAGAATATTCAAACAGGGTGAGAGGTCGGGCCGCATGCTCGCCTGGCTCTCTAGGGTGCCAATTGACACTACCCACATTGCCAATATTAGGGACTAGTCTGGGAGGCTGCTGTCAGACTCAGATGAGATAAATGCACAATTCGCAACCTATTATAGGAACCTATATTCCTCTAGGGCCGAGTACAGTTCCTAGATAGTCTTCAGTTTCCCACTCTGTCAGATGAAGCTCGCTTGCAATTAGACGCACCCATTACCCTAAGGGAGGTTCAGACGGCAATCTCCTCTATGCAGGCTTGCAAAACTTCGGGAGAGGACGGCCTCCCAGCCAAGTTCTGTAAGACACACTGCGGCTCTCTGGCGGCCAGACTGAGGGGAACCCTCTTGGCATCCTTTCGGGAAGGCACTTTACCACCCTCTATGATGAAGGCTGTGATCGTGGTCATTCCCAAACCAGGGAAGGATCCCGAGCTATGCTCGTGATACAGACCAATATCACTATTGAACGTAGATGCAAAGATATTGACTAAGGTACTGGCCAATCGCCTCAGTACAGTTATACTTTCTTTGATACATGGGGACCAGACTGGGTTTATGCCAGGCAAGGGCACAGATATCAACCTGAGGAGATTGTTTATGGTGATAGACAGGATAGCTGGGAAGGGGGGAGAGGAGGTGATTGCATCCTTAGACGCTGAAAAAGCCTTTGTCTCGGTGGAGTGGGAATATCTATGGAATGTATTGCAGAGATTTGGCCTAGGCCCGATATTTATTTCATGGCTCAAGATGCTATACTCTAATCCATCAGCTAGGGTCTGAACGAATGGTCTCCTCTCTGCGCCACTCCCGCTCCGCCGAGGTACCAGGCAGGTATGCCCCCTCTCCCTGACTCTTTTCGCTCTTGCCATTGAGCCCCTAGCCATCCACCTCCAATCCTCATTGACAGTAGCCAGCATATCAGTCTACCCCATTGTCAAAAAAGTATCCATGTATGCGGACGATACCCTCCTTTACCTCAAAGAATCCCAAAATTCTCTGTCAGCCACTCTGGAACTGATAGATTCTTTTGGCAAGTACTCTGGAGTCAGAATCAATTGGGATAAATCTGTTCTATTCCCGCTAAATCAAGGTACACCCCCTCCGAGACTTCCCGCTCCCCTACAATTGGTGGATAGTTTTAAATATCTAGGAATCCAAATCTACAGACACCTACCCAAATATATGGAATCCAATGTTCAGCCAGTCCTTCACAAGCTCGTACAGAAATGCTCTGTCTGGAAAAACCTACCACTTATACCCATAGGACGAGTCAACTTAATCAAAATGTCCTTTCTCCCTAAGTTTTTATATGTGTTCAGGAACACCCCTATTACTCTTCCTAACTCTTTCTTCCAGAAACTAGAACAGACAATAGGCTCATTTATATGGCAGAGAGCGGTACCAAGAGTAGCTAAATCTACACTCCAACTAGCACTTTCGGAGGGTGGATTTGCCCTTCCTAATTTCTGTAAATACTACCGGGCAGCGGTCCTAGTATCGCTACGGTGGTGGTTCACGCAAGACCAATCCAATCCATCAGTCAACTTAGAGGCAGCTATAGTGGGCTCCTACTCGGAACTGAGTAATTTAGTATACAGATGGGCTTCATCCACCACGCAAACCACCACCCCCATGAGAACCACGGTGAGGGGGTGGAGACAAGTCTCTAAGCACTTAGAGAAGCCGCAAACTTTCTCGCCACAAATTTGAGCTTCCTCCTGGATGTATTTCAGGTTCCTGCAACTAAGGCAAGCCCTTGGAGCACAGTTTCCAGACCCTATTACGGTAGAGCCCCATCAGGTCGAAAGGTTGCTCACATCACGCATAGTGGATAGAACACTCTTCTCCATCTACCTTTGTCTCACATGCGCGGGTGGCCCCGGGGCCAGTAGGGCCCTTTCAGCCTGACACTGCAACCTCCCAACATTGACAGAGGAGGATTGGTCTGAGAGCCTACAATAGTTTATCCCTCTCATGATTTCTGCCAAGGATAAATTTATTCAGTTAAAATTTCTCCATAGGGTACACTATACACCCCAAAGATTAGCACAGATGTTTCATACCCATGACGATAAATGCCCTAAATGTAGTGGGGAAGTAGGTAACTACATACACATGGTATGGCACTGCCCACGTGTGCAAGAATTTTGGCAAACAGTGGCTGCTGACATACCCCAGATTAGTGGGATATCTATCAGGCTCGACCCCTTGATCCTGTTGTTGGGTACCACAGACAACTTACCCAACTCCATGCATAAAAAACTGTTTATTTTCTATACTGCATATTACAGCAGGAAAACAATTCTACTTCATTGGAAGGCAGCAGAGTCACCTAAGATGTCTACATGGAGGCAACCTGTGAACAATGCAGTTTGCTGAAGACAAGCATACTAAGGACATGGCTTACTGGAACCATGTCCTGTGGTCTGATGAGACCAAGATAAACTTATTTGGTTCAGATGATGTCATGCATGTGTCGGGGACCAGGTGAAGAGTACAAAGACAGCATGGTTGGCAGTTGTTAAGAATACTCCTTACATTGGTGGTCAGTGGAAGGAATGCTTCTTACATTAATGGGCAGCAGGAAGAATGCCTTATACATTTGTACTCAGTAAAAAGACTGCACCTTACATTGGTGGTCAGTAGGGAGAATGCTACTTAAATTGGTGGGCAGTAGGATGAATGCTCCTTACATTGGTGGACAGTGAAAAAAATGCCTATTGCGTTGCTGGACAGGAGGAAGAATTCTCCATACATTGGTGGACAACGAGAAGAATGACTGTTACATTGGTGGAAAGTGGACAGTGGGAAAAATATCCCCTAAACAGATAGCTAAAAAGATTGTACAGTAGGTGTCGGGCGTAGGAAGAAGGAAGAACTTGCTCATTGTTCAAGGAACCCCTAGCAACCGCTGGAGGAATCTTAGGGTTCCACAAAAGCCTGTCTGAAAACAGCAGAGTTTTTAATCTCTTTGTTGCTGCTGGGGAGATTTTCCTTTTTCAGAGACACCCAGTGCATAGCTGTGAGCTAAGTTTTCCCTATCCCCTCTGTGCTTTATATCACTATGTAGAATTTAAAAACAGAAAGACTGCTGCACTGATAACTTATGAGTCCATAAGTGTACAAAATAAATGAAGAAATCCTTGAAGTCTTATCTTGTGAGATAATGGATGACAAAAACACCCAAAGTACCCCTTCCACCGTGATAATAAAAGATGTGCCCTTACCGGATAACTAGACTCCACTTTATAGGAGCCTAGTAAGACATAGATTCACACATCATGGAGGATCCATCCATTGTATATGAATGAAAATGGCATTGAGGCCAACCTTGCTAGTTTCTCCCTTTCCTTACCTGTGTGCTGCTGCAGCTTTTCTTTTTCATTATGTAGAATACACTAGGGAACCAGTGAACCTTACCCACCCTATCCAAAACTGCAGAAAATGTTTTAAATGGAGTTCTAGTTTAACCACTTTTGGACCAACCCCACTCAGATATAATATGGCAGGGCGGCCCTCCTGTGCAAATCACATACCTGTACGGGATTTTGTGCACCGGGTCTGGGGCACGCGCGCCACTGGCGACCTGCTTCTGCTGTGATTGGATACAGTGGGAGCCGAACAGCGAGTCTGGCGGACCTGATGTTCACTGACACCTTGTGATCATTCTGAGGAGAGGCAGAATGGCGGTCTGCCTATGTAAACAAGGCCGACCACGGTTCTGTGAGAGGGAAAGATGGAGATTTTGTGTTCCTGCTGAGCAGGAACACAAATTTCTGTCTCACCCTAGTCAAAGCAGCCCCCTCCCCCCCCCCCCCCACAGCTGGAAAGCACTCATTTAACCCTTTGATCACCCCTGATGTTAACCCTGGCAGTGCCATTAGTACAGTGACAGTGCGTTTTGTTAGCACTGATAACTGTGTTTGTGTCACTGGTAGAGGTGCGCATCTTCACTGGTCTCACGATTCAATTCGATTACGATTATCTGGTCAACAATTCGATTCGATTCGATTCCACGATGCATCACGATGCATCACGATTACTGACGAACTCCCATTTCTGCTTGGGCCGCCTAGGCGGCCCTTCCACCCTGCATTTTTCTGGGACACATCACAGGTCCCAAAAGATTGCGCGGCCATTCAGGACAGCGCAGTGAGACATGCTCACCCGGCTGTGAAGCTGCAAGCGGTCACAGCCGGATGCCCACAGTAGTATTGCCAGCGCCGTGGACAGGCGGGGGAGAGAATGGAGGGTTTGGGTGGCCACGTCGCTGGATTGTGGGACAGGTTAGTGACTTTTTATTAAAAGAAGATACACTTTTTTTGTAGCTGCTGACTTTTAATAAAGATATTTACTGGAACTTTGAATTAAAAATAACCTCACTCCCTTAAAGAGGAAGTAAACCCTGATGGGTTTACTTCCTCTTTGATTCCCTGCAAAGGTAAAGCATAATGGACTATTATGCATCGCATAGTAGTCCATTATGTGTCACTTACCTGACACAGGAGCCAGCAAAGTCACCGCTGTCCCCTGTAGTTCCGAGCGTCCATCTTCTTGGTGGGTCTCCGAGGGTCTCACTGCTCCAGCACATGGGCATGGGAGCATGCGCATGGGAGCCGACACTCATGGCATATCTGCGGCTTAGGGGACCTACAGGTAAGCCTTAATCTAGGCTTACCTGTAGGTCAAAGTGGTTTGTAAGGGTTTACAACCACTTTAACCACTTCAGCCCTGGAAGATTTGGCTGCTGAATGACCAGGCCATTTTTTGCGATTCGGCACTGTTACTTTAACTGACAATTGCGCAGTCGTGCGGCATTGTACCCAAACAAAATTAACGTCCTTTTTGATGTCCTTTTTCCCCCACAAATAGAGCTTTCTTTTGGTGGTATTTGATCATCTCTGTGGTTTTTATTTTTTGCGCTATAAACAAAAAGCAACACTTTTGAAAAAAACACAATATTTTTTGCTTTTTGCTATAACAAATATCCCCATTTTTTTCAAGGACAAAAGAGATAACTGGTGCTCAATTAGGGGGTTCCTGGTGCTTAGTGGGGAGAGATGGGGGGTCCTGGTGCTTAGTGAGGGGAGATGGGAGGGTTCCTGGGGCCTAGTGGGGAGAGATAGGAGGCTAAAGAGCTTAGTGAGGGGAGATAGGGGTCCTGGTGCCCAATGGGGCAGTTTGGAGGCACTGCCAGTCAGTGGGGGAGGGGGGCACTGGTGCTCCTTACCTGGCTGCTTGATCCATATGGAATTCTGTAGAAGAATCATCCCCCTCTCACTTTTCTTGTCTGTTGCTTTTTCTCATCTAAAGGGATGCTGGGGATGCCAGTGCAGTGATAGCTCAGACATTTCACAAAAGAAAACTTCTTCTGCTCACTTCTCTGCCAGGCTCTGACTGATGACATCATCTATTGCAGAGCCCAGCAGAGGAAGATCACGGTACAAAGAATGTGATGGACAGGCCGCCCTGTGTACCCATTGGCTGAGTAGGCAGCAGCTTCTCTGCCAATGGGTATCTCAAGTTCCCTCATTAGTCCCTCCCTACTGTGTCCTGACATTGCCCGCCTCTCTGCTCTCAAGGCTCACGTCTCTCCTGATGTCAGCAGGAATTCTCAGCCCCGCCCGCCTCTTCTGATTTGATAGTGACAGTCAGCGGGTGGGGCTGAGAATTCTCCGCTGACGTGAGGAGAGCTGGAAGTGAGCCGGTGTTCTGGCGTATAGAGTCCGGGCATCACATAGTGTCCACTCCGCACTGCGCATGCACAGTAAAATCTCCGAAGCTGAACGGCGCCTGCGCCGTGAGTGGAGGTGGTAGCCCCACCATCCAAGCGGACATAGGGTTGTGAATTTTAGAGGGCCCCTCGCGGGCGAGCTTCGCTCGCCACGCTTCGGGCTCAGCCTCGCTGCGCTCGGCTCTTTTTTATTCTAACTCTATGTCCACTTGGATAGTGGGGATAGAACCTGGACTCACGGCGCAGGCGCCGTTCATCCTCGGCAACTTTCGGAATCTGTATTCCTGTGTACTGCGCATGCGCAGTATGCAGGGGACACTATCTGATGGAGGACGCTATTTGACAAGACACCGGAGAGCATTTTAAACAACAGGGAATACACTCGGAGCGCTGTGCTGGGAGGGGTGGGGCAATGACGTCACGGTAATCGATTAATACTGTCGCATGCATTGGTGCCACATCGGGGACACCCGAATCGCGATGCATCGGTGCAGCGATTAATTTCAGCACCCCTAGTCACTGGTGTCCAAAAAGTGTTACTTAGTGTCAGGTTTGTCTGCCGCAATGTCGCTGTCCTGATAAAAATCACTGATCACCGCTATTACAAGTAAAAGCAATCAAAGAAATAAAAATTACATAAATATATCCCATAGATTGTAGATGCTATAACTTTTGTGCAAACCGATCAATATACGCGTATTGGGATATTTTTTTACCAAAAGCATGTAGCAGAATACATATTGGCCTAAATGTATGAAGAAATTAGATTTTTTACATTGTTTTTTTTTATTGGATATGTTTTATAGCAGTAGGTAAAAAATATATTTTTTCTTTCATAATTGTGGGGTTTTTTTTGTTTAGAACACAAAAATAAAAACCACAGAAAGGTCTATTTGTGGGGGAAAAAAAGAACACAAATTGTATTTGGGTACAGCGTCGTATGACCGCACAATTGTCCTAACGCAGTGCTGTATCGGATAAAATGGCCTGGTCAGGAAGGCTGGTGAAGCTCCCAGGGCTGAAGTGGTTAATTTAACAAAACTTCCGGACTCTTGTATATTTAGGTAATAGCAGAGAACTGGAAAAAAAAATAGACTTGCTAAAAACTTGCAAAAGTGAAAACAAAAACTGAAAAAAAAAAATAGTGTACAATTAGTAAATAGTGTATTATTATTATTATTATTATTATTAGAAAGATAAAGTTTCGTTATACAACAAGGTGTTCTTGATGAGATACAGTATTACCTTTTACATAAAGCATCTTGAGAAGTGTGCTTTCGAGTTTCACATCTTGTAACTCCTTACTCATCCTCTCACATGAAGAATGACAGCTTGTGAGTAGAGAAGACACCTGTGCATTGTGACGACTAGCTGACCCTCTGCTCTTCACATCTTCTTAGTCAGTACATAACCAGTGAACAATCTAAAAACTCACACTGTGTGTTCTTTACTGGGAATTTTCACAGACTTTCCTTTGGTCACACACTAATTTTCCTTTTCTCTGAGTCAGTTTCAACTTGCATAATGAATAAAAGGATATAGGTATACCAGCACAATAGTATGAAAGATCTAAACACTTTGCCACCCTATAGCTCTCACCTTTAAGGCCTCAGCAAAATAGCTAGACAAAAAATAGGTCTACTGGTCTTTATTCATCTTAAGAAACACATCACTTCATTCTATAGGTTTTAGTATTTTTAAAGCAGAACTAAACCCTACTGTCATTTACAGTCAAGGAAGCTACCATCTTAGCATTTGTTTGATCTGCAGTTGCCATGGGATGCCTCACCTGTGATCAGTTAAAACACCAGCTATTTGATGACTTGACAGTTCATTTGAAGAGCACAAGCAACTGTGACAGTTATCGTTCATGGCAAACAGTTAAATCTTTGGGTTTATTTCTGCTTTAAGTGGTGTATTTAACCACTTGCCAACCGCTGCATGCCGATATACGTAGACACAATGGCAGCGGTGGGCAAATAGTACGTCCTCTTTAATTGGCGAGGCTAGCGGGCGCGTGCCCGCTGCGTACTGTTTGACCGTGCCCCCGGGACCCGTGGACTCAATGTCTGCCAGTGTCCAGGTGATTTTGTTATGGAGCTGCAGAACAGGGAGATGTCTGTAAACAAGGTGTTTCCCCTTTCTGCCTAGTGACATGGCAAGGATCTACTGCTCCCTGTCATCTGGAGCAGTGATCGCTGTCATGTCAGTGGAAGCCCATCTCCCCTAGAATCACTCCTTAGGACACACTTAACCCCTTGCTCGCCCCCTAGTGTTTAACCCCTTCCCTGCCAGTGTCACGTACACAGTAATCAGTGCATTTTTATAGCACTGATCGCTGTATAAATGACAATGGTCCCAAAATACTGTCAAAAGTGTCTGATGTGTCCGCAGTCATGATAAAAATTGCAGATCGCCGCCAATACTGATAAAAAAATAATAATAATAAAAATGTCATAAAACTATCCCCTATTTTGTAGATGCTATAACTTTTGCACAAACCAATAAATATACGCTTATTGCTATTTTTTTAACTAAAAATATGTAGAAGAATACATATCTAAACTGAGGAAAAAAATGCGTTTTAGCATTTTAGCAAAGTGTGCATGGAATTTATTGTCAATAATAATATTTTATTTTAGCAGGTTGACAGCTTCTCTACTACCATTTAAGAAATGGACCTGGTAGTTGTTACCTACATTTTTGTACATTTAATCTCTTAAAGTTGTCTGTGTCAAGGACAAGTTAAGAACCCACATTTCTCCTAGCATAAATGAAAGAAAAAAACGATGCCTTATATTAAAGCACCCTCAACTTCACTTATAGACCTAAACCCAAACACATAAAGCTATGCTGTTGCCAAAAAGAAGCCTCAATATATGGTCCATTCAAGGTAATGGGGACAAATTGCGCAGGAACAGCCACTGCAGTTTTTTACTGTACAGGAAGTAAACCAACATGTAGGCTTTGGCTCTAGACAAAGCAAAATTAACAGCTACAGAGGGATTACTCACTGGAGTATGGCTTGGAGAAGGAAGGGTTGGAGGGAAAATTTAGCAGAATTTAGTTTAAATATACACTCTCCCAATACTTAACCCCTGTAGTGGGCCAAAATCATTCAATCCCCACTTATGTGTGCTCTCCTATTCTCCTCCATAACACTTAACCCTTACACTTAAAGCGGGAGTCCGCTGGGACTCCGCGTTTTTTTTTTTTTAAAAGCCAGCAGCTACAAATACTGCAGCTGCTGACTTTTAAAATAGTGACACTTACCCGCCCGGCACGCCCGCGATGTCGGCACCCGAAGCTGATCTCTAGATCGTCTCTCGGGTCCTGCCGCCGCCATCTTGGGTATGGGAATCAGGAAATGGAGCCTTTCGGCTTCATTTCCCAGTTCCCTACTGCGCATGCGCGAGTTGCGCTGCGCAATAAGGACGGTCCCCGCTGCCTCTGGGATCTGTGTGTTTCCCAGCAGGCAGCGGGGCACTTGCGGAAAGGGGCGGGCACTTGCGGAAAGGGGCGTAATCTACGCCCCTTTCCGCAGAGAGCTATCCTGGGAGTGGGTGCAGATACCTGTACTGTACAGGTATCTGCACCCCCCTCCCCCCTGAAAGGTGCCAATTGTGGCGCCGGAGGGGGGGAGGGTTCCGATGAGCGGAAGGTCCACTTTAGGGTGGACCTCCGCTTTAACACTGACCAACCCCTAAACTAAGCTGTACTAAAAAAATCTCCAACCTATATTCTGCTGCTCACTCCCTTCATCCTTTACATGAACCTCTGCATCAATAACCTGAAGACCCTGTACTAAAAGCATGTGGAACTGGCAAGGCCTAGGTAAAATGATTATAGGTTCTGAAAATTGGCTTTCTAATTGAACAAACTCTGGCAATTACATAGTCTAGTTGAAGAGGACATAAGTTCATCTAGTTGAAACAATAGAAAAAAAATAACCTTACTAAATATAAAACCACCAAATACAGAATCCCATACTCACTGTTGATCCAGGGGAAGGCAAAAAAAAAACCCTATAGAGCAATTTAATATTCCCTGGATCAACAATCGCTGATATTATTACCTGTAAATGTTAATAACCAATTATGTTTTGTTAATTTAAATTGTAAAAAGCTTGCCTACCCCAACTGCCGAATGTTCCTTTTGGTCAGTAAAGTAGCCCATCATGGTAATCGGCCAGTAGGAATGTGTTGGAGAGAGGAAGAGGGCAAAATATGACACTCACAGAAAATGTCAGAGCTTTGCCTTACCAGAATGGCCCAGCATTCAGCTGTAGTTACTAAACTTGAAGCTACTGCAGGTATCAGTAGGGACGTTTTTTGGGGCCTGTGTCAATGAGCTTTGGGCTTATGTCGATGACATCAGTTTGACATCAATTTAAAGAGGTTGTAAGTTTAGGAGAAATTCACGGTACCTACAGGTAAAACTTATTATAGGCTTGCCATGAAGTTCTCCTAAACTTGCACAGTTTAGGAGATATTCACTGTATACGCATCTGCTAACATCATCGGCACATGTGCACTGAAAAAACGGCATGTGGGAGTGACGTCATCGATGTTCTGGCCAATCAAGTGCCGGTGCCCGCAAACCCGGAAGTAACATTCAGTCACAGCAGTGTACGGGGGCCGCTGCAACAGCTTCGTTCTAAGGTAAGTATTTCATAATGATCTACTATGCAATGCATGTTAGCTCATTATGCCTTTGTCTTGCAGGTTGTTTTTTGTTTTTTTATAGGGTTTACAACCACTTTAAGCCCTTGCCCTTCCGACGGAATGTTTCCTATCGGACCGATTTGTCGGATATTCCGACTGGGTGTGGTCTGCATCGGACTGTTTCCGTCGGAATATCCGACGGACCAACTTTTCCAACTTGCCGGTAAAATTTTCAGACAAAATGCTCCGATCGGACATACTCCGATCATGTGTAGCCTACTCCGAAGGCCACACATGCTCAGATCAAATTCCTAGACCAAAGCTATTGGCTACTAGCCTGTACGTAGTCCCGTCGTAACGAAATAACATCATCACGTTATGTACAATCGGATTCTCAGATTGTCGGAATCATACATAAACCATACAGGATTAGGAGATATTCATTTTATCTACAGGTAAGCCCTATTATAGGCTTACCTGTAGGTAAAAATGTGCTAAAGGGATATACAACAACTTTAAGCTATTCTAGCTGTATGATTCTATTGCTATCAGTGTGGCTGTCTACATATTTTATATTTGTTTTATATGGGATGTTGTTAAAATAGGGTTTATATTTAAAGCTTAAATAAATTCCAGGGAATTTCCAGAATATTGAAAAAAAATTGTCAGAGTTTACTAATTTAAGTGGTTAATTAAAAAAAATGACCTCCTGTCTTTCCATCACATTAAACACTACTCTTGGTTTTCCCCTGACATAGTCAGATAAGCAAATAAATTAGATTTATTGTTATCAAATCATAAACAAGGATTAACTGCTCTGTAACTGGTTGGCTCCTGTAAAAGATCTATAAAGCAAAAAATTGTATGTATACACTAAACAGCAAATGTATTGTTTAGGCCAGGGGTCTTCAAACTACGGTCCTTCATTTGTTCAGGAACTACAATTCCCATCATGCCTAGTCATGTCTGTGAATGTCAGAGTTTTACAATGCCTCATGGGATGTGTAGTTCCGCAACAGCTGGAGAGCCATAGTTTGAAGATTCCTGATTTTGGCTGTGTGGCACCCCTATATTCTATTCTTTTATTTGCAATGTAACTAGTCAGATTTGATAAACCAGGCCCTATGAAATGCCATGGCTACATTCTTGAAGCTATCAGGTAGTACTGGTACTAATCATAATGATAGCTGAGTAGGGTAACAGTTTGCCCTACTCTTTAAGTCACTGAGGATGATTTACTAAAGGGAAAACAACTGTGCACTTTGCACATGGGAAACATCCCATGCAGCCAAGAGGAGAGGAGAGAAGAGGAGGGAAGCCAGCAGCACTGCGGGGGAGTAACACGAGGGGGAAGCCCAGGCAGTAGGGGGGGTCAGCACCACACAGAGTAATTAGGGCATGCCCAGGCATGCCTGGCACGCCTCCTGCACACACCTATGCAAGTGCAGTTGCTCCAGAGCTTAGTTGATTGGGCCTTTACTTGATTGGATGATGGAAGTCAGCTGAGCTCCCCCTCATTTACTGCACTTGCAAAAATGCACAGTGTATTTGCCTTTAGTAAATCAACCCTATTGCGCTCAGATTCCTCACCAAGCCTTGAATGGCTAACATGTCTGATCTTGTTAGTGATACTAAGGGTATTTATTTATTTTAGGTATTTATAAGCCTTGACAATTTATGCAGCACTTTACATACTGTACAATTATACATCAGTCCCTGCCTTCAAGGAGCTTATAGGTTATGGTCTCTACCTCATATATACAGTATCTCACAAAAGTGAGTACACCCTCACATTTTTGTAAATATTTTATTCATTATCTTTTCATGTGACAACACTGAAGAAATGACACTTTGCTACAATGTAAAGTAGTGAGTGTACAGCTTGTATAACATTGCAAATTTGCTGTCCCCTCAAAATAACTCAACACACAGCCATTAATGTCTAAACCACTGGCAACAAAAGTGAGTACACACCTAATATTAATGTATCACAAAATACACATGCACGCACATGGATGATTTTTCTTAAACAAAACACTTGCTCGTTCTAGAAAATATGCCCATGCATGTATAATCATAAATAAATGCAGATTAGGATGCTGTAAGAACTATCGAGTAACAAAGATCATTAACATACTTTGAATCTTAGTGCCAAATCCAAACAATTCTTGGAAGATCCCATTATATTACATCACATCAATATTCAAGTTGTGCTGAAGATATACTGGGTCATCTGCAGCACCCAGTCAAATCAATGATCATAACATTCATTCCTATGTGAATTATCCCCAACTGTTTCAATATTCCACAGTTAGTAAATAGTGTGTAGTTGGATATAGGCAAATAAGAGGAATAATAAAGAATATTGTATCAGCAATATGGATTTAATATACAGTATAGTACATAACATTGTAAGTTGCAGATCCTATTTCCCAACATTTAGACTATTTAGTAACATTTTTACCACTCTGGCCTATTACTATGGTTTGAACTGTCTGTAAAACTTCTACATAAATTAGAGAACAGCCATTTATAAATAACATGCCATCTTGCACCTCTTTTAGCACAAACAATTTCTGTTTGTTTTTTGAAAAATGTCAGCAGTCTTTTGCAAGAAGTAAGTTGAATTTTGCAGTCCCTTAGAAGATGGCAACAGTCATAGTGGTTTGCAGGTAGGGGTTGAACTTCCTAGCCAGTATATTCATGTTACTGAGCTGACCTGCTTCTAACCTTCATTTGACCTACTTCGTTAAGTTGTTCATTTGCTATAGACTTGCATTGAAAAGCAAAACCTATTTGAAATTGATTAAATTCCATCAACGCAGGCTGTAAGCCATAGCATACATTGTGCACAGCTTTTGCTAATAGGTTCCAGGTACTCTAGTCCAACACTGCTATCACCTAAATGAATGCATTTAAAACGCACAAGGTTAAAGATGATCTTCAGACAAATATTACAAAAACAATTTAGCGTTGCATTCATTAAAATGTATTCATTCAAATTGTTAAAAGCCAATTAAGACTATGTGTTGCATTAACAGAGGTGCATAAACATTGTCTTGGTGTCAGCCTTCTGAAATTATCTGTATCACAGCACTGAGGGACTGGAAGAGGGCGGGTCAGTACTAATAGCCAATAAGGCAGTACACCAAGCAATAAAGAGAATGGCCAAAAAGTAGGTGTTTCTTGTGGTGTGCCACCTCTGTCTCTTTCTATAGACAAAATTTGCCTGGAGGTACACTGAAGAGATTGTGGTTGTAAAATGATAGCCCCTTGCAAGTGTATGGGCCAGCAAAGATAACTCCCAGCAAGTGTTAGGGCCAGCAATGATAATCCCTAGCAATGACCCCCAGCATGTGTCAGGGCAAGCAATAACAACCAGTAAATTAATAAACACCTATCACAACACCAAAATTATCCGCCAGATTTTCACAAGAATAAACCTCATCACTTGTGGTTATGACTAAGGCCTTATAGGCTGAAACGCGCCAACTGACTTAATCTGCGTTTGTTCACTGTGGCTATACAATAAAATTAAGAAATTTTAAAAGCAACAAATGGAGTGCGAATCATTTTTTCCACATTACTCTACTCAGCCAGCGACTGTGGATCGAGCTCCTGGGAGCTCTGCTATCTATGTGGCGTATGAGTAGTAGACTTTTTTGTTTATACTTTAAATGCTCAGCACTGCACTGTTCTCCCCTTACATTGGTGGTAACTGTATTTCCGTTCCATTGGTGTTCAATTGTTCTCCCCTTACATTGGTGGTCAGTGTTCTCCCCTAATATTGTTGGTTTGTGTGTTCCCCTTTTATTGGTGGTCAGTGTGCTTACCTTTGGTGCAGGGGCGTTGGTAGGATTGTAAAAGACCTGGGGCACCTGTGGATACCCCAAGGCAAATAGTAACGTAGTGCATGTAGAGCACCGTGATAAACAACGGAAGTGGCCAAATTGTGTTAGCGGTGGGGGGGACTTAAAGGGGCATGGTTAAATGAAACAAAAGCCTTCTTGTACCATAAATAATGCTTTGATTGCTGTATTATTGGCTAAACCGGATAAAGACCCACTGCACTGTTCGTCATATAGGCCCATCTCACTATTAAATATGGACTTTAAAATACTGACCAAACCATTAGCTACTAGACTTATGTTAGTCCTGGAGCATGTTATTTCCCCTGATCAGACAGGTTTTATGCCCAAAAAGGCCACAGATATTAATCTGCGCAGGGTTTTCACCCACATTCAGTTGGGCCCGGATATTTCCAGCGGTAGGATACGGGCTTTTTCTGGATCTGGAAAAGGTCGATTCCGTGGACTGGAATAACATGAGGGTAGTAATGAAGGTATTTGGTTTTGGTCCTCAGTTCCGGAAGTGGATTGACATTCTATATCATTATGGCCCCACAGCAGCCATAAAGCTAAATAATGTTATGTTATCAGAATTTTTTCCAGTGCATAGGGGCACTCGCCAAGGATGCCCTTTATCACCGGGTCTTTTCTCTATTATGATTGAACCCTTGGCTGTGGCCGTGCGAGCCTCTGAGGAGGTACAGGGGATAACAGTGGGTAGCTTGACCGAAAAAACAGCACTGTATGCGGATGCCATGGTTCTTTTCTTGCGAGACTCCAAGAATTCCCTGTTGGCAGCTTTAGACATCACAAATTCCTTTTCTAATTTTTCGGGTCTGAAAGTGAGCTGGGGAAAATCCCAGCTTCTCTTACTCAGGAGGACGCCATCCCCTAGATGTGAAATTCTCGCAGATTGTCCCTTGCAGAAGGTAGAGGTGATCAAATATCTGGAGGTTACACATCTCCAATTCTGTAGCAGACTTTATTGTATTGTAATGTCGATCCACTTTTGGCTAAACTAAAATCCAGACTACAGGCATGGCAGAATCTACCTTTGACACTCGTAAGTAGGGTGAATTTAGTGAAAATGAAATTTCTGTCTCTGTTTTTATATATATTTCGGAATTACCCTGTTTGGATACTGAGATATATATTCAAAAGAATAGATCAACTCATAACGACTTTCCTGTGGCAGGGGCGACACCCCCGAATTAAACTCCAGGTGTTACAACTGCCGTGGAAACAAGGGGAACTGGCGGTCCCAGACTTTCACAGGTATTTCCTAGCGGGTCAGCTAGTATTCGTACACAGGTGGTTTATTCTACTTGAGGATGACATGGCCAATACAACTAGAGGCAGCTATTGTCGGTTCTTATGAGGCGCTGATATATCTCCCGCATCGGTGTATTAGAGCTCCGTATAGGCTCACAATATCCATGTGTGCAACCAGTAGGCCATGAGTAGCAGTGACCAAGTTGGGTAGCGCTTCTAATGCCCCGTACACACGAGCGGACTTTTCAACATCCAAAGTCCGAAGGACCGAGTCCGTCAGACTATCCGATCGTGTGTGGGCTGCAACGGACTTTTGATTCGCCAAAGTCTGACGGACTTTAGAAATGAAGCATGCTTCAAATTTTCCCGAAGGAACTCCGCCGGACCCGGTCCCCTTCGAAAACTCCGCTCGTGTGTATGCTACTCCCACGGACTAAAACCGACGCTAGGGCAGCTATTGGCTACTGGCTATGAACTTCCTTATTCGAGTCAGGTCGTACGTCATCACGTTCGAATCCGTCGGAGTTTAGTGTGATCGTGTGTGGCCAAGTCCGTTCGGCCGAAAAGTCTGTCAGAACTCCGTTGGAACTCCGGCGGAACTCCTTTGGAAGTCTGTCGGACATAAGTCCTCTCGTGTGTAGGGGGCATAAGAATTCTCCTCACGCAACATTTTGGAAGAATCCCAAATTAATACACTTTTGCAAGTACCCTGATCCAATCATCTGGACTAAATTTGGCATTAAGACGCTGAAAGACATAGTGGGTGGTGGGAAACTTTTACAGTTCGACGCCCTGAAAACTAAGTTTAATCTTTCCAACACTCACTTGTTCCGATATCTTCAGCTCAGACGTGCATACAATGCCCAATTTGGAGATATTGGTATTACCCTGCAAATTTGTGATTTAGAGTCTTGGGAGGACACTTTGGACAAGGCCTTGTCTACAATTTATAAACAACTGGTCGTAGAGGGAGGATATCTCCTTGCAAAGTGTAGGGCGGTGTGGGGTGAGGTGTTCCCCCAGATGGACAGGGATGACTGGGATGATGTATGGGACATTAATTTTAACAGATTTGTCTCTGTTAGGGACCAACTCATTCAATTTAAATTCCTGCATCATATATATCTTACTCCAGTTAGATTGGCTAACATTTTCCCTACCCAGTCACCTGGTTGCTGGTGGTGCAGTTCCCTCACTGCTGATTTCATGCATATGTTTTGGAATAGCTCAAACATCCAATTATTTTGGAAGGGGGTCGCAGAATGTATAGCAGAAATAACTGCCATTTCTATACAGCCCACAAAAGAGGTATGCTTTTTTGGACTGGTAGACAATCTAGCCCCAAAAGGAGTACGTCGTACTTTGCTGACGATCCTAATCTATTACGCTAGGAAAATGAATGTGTTATCATGGAAAAAGCCCAATCCTCCATCTGTATCAGCGTGGAAGGGTGTGATTAATAATGTTGCATGTTTATACAAGGCTACATGCATTAGCAGGGGCATACCACAGAAATTTGATAAAGTGTGGGGCACCTGGAGGAATAGTGAAACTACCGTGACAGATTGAGTGGCACCTGCAGTAGGATTTGACATGTATGTAACTGCTTAACATATCTTAATGTGCCATTTCGGCACGCCCCATTTTCAACTCCACTTTTACCCCTTCACTATGTGATAATTTTATGTTTACCAATAAACCTTTTTTCCTTCACGTTTGGTTCACTGTGCACTTTTCACTGTTCCACTTCAATTTTACAACTTTCACTATTGATTATAGCACCCCATCTTTTTTCACTTTATTTATAATTTCAGTGGTTCACAACTTGGTTTGGCAAAGTCTACAGCATATCCATTGTCTTTACCTCATTTGCCCAGATCCCAGTTCATCATTATTGGTAGCTCCTCCGTGTCACCGCAGGGGATCACCCCTTGGTGGTGGAGCCCTGCGCCTGGCTTCTGTTGGGACATGGGTAAGCAGCCTCGCTCTTTCCCCCTTTCCATCTCTATCAATATCTTGTTAAATTAAGATGCTGTATTAAAAGCCTTATTGTTTATGCCTTTCGGCAAATATATTGTTTTTTCTGATCAAACTAACTGAATTACAGATACTCTCCTGATAAAGCGGTTACTGTCCGCAAAACTAGTTGAGGAAAATTACATCTGTGATCTATTGCTCTACTGTGTTTCTCCCCCTCCGGGGTTAGATATTTCACTGGTGGTATAGCTGTACTGCTATTTTGTTTTAATTTGTAACTGATGATTTGTTTCTCTGCATCAATAAAATCATCTGTAGCTTTTATAAATCTGTCATATTATTCAACATGTTATTGTTTTTACTGTACCGCGATAGTCCAATTGCACCCACGTTTTTTTTTTTTTTATGTTTATTTGGTTTTACAAATAAAAGGTTACACAACATAGCTGTACAGTAAATAAGTTTACAGATACAGGTACCTGCGTAGTAAACATGAAACAGTAGACTGTATACAATCCATGGGTTTCGTGATAAACTGACCCGAATGGGTCCTAGTAATCTATACGATCTAAGTATACCAGCTAAATAATTACATTCCGTAGCCCTAGGATAAATACCCTCAAAAGTGGGGGGAAGAACGGATGACTTTAAGTCCTGATAAAAAATGCACAGCTTAGGGTCCAGTATGTCAAGGTGGCCTAAAGTCCGCAGGATCTCCACAGGAAAGTAGTTTGAGTCTACCCAAAGATCAAGCAAGGTCGCTTTGAAGATACCAAGCCGTGAAACAAAATGGTTGCTGGATGTCGGAGTGAGTTAACGTGGCCTCCATATATTTGCGCCACCGCGCAAAGAAACGGTGTGCAGGTCTAGGATTCCTGGTGATGGTATCCAATCTTTCCATGTAAAAAAGCGATTCGATGGCCTTTTGCATCGCTGGTAGTGTAGGCGGAGTCTTGGAGATCCAAGATTGTATAATAGTCCTGCGAGCAACAAGAAGGGCTAGCTGTGCCCAATGAGAAACTGAGGACTGAATTCCATCTGCCGTCGGGGGCGTTTGAGGTGCATAACCAAATACACAAAGCATAATATCCTTCGGAATCCGTTGTTTAGAAACAGAACCAACATAAGTAGTTACTGCGTCCCAGTATCTTTCTATGGCAGGGCATTCCCACAGTCGATGGATTAAAGTGGGGTGAGGCGTAGAGCACCATGGGCATATTTTCAGGTTCGTATTATTTTTATCGACGTAGACGGGGTAATAGGCTCTATGAATTATCCTAAATTGTGTTTCACGCCATGCTTCGGAAAGTGTGAGTTTACGTATTTGCCGGTAGCCATCCATAATTTTATCAGGGAGAGATTCATCTCTTAGGAGGGTCGCCCATTTCTGGAAAGGCGTGAGGCGGTATTTGTCAGACTGGTGCTGGATGAGGTAAGAAAAGAGGTTAGTAATTGATTAGTCCCCTGAGTTCAATACAGTGTCGATGAAAGACTGCTGGAAAGGGTCCGTCTGGGGACCGCATTGCGAGCTTAGTAATCAGTCAGCTGGCCATATTAGAAAACATGGGTCGTGATAGTGAGAATTCTTGAGATAAGGCTTCAAATGATTTAAACTTACGATGGCCAGCTTGATATAAAGCTTTCGTGGACGTGAGTCCTTTCAGTTTCCATTGCGAATAGATTGCATGCAGAGTGGACCGGGATAAACATGGGATTCCCTTGGATAGGTTGCACCCACGTTTTTGTGGTAGCCTGTCTGGGGACCAGGCTCCCAACTTTATTATTTCTAGATTTCTAGATGATGGTACAAGCCCCTAACAATGTTTACTTTAATAATTTACCACAGAGGCCACACTTATTTCCTTAAAGTGGATCTCTACCCTGAAGTGAAAGTTCCACTCATCTGATCCCTCCCCCCCTCCGGTGCCACAATTGGCACCTTTCAGGGGGGAGGGGGTGCAGATACCTGGATAATCCAGGTATCTGCACCCACTTCCGGGACAAGCTAGCCGCAGCTAGCTGCAGATGCCCCCCCCAGTTGTGTTTTGGGAAACACACAGTTCCCAGGACACAGCGGGGACCAGTGGAGATGCGCAGCGCGACTCGCGCATGCGCAGTAGGGAACCGGGCAGTGAAGCCGCAATGCTTTACTTCCCGATTCCCTGACAGAGGATGGCGGCGGGGCAGCGGAGAGATGAGCGATTGCTCGTCATCTGCCGCCGACATCGCTGGACCCTGGGACAGGTAAGTGTTAATTTAATAAAATATTTGTAGCTGCTGGCTTTTAATATTTTTTTTAAAGGTGCAGCTCCTCTTTAATGTACCATTGACTGTTATTAAGAAAAGGTGGCCCTTATTATTATTTTGATCTTTTTCACTGAGTGAGGGTCTGGAAGGAGGAGGAGAGAGTCAATGCTGAAGAAATGTAAATAGTTGTTTTTGTGTGTGGCCCATTGGGTCTTGTGTATACTTGTTATGTTAAAAAGCAATAAATAAAACTTAAAAAAAAAGAACTTTTCCACACTTTGAGAGCGTCATGTGACAAGTCTGTATGGCAAGCCTGATGACCTTGTAGTTTAGTATAAGAGTTGTCATGCTGTGGTGAAAATGGCTACAAAACGTATAAAAAAAGTGTGGAAGCTTTTTGTAGAAAGAACTCTCATATTTCAAATTTGTATTAACCTGTTTGCTTAAAGTTCAGCTTTAGGGCTCATTCACACATCTGTTTAGGGCTCATACACCACCCAGAACAGTGTATTTTTGTGGCATGTACTGCTAGGCATTTAGCTGCGGACAGGCAGCCTGTACAAATCTATGAAAGGCTGACACTGTCCACTACTATCTGCAGCTGTTCCTTGCTGCTCATCTATCCCTAACATCAAGGAATCACTCCATATACATATGGATCTGTGGAGTCTCTCAGCCTGTCAATGATTTGTACAGGCTGAGCGACTGCAGAAGAGTTTGAACAGCTAGCTGAATCCACTGCTGAAATAGGCTGATCTGGGCAGTGTATGACCATATAAACAAGCCCTTAATCACACCACTAACATATTCAAACAATTGGGGTACAACACTCTTTTTTTACAAAAAATAATAATAAAATACAGAGACTTTATTAGAAATTTCAAACTTCATCTTACAGCAGCATCAATATTGTGAAACTCTGTACTGCACACAAGCAATCTCTTTTTTTAGTGTGGTTTTATTTTTTGAAATTTTTTTCAAAGTGCACCAAATAATTTTACATTTGTTTCATGTAAGAAGTGTGCCAGCACTCCACGTATGAACAAAGAGGAGAGGGAAGCAAACAGGAGAAGAGGGTGTTCTGATCATTAACAGCACTCGATTTCTAACATTGACAGCACTTGATCAGCAGCATTGGGTGCATCCAAAACCTTTGGTTTACAGAACTTATACTATGTAATATTAAAACGTATTCATTCATATGGTTTCTATGCAGAGCTACCCCAGATTTGGCACTCTCCATTTTTAGTAAATCAACACCATTGACATTGACACTATGGGGGTTATTTACAAAAGGCAAATCCACTTTGCACTACAAGTGCAAAGTGCACTTGAAATCGCACTGAAAGCACACTTGGAAGTAAAGTCGCTGTAGATCCGAGGGGGGCATGCAAGGAAAGTAAAAAATAGCATTTTAGCTTGCACATGATTGGATAATAAAATCAGCAGAGCTTCCACGCATTTTAGATCTACCCCTCAGATTTACAGCGACTGCAATTTCAAGTGCACTTTACACTTGTAGTTTGCACTTGTAGTGCAAAGTGGAATTGCCTTTCGTAAATAACTCTCTATGCCTTCCTAGTTCAATACTAGCAGTTTATACCTCCCCTTCCCCCCCAGACCAATCATTTGGACTGGATTTCTTTTTGGCAACAAGAAGAAATCTTGGGACACCCAAATTAAACAAAATTCGATGAGTTTTACTTTCATGCTTTCGTTTAATCACTTGCCCACTAGGCACATAAACCCCCTTCCTAACCAAACCAATTTTCAGCTTTTGGTGCTCTCACATTTTTAATTACAATTACTCATGCAACACTGTACCCATATGAAATTGTTGTCCTTTTTTTCACACAAATAGAGCTTTCTTTTGGTGGTATTTAATCACCACTGGAATTGTTTGCGCTACAAATGAAAAAAGACCAACAATTTAGTAAAAGGATGCATTTTTCTTAATTTTTGTTAAAATATTTTGCAAATTAGTAATTTTTTGGCCCAAATTTATACTGCTACATATCTTTGGCAAAAAACACAAATCAATGTATATTATTTGGTCATTGTGAAAGTTATAGAGTCTACAAGCTACAGTGCAAATCATTGAAAATTGATCACACCTGATGTACTGACAGGTCTATCTCATTTCTTGAGACACAAACAAGCCAGGAATGTACAAATTCCCCCCAAATGACCCATTTTTGGAAAGTAGACATTGCAATGTATTTAGTAAGAGGCATGGTGAGTTTTTTGAAGTTGTAATTTATTTCCCACAATTCTATGCAACTGTCAGTCATGATAACAAGTTATTGCTCACACACAGCATATGCATACCACACAAATCACCCTAAAGTACATTCTGCTACTCCTCCTGAGAATGGTGATACCACATGTGTGAGACTTTTACACAGCCTGGCCACATGCACTTTTGAAGGTCCTGGAGAACCAGGACAATGGAAATGCCCCAAAAAATTACCCCATTTCAGAAAGTAAACACCCCAACGTAAATTCTATAAAGCATAATGAATCTCTTTGATTTTTTTCCACATGTTTTTGGAAAATGTGGAAAGAAAATGAAATGCATATTTTTTTACACAAAATTGTTCATGTATAAGTTATTTCTAACGCACAGCATGTACATAGCAAAAATTACACCCCAAAATATATTCTGCTACTCATCCATTTTTATGCAACCTGGCCACATAGAGAGGCCCAACATGCAGAGTGTTCTAGGGGCATAAGTCTCAAATCTAATTTGACTAGCTATTACACCTTTTACACCTTTGTGAGGCACTGATGGGCACTGTAGTAGCATGGATGTGGCACAGATGAGCACTGATGTGGCATGGATGAGCACTGATGTGGCATGGATGAGAGCTGATGTGGCATGGATGTGGCACAGATAAGCACTGATGTGGCATGGATGTGGCACGGATGATCACTGATATGACATGGTTGAGCACTGATGTGGCATGGATGAGCACTGGTGTGGCATGGGTGTGGCATTGTTGAGCACTGAGGTGGCCCAGAGGAGCACTGGGGTGGCATGGATGTGGCACGGATGATCACTGTTGTGGCATGGCTGTGGCACGGATGATCACTGATGTGGCATGGATGTGGCATGGATGATCACTGATGTGGCAAGGATGTGGCATGGATGATCACTGATGTGGCATGGATGATCACTGATGTGGCACGGATGAGCACTGATGTGGCATGGATATAGCACAGATGATCACTGATGCGCTATGAATGTGGCACGGATGATCACTGATGTGGCATGGATGAGCCATGGATGAGCATGGATGAGCCATGGATGGGGGATAGATGAGCCACGGATGAAGCATGGATGACCATGAATGAGGATGGATGAGCCAGGGATAGAGCATGGGTGAGCATGAATGTGGATTGATGCATCAGGGATGGAGCATGGATGAGCATTAATGAGGATGGATGATCCAGTAATGAAGCATGAATGTGGATGAATGAGCCAAGGATGGAACATGAATGTCGATGGATGAGCCAGGGATGGAGCATGAATGAGGATGGATGAGCCAGGGATGGAGCAAGAATGAAGATGGATGAGCCAGGGATGGAGCATGAATGAAGATGGATGAGCGAGGGATGGAGCATGGATGAGCATGAATGTGGATGGATGAGCCAGGGATGGAGCATGAATGAGCATGAATGTGGATGGATGAGCCAGGGATGGAGCATGACTGAGCATGAATGTGGATGGATGAGCCAGGGATGGATGGATGTATGAACCAGGGATGAAGCACGAATGAGCATGAATGTGGATGGATGAGCCAGAGATGGATGGATGAACCAGGGATGGAGCATGAATGAGCATGAATGTGGATGAATGTGCCAGGGATGGAGCATGGAGCCGAACCGGACATGCTTCGATTTGTTTACAAGTGATCACTGTCATTGGACAGCGTGATCACATGGTAAAGCGACACTGTCATTGGCCCTTTGCCCTGATCTGTGACACGCCAGGCCTGGGAGACCCAACGGTCACTGACATTCTCGGGTGCGCGCGATTCTGGGAGGACGTTATGGTACGCCCTCCTAGAGTTATCTGACCACACTGTAGTAGTTTTTGTGCCTATGTTCCGGTCAGCAAGCGGTTAAAAAATACATATCAATTGCAGAATATCTACAGTTTCATATCTGCTGTACACTAAGCCAATATAAAATATAGAATTAGAAAAACATGTGTTACATGAATGTTAACGAACTGCAAACATGTTTTCAATACCACGCCAAAGAACTTCCGCCATTCATAAGAAATATATTAACTGTTATTAAATAAATATGGAAAAACAAATATAATTTCTCATTTATTTTAGCTAATTTCCTTTATTGTTAAAAAGAATGGTGACTGGAATCTAATTTAAAGTCTATCTAAAGCCAAAACTTAAAAAAAAAATTTGCAATGTGTAGAAGATGGTTGTACTGTAATTGCTCTAAGTATCTTATAATGGCGACTTCTCTTCACTTCCTGTTCTGTAAATTCAGCAGGAAATTAAAAAGTATGTTTCAAACGTGAGGGAAATCCCCTGGACAGCTGATGTGGGAACAAGTGTCCCCATTAGAAGATTCACCTTTTTCCTGTTCTGGCGGCAACTCAAAATTGTGCATTTAATCTCTTTTACATTCTCAATGATATTGGTGATTAACACAGTTAAAGAGATTAAATCTCCCTAATGAGAATGCAGACAGCAATAGAAGATAGCCCCTCATTACCTTATCCATACCAAAAAAAAATGTTTTGCATTTAGATATACTTTAACCACAGAGGAAAAGTATGAATATATATATTTTTTTTATTGTATCAATCTAATATTCAAATAAAACTAACCAAGGTTAGTGAAGGCTGAAAATTAAAAGGCAAGTGAGCCTCACTAGTGGAGTGATTCACAAAGGGACTTATTTTTACTTTAGATTAGTGAAGATGTACTTTGTCACACTCTGTATGGTACATTGCTATATCCCAAAAAACAAAACAAAAACTGATCTACTATTGGGTTGAATTATAGTGAAATAATGAATTGACCGAATTTCCCTAAAGCTGGCCACACAATCATAGAAATCTAATGTTAAACAGCGTGGCACTGCTGGCTTTGAAAATACCCAAATAATGCCTCTATCTGATTGGATACAGCCCATGGGCAGATCTAGCCTGTTTGATGTGGGGAATGTGGTAAAAAAATGTCAGGGGGGCAGAGGATGGGAGTTCAGCAGGGTAGTGTATAGGGGAACAGCAGGGAAAAGGATAGGGTCAGCAGTTTCTATTGCAGTGTACAGAGGCCATTCGTTTCTAGGGCAGTTTACAGATGCCAGCAGGGTGAAGGACAGGGGTCAGAAGGCCAGTGTTCAGGGTCTGCAAGGGGGAGGACAGAGGTCAGCAGAGCAGAGGACAGGGTCCAATAGTAAGTAAGGTCTGTTCAGAGGTCAATAGTAGGTGAGGCAGAGTTCAGAGGGCAGTAGTAGTAAGTGATGCTGAGGACAGAGTTTGTTTAACAGTTGGAGGTACTTGGAGTGGGAGATTCCCCCCTTACATTAAGAATTCTCATTAGAGTTCCCCCTCAAACAGAGTCTCCAGAGTCCTCTTGAACATCAGGGTCACTAGAGTTACTCCCCCCATGTTAGGGCCCACCAGAGTCACCCCCAAATATTAGGGTCCCCAGAGCCCTATCCCCTCCCTACAGTCATTCCATTAAAGGAGGGTCCACAGAGTTTCCCTAGTTGCATCAGGTCCCTACAGTCCGCCCTTCACATCACGATCCCCCTCCTTCTTAAAACAGAGTTCCACCCAAAAATGGAACTTCCTCTTTTCCAGTTCCTCTCCCCCTCTGGTGTCACATTTCGCACTTTTCAAGGGGGAGGGGGGAGCAGATACCTGTCTAATATAGGTATTTGCTGGCACTTCCGGTGATAGATTGCCGCAGATTCCACAGCGATCTACGCCATGTCCAGCCCCCCCCCCCCCCCCGCTGTCTTCTAGGAGACACGGGTCCCAGAAGACAGCAGGGACCAGTCAAGACGCAAAGCACAAATCGCGCACGCGCAGTAGGGAGCCAGGCTGTGAAGGACCTAGAGTCCTTCCCCCGACATCAGGCTCCCTAGAGTCTGTCCCCTTACAACAGGGTTCCCAGGGCTCCCCCTCCTAAAATCAGTGTCCCCAGAGCCACCTCCCTTACATCAGGGTCCTGAGTCCCCCCCAATATCAGGGTCCCAAGAGCCACCCCCCCTTATGTCAGGGTCCCCCAAGTCACTCTCTCTTACATTAAGGTCCCTACATTCCCTTAAATCAAGACTACGGAGTCTCAAAAACTGACCGACGAGGATCTTAATTCAGTTTCCTTTTTAGATGTCATTTTATCCAGTGAAGGGAATTGGGTTACACCAGGACTCTACAGAAAGCCAGTGACTGGCAATACAGTACTCATGGTACTCAGAGTACTCAGAGTCAACTTGGAGAACCCACTTCACACAATTAAATGCATTCCCGTTGTCCAGTTTTTTGAGACTCCATAGAGTAAGTAGTGATGAGACAAATTTTGACAAAGAGGCTAAACTGATGTGAGATCACTTTGTGTCTAGGGGTTATTTGAAATCTGTTCTGAATAGAGTTTTGAGTATTGCTAAGAAAACAACTCATGAGGAATTACTAAAAGATAAAAAGGGAAAGACTTCTAGATCTAATAATATCCTTGTCTTCTCCACTCCCTACAGTGCTAAGTTTAATAAGATTAGAAACATTGTTGAAAGGTATTTACCTATTTTGTTTAACGATCTGATCTACACAAGTGCTGTCTTAGGGCATTAAGGTAGTCTCCAGCAGGGCACCAACGTTAGGCAGGTATCTGTCTCCAAGTTTATTTCCCAGCAGGAAGGAAAATCCTTCACTGGCTTTTTTTAAAATCACTTTTGCATGCAGAATTAGTGGATGTCTCTGCTGTTTGCATATTAAGAGGAGAGATTGTGTGCATAATACTAGTAATGACAGAAATCATGACATTACCTCCTTTATGAATTGTAACATTAAGTATTTGAAATATGTAATTACATGCAGCCTTTGCCATATTTAGTATGTTGGTTGTGCCACTCGCAGATTGAGGGACCAGGTTAGTGTGTTAGATGGGGTGGTGATGGGAGACTGACCTAGAGTGGTGTTCATACATATTCTCTTAACATCAGGGTCCCTAGAATATTAATCCTTTACATTGGGGTCTCCAGAGCCACTCCTCCCCCAATATTGAATATTTAGGGTCTCCCATACTCTCTTTATATCACTCCAGTCCATTCTGTGGGGAAAGCTGGGAGGCTGGGCACTTCCAGCAGGTTCGGAGGACAAAGTTCCCCTCCTCTGAAGGCAGAAGGCAGAGCCTGTGTGCATGTGGGTGGTTGCTCAGATGCTGGGCGGTTCTATCAACCAACCCAGTTCTTCTGTATTTACAAATGGATGTAGGTAGTGCTGTAGTGCTAATAGCGACGTTTGATAGTTGAAATTCCTTGGCCTTGGGGGGATCAGCTCCCTTAGATCCAGCCATGATGCAGGTAATGTTTGACCAACAATTTTCTACACAGCTCCTTTGGTATTTTGATCAAAGGATGTGAGGCCAGCAGAGCCATCAATGGATCACATTTTTATCCTGTTCCTAATGGTGGCCATACACTATACGAAAAATCGTTCAAACCTATTTTCGAAAAACAAACATTTGGCCGTGAGAGCAAACGATAGTGCCATCATGTAATGACCAATAAATCGTTCAATGGACATAAATTAATCAATTTTTTGTTAGTTTTTCACATATACCTAGTGCAAATAGTTTTGACAAGAAACACATTAAACTTTCAATTTATCATTCGTTTGGCAGTAAATTTCAAAACTTGTCCTTCGTTTTTTGGCTCAAAAATGTCCCAACCGATTACCGATTTGTGCCCATTAACTGGCCAAAAAAGGAACAAACTGTCTAAAAAAAATGAATTTCAGCTGATTTTTCACATAGTGTATGGCCAGCATTAGAAACCAGATGAAATTCATTCCATGTAAGTCCATCCTAAGACATCTTTCATCTTTATATTACTACAGCATATGGTAATATAGGGAAAAGATGTCCCAGTGGATCTGTGCCACTCCTCTTCTAGTTTGAATGAAACTCACAATCATTCAACCTACTTCACGTATTCACATGGCATCAACAGCTCACTCCTGCCTGGAATCACTGGATAACACCCCAGATTGTGGTGCCACATCATTATGCAGCATTCAGGAGTTATGAAGGTATAAATGTAATATTAACGTCTCTTTTTTTAGATTTAGGAGATGCTTCTGCTGGTGGGGACAAACTGGAGGGGGGTTGGGCTGAGGAGCTTGAAGTTGGGCTCTTGAATAAGAATACTAAAAAAAGTGACAGTTAATTTTATTTAAGTCCAATAGGATTTAAAAATACTTAACAAATATCGGCAAAACGGTGGAAATGGAAGACCTAATCCATCAAGCTCATGATAAACTCACCAAATTTGCCACTACCTGGGCTTTCTGGCTTCATTTTATCTCTACATCGGAATATAAACAGCTCCTTCAGTAGGGGGAGCTTAGGAGACGGTGCAGACGGGGACAGCCTAATAAAACCCTTCCTTATCCTACCCTTCCCTCACTCACCTAGGATTCGATCCATCTTCCTTTCCTCTATTTCAGAAATTCAATCATACTGGTCTACTGGTCTTGACGACATTTACTACTAGCCAGACTTATAACCCCCAATACAACCTTTCGATCTACCGGCCATGGCCTGTGAGAATCATATTGTTCCATCAGCATGATACCATGTACTTATAACAAGTTTCTTCTACAAATCCTATTATAAAGACCTTCAATGTTACATAAGGATCTACCCAATAGAGACTCTGGGTATCACCCCCACCTAGCCCCATCTTCCTCGGAACACTAGAGAATGACTGCTCACAGATGCATCTGTCGATGAGACGCTAGTTATAAATTCCTAATAGAAATGTGAAATTTATGGATGATCTTCTGTTGGCAATCGCGGCATCGCCTGCCTAATATGTTAGGTTCCTGTATTTTTACCTTTGTTCAAACATTCCTAGTATGATGTTTATTCTGTATTGTGTAAAATTTTTTACTAAACTCTTTTGGAAATCCAATGTTGGTTGGGGTGTACCCCTCTCCTGGTTGAAGTTAGACCCCATTGGGGTGACTGGGTAGAGGGTTGGACCCCTCAGCTCACAATTACTTAGCGCCAGTTATAAGTACAATGTTTATATTTACGATGTCATCTAGCTGGCTGTTCTGTTCTTAGGCTTTTGACTTCTGTTCTACTTACAGCTGTATGATTGTATGATTGAGCTAATGTGTAAAATTAATTATAACTATTATAAAAGTATCACCTTGTAAGCCCTTACACAATACTTTAACCTGAAAACATCACATACAAAAAAACAGACAGTCTCACTTATAATTAGTCAGATGCATATACACTCCCTCATACATATCGTTACTCTAATGCTCACAAATGCACTCAAACATATATACATGCTTAGTCATGTAGAGTGGGGAAAGAACAGAGATGTGTGAAATAGAAATTTTTCTGATGTCACGTCTCACACATTGAAGCTTCACCTTCTCCTGCAAAGATATCTGCAACAAGGAAACATAACAAAACCAAATCTGGCCTGAAGGCCCCCAGCTATTCAGTCCTACTTTATAAGGTAATTCAAAATATCATAGCTCCCAACTGTCCCTGATTTCGAGTGACTGTCCTTGATTTGGAACACAGTCCCTCTGTCCCTCTTTCCTCCTCATCTGTCCCTCATGTTGGTCTGTTCTATATAGTTGTGGATGGATGCAAATCTAAAGGTCCATGTACAGCGCAACCGGAAAGTATTTTCAGCGCTTCACTTTTTCCCCATTTTGCTATGTTACAGCCTTATTCCAAAATGGATTAAATTCATTATTTTCCTCAAAATTTTACAAACAACACCCTATAATGACAACATGAAAGAAGTTTCTTTGAAATCTTTGCAAATTTATTTAAAATAAAAAATGAAAAAAAAACTCATTTACATTTTCACAGCCTTTGCTCAATACTTTGTCGAAGCACCTTTGGCACCAATTACAGCCTCATGTCTTTTTGAATATGATGCTACAAGCTCGGCACACCTATTTTTGGATAGTTTCTCCCATTCTTTTTTGCAGGACCTCTCAAGCTCCATCAGGTTGGATGGGGAGCATCGGTACACAGCCATTTTCAGATCTCTCCAGAAATATTCAGTCCGGTTTAAGTCTGGGCTCTGGCTGGCCCACTCAAGGACATTCACAGAGTTGTCCCGTAGCCACTCCTTTGTTATCTTGGCTGTGTGCTTAGGGCCAATGTTCTGTTGGAGGATGAACCTTCACCCCAGTGTGAGGTCCAGAGTGCTCTGGAGCAGGTTTTCATCAAGGATGTCTCTGTACATTGCTGCATTCATCTTTCCCTCGATCCTGACTAGTCTCTCAGTTCCTGCCTCTGAAAAACATCCCCACAGCATTATGTTGCCACCACCATGCTTCACTGTAGAGATGGTGTTGCCCAGATGATGAGTGGTGCCTGGAGACATGACGCTTGTCATTCAGGGCAAAGAGTTCAATCTTTGTTTCATCAAACCAGAGAATTTTGTTTCTCATGGTCTGAGAGTCCTTCAGGTGCCTTTTGGCAAACTTCAAGTGGGCTGTCATGTACCTTTTACTGAGGAGTGGCTTCCGTCTGGCCACTCTGCCATATGGGCCTACTTGGTGGAGTGCTGCAGAGATGGTTGTTCTTTTGGAAGGCTGTCATCTCCACAGAAACACTGGAGCTCTGTCAGAATGACCATCAGGTTCTTGGTCACCTCCCTGACTAAGGCCCTTCTCCCCTGATCGCTCAGTTTGGCCAGGCAGCCCGCTCTTGGAAGAGTACTGATGGTTCTAAACTTCTTCCTTTTACGGATGATGGAGGCCACTATGCTCACTGGGACCTGCAGACATTTTTCTGTAACCTTTCCCAGATCTGTGCCTTGATACAATCCTGTCTCGGAGGTCTACAGACAATTCCTTGGACTTCATGGCTTGGTTTGTGCTCTGCCTTGCACTGTTATCTGTGGTACGTTATATAGACAGGTGTGTGCCTTTCCAAATCATGTCCAATCAACTTAATTTACCACAAGTGGAATCCAATCAAGTTGTAGAAACATCTGCAGGATGATCGGTGGAAACAGAATGCACCTGAGCTCAATTTTGAGCGTCATGGCAAAGTCCATGAATACTTATGTACATGTGATTATTTATTTATAATAAATTTGCGAAGATTAAAAAAAAAAAAAAATACTTTCATATTATCATTATGGGGTATGTATTTGTAGAATTTTGAGGAAAATAATGAATATAATCCATTCTGGAATAAGGCTGTAACATAAAAAAATGTAGAAAAAGTGAAGCGTTGTGAATACTTTAGTAAAGCTATCCACAATCATTACGGTCACCCAGTCAGGTGATGATCTCAGAAGCTGTGGCGACTACACTTTCTCTTACGTTACAGAGCATTTCAGAGGAATACTCAGGGTTGCTGACACATCAACCCCTCAGTAAAACACGTCACATATTATGATATGATATCATAATATCATGTGCATGATAAGCAGCCATTTTCCCATCATTGTTCAGGCTCACTTGGGAAGGTCACGCACATCTTTCCCAAGGAATCCAGTTCGTTCAGACTCCCTTAGCCACACGGCAGAATCCAGGGATGGGAAGACACTTCAACTATTCTTGAAGTGACCACTGATATGTGCAGGGCCAGTGCTACCACTAGGCAAACTAGGCAGCCACCTACGGTGCACTACTGCCTAGGGCGCCCGGCCACTGGTGTTCCTACTCCCTTCTCTCTGCAGCAAGCAACTAAGTCTCAGCATCAGCAGGCAGCCACCGCCCTGTTCACACATAGTGTCAGGGTCGCAGCGGCGGCAGAGGACTGTGTCTGCGTCCTGACTCCCAAATTAATAGAAGTAAGCAAACATTCATTAATGGGCGCTGGTAGGCTGCATTGATAGGCACTGGTGAGGCTGCATTTGATGGGCAAAGGTGGGGTATATATGGGCAGGCAAAAGGGGGTGGGGTCAGCTGTGGGGCCAAAATGAGATTCCACCTAGGGTGTAAAAAATCCTTGGACCAGCCCTGGATATGTGATTATTTCACACCTCACTTTTTATCTGCCAACAAGCACAATGCCCAAACGAATCTCTCACAGGCTCTCAGCGATTGGGTTCTTTGCTCAGTTTGCGGGGCAGCTTTGTAATGCTTTGAGTGGTATAAAGTCTCCACTCTTAGGTCCAAATCTACCCTGATAGTCAGACCACCTTATTACCCTCAGCTGTCCACACACTTTTACATATGTGAGCTGACTGATGCTTGGGGTTCTGTTACCCTCTCTCATGCTCTCTCTGCCATGAGAGCCCGTTGTTGAGTGAAAATGCTAAGTTCTGATAGAACACTTAAAATTCACAAGTGCTGCCTGTTTGTTTTGGGGAACTTTTTGAGGGGGAAGCCTATTAGCTAGGACATTACAAGGTGTGAGTTTGGTTAATAATTTCGATGAGCAGATATTAAGTTTCGGACTCGCTATACAAAACCCTTTTGTACTGAAAACTGTGTTTGCTGTCTTGCCAAAAAAAAGGGCAGGACAAAGTTGCTTGGAGTATTCCTGGTGTCCTTGTCTCATGCCCAGTTGAACATATACTATGTATATATATATATATATATATATATATATATATATATATATATATATATAGTGTGTGTGTGTGTATATATATATATATATATATATATATATATATACAGTAGCTCACAAAAGTGAGTACACCCCCCACATTTTTGTAAATATTTCATTAATATCTTTTTATGTGACACTAAAGAAGTGACACTTTTTTACAATGGAAAGTAGTGAGTGTACAGTTCTTCTATAACAGTGTAAATTTACTGTCCCCTCAAAATAACTCAACACACAGCCATTAATGTCTAAACCACTGGCAACAAAAGTGAGTACACTCCTAAGTAAAAATTTCCAAATTGGGCCTAAAGTGTCAATATTTTGTGTGGCCACCATTATTTTCCAGCACTGCCTCAACCCTCTTGGACATGGAGTTCACCAGAGCTTCAAAGGTTGCCACTGGAGTCCTCTTCCACTCCTCCATGACAACATCACATAGCTGGTGGATTTTAGAGACTTTGCGCTCCACCACCTTTGTTTGAGGATGCCCCACAGATACTCAATAGGATTTAGGTCTGGAGACATGCTTGGCCAGTCCATCACCTTTACCTTCAGCTTCTTTAACATGGCAGTGGTCATCTTGGAGGTGTGTTTGGGATCGTTATCATGTTGAAATACTGCCCTGTGGCCCACTCTCCGAAGGGATCATGCTCTGCTTCGGCATGTCACAGTACATGTTGACATACATGGTTCCCACAATGAACTGTAGCTCCCCAGTGCTGGCAGCACTTATGCAGCCCCAGACTATGACACTCCCACCACCATGCTTGACTGTAGGCAAGACACAAGTGTACTTGTACACTTCATCTGGTTGCCACCACACATGCTTGACACCATCTGAACCAAATAAGTTTATCTTGGTCTCATCACAATACAGGACATGGTTCCAATAATCCATGTCCTTAGTCTGCTTGTCTTCAGCAAACTATTTGCAGGCTTTCTCGTGCATCATCTTTAGAAGAGGCTTTCTTCTGGGATGACAGACATGCAGACCAATTTGGTGCAGTGTGCGGCATATGGTCTGAGCACTGACAGGCTGACCCCCCCACCCCTTCAACCTCTGCAGAAATGATGGCAGCACTCATATGTCTATTTCCCAAAGACAACCTCTGGATATGACGCTGAGCGCGTGCACTCAACTTCTTTGGTCGAACATGGTGAAGCCTGTCCTGTTAAACCGCTGTATGGTATTGTCCCCCCGTGCTGCAGTTCAGTTTCAGGGTCTTGGCAATCTGCTTATAGCCTAGGCCTTCTTCATGTTGAGCAACAATTCTTTTTTTCAGATCCTCGGTGTTCTCTGCCATGAGGTGCCATGTTGAACTTCCAGTGACCAGTATGAGAGAGTGAGAGCGATAACACCAAATTTAACACACCTGAGACCTTGTAACACTAATGAGTAACATGACACCGGGGAGGGAAAATAGCTAACTGAGCCCAATTTTCACTTAGGGGTGTACTCACTTTTATTTCCAGCGGTTTAGACATTAACAGCAAATTCACACTGTTATACAAGTTGTACACTCATGACTTTACATTGTAGCAAAGTGTCATTTCATCAGTGTTGTTACATGAAAAGATAGAATAAAATATTTACAAAAATGTGAGGGGTGTACATATATATATATATACATTCTATTTTTATTTTATTTTTTCAAATAGTGGCAGTCATTTGGAACAGTTTGAAACTAGTAAAAATGCAAGGGGTCCAAATGGCCAAGACAATATATAAAATGATACACAAGTTGGTCTCCAGCATACTTTCAGGCTAGGTAGGAAAAAAAGACCCCAGCTAAACTGTCCTGATTACTCAGGTTAAAAACAGAAGTTGTATTTTCAGAACTTGCAAATATATGTTGAGGCCACACTGCTGTGCAAATACACCGCTGTACAGTATGTCCCTAACTCAAAACTATGGGGCATATATAAAAAGGTACAGTAACACGCCAAAAATCCAGACAAAACGTGTGTGTGTGTGTGTGTGTTTTTAGCAGGTTGTTTATTAAATGACAAGGCCAAAAACATTTGAGGATTCACACTTAGTAGTCTATAGTCATTCTGATGATCTATAGCAGCCCTGAATTCATTATTTTGTCATCTTTATGATGTGTGCTGAGAGAACACAAGGTGAGCTATTTTACCAAATAGGATGCGTCTGATAAATGATAAGAGATTTCCTGCTGTCCATTTAGGAACATCAAATATCAAGTTTTTCTCAGAAGTAACCACAACATCTCCATTGTATGGTAAGATACAGACAGCCACTGCAGACAGTCAAATGTGTGCCTTTGAGAAAGGGGAAACAACAAAATCTGCAAGGTACAGATAAAGACAAAAAAATTTACCACAATTTCAAGCTCGTCATGCAAGGTTGATAACCACTCTCATTTTGTCTGGTGAAGTTCTGCATTTTGTAAAGCGCTCAAGTCTACATTAGCTATACTTTCTCTAAATGACAAAACACTATGTCTGGGTTACAGCATTCGGTTAACATTTATGTAACTCTATTGTCTTGCAGCTGATTTAGACTGGAATCTCCTGTCTGCCCACAAAATAAGTTTTTGTTTCAACAGTTGTTCCAATGACCGAATACATTGGCTGAATGATATCTCGATGTCTCATGTGCAGACTGTATCAAACTTAAAATGTTCTAGTCTTGACTAAAGAAGAATTCTAATCTAAGGAAAGCACAGGAAAAAACCTTATCCTTTATAAATTACTATTTTTCACTATTCTCCAGACTAGTCTTTTCCCACCAGGGTGCCTTCAGGTTTCTTCAGGGGTGCCTTGGCAAAATGCTTAGAAATTGACCAAAATTTGTATACAAGCCAGTGGATAGATCAAGCTTACATTTTAGTTACATAAACCTACAGGTTTTCATTGTGCATCATTACAACCTTCTAGCTTTCTGCATCCGAACAACCAATTATGTCATTGATAAGGAGGATGTTGGGCACCTGCACAGTATGCTTGTTTGACTCTTCTTTGCCCCCTCTCCATCACATTAGCTGAGTGAGAAAGTAACTGAGAAGAGAAACATTGGAATACTAGTTAGTACCAGTGTGCAAAGGTATATTTGGTTTGTAAGAATAAATCACCTTTAACGTTGGGTGTCCTACGTGTGTAGATGTTGCTGTGTTATGTAAAATTTTCATTTTAGAATGGGGTGCCTTGATTGTGGAGAATTTTAAAGGGTGCCTTGACTGAAAAACGGTTGAGAAACATTACACTGCTCCAGACTCATCTTTATATAAATCACTAAAACCTAAAACATGTTAGTCTTTGGATATATCGGGAAAGTAATGGAGCTTCTGTCAACCTTTTATTGCTGTGACCCTTCTGACAGGATTTACCCTCACTTCATGACCTTATCAGTAACTAAAAGTATGGCAATGGGTGTAAATAAGGGGTTTGGAGAGGTCTCTCATCAAATCTCTGTGATACTCTCTCTTCAGGACATTGAAAGAAAATTACTCTTACCATGACAGAGACAAGATCAAAAGCTTGATAGATAGAGTTTCTAAACCTTCCTTTCTATAGCTAAAAAAAATGCTAGCTGTCTGGAAACCATGCGTCTTTAGTATTTTCTATGTCACACGACCTGGCCATACACTAGCTGAAGTTCAGCCAGTTCAGCAGGGACCAGTCAAATTTCGATCAGTGTGCAACAGTCCCTGCTTGACAGAATTTGATTGTTTGATTGACTTCTGTTGGAAGGTCATGCTGGAAAACCTCTCTTGATCAGCGGCTGCAGCTGTTGATCAGTGTATTGTGAAAGCAGAGGGTACCGCTGTCAGAATATACTGTCCTGGAGATGGAAATTCCTCCATTTACCTTGTTCTTGAGGAAAGAAGAATATGTTAGTTTTTGTTTTTCATTAAGCCTGCCAGCTAAACGAAAAAAACGAAAAACAAAAAAAAACAACAGTGTAGGCTCAGCTTTACTCTAACTTCACTTGTTATGGACTTATTTGATGATTTAGAAAGTATCAAACCAAAGACAGCCAAGAAAACTAGCATTTTCAGAAATAGCACAGCTAATCAAGTTTAAAGGATAAGTTCACCTTTCCAAAAAAATAAGGTAAAAAAATATGCATTTATTATTTTTTTGTTAGGAACCTGTAAGGCATTGCACCCACAATCAGCAGATCATGGGTGTAATGCTACAGTCCTGCAGACTGTCTGTGTAGCTGTCTGTCCATACCTCCGATATGGGCAAGCAGTTACACCAGAGTGGAAGACTCAATGAACTATTAGAGCGCTCAAAAGCGCCCTGGTAGTTTGTTGAGTAACACAAGCTGACAGCCGCAAATGCTGTTGGTACTTTTAGTTTTCACATTCACAGATCATGGCCGCAAATCAAACTCTACCCACTGTTTGGGTTTCTGTCCTCTCACAATCCAATCACAGAAACAAAAAATTTTGGAATCTGGCAATGGTCTTCTTCAACTTTTTTATTTAAAAATCAACAGCATACACTAATAACAAGAGCACTAACGTGTTTAGGCTTTGCATCCTATAACAATTATAATCATGATTAACCTCCCTGGCGGTACGATTATTTCGGATTTTAGGTGCTAAAAGCGGTACAGTTATTTTGCATAAAAATTTGGCTTTTTATATTGTAGTCCTGTAATTCTTAGGAATAACTCACTTAAATCTGTCCAAACCAGAGTCTAGCACACATCCCAGGTATGATAAAGTTTGAAAAATTGAATCATAAATTATAATATAATAAATAATTATAAATAACCAAATAATAATATAACAATAATAAAAATGATTCAATAATCAAATCAAAAACACAGAAATTTGCCCAGTTGCAGAATTGTCACTGCCATTACTTTTCAGTTTTTGATGACGGATCTCCCACAAATCCCTATCCCTCAATTCTGCAAGTGATTCCAATTTATTATCGCTGTTTTCTAGCTGGTCTAAAATCACTTTTGATGTAAAGGGACAGTTTTGGTTGCTATGGACAATCTCCAGTTTCCAGGCATAAAGAACAGTATTTATAATATAAAACTGCATGCAGGACACTGGACAGACCACTAGGGACAAAGGGGATGTGAAATTATTACATACAGCAATGTAATCTGTAAGTAAGTGTTTCACTTTTTGAATTGGCGCCGATCTCTATCCCCGTTCGTCGCAACGCTCGCAGGGAATAGAGATCGGCTCCGTGAGAGATCGTACAGCGGGGGGACATCACTGGATCCAGAGGAGAAGGTAAGTAAGCGTCCTCCTGGATCCAGCAATGCGGTCCCGAGTCTGGCGCGGGGTTACCGCTTTTGGCATTAAAATTCCACCCTGAGTCAGACTCAGGAATACCGTCAGGGGGGGTTAAAGTTGTAAAGCATTAGCAAATATGTTACTAGTCTCCATGCACACAATTTTGCTTTTACAGTTTTGCGTTCTGGTTGTTGAAGTAACTCAATATTATTCTATGTGTCCATGCACATTAGGACATTTACAGGCATAATTTGAGCTCAACGTTTAGAGGCAGTAAAAAAAAAAAACTTTTGGTTCACGTTTCTGATGCCTAGCATGCATGGTGCCTTAAGCCTTGTACACATGATCGGATTTTCCGACGAGAAATGTGTGATGACAGGCTGTTGGCGAAAAATTTGACCGTGTGTATGCTCCATCGTAAAATTGTTGTCGGATTTTCCGCGGACAAATGTTGGATAGCAGGTTTTAAAATTTTCCGCAGACAAACGTCTGTTGTTGGATTTTCTGAGCGTGTGTACACAAGTCCATCGGACAAAAAAGTCCAAAAGTGACGTGGCAATTTATGAAATCTCGAAATGCAGCGCACATTCTCTTCTTCTTTAATGGGATAATAATGAAGCTGCTTTGCTGGTGATACTGATAAAGTTATTGCAAACTCATTTTTAAAGGCTTTTTTTTTCTAGTGATATCAAGAATAATATTATTATGCTTTATTATATTATATTTTTTTGGGCAGGTTACCACAGGTAAGATCAAAGATACAACTGTTCCAAATCTGTTAGTTGCGCTGAAAAATTTTTTCTTACATAATTTATCACACAAAATGTTATTATACAAATATAAATAACTGTGACCGGTCAGTGAAAATGACACAATACCCGAAATGATTAATAATTTAAGAAAAATGATATACATAAATTCCCAAAACATCCATTCAGACAAATAAAAAAATGAATGAATGAAAAAAAGTCCTCCACATGTGCTTATATCTTTAAAAGTCTATTCCTCGTGACATCACATAACAAATGTACACCCGAAAAGTGATGACCCGTTCCAAGAAAAAGATTTTATGATCTCTTTTTAGGGAGATCTACACAGGCATGTAATCCTTTCACAGGCAAGGATCTCAAGAGTGGCTCCCACAGAGACGTCACAGATGACACTGAAGGTATTCTAGACAATATTCCTCCCCCATGTGAAAAACAAGAATGCCTCCATAGTGTAATTCGTACACACAACAATTTATTTAAAATAAAGAATTGCACTTACACACATATTCTTTCTCGTGAATGCTCAGATTAAAATAAACAAGCCGGCCGGCTCAATTAGACGCTGCCCGTATCCTCCGGGTCCAGCGCAGTACGCGATGACGTCAGCACGTCGCTCCTCCCTATGTCGTTTCGTCACAACTGATGTCTTCCAGGGGCGCAGCATACTGCGCTGGACCCGGAAGACACGGGCAGCGTCTAATTGAGCTGGCCGGCTTGTTTATTTTAATCTGAGCGTTCACGAGAAAGAATATGTGTGTAAGTGCAATTCTTTATTTTAAATAAATTGTTGTGTGTACGAATTACACTATGGAGGCATTCTTGTTTTTCACATGGGGGAGGAATATTGTCTAGAATACCTTCAGTGTCATCTGTGACGTCTCTGTGGGAGCCACTCTTGAGATCCTTAAAGTGAACCCTTGCCTGTGAAAGGATTACATGCCTGTGTAGATCTCCCTAAAAAGAGATCATAAAATCTGGTAAGCGACAGTGTGAGCAGAGGTGGAGGATCTTTTTCTTGGAACGGGTCATCACTTTTGGGGTGTATATTTGTTATGTGATGTCACGAGGAATAGACTTTTAAAGATACAAGCACATTTGGAGGACTTTTTTTCATTCATTTTTTTATTTGTCTGAATGGATGTTTTGGAAATTTATGTATATAATTTTTCTTAAATTATTAATCATTTCGGGGATTGTGTCATTTTCACTGATCGGTCACAATTATTTATATTTGCATAATAACTTTTTGTGTGATAAATTATGTAAGAAACATTTTTTCAGCGCAACTAACAGATTTGGAATGGTATGGTAGTGTGGGTATCTCACATAATTTAGTTGCAGCAGTTAAATGGGTGTTTATTACTTTTAGGACAGCGCAGTATCACATTATCACAAAGGTACAACTATGTTGGTGTCCCTTGTCAATTTTACATTGTATTTTTTTAAATGTAACTGCCTACTCCCAAATTGTCATTTGAAGTAAAACACATAGCCAAGTATTATTCTACACAATTTTTTTTATTGTGCATTAAAAAAAGTAAACAAATAAAATTAGACATGCTCTCTGCCAATATAACTTAACCATAAAGTGCATTCTATGCATCCAAAAATATAGAAAATATGCCAAATTAAATAATTATTCAACCAAAAAAATAATGTCAAAGCAATAACTCCAAGGCCAATAATAAATAACACGTTATCTTCCGCAACATGTCTGGTTGACGAACGCCCATTCAGAAACAAACTGAAAAGCACAAAATGAAAAGCATTAAATGAAAAGCACAAATCAACACTCACCAAACTTCTACTAACAAAATTAGCAGGAGCCCAAAGGGTGGTGCTAAAGAGCTGAAGAAACACCTAGTACGTCAGTATGTTCGTGTTTGTTGGCTGACAATTCCTTGCCGTTTGTATGCAAGACAAGTTTGGGCCAACGCTCTTCGGACAAAAGTCCACGGTTTTGCTGGCCAACAATCCGATCATGTGTGTACGAGGCTTTAAGCTGGGTATACACACACAGAAATTTTTTTTTTGTTGAACCAGTGGGTAAAATGAAAAAAAAAATGACAGATCATCACATCAACACAAGCAATGTTGATGCAGGGATCTCTCCTGCTATGTTATTGTATTCTGACAACGGGAACTCCCCCCCCCACCCGCCAGAATACACTGATCAGCTCTTGCAGCCAGTGGCTGTGAGCACTGATGAATGCTGGTTTTCTAGTTCAACCTGTTGAATAGAGAAGAGTACACGCATATTGAAAGTAAGACAGCTCCTACTGAACTGGCCGACTTTTGGTGCTTATAGACAACTATTGGGTTGATTTACTAAAGGCAAATAGGCTGCTCACTTTTAAAAAATAAGTTACATTTTGGAAGGGGCTTATGCACAGAGTTTAGTGGATTTGATAAAATTTAAATTTGCAAAGAATTCCCAATCTTTATAAATAAACCAATTAAATGAATAAACTCTGTGGAGGCCCCTAGGCAGTCGAAACCTTGTAGCCCCCATCGCCAGTTTCTGGAACTTTCTTGTGCATGCGCTCTAGTGGGATAACACAGAACTGAATAGTGTGCACGTCAGCTGCTAGACGGAGATGACTATTATTACTGTACATATGTTGCAACAAAGTTTTTCCTGTCTGAAAAGAAGATGAGCTTTTAAGAGACAAACTGTAATTTGAGCCTGATGTGTATGGTTTATGTACTTTAAGTTGTTATTGGGTACATTACATCAATACTGTAATTTCTCAATAGAATTTTTCATCTAAAGTTTTTGTTTCTGTGAGTGGTTTCATTTTTTTTACATCTTTTGTAAACAATTAAGAAAGATTTTGTGTAATTTTCTTTCAAGATCAAATCAATATTATGTGAATCTATTGTCGCAGGACCCTTAAACAGTGGGGGGCCCATAGGCTGATACCTACTCTGTCTGTTTGGTAATTGGCTAAACTGTAACTGTATGTTGCTAATCTTTAGGTATGAATAAAATGATTACTTTGCATTGTATGAGTCCAGCTGCTTTTAGAAAAATCGAAATTGAAATTTAGACCATGTGAAAGCTAAAGTGATCTGAAGGATTTATACATGTTGGCTTCACTGAAAGCTTGGTGCCAACACTAATGCCACGTACGCACAACTGGACTTTCCGGCATAGGTCCGATGGTCTTCCCAACGGACTTTCCAAACGAACAGACTTGGACAAACATGAACGGACTAAGCCCTTGTACACACGATCGGAGATTCAGACGGAATGTGTCCGATCGGAGCATTTTGTCGGATATTCCGACTGTGTGTGGTCTGCATCAGACTGTTTCCGTCGAAATATCCGTCGGACCAAATTTTCCAACTTGCCGGAAATATTTTCCGACAAAATGCTCCGATAGGACATACTCCGATCATGTGTAGAGAATTCCGATTGGACAAAGTGGCACGCATGCTCAGATCAAATTCCTACATCAAAGCTATTGGCTACTAGCCTGAATGTAGTCCCATCGTAACGAAATTACGTTATCACGTTCTGAAAGATCGGATTTTCCAACAACTTTGTCCGACCGTGTGTATGCAACAGTTTCGGACAAGATCCGTCTGACAAAATCCGACGGATTTGGTCGTCAGAATCTCAGACCGTGTGTACAAGGGCTAAGTCCGTTCGAAAGTCCGTTCATTTTGAACATGTTGACGTTAATGGGACTAAAAAAGCAAGTTCAATAGCCAGTAGCCAATAGCTTCCCTTGTGTCGTATTTGGTCCATTGGACCAGCATACAGACGAACGGTTTTCCCGATTTAAGTCCATCGGAATTGACTCCGTCGGATAGATTTGAAACATTTAATATTTCTAGGTCCACTGGATTTTTTTCCCGAAAAACAAACAGATTAGCATACACACAATTGGATTGTTCGATGGACCTAGTCTGCCGGAAAGTCCAGGCGTGTGTACGCAGCATAAAGCTAACAAAGCATGGAACCTAGATAACACTGGATTTTGCACCAAGGCTTCCTGTCTTTTAATTACACTGTTTTTTGTTTTGTTTTTTAAATATCACTGTGCCCAGTGAAGGAAAAATGCTTATTCCTATTAAATAGCAATTCACTTTGTATGTCTTCCTTTAGCCTAATATGTGTTGGTTAAGCAGCAATGAAATCAGCCAAACCATTCAGCAGTTAGAGAACATTACTGTGGTGGAGCTACTTTAGCTAATTACCTGCTTTGCTTGGCATTTGCTATGTAGAAGGAAATTGTGGGTTTTCCCCAAATAACAGTAGCCTTAAGACACCATATTTAATGCACCATAATAATTATTCATCCTGGCTCTCTACCTCTCTACATAAAACATAAAATGTATATATATATATATATATATATATATATATATATAACTTTAACTTTAATGGCATCCTGTTCTTAAAAAAAACATTGAGTTGGCTCACAGTTTGCAGCTATAACAGTTTCAACTCTTCTGGGAAGGCTGTTCACAAGGTTTAGGAGTGTCTATGGGAATGCTTGACCATTCTTCCAAAAGTGCATTTGTGAGGTCAGGCACTGATGTTGGACGAGAAGGCCTGGCTCGCAGTTTCCACTCAAATTTATCCCAAAGGTGTTCTATCGGGTTGAGGTCAGGACTCTGTGCTAGCCAGTCAAGTTTCTCCACCCCCAAACTTGCTCATCCATGTCTTTATGGACCTTGCTTTGTGCACTGGTCCAAATCATTTGGTGGGGGGAGGATTATGGTGTAGGATTGTTTTTCAGGGCTTTGGCTTGGCCCCTTAGTTCCAGTGAAGGAAACTCTTAAGACGGCAGAATACCAAGACATTTTGGACAATTTCATGCTCTCAACTTTGTGGGAACAGTTTGGGGATGGTCCCTTCCTTTTACAACGTGACTGCTCACCAGTGCACAAAGCAAAGTCCATTAAGACATGGATGATAGTGTATCAGATTGTTAATGATATCATATTGAATCCTATGGACTAATACCGGGATGCCATTAAAGTTCCTGTGTGTGCAAAGGCAGGTGTCCTAATACTTTTGGTAATATAGTGTGTGTGTTTTGCTTTTTGTTGGGGCATCAGAATGCTTCTGTAAAGAAGAGCTTGAAGTGTATTATTGAAAACAAATATGGTAGATTGATACTGATATCTATATATTAGCTAGAAAAACACTCTCTGTCTTGGTCCTCTTAACTTGCATTGCCAGAACCAGGTCCTTTTAAATGCCACTGTGCGTTTACCCTCTCCTTCCAAGCTGAGAAAGATTGTGCCTGCATGTCCATATGTACAGTGACTCAGCTGGCACAGGATGCAGAATTGATAGCCTCCTTTACTGAAAAATACTACATTTTACAGTCGTCGCCAGTACAGAAAGTGAGGGGTATCCTTCCAAAGCAAATACTTTTTTCAGTGATTTACCTCACTTTGGAGAGATTTTCTCACGCTTCCTGTTGTGCCTCTGGGACAAAGTGCAAGAAAATCTCCTTACCAAGACACATCAAAGAAGAAAAATAACCCAAAAAGTTTGATAACACATGAAATAAACTATCATCAGAGTGTTCTATATCTTGCTGCCACTTTCATTTTTAGGCAGCATTAGTGTACATGGTCTGTAATTGCATCAATATTTTGTAATGATAAAATCTGCTAAATATGTTCTCCATGATATTGTATGTGCTTCAGCTACTGTGTTCCTTAGTAAAGTCTTTATTAAAATAGTTGAGGTAAACTATATTCCCTGTTTTTTTTTTTTTTTTTGCCCGAGTAATAAGAATATACATACTCCAGAAATTTGCCTCTTTGTATTCACATGACATATTTACTTCCATGCTATAACATAGCCATGGATATTTTTCAGAGAACACATTCTTTGTTAATGCTTAACTACAGCCACATTGTGTTTATAATTATGGATAGAATGGGGAATAGTTAAAAATCCTGTTAGCTTTTTATTTGTGTCTGTGACCACATTCAGAAATTTATTTCACTTGTAAAAAAAATGGTGAGTGTGGTTATCATAAAGACAGAAAGACACAGACAGAAAAAAAAACAATGCCAAAATTTCCAACCCTTCCCCATTCTTCAAAAATGTGTCCCCACTGAAGAGATTTCCTGTCACTTTTTGTCTTGACAGGACGTCAAAGTAAATCTCCCCGGTAGGGCCACAGATGGCAATGAAAACTTGACAGTTATTCTCATCCTTCCTCACTCTTAGCCCCTGTACACACGGTCGGAGATTCCGACGGAATGTGTCCTATCGGACCGTTTTGTCGGATATTCCGACTGTGTGTGGTCTCCATCGGACTGTTTCCGTCGGACATACGATCAGACATACTCATACAAAGTGCCACGCATGCTCAGATCAAATTCCTAGACCAAAGCTATTGGCTACTAGCCCGAACGTAGTCCCATCCTAACGAAATAACGTCATCACGTTATGTACAATCGGATTTTCCGACAACTTTGTCCGACTGTGTGTATGCAACAGTTTCGGACAAAATCTGTCGGATAAAATCCAACGAATTTGGTTGTCAGAATGTCCGACCGTGTGTACAAGGGCTCAAACATGATAACAAGTTTAGGCTGGGGTTGAGCTTTAATTTTTTTCCACACCACTTCTGAGCAGCTTGCTTTTGGGTAGCTTGGGTTGCTGGAAACTGCACTACACATTAAAAGCCACTTAGGCTTTTCCAGAGCACTGGTTGACAGACCTGGGTCCCCTAATGCACCTGGTTTCTCAGCAATTCCATCCCAACCCCAGGGAAAGTCAAATGAAACTCCTCCATTGCTCAGAGGATGACTACTGCTAGGGCTTTCCTTTTGCATATACCTGTAACTACCACCTCCTAAGTGAGTGTTTTGGATCACCAGGCTTTGGTGCAACAGGAACGGCAGGATGCAAAAGAAACTGAGGCAAGTCAAGCACTAAAAGGTTCTTGGCCCTAATAGGCAACCCATGCCAGACATATGACAAGAATGATGATCTAAAGCACCATATCCCTCAGCTGCAGAAAGCTCAACCTTAACACCAGATTATTAAGGTTGTATGCTCGCTGGAATGGAGGGGGGGGGGGGGGGGGCGAAGAGTCTGCAGAGGCTTTTAGCAGACTTTCAGTGGGGTAGTTGTATTGATAATGTGCAGGCAGCTTAAGTGTTTGCATTCCACCAGCTTCAGTCCTGCAACCAGCAAAGCCCATTTCTACTTTACAAAATGGCAAATGGAACTGAGCATTGTCCGTCAGATAGATATTTTTATTGCATACTAAATAAAAATTGGTTTCTCAAGATAAAACTTAACAGCACAATAAAAGTTAAAATAAAGAAATACAGTAAAACCTTGGATTGTGAGCATAATTTGTTTCTGAAACATGCTTGCAATCCAAAGCACTCTTATATCAAAGCAAATTTCCACACAAGAAATAATGGAAACTCAGATGATGTCCATCCACAAATGGCAGACTCCACAAGGGGATTAGAAGCAAAATCCAGCAGGAGCTACAGAGTATAACAGAGAAGAGAGCCACCTCTAAGTGTAGCAATATGGTTACGTTTAATGAAGGTACAACATTTAACAACTCACATGGTTGATCATTAAAAGAGGCACATCTAAGTATGCAGGCATCCAGGGTAAAGCTTCTATATAGACCATCCTCTGTACCGCCGGCTCTCACCGCTGTCAGTTTGCAATTATGACCGGGAAGACTACCAAGTACAGCAATCTGAAAATGAGGCTGAAGCACTTGTGGAACGCAGCTTGGAAGGGATGATGTCCATGGCGGTGCAGAGGATGGTCTATGTGGACAGCTTTACCCAGATGCCTGCATACCTAGATGTGCCTGTTTCATTCACCAACCTTGTGAGTTATTAAATATTGTACCTTTATTAATTGTAACCATTATGCTACACTTAGAAGTGCCTCTCTTCTATTTTATACTAGGCTGTGTCTTTACGCTGCTAGTATATTAAGACATCGCTCATTTATCAAGTCAAAAAACAAAAAAATGCATTTTCTGTAATATTATTGTCAAAGCAGAGCTGCCACTATCCCCTTCCACTCCACATACACCCTTACACAAACACGCACGTGATTAGCTCATCTTCCTCTCATTTTTTTTTCTCATCCTGCTTGTCAGAACACAAACTGATTGGCCCCAGTTTGGTTTCTTCCTATTACACTTGAGCCCTGCTGTACTGGAATTGCAAGAGGCTGAAAACCAGGCCAAATTCACACTTTATACCTTTGAGGTATTAATATTTACAGAGCTGCATTCGTTTGTGTCATTTATATCTGTCTAGAATTCAGCTTTAAGTTTTCATTAAAGCCCCAGTTGGACCATACCTGTCCTTGCCATCAAAAAATTTGGGTGGGCTGTAATGGTAATATTTGTGCTTAAATGCTTAGCAGAGAGTCACATAAATACAGCCTAATGTTGATTTTTCAAAGTAAAGGCTGGATTGTGGTGTCTGGCCTGTTCAACAAGTGGGCTAGTAAAAGTGGCTAAAGCAAGACTTCATCTGAAAGGGAAGTTCCTCTTATCCCGTTCCACCCCCCTCCTCATTGTTGATTGTTTTTTTTTAGTGAGTGGGCACCTAGATTTTACAGGTATGCCCCCCCCCCCCCCAGAGCCTGCAAGACCATTCAGAAAGCACAGTGCATCTCATGCATGCACAGTGAGATGTCAGCTATGACCCAGCAGGAAGTCGCACCTGGCTTCCCACAGTCAACGCGGTAGCACTGATGGCTCAAAGACCATCAAAGAGCCAGCCCCAGGTGACCAATGGGCTGGTAAGTGTATTTTTATTAGAAGTCAGCAGATACAGTATTTGTAGGTGCTAACTTTAAAAAAAAAAAAAAAAATCTGAGCTCTTCTTTAAATACTGCGCACGTAGTCACAAAAATATTTGGGGGAGCTTTTATAGTTAACCAAAACACTATAATTTTTTTATCTTTTTAAATGTGTCTCTCCTGCTCAAACTGGGGCCTAGAAATGTGCTTAAAAACTGTCAGAGTAGTAACTACAATATATTTTGGGCACTTTTCAGTGAAATAAATACACTATAATACTGATATTTTGATTAAAAGCTGGCCTTTCTGTCAAATAAAACACTCATTTTGATTTTTTGAAATTAAGCCTTCCTGTTTCTTCTTGAGCAACTGTGGCCTAGTAAAAGCTGCTTACATACAGTGCATGGAGGCAATACAATATTTCTAGGCATTGAAATAATACAGTGCATTTTTAATATAATGTATGCTAAAACATGTCTGGTCTCTCCATGTTAAATTACAGCCTATTAAAGCTGCCTATGTACTGTACTGCACAATAATTCTAGCTGTTCTTAGAGAAATAATACACTGTGATTTTTAGTTCTTGATAAAAACCTGCCTTGACTTTTCCTCCTAATTTGCAGCCTACTGAAGCTCCTTGTGTATGATATTTGCCTATTGTTTGTGAAATAATACACCCTCGTTTTTGTTTTTTGATCCTTTATTGTGAAATTGTGGCCTAATAAAGCTGCTTACAAGTTGTGCATTGAATAAATATTTTTTGGCTATTTTATGGGGTTTATTTTAATATAATAGTAGATACATACTTTATCACAGAAAAATATGGTCCTTAATTTGCTTTACAACTCTGTTTTATGTATTAATTATTATTTTCCTTTCCCTTTCATTGAGTTCCTTGAGTGAGACTTTCAACTGCTATCAATACCCTCTTTCCACATTGTCAGAAGAGTCTAGGGATGCATTTTAGTTCAAACAATATCAGAGAACTGTGTACAAATCACACCAAAAGACCCATTATTTACATTTCTGCATTCCCTAGGACTTCCTTTTTATTCTAAAGGTAGTGTCTAGTCTGCATTTGCATCCCTGCCTGTGTTTTACTTAACACAACAGGGATGGCCAACCTTACAATGAAAATAAAAGAAAAAAACAAGTAAATCTCTCAATAAAAAAACAAAGAAAAAACATAAAGACTACCAAACTCTGCCTGAAAAATGTCTTCTTCTCACTTCAGAGAAGTGGCAGACCTTGCTCTTAAAAAAAAGTGTCAGCAATGGCAAATGGAGTGTTAAAGCAGGGGGTGTTTTTGAAAAGATCAGTGGATACAGCCACATAAAAAAATGCAGCCTGATGGTGAGGTACTTTGTGTTCCCTTTTGGATGCTGACAGTAGATCCCTACATCATTTAACTCTAGTAGAGGGGTGTGAATGGTGAAACCACTCTATAGAAATCTTCCCCAAAAAATAATCCTCCTCACTGCTAGCACACCAATACTCCTCTCCTTTTAAGTGCTCACTGTGCAATTTTCCTCCTATATTTGCTGCAACGTGCCCTTCCTCTTGTCTGGAAGAAGTTTAGGCAGCCTATGGCTGTAGGTTTTCCCCATGAAGTCCCCCTGATCTTTTTAATGCAATGTATTCTGCCACCATCAGGATATCTGGCAAAGAGTTTCTTTGCAACACCTGGTCAGTGTGTAGCATTTTGAGCTACCTCTTGAATTGTGAAAACAGGCCCCTTTGAAATTTTCCTTTTGGGCTGGGGAGGAGTGAAACCTCACCCTTGAAGTCTCCGCAAATTTCCTCCTCCTCACCACCAAACCTCCCCACTACCACAACCCTAACTCTCCTCCTCACTGCCAGCACCCCAACACTCCTCTTTTTTCCCCCAGTAACCCAACCCTACCCTATATTTCTCATTTGCCTCCTGTTGCCTTATTCCATATGCTGGTGGAGGGAGGCATAGTTACATAGTTGCATAGTAGTGAACGAGGCTGAAAAAAGACACAAGTCCATCAAGTCCAACCTATGTGCGTGATTTTATGTCAGTATTACATTGTATATCCCTGTATGTTGTGGTCATTCAGGTGCTTAGCTAATCATTTTTTGAAATTATCGATGCTCCCACTGCCTGTGGAAGGGAATTCCACACCATAACCACTCTTACATTAAAGAACCCTCTACGCAGTTTAAGGTTAAACCAATTTTCTTCTAATTTTAGTGAATGGCCACGTGTCTTATTAAATTCCCTTACACGGAAAAGGTTTATCCCTATTCTGGGGTCACCAGTACGTTATTTGTACATTGATATCATATCCCCTCTCAAACATCTCTTCCTCAGAGAGAACAAGTTTGGTGCTTGTAACCTTTCCTCATAACTAATGTCTTCCAGACCCTTTACTAGTTTTATTGCCCTTCTCTGGACTCTCTCCAGTTCCAGCACATCCTTCCCCAGGACTGGTGCCCAGAACTGGACAGCATACTGAGTGGGAGAATTATTGTTTTATCTCTGGAGTTAATCCCCTTTTAAATGCATGCCAATATTCTGTATACTTTGCTTGCAGCAGCTTGGCATTACATGCCATTGCTGAGCTTGTCATCTACTAGGACCCCAGGTCCTTTTCCATCCTAGATTCCCCCAGAGGTTCTCCCCCCCAGTGAGTAGATTTCATTCATATTTTTTACCACCTAAATGCATTATTTCAAATTTTTCCACATTAAACCTCATTTGCTATGTAGTTACCCAACCCATTAATTGGTTCAGATCTTTTTGCAAGGTTTCCGCATCCTACTGAGAAGTTTTTGCCCTGCTTAGCTTAGTATCATCCGCAAATACAGATTGAACTGTTTATCCTATTCTCCAGGTCATTTATGAATAAATGAAATAGGATTGGTCCCAGGACAGAACCCTGGGGGACCCCACTTTCCACCCTGCCCATTCTGAGTACTCCCCATTTATCACTACCCTCTGAACTCGCCCCTGTAACCCGTTTTCAATCCATGTACTCACCCTATGGTCCATGCCAACTGACCTTACTTTGTACAGTACAACACATCTACGGGCCTTCCTTTATCTAGATGGCAGCTCACCTCCTCATACAAGGTTAATAGATTGGGTTTGGCAAGAATGATTCTTCAGAAATCCATGCTGATTACTGCTAATGATACAGTTGTCATTGCTAAAATCATGTATATAGTCCCTTATGATACCCTCCAAGAGCTTGCATATAATTGATGTTAGGCTAACTGGTCTGTAATTCCCAGGAATGTATGTTGGCCCTTTTTTTAAATATTGGTGCTACATTGGCTTTCTTCAATCAGCTACATTGGCTTTCTTCAATCAGCTGGTACCATTCCAGTGAGTAGACTGTTTGTAAAAATTAGGACCAATGGTCTTGCAAATACTTGACTGAGTTCCTTAAGGACCCTCGGGTGCAAGCCATCTGGTCCCGGTGACTTAATAATGTTAAGTTTTTCAAGTGTATTTCTAATTCTGTCCTCTGTTAGCCATGAGGGTGCTTCCTGTGATGTATCATGAGGATAAACATTGCAATTTTGGTTACTGAAGCCCCCCGATTCCCTCGTGAAGACTGAGGAGAAGAATAAATTCAATACCTTCACCATTTCTCCATCCTTAGTAGCCAGAATCCCTTCATCATTCTTTATGGGACCAATATGATCTGACCTCGCTTTCTTACTATTTATGTACTTAAATAATTTCTTGGGATTTTCTTGGGATTGTGCCTTTCGTGTTTTATCTTAGCCGCCCTGATTGCACCCTTACATTTCTTGTTGCATTCTTTGAAAAGTTGGAATGGTAATGATGATCTCTCAGCCTTGTATTTTTTGAAGGCCTTTTATATGCATTTTTACGTTGGAGTTAAGCCACCCAGGACTTTTATTAGCTCTTTTAAATTTATTTCCCATTGGGATGCACTGGCTAATGCCCTTATTTAATATGTTTTTAAAGCATATCCATTTCTCCTCCTTGTTCTTTGTTCTTAAGATTTTGTCCCAATTTGTATCTTTTAGCAAGGCTCGTAGTTTAGGGAAGTTGGCTCTTTTGAAATTCAGTGTCTTTGTATTACCCTTATGTTACCTATTAGTGTGATTTATACTGAAATTAATTGACCTGTGATCGCTGTTTCCTAATTTGCCTTGTATTACTACATCCGTGATCAAGTCTGTATTGTTGGTAATCAGTAGATCTAGTAATGCTTTGTTTCTAGCTGATGCATTTACCATCTGACCCATGAAATTGTCCTGCAAGGCATTTTGGAACTGGCGAGCTAAGATGAATGTGCAGTTCCTTATACCCAGTCTATGTCTAGATAATTAAAATTCCCCATTATGAGGACACTTCCCATCCTTGCCGCTAATCCAAATTGTGATAGCAGGTCTGCCTCCACCTCCTCCCTCGGGTTAGGGGGGCCTATAGCATACTCCTAGTATTACTTTCCCCTTAATTTCATCCCTATACCCAGATATACCCATAAGGATTCCAGCTCCTTCCTTGTTCGCTTAGTGATGTCATCTCTCACATTCACTTGTACATCATTTTTGATATACAGGCATACTCCTCCCCCTTTTTTATCCTCTCTATGCCTGCGATATAGGGAATACCCTTGATTGGTTGCCAGCCAATCATGAGGCCTGTTGAACCAAGTCTCTGAAATTACTGCAAAATCAAAGGTGGTGAGGCATAAATTGCGCCTGAAGATACTGGGAATGAGGGTGATTTTAAACAGCAGCACGGGCTTTATAATATAAAAGATGAGGTTGTGCCGCATGAATAAATAGACAACTTTTCAAGCCTTAAAAGTGCGTGCGCTAGTGAAATGGTGACCGATTTAAGAATCCTATATTTTCCATAGGCAATGCTTTAAAAGCCCTTACAGGTCATCAGTTTAGAATTAACCATGCATAATGAGACTAGAACTATTGCTCTCACTCCAGCATGCAAAACAATATGTAACATGTGTTGTGCAATCAACCTTTTTGTGCGTAGGCACCCACATGCATGCATTTAGGTTTGTATGTGTGTGTACATGGAGATGGGGGGGGGGGCTCAAAAAAATTTTAGGAGAGGATTTTAGGTGCTTTAGAATACCTTTCATTTTTTATACTTTAAGAAAAGCGTTAGGTAACCGTTGATTCCACCTCGCTGGCCAGGGTGAGGACATGCTTTTGTTGGAGGTTTATCTGTATTGTTGGGAATTATATATGTGCATATACTGCTTCCTTTGTGCATGGATTTTTTTTTTGCTATTTTAATAAATGGTTTGTGGCATACTACACTATTAGTTATCCGTTTATGCCTTGTTCTTACAAGGCATGTACTGTACTTATTGAGGACTGGAGATTTGGAGATCACACAAAAGAACCGAGTGTTGGACTGACTGTTACTATCATTGTATATAAGCGCTTCTGACCTCCATTTTCATAATGAGGTCCATATTACCAGGTGAGAGGATACCCATTGAGGTATGGTGGCGGGCACGCTGGTGTTGGTGGTTGGTGAAGATTTGATGAGTTATTACCACTAAGAAGATTTGCATGGATTGATTTCACAGGGGAATTAGGGAATTTGATATATATATATACACACACACACACACACACACACACACACACACACACACACACACACACACAGATAGTAGCTTACATGTATACTATTAGTTAGAGCAACATTTTTTCTTTATGTACATGTATGTATATTTAAACTGTTTTGTTTGCTGCTTTCTAAGTTTGAGGTTTGATAGTCACAGCGCAGTATTCCTTTCAGTTTTTTTTAAGTATCTGTATTGGTCACAAACTTACTGATGTTACCGATATTGCTTCAAAGGTTTGTACTGGGGGGATGCCTGCAGCTGCAGGCATCACCCTGGTACCGTTCTTTAGAGCAGACGGTCAGCTTTCTTGTAATACCCTGTTTCCCCTAAAATAAGACCTAGCGTGATTGTCGGTGTTGGCTGCAATATAAGCCCTACCACCCAAATAAGCCCTACTCTGTTTCCTCAAAAATAAGCCCTACCCTGAAAAGAAGACCTACAAGGACTTTAACTAGGGCTTATTTGGGGGTAGGGCTTTTATTGCAGCTATCACCGACAATCACACTAGGTCTTATTTTAGGGGAAACAGGGTAACAACTGATCTGGCTCAGCAGAGGCTCGGCTGTTATTACAAGCAGTGGGTGGTGGGGCCTTTCCAACTGTAGGCCTGAGCGACCAGCCAGCATGTCTGCCAGCTGGCCGGAGACCCAAACAAAGCCAGATCGGCCTTGTTGGGGTCTCAAATCTAGTAACCCAGAAGCAAAGTCATGACATCACTTTCGGTTTACTGGCATCCTAAAGGTGCCACTTTAAAAAAAATAGAAAGTATTCAAAAATGCCAATCTTGACATTTTGAATACTTTCAAGTGCAGAGAAGGGGTTTGGGGTCTTATAGACCCCACACCTCCCCCCCCCCCATAAAGAGTACCTGTCACTGCCTATTACTGTCACAAGGGAAGTTTACATTCCTTGTGACAGCAATAACAGTGATAAAAACATTTTTTTTAAAAGGACAGTGTGAAAATAAAAACTTTAAATGTACAGAATATCGGCACCTGATATCAGCTATCATCCTGAAAGGCAGCCAAAAAATCTGTATCAGCCCTGAAAAAACAATATCAGTTGACCCCTAAAGCAAATACAACTTAAGGACATCTCCCAAGCATGTAATTGAAAAGATTGGTGTTTTAACACTGTTGAAACCGCATGAAAAGGTGGATACTTTGCTTTCTGAGTGGTATTTTTTATAATGTAATTTCGTATAGATATATGCCCCCTGTGGCAGTGTACAGGTCTCCATGTTTTTTGTTTGATAATCCCTATTAGCTTGGACACATTTGGACAAAATTGATTTTCAAGATTCACCCCCCCCCATAGACTTTAGTAGGGTTCGGATTTAAGTTTGCAATTTTCAAACTTTCGAGGGGTTCATCAAACAGCCTGCAAACCAGACCCAAGCACATATACTCACCCCGTTCTGTAACAACTGATTATTTTTAAAATAAAGATTTTGTAGAAATAATACCTATTATATAAGAAATTATTTTATAAACACGTAATTGTGAAGCAGACATTTAAAAAAAATGACCAAAAACCATTATAGTTTCCCTTTACAGATTTAAATAGCTTAAGGATTAGCCTTACTTTTTTTTTAGCAACCTGCAAATTCACTTTAGAGTTTTTGCAGACCTAGTTTTCGTTTTACAGCTGTTAAAGAATTCTTTTAAAACTAGGATGATGAATGTGTTCCTTTAATCATATATTTTTAATGAAAAGAAAATGGAGCAGATGTGATGTCAGGTGCATTTATTATGGGCTACCTTACTAATCATGAGAGAAGAAGGTTATTTATGGGAATTAAATGTGTAGGACTGCCAACATCCTTAAAACATGAGAAAAGAGGAGCATGCAACAAGTGCATCAGGGGCCGCCCCCTTGGACTTTTAAGGCAGAAATAAAGGTAATGGAGTAAATAAAAGGCAACCATGTGCCACTTTTATTGAGTACACAATATCTGATAAATGTTGTAGTCATAAACAATCATATTACAATATGCAAAAGGTACACCAATAAACCAATTAATACATAGACAATATTTATCAAACCCAAAGCTAATATACTAGGCACTGTCAAAGTCAAGCTGAGGTCAGTCCATGAAGATTTGAAGCATCAATCCCGGGATGTTTTGGAAATTTTAATGGTATATATTTTCCTTCATCAGAGGAGATTTATACTTGGGTGACTTTATCTTTATCTGCAACATAGATATATTTATATAGTATTTGTACAATAGTACAAAAAACAAGTGATTTTACATAATGAGCTATATAGTATTTAGGCTTAAAGGTACTTACATATAGTTGAAAAGACATGGGGAAATGGTAAAAACAAATGCGGGGAATCCACGTTGGCTGAAAGAGTTTACATGGACACAAAGATGGACAAGCATGCAACCCAGAGCTGGCCACTGATTCACATTCACATGAAACGTACCTATGTTAAACCAGCAAAAGAGTATTGCTGTCTGAAAGGCCATAAATAAACAAAGGAAATTCAATCAATGTTTTTGGAATAGGTATACAAGCACAACAAGTGTGCTCTAACAACCGGACAACAGGCATGTGTTACCTAGAATTGCCAATATAAGCAAGTATGTTACCTTTCACTGTGCTGATACAGGTGCAGACATCAGAGCGGCAGTCCTCAGACTGATATGTGCCAGCTGTGTCTGAGCACGCTATATAGTGAGTCAGCTGATAAGAGAGCCAATCCTCACAGGTTGTTTGGGTAATGCGGGTTATTCTGCCCCATTAGCTGTATGAAAAACAGCTGAGGCCAGAATTCAGAGCTTCTTCATTGGGTGACATCACGCGCATCACCGGCGAAAGGAAAGTCCCCAACGGTGTTAAGGAAACACAGTGGGGACCGGTAGGAGCTCCTCCCCGCACATATGACCCGCATGGAGATAAGTAGATCCCTGTCATCCATTTAGCCATGCATGGGTGGAGCCTACCCGCCGGGTCTTTGCAAAGAAATAGCACAACCCCGGGAGCACACCATATGACACCCAGTGGACGAAGAGGACAATAACAGCTAGCCTATGGCTTCCCTGTGGCATCAGAGGGGGACGAGGCCATAGGGAAGTCCTCGTGGTGTTAGAGGTGGAGGGGTCACCCAGGTATGTCATGGGTGGCCCCACCCTATATAAGAACTGTCACAAGCAAAGAAGCATCACACAGCGGGAGCCTCCCATTGAGACAGATCAGTCTCGACTTTTTTTTTTCTTTTTTGTCCGTCGCGAGGAGATAGAAGAAGATGAATGGACATCATGCAACATTTTTTTTTCTTTAATAAAGGACTTGTCCCCAAGCTGTGTATTGTTATTTTTAACATTTTGACGCTTCTTTGTGAAATGGTAGGGGTACATTTGTACCCGTTACCATTTCACATGCGGGAAGGCCGGGATCTGGGGTCCCCTTGTTAAAGGGGACTTCCAAATTCCAATAAGCCCCCACCTGCATACCCCCACAACCACCAAGTAAGGGTTGTGGGGATGAGGCTCTTGTCCCCATAAACATACTCCAAAGCACCCTCCCCATGTTGAGGGCATGTGGTCTGGTACAGTTCACGAGGGGGGCGGGGCACTCTCTCGCCCCCCACCTCTTTTCCTGTGGCCTGCCAGGTGGCGTGCTCGGATAAGGGTCTGGTATGGATTTTAAGGGGGGGATCCTATGCTTTTTTTTATTTTGGCGCAGGGTTCCCCTGAAAATCCAGTACCAGACCCGAAGGGCCTGGTATGGATTTTGGGGGGACCCCATGCCATTTTTTTTTTATTTGGTGTAGGATTCCCCTTAATTTCCATATCAGACACGAAGGGCCTGGTATGGATTTTAGGGGGACCCCCACACAATTTTTTTAAATTTTGGTTTTAGGGTTCCCCTTAATATTCATACCAGACCCAAAGGCCTGTTAATGGGCTGGGGAGGATCCAAAGCTCTTTTTTGTTCAATGAGTTTTATCCATATTGCCTATACTGTTTTCCCTAAGGGCTTGTTCACACATGAGGTTGAGACATAAAACCCTGCGGTTGAGCCATGCTTTTACTGCCCTCCAACTGCTACCCCCTTTAGCTGTAGAGGCAGTGACAGGGGGTATACACATGCTGTGTCAAGAATTATACCCCATGGCACCTTCGTCAACTGAATGGGGCTGTACAACAAGTGCCCCACAACCAAATGCACATAGCTGCAGAGTGCTAGTGCAGAGATCAAGGGACGCAGCACCTCTCTCTGAAGAGTGATCCAAAAGCACATGGCTCTTCAGAGAGCACCACAAATGTGAACGAGCCCTTAGATTACCAGTCTTTTTTGCTTGTCTATTTTTAAATTTCAAGATAATCAAATGATCAAACCTGCTACACGTGCACATTTCCTGTATATATAATTTGACATATTTTGAACTTGAGTGACCTTTCTAGTGGATAAAATTGTTACTGTTTATGGAAAGGTCTTTCCATACAAAAGTCTGGCAAGAATGATGTCGGGTCCATTTCTAGCCAAAGTCTCAGTTTTTGCACTATAGATATTAAAGGGTGTTTCACATCTACCCCCTGTTATGGAAAACTGCTACACTTCATTCATTTTATGGTAATTTAGCACAAAGCAGCTGTGTGGATTCCACCACATTCAAGCCGTGTACACACGGTTGGACTTTCCGGCAGAAAAAGGCAGACGGAATAATTTCATTGGATATTCTGTTTGTGTGTGGGCCTTAGTTGACTTTTTTTTTTCGAAAATTCTGACGGACCTAGAAATAGAACATGTTTTAAATCTTTCTGATGGAATCAATTCCTATCGAGAGAACCGTTTGTCTGTATGCTATTCCGACGGACCAAAAACGCTGCAAGGGCAGCTATTGGCTATTGGCTACTGAACTTACTTTTTCTAGTCCTGTTGTACATGTTGTACGTCACCGTGTTCTAAATGATCAGACTTTGGTGTGATCGTGTGTAGGCAAGTCCGTTTCAGCGGAACTCCGTCGGAAAAACCGCCAGAGTTTATTCTGACAGAAAAAACGGTCGTGTGTAAGCGGCACCAGAGCTGCTTGGTTTCCTCTGGCTGTCTAGCCTTGGGCCGCGTACACACGGGCGGACTGTTCGCCCAACTTAGTCCGCTGAACAGTGTTTCAGCGGACAATCCGCTCGTGTGTGGGCTTCAGCGGACTGTTTCAGCGGACAATCTGACGAACAAAGTCTTACGGAATTTCCGTAAGACAGTCCGTCCAAACTTGGTTTCAGCGGACAGTCCGCTCGTGTGTAGGCTAGTTCGACAGACTAAGTTTGGCGCATGCTCAGAAAGCATTTACACGGCCGAAGGTTGCATGGCAGTGTATTGGACGTCGAATTTCTCGTCCCGTCGTACGTGCCGTTCACGTCATCGCGCACGCTTTCAGCGGACTGTCTGCTCATCGTGTGTGGTCAAGTTCGTTCATGCAAATTTTGAACGGACTGTCTGTCGGATTGTCTGACGAACTAAGTTGGGCGAACAGTCCGCCCGTGTGTACGCGGCCTTGGAAAACTTCCTTGAGCAAATGGAAAACCTATTAAAGATACCTATAGACACTAAAGGATTGTTTACTGTCCTCCTTAGATTTTGGATGTCCACAGAATTTCTTAGTCTCCGCTTCAGCCCCGGAAGATTTTACCCCCTTTCTGACCAGAGCCCTTTTTGCTATACTACATAATTTTAACTGACAATTACGCGGTCATGCGACGTCGCACTCAAACGAAATTGACATCCTTATTTTTTACACAAAGAGCTTTCTTTTGGTGGTATTTGATCATCTCTGCGGCTTTAATTTTTTGCGCTATAAACAAAAAAAGAGAGCCAATTTTGAAAAAAATGCAATATTTTTTACTTGCAATAATAAATATCTCCCAAAAAATATATAAAAATATTTTTTTTTTCCTCAGTTTAGGCTGATTAGTATTCTTCTACATATTTTTGTTTAAAAAAATCACAGTAAGCGTATATTGATTGGTTTGCGCAAAAGTTATAGCGTCTACAAAATAGGGGATAGTTTTTTGGCATTTTTATTATTCTTTTTTTTTTTACTAGTAATGGTGGCGATCTGCGATTTTTATCGGGACTGCAACATTATGGCGGGCATGTCGGACAATTTTGACACATTTTTGGGACCACTGGCATTTTTACAGCGATCTCTGCTATAAAAATGCATTGATTACTGTAAAAATGTCACTGGCATTGAAGGCGTTAACCACTAGGGGCCGATCAAGGGGTTAATGTGTTCCCTATTTTGTGTTCTAACTGAAAGGGGGAAGGGATTGTGTAGGGGAGAAGGCAGAACGTCTGTACTTTGGTACTTTGAGGTTCAGACAGACAATAAGGCCTGTCTTGGGTAGCCATGTGGGGCCACGTGGATAAAAATGAGGAGTTTGTAATTTAGGCCCATCTTTAGAAGACAAGACACCAATGGGATGCTAAATGGATATGAGTAGTTTCAGAAGACGCAACAAAAATTGCAGACCTTTTCTTTATAATGAAAGAGTAAATTGGCTCCTGATCCTGCTCGTCCCAATACAATATTTTTAAAAGAAACCTCACATGTAGGTATTTCCTATGCACTCATGCTGGCTGAAATATAATAATCCTGGTGTGCCTTGTGCCCACTGTGACACTACAACTGTAAAGTGCAAAAAGGTGATAAAAAGGGCAGAGAGAGGTATTCCAGACTAGATACAGCTGGAACACTACATTATGCAACATCTTTAAACTTGTCCATCCATTTCCATGCAAGGTTCAAGTGTAAAGGGGTCATGATACCATTTGCCTGCTTTTTGAGACAGAGATAAGGACCAAAATTTAACAACATGTAAATAATTTCTTCAAAAGTAGATTCTATGGGACACTATGAGCATACTGTATATAGTACAAGGAAAACACATTTTTTTGTTAAAGTGGGGTCCAAACAGTTCAGGATACGCTATGACAGGTGTAATACTTCCATTTAATCTGTTCTTTGACTTTAATATAATAAGTGCAATTTAACAGAACCTGATATAGATTTCTGCTAACACTTTGTAACTTTTATTTTTTTAAAGTGTTCATCACTGGCACTTACTGTATATCTGTGGGCAAAGTGCTACCACAGTCACACGTCTACTTTCCTAGAATCAAGGAAGTCTTCTATTGAAATTTGTCAGCATTTCCAAAACATAAGCCATGTCAGGAGAAAGGTTATTCCACGCAGCCTTTTTCAAAATGTGTGGGTCAAGAACTTATGCCTACAGTAGCATGAGACACTTGCTGAGACACTCGCTGAGACACTCGCTGGTCAATTATTTTTGGGGAGAAGCATTCGGTATTAAGGTTAGAAAGCTTTGTTGTTTTGCAAATCTTCCACTCAGCGATGAGTGTGGCCATAACCACAACTACCCCTACCCTGTCCAATGCCATATATTTACACGATTAGACAATATAACTTTACATAGCAATCTGCAGAGTGTTTAGGTTAAACACAATCAGATTGTACTTGTGCCTTACTTGAGTCTACTTGAGAATATGGGGTTGATTTACTAAAGCAGGAAGTAATGGTCGCTCTACATTTAGTGACGCCCAATTAAGTCAATTAAGATCTTGACTGGGCGAACATGGGGATGAAAAAGCGCACTAATAGTGGCGTACATGTGTTTGTAAATACCAAATCGGCAAATCAGAGAATTTACAAGTGCCATTTGCAAAAAAGTTTATTATATGGAACTGCACTGCAGTCATGATCACGTGAATGTGAATAAAACATTCTTATGTGAGATGTGCTCTACCTCGTGTGCATCTATTCATGTATATTCCAATTATTCTGTAAAGTTCTTTTTCTTTTTGACAAGACTACAAAGCAGTAATTATTTATGTTCATTCTTTTATCATACTATATTATTATGCAAGACTCAGCGTACTTAGCACAATCGTTTGGTGGTATACACAGATCTTTACCAAAGCACTCAGGTTATGAGTTCAAATCCCAGCCAACCTACCACCCACCTAAGGTAGCTGTGTTGACTCTTCCAGTACACAAGCAAATTAAAAACAAAAAAAATGTAAACTAACACCCTGCATGTTTACTTGTGTGTGATTTTTGGAATTCTACACCATAATATGATTGAATACCATTGCATGCATTTGAGTTAATATTATGGAATCATCCAAACTGATGTAGCATTGGCTAATTGGCATTTGCCTATTTTCAGCATATGCTGCTGAGTACAATGCAAACTTCCAGTAGGTGATGTCATGTGTGGGATGTGCACCCATGGTGTGAGTCGTTCAAGGTAAGAGTGCATACCACTAGCCTACTGAGCTGAGCACAATCATACATTTACTAATGATTGATTCTTTTAATTCTATACAATAATGTTTTGCATTTGAGGCATTAATATTGTGGAAACAACCATGTTCATGCTGATGGGGCATTGGCTATTAGGCAATCAACTATTTTTAGCAAATATGCAAACGCCTTTAAATATCATGCCTGGGGGGGTCCCCTTAGTCTGCCTGTAAAGTGGCGCATCTCTGCAATGTGTAGAACATGCCGCAGCACTAAATTACATTTCTAAAGGAAAAAATGTAATTTAAACTTGCTCGCGGCTGTAATGTATTGCCACCTCCCAACAACATAGATGAAAAAAAAAAATTAATAAAAAAAAGGCGTAGGGTCTCCCCCAGTCCATACCAGGCTGCATAGGCGTGCGCAGTCTATTGCATTAGGGTGTGCACCTCAAACGAAAGCTCAAACACACGTGCATCTGTGTATATATATATATATATATATATATATATATATATATATATATATATATATATATATCAAAAACACTCAACAAGTAAAAAAGAGGTGTGGAAATTAAATAAATAATACTTAAAGGATATATTCACCTTTCGGAAATTGTTACATGTTCCACCCATTTTTAGTGCTGCCCACTGTCCACCTTCCTGTGGTAGCGGTATAGGTAGAAGTTCCCCGTACTAGCTGCCACTGTTTCAAAACCAGCATGGCTGTGTGGCGCTCGGCCCCCCACGGCCGCATCATTTAGACACACCGCTCTGTGTGTCTGAGTGAATTATAAGCCCATCCTTGGCTTGCATCCTTAGCAGTTGTCAGCTTGTAGTTCTCAATGAACAACCACGGAGCTGTGGAGTGCTCTGGTAGAACATTGAGTGTTCCTGTCAGGAAGCATCGGTTCACCCGTACGGGTAAGCCGATACACCGACAGTGAACATGAGACCTGCATGGTATCAGTGATTTGCTGATCGCTGGTGCAATGCTTTCCAGGCATCTGCAACAAAAAATAATTAATGCACATTTTTGTTTATTGATGGACACACTGGCAGAAATTGATGGGTACAGTAGCTGCATTTGATGGCACAGAGGGGCGACAATTTATGGGCACAGTGGCTGCATTTGATGGGCACAGTGGTGGCAATTAATGGGCACAGTAGCTGCGTTTGATGGGCACAGTGGCTGCAACTGATGGTTTTTTTTTCAGTTTGTTTGCGCCCCCCCAAAAAAAATTTCAAGCACTAGCGGCCACTGCTCCAATGTGGGCTGACGTACAGGTACGTTAACCCACATTGGCACTGCTTCCTGTCCGCCATATATTGGGGCTGTACGCACAACAGGAAGTAGTTAATATACACTTAGGATTTATTTTTTTATACCAAAGACATGTAGTAGAATACATTTTGGCCTACATTTTGAAGAAAATTGATTTCATTGGATAGGTTTTATAACAGTAGTAGTAACAGTAGTTAAGTAGAAAATATGTTTTTTGTTGTTTTTTTGTTTTTTTCATTCTTTTTGTGTTTAGCAAAAAATAAAAAACCTAATGGGGATAAAATACAACCAAAAGAAAGCTATATTTTCAATATGAAAAAAAAGAAAAAAATTATATAAAATTAATTTGGGTAAAGTATTGTATGGCTGCGCAATTGTCAGTAGTGCAGTTAAATTGCAAAACATGTCCTGGTCATGAAGGGGGAAAATCTTCCAAAAGTCGTGGTTAAGTTGATTTTTAAATGTCATTTTTAAAAATTGTTCTTTTTTAAAATAACATTATCGAAGCGTTATTTTAACACATGTGAGAAGTCAGATAGGCAGGGTTCATATCGAGTTGCATTTTCATTTTTGGTCCATCGTGTGTCTGGCTGCCAGTGCCTGCCCTGCTCAGTGCTCACTGCTCACCTCACTGAGCCAGCTGCCTGCCGCTATCCAGGCTGAGGCTCCGCTGCTTCTTCCACGGGAGAGAGAGGAGGCCGGAGGGGGGGCAGAGTGCAGATGTGCATTACTCCGCAGCTGCCTGTGGGACCTGCGCAGCCGGAACTATAGAAGACCCTTCGGCAAATGCGGCTGGATCACTTCACTGCTGCTGTGGTCCTGGCGACTCCCTAGTCCCTGCTAATCACCTTCCACTCACAGTAGTGCAGCACACAGATGTTTTTGCTTGCCCGGACCAACCCTAGTGGTGACATGAGCTACTGCTACAGTGTCACAGGCTCGCAGCAGTCACAACTAGCAATGAGAGCACAGGAATGATTAGGGTGTGCCTGGGTACACCCTGGGACACCCTGTGGGCATGCCTATGCCAGGCTGTGGTTGTCATGGTCAGCAGGCGGGGGGGCTTATCGGAATCTGGAAGCCCCCTTTAACAAGGGAGCCCCCAGATCCCAGTCCTCCCTATGTGAATGGATATCGGGTCCATAGTACCCCTACCCATTCACCAAAAAAGTGTCAAACTGTAAAAACTACAAGAGACAGCTTTTTAAAAAAATAAAAGTTTCCCGCATTGTCCATCCACCGTCCTTCAATGGCGCTGCCTGATGGACCAGAAAAATTGAAAAAACAAACAAAGCACCCCCTCTATGGGAGGACTCCCACCAATTGCTGTCTCTTCTCTTTGACAGCTGTTATATAGGCAAGGGCGGGGCCACCCTGTGACGTAACCAGATGACCCCGCTCCCTTCCCACATCACATGATGGCACATGAAGACAGAAGGGGCGGGGTCAACCAGTTACATCACCGTGTTGCCCCGCCCTTGCCAATATAACAGCTGTCAAAGTGTATAGACAGCAGTCAACGGGATGCCTCCCATAGAGGCGAAGCTGTGTTCTATTTTTCGATTTTTCAGGTCCGTTGGGTGGCATGATGGACGGTGGATGGACATCGCAGGCCATTTTTTTTTTTAAATAAAAGGATTGTCAAAGACTGTGTATCTTATGGTTTTTACATTTTGACACTTTTTTGGTGAATGGGTAGAGGTACGATGTGTCCGATACCCATTCACATAGGGGGTGGGATCTGGGGGCCCCCTTCTTAAAGGGGGCTTCCATATTTGGATAAGCCCCCCGCCTGCAGACCCTGACAACCAGTGGTCAGGGTTGTAGGGACCTCATCAACATTGGGACAAGTTGCTTTGGGGTGAAGCGGATGCGGAGCCCCCAACACCCCAAAGCACACACCCCCCATATGTTGAGGGCATGTGGCCTGGTACAGTTCAGGAGGGGGGACGCTCGCTCGTCCCCCTCTATCCTGACCTGCCAGGCTGCATGGTCGGATAAGGGTCAGGTATGGATTTTGGGGGGACCCCATTCCATTCTTTTTTTAATTTTGGCATGGAGTTTTTTTGGAGGGCCCACACCAATTTTAATTCTTTTTATTTTTTGGGGGGTTAATTTGGTGTTTAGAGAAAATTCCCATTTAGCTGACATATTTCATGGTTTACCTAGTCAACAAAAGAATTAATAGAGCCCTGAAATTCAGCATTGGATTTGTTTTTGTTTTTTTATTTTAGTTTTTCTTCCCCCTCCCCCATTACACTTTTGACTCAAGGACTTGCACAACAAAATACTTTTGTATGCAACTAGATTTAATATAGTTTGCACTTATAAAATATGTATTTATAGTCTGCAAAAGTCAAACATAAAGCAAAAAATTATATATTTTTTTTTATTTCAACATTAGTATAAACATTTGGTACATTAACCACTTAATAACCGGCCTATAGCCGATTAACGGCTATAGGTCGGTTTGCTATCTCTGAGAGGCCGTTAATTAACGGCCTCCCGGAGAATCGTTCGTGCGCGCCCCCTGGGGCGCGCACGCCGGAACATCCGTGCTCGCCGAGTTCACGGGACCCGGCGCAACACGGATCGCGGTAAAGGACCAATGGCAGCGGTCCTTTACCACGTGATCGCTCCGTCCAATGACGGAGCGATCACAAATGTAAACAATTCGGCTTGCCGGGTCAAGCTAAGGTCATCAGTCTCCTCTCCTCACACCGATGCAGCGTGAGAGGAGAGGAGAACATTCCAGTGAAAATAAAAAATAACCGTGAGTGCCCAGCAGTGCCCAAATAGTGCCACAACAGTGCCAGAACAGTGCCAGAACAGTGCCAGACCAGTGCCAGACCAGTGCCATCTATCACCTGTGCCACATCTGTGCCACCTGTGCGACCTGTGCCACCTTTGCCACCTCTGTGCCACCTCTGTGCCACCTCTGTGCCACCTCTGTGCCAGCAGAGCCACCCCAGTGCCACCCCAGTGCATACCAGTGCCACTACAGTGCATACCAGTGCCATACCAGTGCCACACCAGTGCCACACCAGTGCCACCTGTGCCCATCAGTGCCACCTGTGCCCATCAGTGCCACCTGTGCCCATCAGTGCCACCTGTGCCCATCAGTGCCATCTGTGCCCATCAGTGCTCATCTGCGCCACTGCAGTGCCACATCAGTGCCGTCTGTGCCCACCAGTGCCGCCTGTGCCCACCAGTGCCGCCTGTGCCCACCAGTGCCGCCTGTGCCCACCAGTGCCATCTGTGTGCTAATCAGTGCCACCAGAGCCACACCAGTGCCACCAAAGTCACTATAGTGCCCATCAGTGCCACCTGTGCCCATCAGTGCCACCTGCGCCCATCAGTGCCACCTGCGCCCATCAGTGCCACCTGTGCCACTGCAGTGCCCCATCAGTGCCGCCTGTGTCCATCAGTGCCGCCTGTGTCCATCAGTGGCGCCTGTGTCCATCTGTGCCCATCAGTGCCCACCTGGGTGTTAGCTTTCCAAAATGGGGTCACTTTGTGGGCGTTTCCATTGTCCTGGTGCTCCAGGGCCTTCATAAGTGTAATAGGTGGTTGAGGTATTAGATGTGTAATTTATGCTCCTAGAACGCCTGAAGTTGCTACTTCAATGTTGGACTTGTGTATGTGGCCAGGCTGTGTAAAAGTCTAACACATGTGGTATCACCGTACTCAGGAGGAGCAGCAGAATGTATTTTGGGGTTTCATTTGTGGAATGTATATGCCGTGTGAGAGAAATAGCCTGGTAAAATGACAATTTGGTGTGAAAAAAAATTAAAATAAAAAAAATCTTTATTTTGCAAAGAATTGTGGGAAAAAATTACAACTTCAAAAAACTAACCGTGCCACGTACTAAATACCTTGGAATGTCTACTTTCCAAAAAGGGGTCATTTGGGGGGGTTTTGTACATTACTGGCTTGTTAGGGTCTCCAGAAATGAGATAGACTGTCAGTACATCAGCTGTGATCAAATTGATACATTTTCAGTGATTGGCACCATAGCTTGTAGACCCTATAACTTTCACGCAGAATAAATAATATCCACTAATTTGGGTTATTTTTACTAAAGACATTTAGCAGTATACATTTTTGGCCAAATTTATGAAGAAAAATTACTTATTTGCAAAAAATTTTAATAGAAATGAAGAAAAATGCTTTTTTTTACAAAATTTTCGGTATTTTTTCATTAATAGCACAAAAAATAAAAAACGCAGAGGTGATCAAATACCACCAAAAGAAAGCTCTATTTGTGGGAAAAAAAGGACGAAAATTTCAGATGGGTACAGTGTTGCATGACCGAGTAATTGTCATTCAAATTGTGAGAGCACTGAAAGCTGAAAATTGGTCTGGTTATTAAGGGTGTTTAAGTGCCCAGTGGTCAAGTGGTTAATGTACTCACCAAAAAACATTAAAGGCATGGAAATGATGCTCCAGCATTTGACAATATAGTTAGAGGGGCCCTGCTCAAAAGAGCTTACAATCTACAAGGTAGAAAAGCAGGGATAAAAATCAAGCTAAAAACAATCATGAAAAACCTTTTTGGTGATCAGAACTCCTCACCTCAAACCCCTAACTTGTTAAATTGCAGGATCATAAGCAAAAACAGACACAATGAACACAAAGTCCAAAAAAGGCAGCACACAAACAAAAACCATGCCCACAAAAACACCCTTTTGAGTGCCTAAATACAAAACTATGCCAGCAAACATTATGTGAGGGGTGTACTCACTTTTGTGAGATACTGTATATATATATATATATATATATATATATATATATATATATGTATGTATGTATATATATATATATATATATATATATATATATGTATACACACTATATATATATATATATATATATATATATATATATATATATATATATATATATATATATATTTGTAAACCACTATAAGCACTGCAAACAAAGACTCTGGCCTCTTCTTAGGCCAAACAACTGCCACAACTGCAGGCCTTTATATAACCTAGCTAGAGTTGCTATCACACCCCCACCCACCCGGTAAAACACACACCCACTAGTGTAATTGATTCTGTCTCTTCATGTGTGCCTCAAGTTACAAATGAAAGAATGCATCAGCATATATATCTGTGCAGGGCAAACCTAAAATTACCAAATGTCTAAGCCCTTGTACACACGGTGGGAGAATCTGTCGGAATGAGTCTTATCGGACCGTGTCGTCGGATAATCCGACTGTGTGTGGTATGCATCGGACTGATTCCGTCCGAATCTCCGTCCGACCCAATTTTCCAACATGTTGGAAATATTTCCCGACCAACTGGGCCGGACGGACCTAATCCGATCATGTGTAGAGCAATTTCATCGGACTAAGTGCCACGCATGCGCAGATCAAATTCCTACATCAAAGCTATTGGCTACTAGCCTGAATGTAGTCCCATCGTAATGAAACGTGAACGTTCTGAAAGATCGGATTTTTCGCCAACTTGGCCCCACCGTGTGTATGCAACAGTTTCGGACACAATCCGTCGGACTAAATCCGATGGGCAAAATCAGACGGATTTGGTTGGCAAAATCTCCGACCGTGTGTACGTGGGCTTAGGCTCTGGCCATGATCACTGATACCAAAAAGCTACAAATGAAACTTGTACGTTGTTGGGCATGTGAGGTTACAAAACAGGAAATTACAACTTTGTGAGGGCTGCTTCACACAAATTGTTGACAAATTGCATTCGTCATACATCATCGGCATTCAACATTAAAATATGCGTGCAGGATCGCACCAGACACTGGCCATCTGGCCCAAAACACACACTTCTAGATTTGGTGCAAATTTATCATTTATAAATTGATTTATGATATCATTTCTTGGGTTTGCATTATGTGAAACCCATCAAAAATATAATCACTGGTGAAAAATAAAAGTTAAAACCACAACAGAGGAAGAACATACAAACCTCTAGCCAGGTAGCAGCATATTTGTGATTTAAACCATTAACCCCAGTGCTGCTAAGTGGAAGTGCTAATCAGCCACTGTGCTGCTGGTAGGGAAATCTTAAGGCTAATTATTGTCCTTGCCCATGGAAAACATATGACACAATTTGCAATGGTGGTGGAACCCTCCTACACATAAATACTACATTTAGACATAAGTTATGTAAGGATCTGAGTCAGGAGTTATCTTTAACAACATCGGGAGAACTTCTCAACATGAAGTGGCATGTTTGGGATTTGAACCATCAACCCCAGCACTACTAGGCAGAAGTGATAACCCATCAGCCACTGTGCTGCCACATGGAAATCTTAATGCTGATTATTGTCTTTGCCCATGGAAAACATATGGCATGATTTGAAATGGTGGTGGAACCCTCCTACAAATAAATACACATAAATACTACTTTTCTTAGGACATATATCTATAGGTGGTGGAGTGACATTAGTCATGAGTTATGTTTCTAGATTGTATTCTGTGATATTTGGTGGTTCTTGGTGTGTGAGTATTAAATAGTGATGTTACCAACTGAATTTTGGGAATGACATTTTTATTTCTGCTGTTGGTACACATATCAATTTTTTTTAGGTCAAATTATGATTATTTGGAAATACTAAGCACACAAAATTGTGACTCATTTAAAATTTGCATCAGCAATGGTATTGTTTTTGGTTTGTGAAGACACCTGTAGGAGTTTCAGATTAGATTTTTGTGAAATAAATGTTACCAAAACATGAAACCATTACACATTACTAGCATTCTTAAAAAAAATGAAGAAGAAGCAACATAAAAACCCAGCAAGGACAATTTATTTTAGAGAAATAAACAATTCATCTAAAAAATATATATATAGTTTTTTTTTTGTGGAAATAACAATTGTACAATTACAATCAATAGTTGAAACTTGTATTTGGCTATATATCGTGCATTTTCACGTTCACAAAGGCTTTTTAGACAGTCGCTAGTTTGCAAATTTACTATAGTGCTTGGTAAAAAATTAACTGGAGTTAAAATTAGTATTTTGCATGTCTGAGTGAGCATGTGCACTTGTGCTGGTACATAGTTGTAGAAAGAGGGGGAATTTATCTCTTCCCAGACTATCAATGATATTACAGTTTATACATCAATTTTTTCAGCAGTTTAAAAGCAGATTATCTTTAACCATTTCCTGCCTGCCATATAGCAGCTGGAAAGTGATTTCATTATTCTGACTGGACGTCATATAATGTCCAGCATGATAAGCCGCGATTGTGCGCCGCAGGGGAAAGCAGCGCGGCAATTGTTGGTATGGTATGTCAGTCTGACACTCTGTATCTCCGATCTAGGTAAAGAGCCCCTGATGTACGCTCTTTACCATGTGATCAGCTGTGTCCAATCTCCAGTGTAGACAGGAAGAGCCGTTTATCAGCTTTTCCTCCACTGACAATGGCAGACGCAAGTAGAGGAAGGAGAGCCGACTGGCTGCTCTCCTGACAAGGGGGTCTGCCCTGATTGATTATCAGTGCAGCCCCCCTCCCCGAGGATGCTCACCCATGCCCACCAGGGATGCCCACCCATGACCACCAGGTATGCCCACCCATGACCACCAGAGATGCCAATCAGTGCCCAGTAGAGGTGCCAATCAATGGCCATTATAGATGCCAATCAGTGCCCATCAGTAATGCCTGCCAGTGCCTCCTCATCAGGCCCATCAGTGCCACCCATCAGTGTCCATCAGTGCCAGCTATCAGTGCCACCTATCAGTGACCATCAGTGCCACCCATGAGTGCCCATCAGTGCCGCCTATCAATGCCCATCATTGCTGCATATCAGTGTCACCTATCAATGCCCATCAGTGGCAACTATCAGTGCCAATCAGTGCTTCATAGTAGTGCCCATCATCAGTGCCTATCAGTGCCACCTCATTAGTACTATCTCATCAGTACCCATCAGTCCGCCTTATCAGTGCCCAACAGTGAGGTCTCATCAGTGCCCATCAGTTAAGGAGAAAACTTACTTATATACAATTATTAACTTATTTACAATTTTATAACAGAAACAAAGAAGAACTATTTTCCCCAAAATTTTCTGTCTTTTTATTTTTTCTATTTATTTACTTATTTTGCATACTGTTACCAGTCAGTGTCCTTGATCATCACCATACCAATTATATGATGATGCTATACTGCACTATGACAGTATGTAAAAAGAAATATAAAAAAAATACTTTTTTTAATATGTTTTTCCCAAACTTTCTACTTTCCAAAAAGGGGTCACTTGAAAGGTATTTTTACTGCCCTGGCATTTTTTTGGGCCTCAAAAAAATAAGATAGGCCATCAGTACATCAGGACTGATTGATTTTCAGGTAAATATACATATACTATAGTTTGTGGACTCTATTACTTCTCTATTGACTAAATAATATACATTGATTTGGGGTATTTTTACCAAAGAAATGTAGCAGTATATGTTTGCCTACATTTTTGAAGAAAGATTATTTATATGCAAAATTTCAAAAAAGCATTTTTTTCCAGATTTATTTTCACAAATTTAAGTGAAAATGATCGAATCTTACGGTAAATCAATCCCAGTGGATGACTTTTTTTCTGTAGACTTTCATGCTTTGTCTTGATTTTAGTTTCTAACCACTGTGAATGTAAGAAAACACCAAGATGTTTTTGTTCATCTATAAATGCAGCAGTTTTGGATGGTGTTTTGTTTGGGAGGATATGTATTTGTATTAGAGTTGCATCAATATTGTTTTTTTCTCAGCAATGAGTACCAATACTTTCAGTAAAGTACTCGCCGGTACCGAGTCCCGATAATTTTGCTATCGCATGCAATTTGAAAAGGAATGTGGTGCACCGCTCTGGTGTGAACCCAGGCTGAAGTCACTATTACAAGCCTGGGTTCACACAGGAACGATTGGAGAATCGCCATGTGAATCAGACATGAATCGTAACTCATTCCTGTTCAAATCACATGCGATTCTTTGCAGTGCAATTGGAGCCCATTCATTTTGTATGGACTTAAATTGCACCTCAAATGTATAGGTTTCAGGTATCGGAGCATTTGCATGAGTACTCATACTCGTGCAAATGCTTAGTTAAGGCATCTATACCAATACCAGTATCGGTCCTAATTTTTATCCCATCAAGTTGATATGGGCTTCTCTTCCAGACTTTTTGCAAGATGGTCATTTTTATTCTGTAAAATTGGATCTGGCATATAATATCCTGAGGTCTGTTTGAATCACTGAATAGTAGGCTAGTAGAATGGTGAATGTATTTCTAGGTCTGCAATGGGTATATGGTCTAGTAAGATATTAGGAAGTCCCACTACAATGGTTGGGAGGTTAACTCCAACAGAACTCAAATAGAGAGGCTGTTCCTTTTCTTCATGTCACCTTGAACAATGAGTAATTAGAAGGATTGAGGCCTTGAGTTTTTCCTGAAATGTTTAGGCGGTTCAGTCTGTGTTCAATGCCTGCCTTGCCTCATTCAAGACAGGCAACCCTAGAGTTCATAAGAGATAGGTCTTGACGTACCTCAAAAAAATCTTTCTTATAGGCTTCTTTCACTCTCAATGCAAGAGTTTCCAGGTCAGCTTTAATAGGAAAAGATTGCAGTATATATTGCAGCTTTTGATTGTGGATGCTAGAAACCTCTAGTCCCAACCTAATCTCTAACCCTGGGTAGGTTGGCCCGCAATCTCTTACAAGTGTTGAAGCGCTGGTGCCCAGAGTGTCCGTTGCATGTTTGGATGCCTTGTTCACATAGGATGGCATCTTGTGACCTTGGGTTGTTGGGTAGAGGTGAAGAATATGCTTATCATGTCAGAGGGTTGGAGTCAGTGTTTCTGACCTTCCCTTCCTAATCCTTGCAGTCAGCAAGTAACTAAGTGATTGCAAGGTCACAGAAGGAGAGGAGCGCCGCAATACGTGTTCTCACAACCTGGCAGTGCTTTTTCCCCCGCAGCCCTGTGTTTTGGTTCAAGGTTGGGCTTTCATTTTTAAATTTTGGGATGTATATTATTCCTTTTAAAGCTGATGTTACTTGCCAAGTGTACAAACACAGAATTTTGTTTTCTTAGTTCACAGTGATTGTTGATGAATAGTATCCTTAAAGGAGTATAAGTATTAATCTTTCTGCTTATTCTTACAAAGGTATATTTCATCCTTTTTTGGCAAAATCCTAGCATATTTTCATTTGGGCATAAAAAGTTATTTGTTCTGTAAAGAAACTGAAATATGTAATTATTCTGTGTACTGCTGAATGTACAGTATGCAAAGCCTTCTTGTGCCAGACCACACTGCTAGCTCAGCACTCCCTATTTGAAAGGGGTTCTATATATCCAAAGTGTTTGATTGTGTTCTGAAAACAGACATATTAACAGACATATTAAAACAATATCTATTAGGGAGCATGCTGCTTCTTTACATGTGTGTCTAATATATAGCTAAAACATAAAGTGCTCTGTTTTATTGTATTGCAAATACATATAGACAGATCCCCTGTGCTTTCTTTTTTAGCCCCTGGTTATTACTAGTTAACCTAAATGGCCCTGCCTTCTTCTCTCTTCAACCAATTTATTAGAATTCTTTTTTTTTTTTTACACACTAACATTTTTAGTGTTTTATATATTCAAATATTTTGTAATTATATGTCAAAAATACCTCCTAAAATAATTTCACTTTATTTGTGAATACCTTCATCAGGCATTGTACTAGAAACAACATTTTAATATATCAGGAATCAGAACAGGTGCTAAAATAAAAATAATATTTTCTATTTACAATAACACTAGTAGTTTAAAAAATACCACAGGTCTAACAAAAAAACAAAAAAACAAAAAAAAAAACAATCCCTGGAGATAATACAAGTAACAAAAGTATTTTTTTCCACAAAAATAATATATCACTTAAGTACCGTAAGTAACAACAACGTTATCGACAGATAAATATGACTATATCTTAACTGTGAAAATTGTTCAGTTCTATAAGGGGTAAAGAATTTCTAAATTTGAAATAACAGCTACTTGTGTTCTACACAAAAATAGGATGCTTGTTTTAAAATAATAACTGTAAACTGAAGACAGGGTCTCTCAAATCACAATTGTTCAATTTTTCATGTAGTCATTGCACTGTGGGTTATAAGATGTCCATACCTGAGTATGCCATGTGGCACTGGTAACCTTAATAATTTAATGAACCGAACAGGGTGATAGATGATCTCAAAGAAAAATAAAATTGTCAGCTGTTTGACCTGGAAATTTCTAGTCTCCATTTGCAATGTTTGTGCCATGGCTGGAGATAAATTGCCCAATGCTCAATGGCATTTCACTTTTCATAAGTGAAATGACACAACTAGTCTGTTGTGAAAGTAGGGATCTCTTCTTTTTCTTTTTATAGCAAATTACCAAAATACCTTGAATACTGTAGCTAGATTAGGGTTCATAGGTATGATATATTTCATAGTATGTAGGGTAAGCAAAGCATATACACTATAAAGTCACATAATTGCAGTCTTAGGACAAAAGTTTTACGACAAAATTTATTTGGAAAATCATCATTCAAATTTATCCTAACTGCTCCCAGTGTTTTTGCCAATAAGCTCTCTTTCTCTCAAAGCAAAACCCAAGAGATGTTATATTAAGGGTAGAAATATTAGGTAATTCGTTTGTTAAGTAATTATAACTACTTTTAAATATTTGCCATGTTTTTGCACTCAGATTTTTGGTTAGTGGTCAACTGTTTCCAGAAATGTTGTTTTCATTTCCATGTGGTTTTGTTTGTTACCTAGACTAAAGGATGTGGTAAAGTTATGGCTGTAGTAACCAAGCAGAAGGAAAAGTTCTTATTTTTTTCTGATGGACACCTTGTCATACTGAAAACATATATGCTGTCACGCTACAACGTGTGGTTAAAGTGTGAAGGGGGGGGCAAGGAGTTATTTTCCCAGAAGATATCAACCTGCCTAAACATTTATAATTTTATGACCATTTTCTATAATGAATTCAGAAAACTTTTATTTTAATATTATTAGGGTTGCACGGATGCTGATTCTAGTATCGGTGTTGGTGCAGATACCAAGCATTTTCACGAGTACTTGTACCCGTGCAAATGATCCGATACTTGACCCGCTACTTGCATCCTCAGCGTAGCAGGAGGGGCCAGCAGCCTCACAGATGATCAGTGTGAGCAGTTACAAGCACCGATCTTCCTGTATAACTTTTAATAAAGCAGCTGTCAGCCGCTTCTCCTCCTCTCCCTCTTGCGGTTTTCAGCTGCTTTATTAAAAGGTATACCGGGAGATTGGTGCTTGTAACTGCCCACACTGATTGTCCCAACTGTCCCCTGTGTCCTCCTGTGGCTCCCCGGGTCCTCCTCCTGGTGCTCTCACTCCCTGAGTCTGCTCTGGTCCTTCTCTGTGTTCCTCTGGCCCCCCTCTGTGCTCCCCCTCCATGTCCTCCTCCATGCTCCTCCGGTCCCCCTCTGAGCTCCCGCTCCGTTTTCCTGTAGTCCCACTCTGTGCTCTCCCTCCGTATCCTCCTCTGTACCCCTCTGGTTTTTACCGGCTGCTTTCTTTTCTGAATGAACAGAGGCAATGATCACTGACTGTCCATTCATAACTGTGCATCATAAACTGTGTTTATGATGTCTCAGTTTTTGAATGAACAGAAGCCTCTGTCACCTGTCCATTCATCTTTAGTGCAGATGAGGCTACAGAGAAAGAAACTGGGGAATCTGTGTCCTCAGTCCCTTTTCCTGTCTTAAAGAGGAGATGTCAAGGGCCTGATATCTCACCAGAGCCCCCCCCCCCCCACAGGGCTGATAAAAAGTAAATAAATAAATAATTGTAATAAAAAAATATTTAAATGGTTAAATTGTAAAAATAAAAAAATAAAATAACACTGACGCTGTCCATTTCCACATGCCCCCCCCCCCCCAAAAAAAAGAAGGCATTGTAAAAATGAATGCATTCATTGTAAAAAAAAAAAAAAACGAATTGTAAAAAATAAAATAAAAATAAAAAACTGCTGACACAGTCCAGGCCTCATCAGTGCTGCATATTGGTGCCACTGCCACATGACATTAAAAAAAGTATCCGTAATCGGTATCCGCGAGTAATTGAAAAAAATCATCGGTCTTAAAAAAGTGGTATCGTGCAACCCTAAATATTATGTAGGTAATATAATTTGCTTTCTTAAAGCAACCCTGTCATTAGACCAAAGCAATTGACAGGCTAGCCTGTTGTGCACGATAACACATTCTGGAATGAAGCTCCTGGGGCCCCACAATTTTCCTTTTGCTGTAGCAGCTTACTATCGCTTTAATTTGATTGTTTTAATCTATCAATAGAACCCCTTTAAAGTGCTTCCCTAGCCAACAATGTGCTTTCCATCATTCCTATAAAAAATAAATGTGTAGTGCTACCCAATAAGGAGCTTCTGGACTGATGGATCCTTTTGGTGCTCCCAGTGGCGGCCCATCCTAACTCAATTCACACTCACCAAAATACCAGCAGTGTACGGTGGGCTTCATTAACGACAAAATTAAAGCCTGGAAGGAAAAAAAAGGTGGACACCAATGGGCATAGCTAACTTCCAGCTAGCATTCCCCTCCCTTCTCTTCGCAGCTTACCATCAACGCCAGGGAAAGCAGAAGGATCCTCCATTGCAGCTATAATTGTGCCTGAGTTGAGTGGCAGTGAATTAAAAGGCGATTAAGAAAGGACACAAAATGCAAATAAAAACGTAAAAAAATTACTTTTTTTGGTGATTTTTAACCAAACCAGTATTGAATTGAATTGAAATTCTTGGAGGTGCATCCTAGCAACAAATCGCTGGCTTATTAAGTAGAAAAGTTGGGCAGCTAATGCCTGCTGAAAAGGATGAATGCTGTGTCATGGTGGTGGGGGAAGAAGGATACCACCCAGGAGAGGACATCCAGGTTGCTAAATGACAGAACTGCAGTCTGGATAGGATTGTCATTCGGTTGGTGTATGGGCTGAATGTACCATTTGGTCCACTGGGGAGATTTCCATCTACTATAATGTAAAATAATTATCTAAGCTTTCATGCACAAGTGTGCAAAAAGGAAGCACTCAACGCATAACATTTCTAGCAATGGGGTTGATTTACTAAAGGAAAAACCACTGTGCACTACAAGTGCACTGCAAGAGCACTTGAATGGAACTTAGAAGTGTAGAAGTGTAGTGGCTGCAGATCTGAGTGGAAGATCTGAAATGAGGGGAAGCTCTGCTGATTTCCATTGTCCAATCATGTGCAAGCAAAAATGCTGTTTTTTATTTTCCCTGCATGTCCCCCTCAGATCTACAGCGACCACATTTCCAAGTGCACTTGTAGTCCAAAGTGGATTTGTCTTTAGTAAATAACCCCCCCCCCCCCCCCCCCGTCTGCAACACTCTCCAACTCTTGGGGGTTTTATTTATAAAACATTTTGCTGGACTGAAATACAGTATATTTTTTTCTAAAACACTTTAATCATAAAATGTACCACATTTTGGCCACTAAATGAAGCTCACAATCATAGGAAATAATAATATTAGAGAAAATGTAAAGAAAATTCACGTAGCCTGGACAAATTCTTGTGGCATTTGTTCAACTAATGTTTTTTAAATAGGCCCCCCTCATAGGTTTAAAAGACAAATATCAGGTTAAAGCAAAAAAAAAAAACTTTTGAAACTTAAACCTTTGCATTTAGAGTGATGTCAAATCAAACAAACAAATTTTTATAAAGCTTTGTCCAATTTACTTCAACAAATAAAACAAAAATGCTGATAGAAATAAAATAACTGGTACTGGTCTAGAACTAATAACTAACTAGCAACCCATACTTTAGCATAATATTGTTTGACGTGGCTATTCCTAACATTTAAGAATGTGTGTACTAATATCAGAGCGCACAAAATATCCAGTAATTTCTTAAAATGCACTAGAGCCTCTCTCATCCTCAGGAACTCCCTACCCTGATATGTCCAATCAGCCCCTACCTTGTCCACCTTTAGGAGATCCCTAAAAACTCATTTATTTAGGGAAGCCTATCTCACACCCACCTAAGAACTGTACCCAAGCCACCCCCATCAAATCATCTCCCGCTATTACCTTTTGTACCACCCCCCCTTTGCTTTACAAAAAGTAAGCCCCACGAACAGGGCGATCCTGTCACTTCGGTATTGAACTGTATTGTAATTGTGCTGTCCTCCCTCTGCATTGTAAAGCGCTGAGCAAACTGTTGACGCTATATAAATTGTGCATAATAATAATAATTTTCTAAATGTGACCTGGGCATTTAGGCTTCAATGACCTCTGGTCACATAAAGATTAACAAGCGCAAGCATGGGTAGAAAGAGAAGTTGGACTTTGCATGAGGCATGCCGTTGTAGATAATAATGAATGAAGAACATATCCTATATTTAAGTTGTCACAATGGCATGTAATAATTCATAACATAATAAGACACAATGTACTATATCAACAATTGGCAATAAAGAATCAATGTTTTTAACATAGTAGTAATGATAAAATATTTAATAAATGTTCAACAGACGTAATTGGTAAAATACATACAGCATAGATAATGTCAAACATAATGAAGACAAGATTAGCAAAATATACTCACATGAACTCATACATCAATACATATACAGGTTAAAAATTAATAGTTAAGGCAAGCTTGTCTTGGCACCCTATGTTGGAAACGACGCGTTTCATGGCATACAGCCACTCATCAGAAGTTAGATGCATAGTTATAATAAAAGGATAAATGGATAATAAATCTTTTAATATATGGTATAGGGACCGAAGGAAGCAACCAGGGGGGATAACAGACTGTTGTGGCATATTTCCTTAGTGTAGCGTATGTGCACTTGTCATGCACCTGATTCTGTGAAAAAAAAGTGGAGAAAAAAATAAGTAAAAAATATAACCTTGTAAAATGGTGAAGATACAAAAAATATCTGTTGTGTCAAAATAGTAATATATATATGGGTTCCCACAGAGGGAATAATGTGAATGTTGCAGGTGACATGTGAATCTGACAAAGTCTCACCATGGAGGTCAACATATACGTGCACAAACAGGATATTTGTCAAATAAAAATATTGTTATTAGCACATTTCAATAACAGTGAATGTAAACAATACAGGCAATGATGACCCAATTTTACCTGTATAATTTAAAGAGATAAAAAATCTAGACATGAGTGGAGATCATGTGGGGTGATCAGTCAGTTAGCCCTGGCTGAAATACCACTGGTCCAGGGCGGATCATGCATGAGTGTCTTAAGAAGTAAAGAGCATTACTGGATCACATTATTTTATGTTTTTTTTATATTTTCATTTACTGAATGTAAGTTATATGAACTCCCCACATTTGCTGGATACCTAAAAACATGAAATATGAAATTAACTAGTTGAAGGACTGGTAAACACATTCTTGAAATTCCATGAAGGATAAATTAACACATCCAAGGAATTGTATTTCTATCCCTCCCATTTTATTTAGGCTGGGTTCACACTGCTGCGGGGGGAGATCCGGATGTGATTCGCACCGCAAATCACATCCGATCTCCGTAGCGATGCGAGTACAGCCATACAGATAGTATGGCTGAATTCGCATCGGTCCCGCAGCAAACTCGCACGGGACCCTTTTTTTGGTCCGCAACAGAATCGGATCGCATGGGGGTTCACACCATGCGATCCGATTCCTGTGCGAGTCGGCAGATCGCACTGCGATATGCGGACGGATCTGGGGGTGTCATTAACATATCATTGACACTCCCAGCCGTCCGCATAGGGCAGTGTGAACTGCCGGCGGGAGTAATGCGATGCGGGAAAACGCCGCGGATTCGCGGCGTTCCCGCATCGCAGCGGTGTGAACCCGGCCTCATTCTTGAGTAAATGCTAAATAAATGTTGAAACAGACAGATAAATAATGTGTTATGCATTTCTAAATTTTCTCATGCATCGCAAAGCAAATTATTTAAAGCAGCCCATAAAATCCAGCCAGACCAACCAAGAGAATTATTTGAGCTACTGCATAATTTTTCAGTTTATTTCATACCAAGCCTGGGTTCAATTTGTGAATGAATTCAGACAGCAAATTTTACACACGTGTTTACCAAGAGAAGTCTTTTTTTTTTTTAGAAAGAAAAGACTCCCATCTTAACATGATTAAACTAAAATGTACCAGCAAAAGTTTTTCAAATATTAAAACCATAGATTTATTGATCATAACATTTTTAATCCATATAGTGTAAGATAAAGTGTCCTAGACACAGCATAGCACCGCCTTATTTGATTTTTAAAAGCTGTCCACTTTGTAAAGGAATTTAAAGGGGTTGTAAAGGTAAATGTTTTTTCACCTTAATGCATTCTATGCATTAAGGTGAAAAAACATCTGACAGTGTCTGCGCCCCCAGCCCCCCCGTTTTACTTACCTCACCCCTCCAATGTCCCGCACTCGTCCCCCGACGTCCTTTCCACCATTCAGCCTGGCCGCTGATTGGCTGGAGTGGATAGATGGAAAGCAACGCAGTCATTGGCTCGCGCTGTTGTCAATCACATCCACTGACGCGGAGCGCCGGGGGGCGGGGCCGTGTGATACAGCGAGCGGCTATAGCCGTCGGCTGTATCACGGGAGCGCGCCCGTAGATGCTTCTCACCATGTGAGGGAGCTTGCATGAACGTGAGAAGCATCTGAGGGAGGAAGCAGAGACAGCCGCCGAGGGACCCCAGAAGAGCAGGTTCGGGGCCACTCTGTGCAAAATGAGCGGCACAGTGGAGGTAAGTATAACATGTTTGTTATTTAAAAAAAAAAAATTTACTTTACAATCCCTTTAATTCAGACCTTAGTGGATGTGGTGAAGTTTCATTCTGCAAACCCAATCACAGACAAGGAAAATAATAATAATAATAATAAAAACAGCCTATTTGCTTGCACATGATTGGAAGTCAGCAGAGCTTCACATCATTAATTAACCACTTCCCACCCAGCCTATAGCAGAATGATGGCCAGGCAGGGGTTCTGTTATCCTGGCTGGGTGTCATATGATGATGTCCAGCAGGATAACAGGACGGCATGCGCCAGGCTGACAAACAGCATCACCGATCATGGTATGGAGCCTCTGACGGAGGCTTCTTACCACGTGATCAGCTGTGACCAATCACAGCTGATCATTGCGTGAACAAGGAAGTGCAGTAAACGGCATTCCTCGGTTCGCGCTGACAGGGAGAGACGATTGGTGGATCTCCTTGTGGGGGGGGGGGGGTCTGTGCTGATTATCAGCACATTGATCATAAGCACAGCCCCATCAGATGGGCCACCACAGCTGCCAAAGAGAGCCCATCAGCTGCCAATCAGTGCCCCATCAGAAATGGATGTCAGTGACCATATCAGTGCCCATATTAGTGGCAATCAGTGCCCAATACAGTGCCAATCACTGCCCATCACAGTGAAAATCAGTCCCCAACAGTAACACCTGTCAGTCCCTCATCATCAGTGCTGTTCAGTGCAACCTGTCAGATCATCACTGCCCATCACAGCCACCTGTCAGTGCCCAGCAGTACCACCTATCAGTGCCCATCAGTGCTGCATATCAATGCCACCTATTGGTGCCCATCAGTGCTGCACATCAGTGCCACCTATCAGTGCCCATCTATTCTATATATCAGTGCCTCCTCATCAGTGCCACCTTATCAGTGCCAACTCATCAGTGCCCATCATTGCCGCCTCATCAGTGCCCATCACTGAAGGAGAAAATAAAATTTTATAACTAAAACAAAGAAAAAAAATTCAAAAATCGTTTTTTTTTTTAGTTTGTTTAGCAAAAAATAAAAACCGCAGTGGTGATGAAATTACACCCAAAGAAAGCTCTATTTGTGGGAAGAAAATTTTAAAAATTTAGTTTGGGTACAGTGTTGTATGACCACGCAAATTGTCCTTCAAGGTGCGACAGCGCTGAAAGCTGAAAATTGTCCAGGGCAGGAAGGGGTGAAAGTGCCCGGTATTGAAGTGGTTAAGATTTGGGTCAAATTCCTGTGCAAAGTGGACAGACTACGCATGACTACTTTTAGGAGCAGTCCTCCATTCTTATCACATTACCACTAGCACTGCTTTGGCTGTTTTTTTTTTTATCAGTGAGATTTATTAATAATTAAAATTAAACCCATCAGGATAGTTGTTACCAGAAACAGGCTTGTTTTAATCCAGTGTTGAAGGTTACTAATGCCCAAACTTTCAGAGGCAGAGCAGATTCAGGGTTGGCCAAATACAATGCATTATGTTGAAAAGGTGTGCTCTAAACCCAAATGTTTGGGTAGTTTTATATATATAAACATCATTACTTTGATGTTTAATACCAGAGTAACAACTAACTGCCATAACTCTGGTATTATTTTTTACTGTGGCTTCGGCATCTGCTAAAAGTGATTCGGGCGGTGGATTTGTCACAGGATCACTTTTAGGGGTGGCAGGCGACCTGTTGGTAAATCCAGAAACGTTGGATAGATAGGTAGGAAGTCAAGTAAGTAATGGCTCTATGCCCTTGGAGGACCGGTGCGACCTCAGACATCACTTCCGGTCCTCGGGCAGATCGTCAGGATTTTATTTTTCTATAAATAGCGCCTGTGTAGTGCCTGAAAAAACCTCCCCCTTTCACTCCAGTGTGAAAGCCGGAGGGCTTTCACACTGGAGCGGTGCGCTAGCAGGACGGTGAAAAAAGTCCTGGTAGCCGCATCTTTGGAGCGGTGAAAGGAGCGGTGTATTCACTGCTCCTAATCCACTCCTACCCATTTAAATCCCCACTAGCGGCCGCAGACCGCCGCTAAAACCACGGTAAAGCTTTCTGCAAAAAATTTTTTTTTTTTTTTTCCCGCAACTTTTGTCTTTAAAGGCCTTTACAGGTTACCACATTAGATTTACAGAGGAGGTTTACTGCAAAAATGACTGCCCTCAATCTGACCTTTGCGGTGATACCTCACATGCATGGTGCAATTGCTGCTTACATATGACGCCAGACCGACGCTTGCGTTCGCCTTTGCGCAAGAGCAGGGGGGACAAGGGTGCTTTTTTTTTTTTCTTTTTTCTTTTTTTTTTAAACTGTTCCTTCCATTTTATTTTTTTATCATTTTTATTGTTATCTTAGGGAATATAAATATCCCCTATGATAGCAATAGGTAGTGACAGGTACTCTTTTTTTGCCCTCAAAGCATCTGACCACATTGTTCGGTGTGATAAAATGCTTTGCCAATTTCCCAATGGCGCTGTTTATATCCGGGAAGGGGAACATTCCCTCCCACTGCTTGTAAAAGCAGTCTAGAGGCTAATTAGCCACTAAGATTGCTTTTACATGAAAGCCGATCACTGGCTGAAAAGAATGATACTAAGATGATACCTAAACCCGCAGGCATCATTCTGGTATAACCATTCAAAATCCAGCAACATACTAGTACGTTGCTGGTCCTTGTTGGACATATATTGTAATCTTTTTTTTCATGCAGCCTGTTGGCTGAACGAAAAAAAGAGATTGATCGGTGGGTATGCCCACCATTAGAATACCTCCCTTCATCCACCCACTTCTAATGATGGGCATACATGCAACATTTATATATTCCAAAGCATGGGGGCATCCTCCCGCAAAAGTTATGCCACGTACACAAGGTTGGACTTTTTCACGGGCAAGCCTCCGTCGGAATTTCGACCGTATGTGCGCGGGATTAGGAGCAAATCACTCCTCCATCCCTGCTGCCTCCATGCTTCGGCATATATGCTCTTTTTTTAACTGTGGGGGTGAAATCACCTCCTACAGCGTTGGAGTCACGGCTTTATGTATTGTGGGAGCAAACGCTGTTGCTGTCAAGATGAATAAATCCGCGCTGCAGTTGAATGGTGCACCTGAAAACAAAAAAATGGTTAACAATAAAACACAATAAACAGTAAAGTATAAAAAAAAATTACATACCTGAAAAGAAAGCATGATAAAACATAATAAAACATTGCAGAATAGAATACAGTAAAAAAGAGCAACAATAGAGAGAGAATAGAGAGAGAGAACAATAAAACGACAACTATTTTTGGTTTTTATATTTTATATTTTTAGTGTTTTGTTTTTTTTACACTTTTTTTTGTAACTGTAATTGTAACAACGGTAACGGTTCGGGTCTCTCAAAATGCGATGGCATCTTGGGAGACCCTGTGTAAGTGGGTCCTAGTCTGTGAAATGCTGTACCCTACGCTAAAACTTCACTAGTGTGTGGTAGCGTTCAAAACATTCACCAATGCAAAGACCAGGATTGTGTGGACAATAATAATGGGTGTCACGCCTATATCCGCACTTGGTAGAGACACGACATCTTCTTTGGGGGGCTCGTTGGGTAGGGGTACTTTCCATGACATACGGAAAATGCCTCTCATGCAGCCGGCTTACTGCATTTGGTTGGGAATGGTGAGGTGCAGAATCGTCTGGATACAGAAGGTCTGTGACAATCTCTTTCTGGAATATAAGAAAGGATAAAGTCCCGTCTGAAGCTCTGTATAGCACATGAGCATTCAGCAAAGCCAATTGAAATAAGTAAACAGACACTTTTTTGTACCAGTATCTGGCCTTATGGGCAACTAGATACGGCACCAACAGCTGGTCGTTGAGGTCCACCCCTTCCATATTTTGGTTATATTTGTAGACAAAGAGGGGTTTCTCCACAACACCAGTCACTGTAGTAATTTGGACTGTCGTGTCTGCATGAAGGGAGGTAAGGACAAAAACATTCTTATTATCCCTCTACTTCATAGCGAGAAAGTTATTACACTGCAAGCAGGCTCTCTCCCCCAGCCTAAGACGAGAATCTACAAGCCACTGGGGAAAGCCCCGGTGATTAGGTCACATGGTGCCACATGCTCCAATCTGCTGATCAAACAAATGACTAAACAGTGGCACGCTCGTGTAATAATTGTCCACGTACAAGTGGTACCCCTTTCCGAATAAGGATGACACCAAGTTCCACACTATCTTGCCAGCGCTCCCTATGTAATCTGGGCAGTTCTCCGGCTCTAGGTAACTATCGTTTCCCTCATAAACCATAAAGCTCCTTACATAGCCAGTTGCCCTGTCACAGAACTTATAGAGCTTGACCCCGTATCTGGCACGCTTGCTGGGAAGGTACTGTTTGAAAGACAAGCGGACAGAAAATTTAATCAGGGACAACGCAGACAACTTGATTGGGAATACACAAGGCTGCAAAACTTTGGTTGAAGTGGCTTATGAGGGGCCGAATTTTGTAGAGCCGATCGTATTCAGGGTCTTTACGAGGAAGACAAAGTTCATTGTCATTGAAGTGCAAGAAACCCAAGATCTGCTCGTATCGTTTCCTGCACATGGAGGCAGAGAACACGGGTATATGGTCAATTGGGTGCGTGGACCAATACGTCCGCAACGTCATGAATTTATGTATGCTCATGTTGAGGGAAAGGCCCAGAAAGGTCTTAAATTCGGAAACCCTAATTGGCTTCCAATCTCTGGCAAGGGAAGGCAACTGGGGATTAGCGGCGATGTGTTAACCAGCATATAAATTAGTTTGGTCCACAATAGATCTATAGAGATCTTCCGTGAAAAACAGCGAATAAAAATCAAGTGGCATAAAATCAGCTGTTTCCTCCAAATACCGGGTTGGCCAGTGAAGGGGGAAGTATGGTTTCTGCAGAAGTGGTGGGCACCCAATCAGGATTGGCAAATTCTGCGGGAAGGACACTATGGGAACAACGGGCCTGCCTTTGTCTTCTTCTTGGTGGCAGCAGGACACTACTTGTGCTTGCCACCTCGCCAGCTTTAACTGCACTTATGGGACTTACCACATCACCACGTGTTACTGCAGTGCTGGATGTACGTACAGGGTGTACTAGGCTGCTGGTGCTTGCCAGTTCACCAGAAAGAATAGCGGTGCTAGTACTGGCTCTCTGCTCCATACGAGGGACCTGCGGTTCTTGCACCTCAACAACATCAGAAGATTGGGATCGGGTATGCCTGACCTTAGCAGGGACCTCACCTTCGTCGTCAGAGCTATCTGTCATGGAGCCGCTGTCCTCTACAGGATCGTATTCTGAGCCTGAATCTGACAGATAAGTGACCTCCTCTTCACTATCTGTCATGCTCAGAAACGTGTAGGGCTCTTCACTAGTGTACCTTCGATTTGCCATTTTGGGCTCTAAATTTACTGGTACAACTAGTGAGATTCACAGGTAAAAAAGCACCTAGGCTGTCAGCAAGTGTATAAAACGCTACCATAAAAAAGCAATCGCAGGGATCAGGCCTGACTCTGCGAACGCTGCAGTTATGTGTGTTGTGTTTTGTAAGTGACAGTGATTGATCAATACTGCACTTGGGTGGGCTGGGCTGGGCGGAGGAACAAAACGCAGGTGCTAGCAGGTATCTGGGTATCTAACAATGCGTTTTTTGTAACCCTAAACTGCTGGGGATGCTAGTATAGATCTGATCAGATCAGATATTGATCTGTTCCGATACTATACCACTAAGGGAGGTGTATGCTTTGCGCATGGGTGTTAACGGTACTGGCACTAACCTGACACTGCCTGGGATGACGCAGACCATATCTGATCCTAAAACCTAATTGATATCACCCGCCGGGCGATCAGGGGGTTAAACCTTTATTGGGTAATAAATGGCAGGTGCCCTGATGCTATAAAAAGCAAACTAACTAACCAGTTTCACCTGTAAAACGTATACGGTGATCACTGGTGAAAGGGTTAACTAGGGGCAATCAGGGGGTTAAAACCTTTATTAGGTAATATATGGGGGTACCTGACACTATATAAAAACCTGACGGGGAACCTAATTAACTAAATAACTAACTGACTAACCAGCATCACCAGTGACACTTATATGGTGATCACTGGTGAAAGGGTTAACTCTAGGGGAAATCAGGGGGTTAAAACCTTTATTAGGTAATATATGGGGGTACCTGATGCTATATAAAAACCTGACAGGGAACCTAAATAACTAAATAACTAACTGGCTAACCAGCGTCACCAGTGACACTTATACGGTGATCACTGATGAAAGGGTTAACTCTAGGGTCAATCAGGGGGTTAAAACCTTTATTAGGCTGTATATGGTACCTAACGCTATAAAAACTTAAACTTAAAAAAATAACTGGCTACCTAGCGGCACCAGTGACACTAATGTAGTGATCAGAAAAGCGATCGCTTAGTGACACTGGCAAAAGGGATGAAAGGGTTACCTGGGAGCAATCAAGGGGTTAAACCTTTATTAGGGGGGGTAGGGGCCTACCCTGGACCTAAAGGGACCTAAAGCTAACTGCCCTGACACTTTTTACAGTCACAAATGACACTAAATACAGTAATCAGTAAATAAATGATCACTGCAATCAGTGACACTGTGACTGGGAGGGGGGGCAGGGGGTGATCTGGGGGGTGATCGGGGGGTGACTGGGGGTGATTTGTGTGCCTATGTGTCAGTGTAATGTTTGTGCACTTACTATGATGTCTTCTCTCCTCGCCGTTCCGGTCAAAAAGACCTCCAGGAGGAGAGTGACATCACTTCCTCCTGCCTGTATTTACAGTTCACAGGCAGGGGAAACTTCTCATTGGCTAGGAGTGATCGCAAGGGGGTGGCCAGAAATCAATGGCCGCCCCCTCATCACGGATCACTCCTGAAGGTGAAACGGACTGCCGCCGCCAGCGGGAGGGGGTGCGATCGGGTACAGGTACGTGCATGTGCCTGTCTGTGCCATTGTGCCGATGTATATGTACAGGTGGCGGTCCTTAACTGGTTAAAAGACTTCTGCGCAAATACAGTGTGACATAAAATATTGTAACGATTACCATTTTATTCTGTAGGATCTCTGCTAAAAAAATATGTATATATAATGTTTGGGGGTTCGAAGTAATTTTCTAGCAAAAAATACTAATTTAAACTAATACAACAAAAAGTTCAAGAAAAGGCTTGGTTAGCAAGTGGTTAAAGTCACAGTCCACAAGAAAACAATATCAATACCACCAATGCATTTCTATAAAAGTTAATATAGGCACACCTACAAGTAGCTGAATTTTCATGAAGTACCTATACAATTCTGAAATTCTTTGTATTAAAAAATGTAAATGTGCTGCCAGCAGGGCAGTCCTAGAGGTTCTTGGATCACTGCTAGTCTAATAGTTCCAAAAGTATGAAATCTATTACACAAACTAGGTCTGGAAAGCTTAAAGTGCAACTGCAGCCAGTAGAAACACAGCAGACAGTAGAAATTGGATTTGTAGAATGTTTACCTATAGTTGTACACTAACTTAGCACTACTTTTGATCATAAACAACATTTCTACAGAGACTGAGCAGGGATGATTAACAGAAGCAGAACCCTATTTAAAGTATAACTATAGGGAAAACTTTATTTTTAAAGTTTTGGATAGAGTAGAGAGGGGATAGACCACTTTTATTACTGTCTGTGTCCCTATTAGGGAGATTCACTCTCTCTATTTGTCCTAAAGACTGTTATTATTGAGAGTGAAGGTGAAAAAAAAGTTCTTAGTTGTCACCAGAACAAGAATAGAGGGATAAAGGGGACACTAGTTCTGGTGACACTGCTGACAACTATAGATTTCCTTCACTTTGGAGGAAATTCCTCTTACTTTCTGATGCGGCTATGCGATAGTAAAATAAGGGAAATCTTACAAAAAAAAAAAAAAAACTAACAGGGATTATTTTTTCATATACATAAAAAAAAAAGTATGGCTTTAGTTTGGTTTTAGCACATCAGCATTCTATCACAAAAAAGACACTTTTGCAGAAACACCAACTGCACAGGTGTTAATGTTGTCAACGCTTTATAGCTGGTTTTATTTTCATCTATGAATTGTTTATCTTCCCACAATTAGGGCTTACAAACAGTGTGGTTTGTATTGTTTCTACTGAAAGTAACAAACCACAGTTGTGGATGACAGCTGTAAAACAACATGAAGTTGAATATCTACAATTATATGTAGGAGAACCCACCTGTCACCTCTGCCCAGCCCAGCATTCACTTCCCATTCACCTTAGGGACAATGAACAGTCTGAATGTTTGTTTTGTATTTTATTGAGGGATTTTGAACTTGGATAGGGTAAGGGAAATTATGGGATGCCCAGAATCAAAAGTAGAATAAATTGATGATCATTGGAACCTCTATTTACGCCTCCAGATCTTCTCATTGGAACCTCTATTTACTCCTCCAGATCTCCAGCCTCCACCAGCACAACGCTAATTTGTAGACTGTTTCTCTATCTTTTACAGTACTTGGTTCCAGGCACAGCTAGGACATGGTGGACCCAACTCTGACTCTGTCAGGCCTCAACAACTGCCATTTGCAGGCAGGGACCGGAAGCCCATTTAGTGTAGCAACAAATTGTGAAATAAAGTCTTTTAATGCTAGCTGTCCTATGGTGAACTACTGCTCCCAGTCAGTCCTCTTCAGGCCCTGCCAGCCCTCCTAACTGCAGCTGCCCAGGTCCACTGCCCATTATATCACAGTCTCTTCTGCTAGCTCTACACCCATCTCAGACTGCACACTCCCAGTCCACTCCGACATGCCTCCCCAGCTTTTTCAACTGTGCCTGTCACTCACCAGCCCTCCTGGCTGCACTTTGGTGGATCCCTCCCAGAGACTTGCCGGCAATACTAGCTCCCGTTGTCCTTCTCGGTCCCTCTCTGTGCCTTCTGTCTGGATCCTTCTTTGTTTCTCAGAAAGGCTCTGACTTGCACCTGAACCCCACAGGGTCAAGGTCACCCCCCAGACTGGGGAGTGCCTCAAAGGCCTGACAACCTAGCACTCCATCTCCAGCTTTGTTCACCTGACAACTCCTCCCCAGCAGGGCTGACTCTAGGTATTTTAGGAGGCATGCCCCCTGCCAATAAAAGTTGGGGATTGACCAGGGATCCTTAGAACACCCCAGGCAGAGCCACCTCTCTTCCTCCTCTCTTCTAGAATCCGAGAGGTGATGCTGCATGTTAGTCACCTGCTGCTACTCTAGGCCACTCCCAGCCCACACAGATCAAAACAAACAGGCCAAGCTTACAGCTTATCAGGCCTGCTTACAGCTAGACCTGATTAGCCACAAAAATCCTACTTCTAAGACCTACCTAATGTAGAGGGTGCAGACATCTCAAGATCTGCTGATCATGGGTACAATGCTTTACAGGTCCCAAACAAAAAAATAATAATAAATGCATATTTTTTTACCTGTAAAGTGAACTTATACTTTAAGAATCTTCGTATAATAAAAATGTGAGAATAATTACCCAATCATTTCAAAAGCAAATTGAAAAATGTTTCACGTGATTGATTAATTCAACTGACTATTCACAGAATTTATTGTGTGAAGATTCTAAGCTTCTTTAGTAAATCAGCCTAATTATCCTGTAAAAGTAGCAGTGGCATCATCACTGTGCTTTACAAAGGCTGTGTATAGAGCAGAGCTGTGGATGGAATGCTTCGGGTTCTAACACTACAGGCTATTTGCAGAAAACTACAGGAGGGGGTGGATACAAGACCAGTCAACCTGCATAAGGAGAAGTGACTGGTCTTAATTACAGGAAACTCGTTCACAGGGGCAAAATGTAGGAGCTGTTTCAAGCTAGATTTCTGGACAGACATGGAATACATGCACAATGGACACCAAGGTTCAAGTAACAACACATCTCTTGTATTTAGACAGCATTTGTTTCAGGTTTAAAATGCCAATATAAATACTTTATCCAGCAAAAAGAAAAAATGTCTTCTGGGTGACACTTTAACACACTGTAATTAAGAACAATAAAGGCAAGTGTACTATGATAATTTGGTTGTGTCCTATTGGGAAGAGTCCTAAAATTAAAAATGTTGCACTCAAAGGTGTCTAAACATAAACCATATTTTCATCTGTTTCAAGTTTTATTTTAATTAGCTGTGATTGCTTTGGTTTAACCACTTGGAGGGAGAGGTGCCCCCTCCCCATCCCACTGATTTCTGGTAGTTTCCACATTTACCGGACCTGTTGGTAAACCCAGAAACTATTTGATCCATTGGATGGATAGGTAGAAAGTCAAGTAAGGACACAATGGCCCCCACTTGGCCCTATGCCCTTGGAGGACCGGAGCGACCTCCGACATCACTTCCGGTCCTCGGGCAGATCGACAGGATTATTTTTTTCAAGCCAAAATGTAATGTATTTTATGCTTTTAAAGGTAAATGAGAGATCTGTTTTTTTTTAACCCCAGATCTCTCAATAAAAAGGACCCGTCATGCTTATTTATATTACAAGGTTTGTTTACATTTCTTTCATGCCGTCATGCATATTTATATTACAAGGTTTGTTTACATTTCTTGTAATAGGAACAAACGTGATAAAAAAATAAAATAAAAACAAAGGGACAGTGTAAAATAAATAATAAAACTTTTTTTTTAAAGTGCCCCATCCATCCGTGCTAGTGTGTAGAAACGAATGCATACGCACATCACGCCTGCATATGTAAATAGAGCTTTCTTTTTGTTGTAATTGGTCACCATTGTGTTTTTTTATTTTTTTGCGCTATAAACAAAAAAGACTGACAAGTTTGAAAAAAATATATATTTTTTTAATTTCTGCTCTTATACATATCAAATAAAAAAAAAAAAATATATAAATTCTTCATAAATGTAGGCCAATATTTATTCTGCATGTCTTTGGTAAAAAAAAAATCCAAATAAGTGTATATTGATTGGTTTGCGCAAAAGTTATAGGGTCTACAAACTATGGGAAATATATTGTAATTGTAAATCCCCTTTGTTCCCTTCTCCTCTTTTCTTCATTTGTATGGACAGTGCACATTCAGTCTATCTAGGCCTAGCATAGTCACTGTTAATGCACTTTGGCAGTGTTCAGAAAATCAAGCTTGAGAATGCTAAGTCTGGTGCAGCTCAAGCTGAAGTTCAAAACTGATTCACTAAAATGCACAGCTGCACCAGATTTTGCACACTCCAGTTCTAGTAAATCAATCCCACTGTTATATTAATTGGCTGCTGTCTTAATTGGGCTAAGTATGTGCAAGTATGTTTGTGCTTGAAAGCTCCTTGAGGGTAGGGACCAATGTGATAAATTGTCTGCATTATAAAAATGTCTGAAATAAATATATAAAATATAAAAGCATAGTAAAAAAAAAAAATATATATATATATATATCCTAGTATGGCTATAATGCTAAGGTTAGGGTTTTGTTAGTGTAAGCTGGCAGCCCAGCCTGTGTGTTTTTCTGGGTCAGGGTTGTGAGTGACTCAGGGAGGGCTGGATGACTCAGCAGCAGCTTCTCTAGTGACTCCTCCATGCTTTCTGGAAACTTGGAGAAGATTCCAGAAGCAGTTGGGAGGGGTCTAGGATGAGCTGGCTGTAGTCTTCAGAGGGCCCTGTTTAATCCCCAATAGATGGGTTGGCAGGGGACAGGCCCCCTCAAATAGGTGGAAGATGGAGTGTTAGGCCATCAGAGGCCTTTGAGAGTAGCTCCCCAGTCTGGGGGGATTTGACCAGGAGGCACTGGAGCAAGGAGAGGACAGCAGGAAGACACCGCCGGACAAATCTCTAGGAAGGAAGACAGCCAAGTGGGTGTTGTAGTCAGAGGACTGAGAGGCATGCATGAATGGACTGGGTGCAAGCAGTCTGGGATGGATGCAGAGTCAGTCTGGGAGGACTGTGGAGAAGTAGCCAGGAGGGCTAGTGAAAGTAGAAGCTGCAGCCAGGCAGTAGCAGTAGCCACAGGAAAAGAATAGCTAGCACCACAGACCTCTATTTTTGCTGCCCTACCAAAGATAGGGCATGGTCCCTGCCTGCAAAAGGCATTCGCTTGGATCTAACTGAGATTGTGTTGGATCAACCAGTCAGTGCTAGCTGGTCCTGGGAGATGTAGTTCTACAAGCAAGTCTGTGCTGGAGGTGGAGTGCCTTGCAAAAGTATTTACCCCCCTTGACTTTCTACCTATTTTGTTACATTATATCCTTTAGTTCCATTTTTTTAATCTGAATTATATGTGATGGATCAGAACATAATAGTCAAAGTTGGTGCAGTAAAATTATAAAAATATATACATAAAACTCTTTTTCAGAAATTCACCCCCTTTATTATGAAGCCCATAAAAAGCTCTGGTGCATAATTAGTGAAGTGACGTCCATCTGTGTGCAATCTAAGTGTCACATGATCCATCATTACATATACACACCTTTTTGAAAGACCCCAGGGGCTGCAACACCCAAACAAGAGGCACTACTAACCAAACACTGCCATGAAGACCAAGGAACTCTCCAAACAAGTAAGGGACAATGTTGTTGAGAAGTACAAGTCAGGGTTAGGTTATAAAAAAATATCCAAATCTTTGATGATCCCTAGGAGCACCATCAAATCAATCATAACCAAATGGAAAGAAAATGGCACAACAGTAAACCTGCCTAGAGACGGCTGCACACCAAAACTCACGGACCGGGTAAGGAGGGCATTAATCAGAGAGGCAGCACAGAGACCTAAGGTAACCCTGGAGGAGCTGCAGAGTTCCACAGCAGAGACTGGAGTATCTGTACATAGGATGACAATAAGCTGTATGCTCCATAGAGTTGGGATTTATTGCAGAGTGGCCAGAAGAAAGCCATTACTTTCAGCAAAAAACAAAATGGCACGATTTGAGTTTTCAAAAAGGCATGTGGGAGACTCCCAACATGTATGGAAGAAGGTGCTCTGGTCTGATGAAACTAAAATGTTACTTTTTGGCCATCAAAGAAAACATTATGTCTGGTGCAAACCCAACACATTACATCACCCAAAGAACACCATCCCCGCAGTGAAACATGGTGGTGGCAGCATCATGCTGTGGGGATGTTTTTCAGCAGTCAGGACTGGGAAACTGATCAGAGTTGAGGGAAAGATGGATGGTGCTAAATACAGGGATATTCTTGAGCAAAACCTGTACCACTCTGTGTGTGTGTGATTTAAGGGTAGGATGGAGGTTCGCCTTCCAGCAGGACAATGACCCCCAACACACTGCTAAAGCAACACTTGTGTGGTTTAAGTGGAAACATGTAAAAGTGTTGGAATGGCCTAGTCAAAGGCCAGACCTGAATCCAATAGAAAATCTGTAGTCAGACTTAAAGGTTGCTGTTCACAAGTGCAAACCATCCAACTTGAAGGAGCTGGAGTAGTTTTGCAAGGAGGAATGGGCAAAAATCCCAGTGGTAAAATGTGGCAAGCTCATAGAGACTGTGATAGTGGCTCTACAAAGTATTGACTTTAGGGGGGTGACTAGTTATGCACATTGACTTTTTCTGTTATTTTGTCCTATTTGTTGTTTGCTTCGGAAAAAAAAAAAAATCTTCAAAGTTGTGGGCATGTTCTGTAAATTAAATGATGCAAATCCTCAAACAATCCATGTTAATTCCAGGCTGCGAGGCAACAAAACACAAAAAATGGCAGGGGGGGGGGGGGGGGTTGAATACCTTTGCAAGGCACTGTAGAAGAGGAGAAGTGCATATACTGGATGTATATAGGTGAGTCCCTGAAGAGTTTGTTTGCTGATCAGGTGGACACCCCATAAGAACAACCCTTACCCCATCCAAGTTTATTTCCCCTAAATAAAAAACAAAAAGGCCGCAAGGACTGCTTCTTGTCTCCAGAGTGATTGGAAAATTAATGGGCAGGGTGGGAATTATTAACCAGCGGCTTCTGCGGGGGTAGCACTATATCTATAGATATATATTTATTTATATATATCTATATATATATATATATATATATATATATATATATATATAGATATAGATATATATAGATATATAGATATATATATATATATATATATCTATATATATATAGATATATATAGATATATATAGATATATATACAGTAACGTGTACTTATTAACTGATATTAACAAAGAAAAGAGTCAAATCTCCTTTAATTCATGAGTGACATTTCTAAAATCTGCTCTTTTCCAAGTTCAGAGCTATTTTATATCTACAAGACCTGCGTGCAGATGGTAGCTATTGAATTTGGATTTTATTTAACCCGAGCGCCAAAAGGGTTAGTGATCCTAGCACCAGGAGATCTTTAAAAGCATACGTTATTTTTCAAAGAGAAACAATTATACAAGTAATATCCAGAAAGTATTTAGGTTAACTGTATCCATCTCTCAAAGATCACTATTACTATACACTCAGTTTGGTCAAATGTTGAATGTGACTGCAGTGACAACTAGTGGTGTGAACAGTTCATTGAATGTATTGCAGTCACCAGCATATCTGCCATTTTCAGGTTTCTTCTTATTTTCCTCACTTACACAAATATTTGGACATGTTTTTTGGATCTCTGCACAGAGGAGAACCTGTGATGCGTGATTTTATTTTTTTATAACTACCCATTTAAGTGACTGAGGAAACTTTTTACTATCACAGCTGTTTATTTTATGTTATGTGTTCTTAAAAAAATATTAATATATGTATTTATAATGCAACTAGTGTACATCCGTGTATTTCACTTAGTATTAGCCTCTTGTCATCTCCAGTACAGCAGGGCTCAGACTGAAAGAGGGGGATGCAGCACCAGGTGCCAACCAAGTGTGCTACACCCACAAGGTTCTCATTAGTTTGCTGCTGCTTCTTCACTCTCTGATCACAGGCTGTGGGCAGAGGGGTGACCAAGCTGTAATACTTAACCACAGCAAATAAATCTCAGATCACCAGGCTGGCTGTGCTGCCTGGCAGATCAGTATAAATCTCAGGAACAAATGGAAATACATACAAATCCTTTTGCAAATACAAATCCTGCAAATGTACTTGCTGTATATTTATCTATATTTAGGCGTTCAGCTTGAAAGCAAACATTTTTTTAATTCAGTCAGGTGTCTTATACTAAATACTACAACTACGACAAGAAGCAGCAAAAGCAACAATGCAATGCTGTTACACATAGGGTAAGATAGAAATGCTGTAAAATTGTTTTTACTTTATAAAAAAAGATGCTACTCTTGCTAAACAATCAGCAGTGGAAAATGTGCGATTTGGGTTCCTTTTTTTAAGTCTGACACTGAAAACTGTATAAAAGCAGAATGGGAGGAACATTTAGGGCTGGTTCACATTGGTGGTCCGGGAGGGTGGTAAAAGCAGGCGGTTAAGCTGCAGTTTAACCATGCACCCACCAGCTGCTCAGGGCTGGCACACAAGTACTGATAGTTGCTATTTTTTTTACCTCCTAGCTAACCTTATCATTTTGGATAGAGTATGAGAGGGTGACAGATTAAGAATGAAGGTGACTGGCTCTGGTTATAGTGCCGCATCCTACTTATTATTGTTAATAACCTTTATAGGCGCAAAATGGTTAGACTTTTAAGGCACTCCATTCACTCAGATAATTTTTCCTAAAAAAAAGAAAAAACTAAATTTTTACTTAGTACAATTATCGTTATAACATTATAATGTATACATAGCAATTGTCTGTAGTAACCCATTTACAATCAACCGCCTTCACCCATTACATCAATTTAGATATGAAGATTAGGTAAATCCAATTCATTTTTCACCACGTAAATGGTATCAGATGGGCAATATATATACTTAAATTGTCTTTTGGAATGTTTTTTTTCTGCTTCTTCAAGAGTATATGGGTCAATGGATGTAGAATGCAGGTGGATGTAGAATACTGTTTGCACCCCAAAGCCTACTTGGTACCTGGGAGGGGAACTAGTGAAATTCCAAGTGTAACATTAAAACCACAGACCACATGGTTACAATTATTACAGTGTATATGGCATTCAGAGTGGTATCTAAAAGCTGCTCATCAAATATACCCCTTATATCTTGTGTCAAATCAGAGGATAGCCTCAAAGTTTGTTCAAGTTGACATCCAACCTACGAAGGGCATTGCAGTGTCCCACTGCCAGCCATCACTGTATTCTCAGGTTCCAAACTGCAAATGCCACCATACGGACCTTTGTTGACACCAGCTAGATATATTTTTGCCATGCAGCCTGAGGCTTTCCTGTGTATATGCTTTTAATGTAATACTTGTACTAATTAAAAAATGATGCTTCGTTTAGAAACATTATCTGAGTAAATGGAGTTCCTCAAAAGTACAACCACTTTGCTGCCATCTGTTTCCATGTGCAGAGATTTCCCCTCACTTCCTGTCTATAGTCAAAACCATACCTCCCAACTTTTTGAGATGGGAATGAGGAACACCTATCAGCAAAAGTATACAGGCATAGGACACACCCCTTGCCACGCCCCCTTAAAGGAGAATTGTACAAAAAACAAGATTGGTTAAACCCACAAGTGCTTTTTATACCACTACTATTCCTTTAGATTGGATTTTGGAATTTACAAATCAAGCAATTTAAAAATCAGATGAAAGGTTTAGCGCTGGAAAACACTTTTTGATAGATAAAAAGTGCATTTTATATACATCTATATAGATCAGACCAAAATGAGGAGGAATGAGGGACAGAGGGACATTGCTCCAAATCAGGGACAGTCCCTCCAAATCAGGGACAGTTAGGAGCTATGGTCAAAACAGGAAGTGAGAAAAAATCCCCTTAAGTGGGGGTAATCCCTGGTTGTCAGCAGGGTCACCAGAACCAGTATCTCCGTTTAAATATTCCCCCTCTATTCCTGTTCTAGTGACAACCCAAAATTTGGGATTTTCACTTTTACATGGTTAACAGGACAAAGAGAGAGGATGAGTCTCCCTAATTGGGGGGGGGGGGGGGGACACAGGCTGCAATAAAAACTGCCAGGTGTTCTAATTACTCTCCACTCAATCCAAAACTAAAAAAAAAAAAGTTATACTTTAAATGGGGTTCTGCTTCTGTTAATCATGCCTGCTGAGTCTCTGCAGGAAAACGGTTAATGATGGAAAGTAGTGCTAGCTTAGTGTACAATATACTATAGGTGTGCATTCTACAAATCCATTTTCAACTGAAGTATTACAGCATCCGTATAATGTAAATGGACTGATGGAAACATAAATGAATCCACAGTACCATCCTTTAAAATAATAATAGGTATATGTATTCATCTAATACCCAATCACGTTTGTAGAAATATCATTTTTTATTGTATTCTAAATGCTTTGTATTTCAAAAACAGTTCTGGATGCAAAGTTTTTATTAATTGTATCATTAATCTTATATCAGAGAACCCTTCGTTTCAGCTGATCTGTATGATTGAACAGGTAAAAGAATGAAACGGAGAAAAGGAAAAACATTTCTAAAACAAATAGCACGCAAGATATGTTTTAAACACTAGATTTTGTACAGTTTAACCCACGACAGCTCTCCTTTAATAGAACACCCTATTTTGTGTACATACCATGGTTGTGCTCATACTAGACTGTTAGTGGTTCTGTATGTGTGAAAGGATGCTGTTTGATTTGCTTGCTTCATGTTCATTATATACAGTATAGATTACATTAGAAGAGCCAGCTAGTTTGCTTTTGGGGAGAATCCCTTTTCGATACATTTTTTCCTGTACAAATATTGTCCACTCAATTCCAGCAAAAGTTTGATCAAAGATACTGTAGATGAGTTGAAGGGGTAAATTTTTCTTATTTTAATCAAATTAATATATTCTAATACAATCAGAACACATTTAATTTTTTAGTAAATCAGTCCAAGAATATTAAATATAATTTAGTTCTTTGCTTTTTCTTAATTTGTGTTCTCCGTATAAAAGAATTCACATCTTCTGATAAAACATCATCTGCCAATATGATTGTCAGAATACATTTTTCATTTTGTAAATGCATTTGATTTTTTTTTATACAATGACCGGCCAATTATTCCTACATTACTGGTGGTGTTATTCATGTTGAATTGTAATATTAGATAAAATAAAAAAAACAAGAACCTTACTGTAATTCTATTATGTCAATATTTTAAGGTGTATTATGCTTGGACATTTACAACACAGCTAAAATTACCACGAAAGGCTTAAAGGATTATTCATAAGATGAAGTAATTTGCCTTTTAATGCAAACTGTTGGTAATATGAATTATTAATTACAGTAAATGACAGCAAAACCAGGCAGGAAAAGTGTTTCTCGTTGACGAAATTTAGACGTAAACAGCATAGCACATGTACGTATACCGCACTGGAAAAACATTTGAATCAATTTAGGTAATGCATTTGAGTTCTAAATTACATAATTATTTTGTACACTGGCATATTTTTTTTATTTTATTAAAATAGTCAGAAACAATCAGCAACACTTTTAATAAAACATCATGTGAATAGATCATGTGAATAGATAGAATATAAATTTCATACATTCGTTTATCAGATATTGTTTATTAGATTGTATTGTATTCAGTGAAAAAAAATTATGGACATATCCAGTATAAGGTACAAATTAATTAAACACTTATTTGCATTGATGTATATTAAAACGATTGTATTATACAATTTGCAAATATTATATATATGTATATATAGATATATAGATATATCTATATATCTATATATACACACAAACATATTTTCTCACTTCTTTGCTTTATTTCATTTCAAGGGGATATGGTCTAGTATAAAAATATACATGTGTAAATAACAGATAAACCTGCAGGATACTAGTAAAATTGTGGAAAAATAAATAATAAAATATTTAACAAATTATATAAAAAAGCCGCTAACACTATTCAGAATTCCATAAATGTATTTAAAAAACTAATAATATTAACAAAATGTGCATCGCTGCAAATTTTGTTAATGTTATTAATACATAAAGAATATACCTATTTTTTTCCAGTATATAGTGCACCCAATATTCTTTGGGTAATTGTTTAACTGCATATTATAAATTACCAATGATATTTCTATGGTTTAACAGTGGCAGTTTTTCATATTATAAATCCTACAGGTAAAAAAACATCTAAAATATCTGTAAATGTTGTCCTATCTTTTGTACAGCTAAAGGAAACCCTGTCTGATGTTTGCTGTCATCTACTGGATTTTTTTTTCATCTAGTATACGTTGCAGTAGATATTTTATTTTGCTTCCAGAAATGATGACTGTGCTTTTTGGTGTCTAACCACAGGCAAGCTATAGCACAATCAATGAACTTTCTTAAAAACAATCAAATTTACAAATAAAGGATGATGCCATTATAATGTTAATTAATTTCCTGGTGGTTCTGAAGTTTTGGAAGGGAAGGAGATGTCAGGCTGTACTATAAGCTTTACATTTATGCTCTTTTTTTCATACCGAGAGCTGTATGTGCGAGTTTGCAGGGGGAGTTGTCCTGTCAGGCACTCCCCCTTGTGTTAGCATGTGCTCTTCTAACTGGGGACTAGATGGGGACACGGTGCATTGCCAGTCACTCTCTCCTCCTCCTCCCTTCTCAGTGACAGCTTTGGTGTAAATGCTGCATGACAGAGCAGCACTCTTGCACTTTTTTTTGGCAGATCAGTAGAAGAAACTACTAAGATTTTTCCTTTTTTCCCCCTCTGTGCTGATATATATGCGATAAGAATCTTGCCAGCTTATGCTCTGTTAGTTGGAATGAGCTAAAAAAAAACAAAAAACTTTCTTTTTCACTTTTGTATGTTATCCACGCTGGCTGCTGGGCTTTTAGCCACTAAAAAAAAAAGGACAGAGTGTAACTTGTCTTTAATGGATTGTTCCATTAACACACAGCTCTGAAAATAAAGTCTTCAGAGAAACCCTTTAACCATCAATAACACAGTCAGCACCACCCCTGTGTCTTTTTTAAGCTGACATTGCGTCTTTAATGAACTACATCAGGAAGAAGGAGACAGATGTGTGCTAACTTCTGTTTTTCTCCCATACTTTTTTTTACATTTAGTAGAGTTTCTGGACTGTGATATAAAGAAATCTTCTGTTCTGTGCAGTCAGAGTGCCTGCATCTATTTAACTAAAAAAGATCTGCCTTGAGCCTGTTCTGCTACTTCACAAGGGACCTTTGCAGAAGAGCAGGCTGCTCCACCACTGCTCAATGCTTGTCTAGTGTCATTTGTATGCAGTGCTGCTGCTACTGGGATCTAAGCTACAGAAAGACTTTGTAACATTTATGTTGTGGTTTTTGGTGCTATAGGAGGGTACAGAAACTTGAGCGTACAAGGTTGGGTGCAACATTTCTTCACATGCTCCCTCCTCTTCGCCACCCCTGCAGATTTCAGATCAGACAGTCACTTCCTGAGCTTCTGATCTTTCACTGGACTTTTTTTTTTTTTCTTCTTCTTTTCTGCAAAGATTAGCGATAATTTTCAAGAGAGAAGTTACTGCCTCGTCTTGAGGGCTCTTGGTTAGAGCTAACGAAAGAGACATTAGGTTTGTTATAAGAGGAAACAGTGTCTGCCACATTTTAACTCCTACTGTTGTAATGCATATTCCCGTAGACCCCAGTACCAACCGGCGCTTTACTCCTCCATCAACTTCTTTCTCCTGCGGAAAAATGGGGGACAGCAATGGAACCATCAGCTCTTCTGGCACCGGAAGGACAAGGACAGAGATACGAACGGTGGTGGATGTCCTGGCGGATCATGCAGGAGAACTGGTCAGGACTGACAGCCCCAACTTCCTTTGCTCCGTTTTGCCTTCACACTGGAGATGCAACAAAACATTACCAGTAGCCTTCAAGGTAATATGATTTCAAGTATATGAAGTTGGCATTATCTGCCTGTTTACACTACAGAACATGAATGATTGTGCTTTGTTTATGTGTGTATGTGCATTGGGTGCTTTTGTTGTATAATCATAATCTCCATTTTTAACTTTCCAAAAAATATATTTTAATGTTTACACAATTGTATTCTGCAAAACCAGAAATGCTAATGCTAATTCACATATTACTACAGCATGAAAAATATATTGAGCCGGAATTACTGATGTTTTATTATAGGCCAGCATCCTAAAATGACTCAGTTAGTGATCATAGCTCTAGTATTTATTGTAAATATATAATATCCGTTAGTTATTATTGGATATAACAATTGGGCACCTCTGAGATACATACATTTTTTTTTAGAATATATTTTTATATAGTTATACACAGCAACAAGGAGGTGGCTAAATACCGTGCCTTATTACAATACCTTAAAAACATATATAATAACATATATAATAATAACTACTGTAATAACATTTGCAAAATCAGCATGTATTATAATGCAGCACAATGTAATGAAAGTTGAATTTAAGGTAACTTAATGAAGCTGTAAAGTGCTCCTAAACCAGATGCACTGAATCAGAGATGGTTATGGAGTATGGTTTGGTATAATTGGTACACCACTTCAGAGACCAGCAACTTAACCTCAGTGTCACTCCTTCCCTTTCAAAGATTATCATGTCTAATAATCAGAAAAAGAGAGCTTACTATAACCATTAATTCAGCAAAAACCTATTTACTTATATTTCAGTATATTATTTGAAATATTTTGACAAAGCTGAATTGTAGGAAAAATAAATACACAGCAAATTGAAGAACAAGTAACACATTTGGCTGTAAAAAAAAAAATTATACAAGTAATTAATAATTCATTTAAAATACAGAAGGCGTAATTTTCAATGTTTTTCCTTTTTAGTTTTAGTCATATGATTAATATACTTTTTTATTTGGATGTATTTCCCTATAACCCTATCAGTTCTCTGTAGCAGGTCTTCTGGTATGGTACACAACTTATACCTTTCAGCAAATAACTTTATAATATTTAAATGATAAAATAAATCTCTTTTTACAAAAAGGCTTGACTGCAAGAACATTTTTTGTAGTTATAGCTGTGACAAACCTAAAATATAGTACATGTACAAAGGTTTTTTTAATTGTATCTGATGGTGGGAAACTGGTGGGCTGGTATTTAACACATTCTAAACATGAGATCTCTGTGGTCAGACAAACTAGAGCTGAGAAAAACACATCTAAGGAGACGTTTTGTTGGAAAAAATATACAAGCTAAACAGCGTACTTTAACAAAGGTAGTGACAACGAGTAGGTTTGAGGTCTGTAATGTAAAATGCCTTTACACCATCTACACCATCCTCAGTTCAAAGAAATTACAACTGTTAAGCCAGCTTCTAGCAACACCTTTGTTATTTGGCTTAATATGCACTATAGGTTGAGAAGTAAAGTGTGAAATTAGAAGACTAATGCTTAAAAAAAAAAAAAAAAATCATGTTGGAACATGCTTCTAGCAGTTATTAAAACTATACAGTCCTTGAGGTATAGTTTTACTGAAAGCTTATGATGCATATACAGACAGACAAGCATAGTGTAGCAGTTGTCCAATACTATTTTGTACATGAATGAATGGATCATGATGGATAGATAAATAGAGGTATATATATATATATATATATATATATATGTATATATATATATATATATATATATATATATATATATATATATATATATATGACACTTTTTTTTGTATTTTGACAAATCAAACTGATATATTGAAACTGTATATTCATACTGCCTTATATACTTGGTTATTTTATACATACACATTATTATAGCACGTAGAATAGCTTATGAGCACCACATACATTTACTGCAATAAATATTGTATATACCTAAAGACAATTCATTCCCAAAGCTACAAAAGTCATATTCTTATCAAAATTAATTTTGTAGAACCGTTTATAGGAAGAAATTTAAAGCTGTTACTTTTACAATATACAGGTTATTGTCAATTGTCAATTGTGACCTTAGCTGGAAACTGCTCCTTATATCCATGTTTTCATTTTTCAATATCACACAAAATTTTGAATAATGTTCGCTCAAAGAGCACATCTACAAAGCAATTAAAGAGCTCAAAAAAATGGAAATGGAATGAGAATTGAATGGAATTGAAAAATGGGAACACTGCATTAATCCTCCACCAGTTAAGAAATACCTTTCTTAATACACAATATACAATATATCAAAGCTTTATAAAAGTTCAATAAGCACATTCAGTATTTAGTTCATGCCCTAGTATACTATTCTACAATGCCATTAAAGAGATAAAAAAAAATGGCATACAAAATTGGGAACACTTTAGGAACCCTTCCACCTGTCTGATATAGAGTACAGATTCTACTCAACAGTGCACCAATATTATAGTCTAAATAACTTTTTTTATGCCAACACTTATTATAGCATTTCAAAAGCTCCACGGGAACATTCTATATTCAGATCACACCCTAGTATACTATTCTTTCTCCCGTTTTCACTTAGTATATAAAAAATTAGGCCACAGATGGAGGTCTCACCTTGTCTTTGTGGGAAAGGCATAACATATTTTTAGTAGAGCACTTATTCAGATACCAACCAAATTTAAAAGTAATATTGCAACGCAGGTAAAGATCCCCTGACAAAAAAAAAGCAATGACTTGATACCCAGTCCAAACAATGAGCAGTGACACATACGTTTTCTGAGTCTCCCTTGTTGTTTCCTATGTACTGACACAGAAAAGGCATTTTGACAGGATTGATTGGAACTTTTTTAACTACTCATTCTAGGACAATTTGGCATTTTACTCACTTTCAATTCCCACCAGAAGATAATGGGTTAAAATTACAAAGGGTGTAGAGGCTGTTTACATAACAAAGTGAATGTTCACTTTGCAAATTGTGTGTTCGTTTAGTGGATAAGGTGAAGCTGTGTTCTCTTTTAATACCCAATCTTGTGTAAGGGAAAGAAGGGATTTTTGCTTGTACATGATTGGATGATTGAAGTGAACATGCTCTAATCCTTTGGCAAATCAACCACAATGCCTCTCTACTTACACTCTTCTGTTAAAATCTAAATAAGTGGAATCCTCCATAATACCACAACATGTGGCAGTGGAAATTAACAGGGAGAATTCTATCACTTTAAAGTAGCCCATAGACATGAGATAACAGTTGTTTGATCCATCAGATACCCATACTATTCCAGCCTTCAAGGGTGACATCAATTGTGTGGGTTAGAAAACCTGTCCCGATCACTATTGACATGTCACCTTCTTCCCGTCATCTTTACATGAAGAGAGCCATTTGCATATTTATTGCTCTGCAGCACTCAGAAGATTTTCTGCCTTGAGAGTAGTTAGATCAGACCTTTACATCCAACCACCCTCTTATCTATAGGTAGATTTTTTTAGATGTTTTGTCTAAGTAACACCTGGCCATAGCTGGGTAACAAAATTTGGATGTACAAATATAAACTGGAACACCGTGCGTGAAATCTTTGCCAACAACCTGATACTTTATGTTAGACATTCTAAGGGTCCATGCACACTGGGCTTAAAAAAATACTAGTTCTGTTGACAGACAAAATCACTCATATAGAGTGTTTTTGTACAGGTGTTTAGGAGCGTTTAGCATTTTTTCTTGCAAAAAGCTCCTCTCAAAATGAAACCAGAAGAGTTTTTTTTTTCTCCCTCTAAATGCTGAGTTTAAAATATGCCTCTAAATGCCCTAATGTGCATGGACACATATGATAACATTGAGCTGCTTCTACAAGCAAAATACAAAATTCCCGTAGAAGCAGCATTTTTAGGCCCTTAAAGTGCACTTCCAAACATAGATAGTTTAAGAACCTTGGAATGTTTTGAATTTTAAAATAAACTACAGTATGTATTGGATGCATCTATAGAGCAAAAGAACCCAACTCAAATATGATATTCTTGAGCACGAAGAGGTAAAATTATTATATAAGTTCTGGATTCAGATACCTTCTAATACTTCTTAAATATTTAGTATGTACTGTGAACCATTAAGCCATAATTTTTTAAAGGTCTACACTTAAAGGAAAAATATGTTTTTATAGAATGATGCAAGGTTTATTTACCAAGGGCAAATAGGCGGTGCACTTTGCAGGGGCATTTTCCCTTAGCTTAGGGAAGGATCATTTCCGAGCAAAGAAAAGGAAAAATAAATATTTCTGCTTGCACATGATTGGATGATGGAAGTCAGCAGGGCTCCACCTCATTCACTAAGCTACGGGAAATTTCCCTTGCAAAACAAAACAACACAAACAACCTATTTGCCTTTAGTAAATCAACACCATAGCTCATGTCAAGTGTATTACTGGTAATACACTCACACCACCAAAAAATATTGGAGCCTTTGATTCATGTACTTGCAACTGTACACCTATATTGAGCACTATTGGTTATTTGATAAACCCACATATAGTTTTCAGTAAAATAAATGTCAGTATATGAATTCTTATCATCTAGTTCTTAATATTGCCTGAATCTAACCACAGGTTAGCAAATCAGATTTGGGCAATATGTCCTCAATAACCCACACAGTTCTAGAATAATGGGACATTTTATTAAGACAAAATCACTTTTCATTGAACCCTAAAATGGTCCCATGTCATCTGTTTTTGAATTACCAACGTTTCCAGCTAGGAGGTTCCATTAATAATGTTTGGAAAGCATCCTCTTTTCAGGGCAGTCTAAATAAGAGATAGAACACAACAAAGAAAAATACACTAAACCTTACTACCATGCTATCTGAAAATCTACATGCTGCTCATTGCAAATCCAAGGTAGACAGGTTGGCCTACATATCTCTAGAGTACTTAAACTAAAAGCAACTCTGTAACCTACCACACCTACATCTATGATATTTTTTATCATTATGTAACACATAATAGAATGAATGGCAGCACCCATAAGTTTAGGCAAAAATGTGGAAAACAGTATAAGGCAAAAACTTCTCTAAATGCTACGAACATACAGATGTTTAGTTTATAACAAGGAACAGATAAGCTGCTATAAAATCATAACAAAAAGAAACCAAAAAACGTTAGACCTCTGCCGGACATGTTACTGTGATAAAGGGCCTATGACTCATATTTGATGAGGAGGCCCAATGTAAAAACCATTCTGGTACTTACTTTAATGTTGAACTATTAACAAACTCTCAGGCATAAAAATATACAGCTTGGTCAAAATGGTTTTAATGTCAAAGAACCTTGAACCCTATCCAAGTCTCTATCCAGACATTTGTTCATGGCAGCAAAGCTAGATAGAAGAAACAAAATATCTATGTTAGGGCAGATGAATGGAAAGAATTTTAGCACAACTATTCTTAGGCTACTCCATCTCTATTTAAGACAATGCTTAATGTATTGTCAGTGTAGAAAATACCAGAAAAAGGAGGAATCGGTAAAAACCTTTGAATAAAAGTTTAATATACAAGATGGTTTTTAAGGCTTTAACCACTTAAGCCCCGGACCATCTGCCTGGCCAAAGACCAGAGGACTTTTTGCGATTCGGCACTGCGACGCTTTAACTGACAATTGCACGGTCGTGCGACATGGCTCCCAAACAAAATTGGTGTCCTTTTTTTCCCACAAATAGAGCTTTATTTTGGTGGTATTTGATCACCTCTGTGGTTTTTATTTTTTGCGCTATAAAGAAAAATAGAGTGACAATTTTGAAAAAAATGCATTATTTTTTACTTTTTGCTATAATAAATATCCCCCCCAAAAAAATATATTTTTTTCAGTTTAGGCCAATACATATTCTTCTACATATTTTTGGTAAAAAAATTGCAATAAGCGTTTATTGATGGGTTTGTGCAAACGTTATCGCGCCTACAAAATAGGGGATAGTTTTATGGCATTTTTATTAATTTTATCTTATTATTTTTATTTTTTTATTAGTAATGGTGTGGATCAGCAATTGTTATTGTGACTGTGACATTATGGCGGATACATCAAAAATGTTGACACATTTTTGGGACCATTGGCATTAATACAGCGATCAGTGCTATAAAATTGCATTGATTACTGTAAAAATGTCACTGGCAGTGAAGAGGTTAACCACTAGGGGGCAGGGGAGGGGTTAAGTGTGTTCTGGGGAGTGATTCTAAATGTCTGGGGGTGTGGGCTACCAGTGACAGGACACTGATCGCTGCTCCCGATGACAGGGAGCAGACGATCAGTTTCCTGTCACTAGGCAGAACGGGGAGATGCTGTGTTTACATTGGCATCTCCCTGTTCTTCAGTGCGCGCACGGCGGGAAATTCAAAGTAACGTACAGGTACGTTACTTTGCCCAGCCATGCCGTTCTGCTGATGTATTTCTACAGGAGCCAGTCCTTAAGTGGTTAAACAAGAGCCATTCTCCCAGTTAAACTATGTATACCCATTAATTGGAAACATGATATTAACACATCACGTAATAAATATCTTATTTTGATAACTGTGTTTTTCTTCTAGCAACCAATCAGTGTCTACCACATATGTTCTAACCCACCCTATTAACAGGAAGGGGGAAGATGATTGATTGTTAGGAGATAAATGAAGAATGCACTTCTGTCAATCACTGCATCCAGGATACCCTGCATTCCTGGTAAATTAACTTACAAGGATGTCAAAGGAAAGGTCTCTTGCTTTACCCTCCAACAGTTATCCTTTCCCCCATTAAATTGGCCAATCTTTTACATCTTTTACATCTTATTCTTTGTTTCCAATGCAAACTCTTGTAGTCAATGTTCCACCTTGCTCACCAAAACATTAACTTCTCAAAGTCCCAATTACAGAAATGTTGACATCCCATTAGGATTTTTCTTTAGACCCCTTTCACACTGGGTCGTTTTGCAGGCGCTACAGCGTTAAAAACAGCACCTGCAAACTGACCTGAAACAGCCGCTGCTGTCTTTCCAATGTGAAAGCCCCGAGGGCTTTCACACTGGAGCGGTACATTAGCAGGACGGTAAAAAAAGCCCTGCTAGCAGCATCTTTGAAGCGGTGAAGGAACGGTGTATACACTGCTCCTTCACTGCTCCTGCCCATTGAAATCAGTGGGGCAGCATGGCTATACAGCCGGCAAAGCGCCTCTGCAGAGGCGTTTTGCGGTGGTTTTTAATCATTTCTCAGAAGCTAGCGGGTGAATAGTGCCACAAATCCGACGGTAAAGCGCCACTAAAAATAGCGGCGCTTTATCCCCAATGCTCCTCCTGCCCCAGTGTGAAGGGGGCCTTAGGGAATGTCTAAAAAATACTATTTTGTAACACTTTTACAACTGTAAAGCAACAATATTTCTGAGGTTGTAATATAAAAGTGGTTATCAGTCAATTATTTATTTGAAAAAAAGTACCTATAATTTTCCTATTTAATTTATTTAAAATCTCAATAAAAATTTATTCAAAATGAAGAACGTCTGATATATACAGTACCTTATGTCAATTAATGTTATACATAGGTAAACTTTGTAGATTATTACGAATATTATTGCCTTAGTATTAAGATTGGAAGCTGCTCAGGCATACACATGTTTTATAACAAAAAAGGGACGTGTAAGAACTGTATATGACAGATGGCAAGACAAAGTAGGATTAAGATAAATGCATGATAGGTCACTACAATATATTTAAACCTATACACATAATCAGAGTAAAGAAAGCTAATGCAAGCCATTGAAAAGAGAATGCTACTAATGTTATTTTAATAGACATAATAAGATGGTGTATACATTTTAAAAAAAACAGGATACAACAAGATGTTTTATGATATTTGTAGATCTGAAAGCAGACATATGTTTAGCATTTAACGATCCTGATTATTTCCATACAATATAAACTACAACACGTTAGGATCTGGGGCATTTGTCTGTCCAGATTATTTCTCACATGACCAAATTCATCATTTAAGGTTAGTTCACACTGGGAATCACACAGGAACATGCTTGCGTTCCTGTGCGATTTCTAGGTGATTTGAGTGCAGTGTGTTTTCAGTCCATTCATTTGAATGGGCTGAAATTGCACTGCGTTTCAACAAAAGTAGTGCATGCACTACTTTTAAAAGCACACTGCAACTGGATCGCATGGTATTTTGGTATTATGCAATCCAGTGCAGGCAGACGCACTGCATTTGCTACTTGCATTTAGGGTGTCGTTAACTTTACACTGACACTCACAGCAGGCACACTAGGGTTGATTTACTAAAATTGAAAAATTCCAAAATTTGGTGCAGCTCTTCATAGAAACCAATCAGCTTCCAAGTTTTTTTTTTTTTTTTCTCAAACCTTAATTGAACAAGCTGCACCAGATTTTGCACTCTCCAGTTTTAATAAATCAGCCTCTTTGTGTTTTGAATGTGGTGCAGGAAACCCACACAGAGTGTGGGTTTCCCCCACTCCGTTCCAGTATGAACCGGCATTTAAAGTGATGCACCACTTTAAATCAACCAAAAGAAAAGCTGTCACAAATCAAGGCAAATCAAACTGAGCATATGAGGAAAAAATGCCAAACAGGCCAGTAAAATAGCACATCAAAATAAACAGCTGATTCCAGAGGTATGGGCAGATACATTTAGATACAAATTATGAGCGACCTTACCTGTACTTCAGTCTTGACCTTGCCTCATCCCACTCCTGGTTTCAATATAGATCAGCAAGGTCATTCGTCACATTATAAAGCTGACCATACACTAGTAGATTTTCGAATGAATGTTCATACGAAAAATAGTATGAAAATTCTCAGTACATTCAATGACTTAACAAATGTTGTTCTCTTTGCATTTGATTATGGAATGAATGTAATTTACCAAATATAAAACACATACAGTTTTATAAATTCATTCATTTGAGAAAAAATTTCCATTTTGCTCCTTTGAATTCACTGGGCATTATGGTTGAAAATAACTGATTTGACTCCTCTAAAGATTGGAAAATTAAAGGTGGTGGAAGGGGGTGAAGCCAAGGAAAAGTTGAACTTAACCTCTAAATACAATTATATTGATCTATTGGTTGTTGTAACAGAAGATAACCTCTGCTTACATTTTTTTTTATGATATGCATTGCTTAGTTTAAATTGCTTAGATTTGCAAAAGAATTACTCTACAAAAATATCAAGTATGTTGGATTAAAAAAAAAAATGTTAGTTGCTGTGTCTAATACTCATTGTATAAATTTCATCTATTAACATTTTCTTAATTAAACGGCATGAGGGTGTGACTTTTGGGGATGTCCCTTACCTATCAAAATTTGTTTATTTGCCTTTGTGAAGTTTGCTCACAAAACCCCATATTATAGTGCTCATTTAATTATATACAGTAACTTAATGTACTTATGTATCATCAAACATCTTTGATGATCATATCAGTGTTTAGGTGAAAATGTTAATGAATTATAGCTGTGTACAAGTAAATGACTGTCTACTTTAGAACTTTAAGACTGAAAGTACCAGGGCCCATTCATACCTAGAGTGTTGCAGTAAAAACCACACAGTATTGTGCGATTTGCGTGGGTTACTGTGTGTTGCATTAAGGCAACTCATTCAAATGACACACAGAAACACAATGAAAATTGGACATGCACTATTTTTTATGTGGTGCATCACAATGAAGGAATGGTTCACATCTGTGAGCTGTGGTGCACTACGAAGCAAAAACACATTGTGATGCACTGAATAGGTACATTTGGGTGCCATTCAAAATGAATGGCTCCAAAATACACAGCACTGCATGTTATGCATTATTGTGCACTAATGTGTGGGAAAATGTGCATTTTACATCACAACACTGCAATACTTTAGTGGTAATAGACCCTTACTGGTTCAGTTTATTTTATTTTTTAATTACAGGTATGGGTTCACTAATTATATTTGCTTTAAATAAGTACTTAAACCAAGGAAATATGGAGTCTGCCATTGTGGCTTTTTTCGGTTCTTCAAAATGGCAATTGCCTTACTTCTATGCTGATTCAATATCTTCCATACTTTTTGCATTATTGACCTGAAACACACATCCTTACTTCCCTTGCTACATACCTAGTGGGTCAATATTAAAAAGAAAGACAGTCAGGTGAATAGCATTTTCAAAAGAAAGCCTATATGTTTGTCAGAACAGGTGTACTTTAAAGACCACTATATTTAAAATTATAACACACATAGGCTACTTTGTAGTTTGGCATTGCGATGCTGTGTTGCTATGTTCATACATTAATCCAAACTGTCCACACAGAAATGTTTTTTTATCAAAAAATATGTGCAGGTACTTCCTCCTTCCAAATTACACCTTGTCTCCCTTCTCTACCCATCTCTAAGCATTGCTCCTTGGTCCCACCCCCTATCCATCTTCCAGTACCGCCCCTTTTTAGGATTACAGAACCAGTGTTTGATGCTAACAAGTGTGTATGGAATTTGTTAATGGTAATAAGAAAGGCAGTAAAATAGATCCCCTGCAGCCAGCAACAATCACCCCCCCCCCAGCAACAGTAGACCCTCCACAATAAAATAGCCCGTCAGGACAGCAGATCCTCCCCAGCAACATTAGACCTCTGGCAGCAACTATAGATCTCCCAGCAGCCATCATCAATAGACTCCAGCAGACAGAAACAATTAACCCCTCCCTTAACAGTAGATTCCTCCCAGCAATAATTGACACCACAGCAGCCTACCACCCCCCCCCCCCCCAACAAAAATAGATCTTCCTTCCACAACAATAGATCTCCCCATCAGCCAGCATTAATAAGATGCTCCAGCGCACCCCAACCCCCCTTTGCTTTTAGATACATTCAGTGCTGGAGTTGCCAGAACTGTGTTCCCCTGCATCCCTGCTGAAAAAATCCATGCTTTTAGAAAAGAGAAATCTGAATGGCAGCACTTATATATATATATATATATACATATATATATATATATACATATATGTGTGTGTTTGTTGTGTATTTGCACCTGCTGTCATTCTGGAACACCTTGCACAATTTACAAACTGCTGGAGAAAAATTGCATGGTATGTTGAAAAAAATAATAATTAAAATGATATACCTGTAATAGGTCTAATTCACCTTTGATTCACCTGTGCTATGGCTGAATGGCAGGCATTTTGAAATGGGAAAGCTATGATCCTTCCAGGTTGCCAGTTCCCTGTTACATTCTAAATTTCTATTGGCCCATCACTAAAATGAGCTTCATCACTGACCAATATAATTGTGCAGAAGGATGAAAGGTGCGGACAAGCTCCATCTGCTAGGTAGTGTTAGAGATTTGCCAGTACAGAAAGGCTGGCATTTGGTTTAGTATGAATATTCCTACAGGTACAAAAAAATGATCAAGTCATGGGTTTTAAGTACATGTGAAAGCAGACATAATAAGGCTGGTATACTAATGGAGTGGAAAATCTTCACTCAATACATACAATTCAGTTATCAATTCATTGACAAATACCCAGTCATGTACAAATTCCTGTTTATTTGTGTAATCTGCATATGACTGGATATTCAGTGACCACAGCTACAATTTAAATGATGAAGTATGATTAACTCTTTAGTAAATAAACTCCAATGACATATAGTATAAGCACATACTGCTACATGCTCATCAGCCTTCAAGGGTCTTGGCTTAATGCTGTAAATGAAGCTATAAACCTTGGTGTAGGTTAACTATAAATAATACATTTCTATAAGGATAGTGAATCAGATTTTTTTTCTTATTTTCAGGTTGTAGCGCTGGGTGAGGTCCCAGATGGGACAGTTGTGACGGTTATGGCTGGAAATGATGAGAACTATTCAGCTGAGCTAAGGAATGCCTCTGCTGTCATGAAAAACCAAGTAGCCCGATTCAATGACCTCCGTTTTGTAGGAAGAAGCGGAAGAGGTGGGTTACCCCCTTGACTTTGATTATTTCCAAATGTAAACAACCTTTAATTTCATGATGTTAATGCATAAATAACCCTATGTTAGAAATATGACAAATATGTGTTTTTATAGCAGGATTATTTTCAAACCATGACGTTCATGTCCGGAATAGCAGAACCCTTAAACAAACTTCCCAAGTCAGTGAAGCAAAAAAAGTATATAGAATATAAATGTCATGTAGAATGAACCTTTTTAATTATAGGCACCCAAATCCCATGAAAACAGATAGTAAAATTAGGTGTTATTATTAACAAGTCAGAACGTTGAGTTTGGCCTAACTGCCATGGAAAGCTAAATAAGGGTTTCATCTGCCACTAATGGGTTCTCCATGTTATGAAATAGTGAATGAGATGAAACTGTTTTTTTTCAAACAATTAATCATCTGCAAGCATGAAGTTTGTGGCAATGTGATTCACACAATTTACAAACTGCAAACTTTTGGGTGAAATCTTTGCAGGTTTGCTAGCAGAAAAAAAAAGACAAGCTATAATGTAGTGCATTGTCTTTGACCCCCAACAGATGAGTCACAAGATCCCACAAATTGAATTTATACATATGTATAGTGAGGAATATGTATATGTATGTATACATATTTTATGATGACATATTTGTTTAAACCTATAAATTAAAGCATATGTTATTATTTAAAAAGTCTACCTAGCATAAAATTATATTTTAATTAGTGTCATTACAAATGGTGGAATCCAAACAAGTTTACAATTTAAATGCATTCACTGTTCATATGCCAGAATTCACCCATGCAACTTGCAGATGTTATAAATAAAGCACCAAATGCAGAGGATTAAAGGCTACTTTTACAAATCAAGGTTCAGGCTAAAATTCTCATTTAGGTAGTAATGAATGTGTGCCAAATGTGGCCCTCAGAACGGGATAATGCATGGTTAGTTTCACTGAAAATTGGTGCTGGGGATTAGTGTTGGCAAATGTCTTTAAGGTTTAGGGTTTAGGTTAACAGACATGGTTATGAGTAATTGATCATTTACTGATTTATAAATATTTTATTGTCTTTTCTATGATCAAGTATAAGGATTTTTTACAGAGTTTACCACAATTTGTAAGCTGCTGTAAGAGTACTGTGAAAAATGTATAGGTACTTTTTATCTAGATTTTGTTCTTTTTGGTTTTATTTTTATAGTTTTCTGCAATATATGATCATAGAGTATGGTGGAGTTACATGATCCTTTTACTGTGCCCTGTATGGGCGAAGGCAAAGGCCACTTCAATAATTTTCTCTGTGAGGCTTCACTTACATTATAGAACTAAAGATATAGCAAAAACTATTTTTTTTTCAGTTTTGGATAGAGTAATGAAAGGTTTACAATCCTTGTCAAGATGTTACTGTTGCTTTTCTCCCTGCTAAGTAGATTCTCCCCACTCTATTTGTCATGGTGACCAATGCCACCTAGAGAAAAAGGGATGGGAAATTCAAAATGATTAGATGTGTCATTAGAATAAGAGATAAGGGTAAATCTTCCAATAGGGATATATATATATATATATATATATATATATATATATATATATATATATATATATATATATATACTTTAAAAATCAAAGGAGAACTTCATTACCTTCACTGTGGAATGACTACTATTAAAGGTACATATTTTCAGGGTGTGGTGTGCATTTGCTCTGTCATGTTCTGTCAGCTGCAGAACTGCATTGAATAAATGTTGAAAATCCCTTCATTGGCTTAGAACAGCTTTCTAAAAGCAAAAGCATGCTTCCAGAACCTATAACTTCAGTACATTTAGGACCAACTTAATTTCCTGCCATAGGCTGGAAGCTATAAAAAAACATTTTTTTCTTCTGCACAGTGCATTTAAAATAATAATAAAAAAGTCACTAGTAAAGTGATTTCCATTTAGCTTGAATAATCTGTACTCATTCCAGTCATGTTCACAAAAATTCTTTTTTTTTTTAAATCCTCCGCATATTATTGTCTTGAAAGTGAACACAAGTGCACCTGGCACACCAATTTACCAAAGACTTAGGCCATGGACCAAAATCCTAAGGAAGGCTTGTTATTTTGACAGATACAAATGTTCACTGTTATGTTTCTTTTAAATTCATATATTGTTTTATAGCCTAATTGTCATTTACTTGTTTTATGTTACTAAACCCAGATTGCTTACATTTCTGTAACATTTCCGTTTTCTTGTTTGAGTTTCTAAAAGATGTGTATTATTATTTTCTTCTCTTTCAAACTCAGCACTTAACTGGCTGCACATTGGCAAATGGAAAAATCTCTCCTTTTATGAATTAAGCTCTTATTTCTGCACTCAATTATCCTGTTAGAGTTTGTTCATGCTTCCAAAACAAATTTCCAATCCGGAATGCTTTATAATTCCAAGTCTTTTCTTTGAACTGATTCATCTTGTGCGTCTTGCTGTAATTTCAAAAAAATCCAGAATAAGAGCTCTTTATAGACTTATATCTATCACAAGGCTTTTGTATACTGGTACTACTACCAAAACATTGGGCAGTGAATATATTTGTATAATTCTAAACATTAGATAAGATAAAACAGGCTGTTTGGGGTACAAGTGGTTGGTAATATAGGGTAAGGCCTTCTGTCATACGCAGGATTGTTATTGCATGTCAGAGTAAATTGTCCCTGAACTTGGCTGGCTACCAGAGCTCATTGCAGTATGATAGGATGCCACAGAACCCTACAAGCATGCAGTACCCCTGTTTATACTCTTAGGGAGGCTTGAGCAGAAGCTAAAACAAGAAAATAGACCATGAATGTGATGATACTGAGGTCTGATAAAACCCAGAGAAGGTGACACATTTGACATAACACAGGCCAGATAAGAAAGAAAATAGGGATATCATAAAGCTCCACTAGCCAGAGTCCTCAAAAGGCTTCTAAAAAGGCCTGTTGTAAATGGACCTGTTGTAAACAGTCTAGAGCAATACAAATCATTGAGTCAGTTTTTTTACTTAAATTTTAACTGTCAGCCATCTCAACTTCTCAATTTTAAACATATTCTAAAATACCTGTTGCACCTTTATAAAAAGTTGCACTAATGTATAAGATATCAATCAGTATACAACAAACCTGCCTAATTTGCAAGGTCCAGAAGGCTAATAGGACACATTAGACTGCCTAAGAAGAAATATGCAAAAGATATGTGTCTTATTTGGTGTTTAACAGATTGTAATTTAATTTGCTAAATAATATGCTGGTTATTAGATGTAAATATAGATGTAAATAGGATAGCTGGCATTAAGGGTGTGTCCACTGAAGAATAATAAAACACTCCAACATACCTACATTCCACATCTCAGACTTTTTTGATTGGATGGAACCATTCTGCAACAGATGGCTGCCCTAGTAACTCTAAACTCTCTTCTTACTATCAAAACTACTAGGAATCCAATGGGGTTGATTTACTAAAACTGGTTTTACTAAAACTGGTGCAGCTCTACATAGAAACCAATCAGCTTACCGGTTTTATTGTTAAAGCTTAATTGAACAAGCTGAAGTTAGAAGCTGATTGGCTACAATGCACAGCTGCACCAGATTTTGCACTCTCTAGTTTTAGTAAATCAACCCCTACGAGTTATTAATAGGGGCCTTGGGGGACGATTTACCAAAATCTGGTGCAGCTGTGCAATGTAGCCAATCCCTGAGTTAAAAAAAAAATTACATACCTCAGCAATGTTGAAAATATTGTGGATATGAGAGCTTTAAATGTATTTCCACCTTTGCAGCCAAATTTAAGAAACCCCTACTAAATGTTTATTATGTGTTCCAATTCACACAGCATACGTTATTTTTTTATTATTATTTCTCAACTTTCTAGTTGTTTCTTTGGAAAATAATCATACACAGAACTCTATAGTCAGCTTGTACTGTTCAGAATAACTTACAATGTGCTTATTTAGGAACATGCGTACATATTCGCCAGCACACCATGGATGTGGTGTGCTGGCGAATATGTACGCTTGTTTGATGCTTCCAGGACCCAGCTGGTAATCTCTGCAGCACCCGCTACTTTATGAGCCATTGATACCAGGAACGTGTGCGATAGGAATATCGATTTGACTTATTTAGGAACATTTCATGGACAGTTTGTACTAAAAGTGCATCAACATACATTGCAAAACTCATAGACAGGATTAATTATTGTAAACATATAATACTTACTCAGCCCCCTCATGAACATTACCTAGAAGAAGAGAGCTAAGTAGAATGTTTTCAGTTTTGAGGTTTTCAGAAAAGACCTAGTAAAAAAAAAGAAAAGTTAACAGCAATTTATAGATCTATTTAAATGTGAATAGGAACAAATAACACTGTAGTACTGTATAAAGTACTTTAGGTGTTATCCCAATTTGTCTGCAAATATGGAAATACACTTTAAAATGTATGTAAAGGCAAACTTTTTTTAGTTTTGGATAGTGTGGGCAAGGCTTAGAACCTCTACCAAGTTTTTATTGCACCCTTGCAGTGAAATAATATGGGGGATAGACATTTTAGTTACTAAGATGGAAATTTCCTTTGCTTTGGAGAGATTCCCTCTCATTTCTTGATATGAATAGGATAGGAAATCTCCCTAGCAGGACACAGACAGCAAAAAAATAACCTATGATGGGTTTAATTGTTCCCTACTCTATGCAAAATTTAAAGAAAATGTAAAAAAAAGGCTTTGGCTTTACATCGACTTTAAAATATTTTTCAACATGAGATATTGGTCGAAAAGGAAAGCACACTTAAATCCCAGTCTTTTTTATGTCAAACAATTTTTGCATGAACATGCTTATTTATATCTCCAGCAGCATAAACTTTCAGGCAGAGGGGAAGCAGGTGCAGACTTATCTTGAGGAAACAACAGTGATTAGCAGGACCGGATTTCTCTCAATGGAGCCTTTGCAAACACTCTTTGTTGCCCAAAGCCACATCCCCCCACAAGGATCACTTCTCTAAGGGATTGTTCACACTTAAATTTCTCACTCTTAACAAACGCTTCTAAAGCGTTAATGCGCTTTAGTATGGGCATTAAACTCGCGTTAATGCACTTTAGTATAGGCGTTAAACTTTCATTACTTTCATGTGCTTTAGTATGGTCATTACACTGGTATTTTACAAGCTTCCCAAATGCCCTATGCATGGTTTTGGCACGTTTAATGCGCGTTAAAACTGCACAAATGCCTATTTTTTTTTATAAGGGGAAGTGACATTACAGGAAATAAATTATTTGAGGTGTGGCTTGTCATGGTGAATGCTTCCTGTGCATACACCATTAGCAGGGAAGGCAGCAGCATAGATTCCATTACTATGCTTTATCTCATATTTAGCCTACTGTAGATGAAGTTGATGTATGAGAAATTAGCTGAGCAGAGGAAGAGGAGAAAAAGAGATGTTTTATTCCTCCTGCATAATTTTTTTTAAACTCATTTTAATGCACTGCAAAACACCTGCCAGCACGTTTGCGGGGGGTTTCCGTAGACTTGATTGGCAGGAGTTGAAAGGCTTCAAACTCCTCCAGACTCCACATGAGGTTTCAATGTTGAAGCAAAGTGATGCAATGCTAACGCTTCATGTTTTGTTAATGTGAACAGCACTGTGTGCTGTCCATAGTATCAGTTGCATAGGTGTTTGAGGAGCTTTTAAAATTCAAACGCCTGCTTTCAATGCCAGTGTGAACTTTAGCTTTAGTCCGTCTTAAAATATGGTAATAATACACAAATAACCTAATATTAAATTACTGTATTTTTGCTGATAATGGAAGAAAATGTGTTCAAGCTGGCCACACAAGTTACAATATGATTCTACAAAGTCCTGTAGATCTACCAATAGACTACATGATTCACACACATTGTTGTTAGTAAAGCTAAAGGAAATTACACTGAGACTGTACAATCAAATTGTAATGTATGTCCCCAGCTATACAGTAAAACAGCCTCTTTGTCATTGATGTTAATGTTCACGAGCCTAACAATAAATATGGCCTTGGGTGATCAGGTAAAACAATCTAAATTAGAATATTAACTATTCCTCTGAGGAAAGACATCTGAAGGTGTTTAATAGTACATAATATTTTGAGCTGATTTACAATAAATCACTACATTTATCTAATTGTGTGAAAGGTAAATTCCTTTTCACTTTGAATGTAGAGATGAAAAAAATAAATAAAAGAAATGTCCTTTTAACATGAATGGATAATTGATTTGAATATGTTTGCAATTTATTGTGTGAAGATTCTCAACTCCCTTAGCAAATCAGCCTCAATGACCTTTACTCAGTCCAACTAAAATCAGCTGATTTGGATTAATCCAATCCAGCTAACCTTTGGGTGGTTCACTGAAAACACAGTTGGCTAAAGGATAGATATCACAAATAATTTTCTCCTATTTTGGGACCACCTCAAAACCCCTTTTGCACTTCAATCACCTCATTATCTACTACTAGCCTGTATTAAGAAACTGTCGTTCTACACAGCTTTCATGCCACCTTCCATGGCTGGTAGGCTGTGAAGTTAATTGGCTACACAAGCTGAATACCGCTGCAACCTTCAAGTTATTTTCATCCTTCCAGTAATCACATGGCATTCCCAACTTTTCCACTACTTACATCTCATACATTTTTACTCCCACTACCTTACACTAAGCTCCTCTCTAAACCAATTTACTAAGATTGAAAATGTGTGCAAAAGAGACCCTCACATCCCAGGTCTCATATCTCACCTCTACCTTCAAAACCTGATTCTAAACCCCCACATTTATGAGCCTCTAGGGACAAGACCTCAGATTCTTCTCAGAAGCAATTGATTAGATATTACCTGGGCCCCAACTAAATCTTCTGTACAAAACATTAAAGCATTGGAAGCTAACTATAAAGTCTTGACCCGCTGGTACTTAGTTCCTGCTATAATTTCCAAATTCGTTCCAAACCACTCGCCAACCTGTTTTCAAAGTTGTAAAGATAGAGGTACCCATTTACATATCTGGTGGTCCTGCCCCATAGCTAGCCAGTTTTGGGAGGAGATATTTTAAATCATTTCTACATTGTCATTTCTAAACTGTTTTTTATCATAGTCCCTCTCGACCCCCTTCTGGCATTGCTTTATGCTCCTCCGAACCTAACTCGAATTGAATTTAAACTGTTCCTTCAAATAACCACAGCCGCCAACCAAACCATATTCAAAGGATTGGAAGACTAACGCCCTTGATATAGTAGAGCCCAAACACAGGATCATTAGGTCTATGATCCATGCCAAAATTGACACAGTTCTCCAAGATAGGATAGAATACTACACAAAACTGTGGAAACCCTGAGTGTGCCATTTCCTCCTTCCTCATTTTGATGACTATTTATTGCTTCCTTAGCATTTCCAACTTGACTCTACTTAATTTAACCCCCTACCCCCTCTGGAGCCAGGCCCCCTGGCCCCTAGGACCCTCCTCTACCCTCCTCCCCCCCCCCTTCTCTTTTTTTCCACCAAATTAGACTTAAATGATAAATTCACCTTTTAAAAAAAATAATGAATACACATCTTTTTGCAGGTAAAAAAAATGTGCAAAATGTGCATTTATTATTGTTTTTATTGGGAGCCTGTAAAGCATTGCACTCACTAACAGAAGATTGTGAGTGCAATGCAGAGTCTGTGTGTAAGCTGTCTGGCCGTACAGCAGTTACACACTAACAGAAAGCATCAATGAACTACCACAGTGCTCAACAATGCCATGGTAGTTCATTGAGAACTACAAGCCGACAGCCACAAAGGCCGCTGGACCTTGTCGTTTTCTATTCACAGAACTCTGTGAATCAATGGCGTTTCCAGGCAGGTGGAGACCCGCACATGGCCACCACCTGTCACAACAGGGAGCCGGTGGTTATGGGGGTGTAACATGTTACAAAAAGTTAACTTATCCTTCAACTTCTTGCAAGCTTACACCTCTTAGACTTAGATGCTTAGCATTGCGTTAGGAATATTGCCTGATACAAACTAATAGCCCATGGTTTTCTTTTACTGCCTTTAAATTACCAACTCGAGTTTTAGCCAAGGTTTTACATAAAATCTTGTCTGTTTTCTTTGTGCTGTTTGATTAATGTCAATGGTAATGTTTTTCTATATGATTGTTATGTACTCTGAGACCTCATGTTATCACGTTTTGTATTTTGAAAACGATGTCTTATACTGAGCCAATAAAAATATTGAACAAGAAAGTAGAGATATTAGAGTGTGGTTGTAAATGGGGTTTATTCGGAATGGAGACTAGTCAGTAGTGGTGTACCACAAGGCTCTGTACTAGGTCCTGTTCTATTTAATCTGTTTGCAATTGATATAACTGAAGGTTTGGTTGGCAAGGTATGTCTTTTTGCTGATGACACAAAGGTGTGTAATAGGGTTGATATCCCAGGAGGTGTCTGTAACATGGAACATAATTTGCCATTACTGGAAAAAAATTTGAAAGCAGTAGAAACTGCAGTTTAATGTTCCTAAATGAAAAATAATGCATTTAGGAAAAAGATCCTCTAACAGAGTATATTATTGGGAGCACCATGTCAGAGGTAGAATATTTGGGGGGATCGTTAGCATGGGAGGAAGGAAGTCCTGAATCCTCTATATAGATATTTAGTTATCACTAGAGGGATCAACAGCAGGAGGCAGAAGATCTAGATTTTCCTATAAAGATCACTAGAGGGATTACTAACAGGAGGAACGAACTCCTGATTCCCCCATATAGATCTTTAGTTATAATTAGAGAGATTACAAGCAGGAACTAGGAGGTCGTGAGTCTTCTATATAGATATTAGGTTATCACTAGATGGATCACCAGCAGGGTGAAAGAGGTCCTGATTCCTTTATATAGATATTTGTTATCACTAGAAGATTTACCAGCAGGAGAAAGGAGATCCTGTTTCCCCTAAATAGATTTTTAGTTATTACTAGAGGGTTTATTTACCAGCAGGAGGAAGGAGGTCCTGATCCCTTATATAGATCTTTGGTTTTCACTAGAGGGACCCCCAGCAGGGGAAGGAGGTCCTGATTCCTCTATATAGATTTTTAGTTATCAGTAGAGGGATCACCAGCAGGAGCAAGAAGGTCTAAATTCATTTATTAATCCTCAACAAGTGGTAAAAGGTTTCATTCCCTGCATTAAGGTAAAAAAAACATTTTTAACTTTAGAAACAGTTTAAGTGATCTGAATACCTCTTTTCCTTACCTGTTTTTAATGCAGGAGAACTATTCCCGAACTTGCCCAATGCAGACTTCTTGACATATGTCACTTACAGACTGTCTGATGTATTAAATTGACAATGCTAAAACTGATTATACATCAAGCAGAGAGAAAAAGAGATAGATAGATTGAGGTAAAATTAGAGGTGTAGATCTACCCACAGTACTAATGTGACACTCTTTGAAATATGGTTTCAGTGCAATGTGTAGCATTCATATTAGGTTAAGGTGGGTGGACAGAGGTTAGCACTGTTTTTACTATTTTACTAGACAGCATTAGCAATTCAATTACCTTTTTCAATGACTGGTTTTATTTGCTCCCTAAAATTGCTGTTAAGAACTATGCTTATACAAATTTGAAGAGCTGTCAAAGACCCTTTAGCATACCCAGAAAGCAAGCACACTCAGTGGTTGATTTACTAAAGGCACATTATAAGGGGGATTTACTTAGACTGGAAAGTGCAAAATCTGGTGCAGCTCTGCATAGAAACTAACCAGCTTCCAGGTTTTATTGCGAAAGCTTAATTGAACAAACTTAACTTAGAAGCTGATTGACTACCATGCACAGCTGCACCAGATTCTCAATGCTACAGTTGTAGTAAATCTCCCCCAGACTGTGCATTTTGCAAAGTGCAGTTGCTCCAGTGCTTAGTAAATTACTTCCATCATCCAATCATGTGCAAGCAAAAATGCTGTTTTTTTTTTCCTTACACGTGATTGGGTGCTCTTTACAGAGTGAAGCTTTACCTCATTTACTGAGCTCTGCAGCAACTTCTGCAATTGCACTTTGCAAAGTGCACAGTCAATTTGCCTTGAGTAAATCAACCCCATAGTTCCTTGAACAGAGAAAACTGTAGGTAGCTGACCGACATTTCCACTGCTTGTAATCACTACATACCACAAAGAAGCTACTGATATCTGCTTTAAATTGGTGCCAACCACAAATGGTCATATAGTGAAAGGAAAGAAAAAATTTCTGCTTAACAGAAAATTACATAAACGGATGGGAGTGGTGCATGACAACTAATAAATATCTTATATATATTGTACTTCAAAACAGCTTACTCCCATTATCAAATATCCTATTACTGTACAACCATTTGTAGTACCAGTATTGCTGGAAGAATTAAATAAGACCTGTACTGCAGAATCTGTGCTCAAAAAGACGAGCACAATGGACTAGTCATCAATATTGCCTGTAAGCTAAGTAGAGAACATTTAGTGCAATTGCCTTGTGAAGCATGTACTAATATGATGTGGTAGTATGTACCCTCACAAACGTGAAATAAAAGCTATCATTTGCATATAAAAAATGGCTGACCAATGAAAGTGACATGGATATGACATCCTTGAAACAACACCAGTGTGTCATGGTGAACATTTATTGAAACATAGGTGACTTTGGAAAATCAATATCTAATTCTTTTGTAAGCAGTCAGATGAGGTGCCACTATCTAAGTAATAGAAAGCTGGCACTGCAGACGTGCATGGCGCTGGATCAAATGAGGGCTCAGGTAAGTAAAAAGGGGGGGGGGGGTGCTGAATGGAATGCATTAAGGTAACAAATGTTTAGATTTTACAACCACTTTAACCATGCTTAACCACTTGCCACCCGCCATATAGCAAAATGGCGGTGGCAAAGTGGTTTTAATATCCTGACCGGACGTCATATGACGTGATCAGGATATGAAGCCGCTGCGCGCCCCCGGTGGTGCGCAGCGCGGCGATCGTTGTTGCGGGCTGTCAGTCTGACACCCCGCAACTACGATCTTGGTAAAGAGTCTCTGACGGAGACTCTTTACCATGTGATCAGCCATGTCCAATCACGGCTGACCACAGTGTAAATAGGAAGAGCCGGTGATCGGCTTTTCCTCACTCGCGTCTGTCAGACGCGAGTAGAGGGGAGCCAATCGGCTGCTCCTCTGACAGGGGGGTCTGTGCTGATCAATTATCAGCACAGCCCCCCGAGGATGCCCTCACTGGACCACCAGGGATGCCACCAGACCACCAGGGATGCCCAGCAACAGGTATGCCCCCCTAGACCACCAGGGATGCCAGTCAGTACCCACAATGGATGCCAATCAATGCCCATAATGGATGCCAATCAGTGCCCACAATGGGCATCACTGATTGGCATGCATTATTGTTTGGCACTGATTGGCATCCATCCCTATACAATACTGTACACTACAATGCCCATCCGTGCCGCCTATCAGTGCCCAACCATGCCACCTATCAGTGCCCATCTATGCTGCCTATCAGTGCCCATCCATGCCGCCTATCAGTGCCCATCCATGCCACCTATCCATGCCACCCATCCATGCCAATCCGTGCCACCTATCCATGACAATCCATGCCACCAATCAGTGCCTATTTGTGCCACCTATCAGTGTCTATCTGTGTCGCATATCAGTGCCATCTATCAGTGCCACTTCATTGATGCCACATCATTAGTGCCCATCAGTGCCGCCTTATCAGTGCCAGTCACTGCGGCCCCATCAGTGCCCATCAGTGAAGGAGAAAACTTACTTATTTACAAAGTTTTGTAACTGAAACAAAAATTATTTTTTCACAATTTTCAGCCTTTTTTTATTTATTTAGCAGAAGATAAAAATCCCAGAGGTGATCAAATACCACCATAAGAAAGCTCTATTTGTGGGAACAAAATGATAAAAATTTAGCTTGGATACGGTGTAGCATGACCGCGCAATTGTCATTCAAAGTACGACAGTGCTGAAAGCTCAAAATTGGTCTGGGCAGGAAGGTGTATAAGTGCCCGGTATTGAAGTGGTCAAAGCACAGTAGGGTATTAACTATATTGCCTGTAGGCTCCTTGCAATTACTTAGTTCTCTATAGACATGCCTTATTCTACACTGTGTTTCTGTTTGGGAGTAGAGTTACAGAGCTTTGTTTCTTCAGAGCTGCCCCTCAGTGACCAGGTATCTGCTAACAGTTGGGGTAATATTCTAAAGGCAGAAGCATTTGTGGAGAAAGCACAGATCCACAGAATGAATGAAGCAAAAGCATGGAGATGCTTGTCTGAAGCTCTTTAGAGCTTTCTCTCCAGCAAGGACAACAGTGAGCAGCACAGTAATTACATCACCAAATCTCACTCCAAATTTTAAAAGACTAGCAGTCTGAGGCAGCTATGCCTTATGCCGCATACACACGAGCGAATTGTCTGGCGTACTTAGTCCGGCAAACAATCCGGCGGATAGTCTGGCGGACTTTCTACCAAACGGACTTGGCCACACACGGACACACAGAAAGTCTGGTGTTTGCTAGCGCAATGACGTACAGCACGTACGACGGGACTAGAAAAAGGAAGTTCAATAGCCAGTAGCCAATAGCTTCATTTTTCGTACTTGCTTCTGAGCATGCGTAATTCTTAGTCCGCCGTACTAGCATACTGACGAACGTATTGTCCGCTGAAAGCCAAGTCCGACGGGAAGATTGGAGTGCAAAAATACTTTCTTAGTCCGCCGGACTTCACGCTGGAAAAGTCAGCTGAAGCCCACACACGATCGAATTGTCCGCTGAAATGCGTTTCAGTGGACTAAGTACGCCGGACAATCTGATCGTGTGTAAGCGGCATAAGAGGAACTCACACTTCAGCTGCAAAGCTTCTAGTCTTAGAGTGGTATTAAAACCAAAATTCAAAAATGTAATCCTTGGATGTGATGGTTGCATTAGTTTTCTTTTTTTAGGATTTTTTCCTCTATTTTCACCTGGGGATCTGGCCAGTAACACACCTTCTGTATTAGTGTGCCCCCAGTCAGGATGAAAAAGCACAAAGGGAAACTTTGAACATTAGCATTATCAGTCTTTTCTATATATTTCCTATTATGTTGTAGATAGCAAATATTGACTTTTTGCAGTTAGGTCCTCTCTAAGCCCCTGTACACACGGTCGGAGATTTTGCCAACCAAATCCGTCGGATTTTGCCCGTCGGATTTAGTCCGACGGATTGTGTCCGAAACTGTTGCATACACACGGTTGGGCCAAGTTGGCGAAAAAACCCGATCTTTCAGAACGTGATGACGTAATTTTGTTACGATGGGACTACATTCAGGCTAGTAGCCAATAGCTTTGATGTAGGAATTTGATCTGAGCATGCGTGGCACTTGGTCCGATAAAAATGCTCTACACATGATCGGATTAGGTCCGTCCGGCCCAGTTGGTCGGGAAATATTTCCAACATGTTGGAAAATTGGGTCGGACGGAGATTCGGACGGAATCAGTCCGATGCATACCACACACAGTCGGATTATCTGACGACGCGGTCCGATAAGACTCATTCCGACAGATTCTCCGACCGTGTGTACAAGCGCTAAGAGGGCTTTCACACTGCGCCGCCCATAGCGTTGGTGGTAAAACGACGCTATTTATAGTGGCATTTTACCATCGGATTTGCGACACATTTTGCCCGCTAGCGGGACACTTTTACCCCCAGCTAGTGGCCGAGAAAGGGTTAAACCGCCCACAATATGCAGCAATAGCGGCGTTTTGCCGGCGGTATTGCAGCGCTGCCCCATTGATTTCCATGGGGATCAGCGGGGGAGGAGCGGTAAACACACCGCTCCTTCACTGCTCCAAAGAAGCTGCTGGCAGGACTTTTCCTGACGTCCTGCCAGAGCACCGCTCCAGTGTAAAAGCCGGGCTTCCACACTGGAGACAATGGTGCAGCAGTTTGAGGGCGGATTGCAGGCGCTATTTCCAATGCAATAACGCCTGCAAAACGCCCTCAGTGTGAAAGGGGTCTAATGTCTAATTTACCATGTTATGAGCACTGCAATGAGAAAACTAACATTACATAATTTATTAACAAAAAAAAGTTGCTACATTTTTAGTGTGCACTGTGCAAATCAGTAGAGGCCTAAACTGACTTACATTGCTGCCTCTTATTCTCTCAGTGGTGTTGCACAAGGGATTACAGGAAGTCAATACAAAGAAAGATGCAGGTACTTTTACCAGTTTTATGTAACATGTAATATTTGTTTCTAACCCATTGCTGGATTTAATAGCAGTTTTTATATGTCTCAAATTCTGCTTAAGGCTACTTTATATACTTGTTCCACTGAATAGACATCCTCATCCCTCCCAGGTTTATAAAATCTGTAAATTTGGGAAGCAGTATTCTAAATTTTGTGCTCAAGTGAGCTGTAATTACCTCTTCGCTCTATGTATAATTTATATTGAACTGCAAGAAACCATGTCCTGAAAAACATTGGTGTGACACTAGTATTTTCTATTAATTAGACATGCATTTAAGGGGTTTTACGTTTTAAAGTTTCAATGCATTTAGGTTCTAGATGGCTGACCAATTGGGAACTTCCCCACAACTGTATTATATCCACATTGTGATATATCACTAATACAGAGGGAAATGGTTATGGGGGTTGTAGTATCAATACACTGTGCTTTACACTGGGATGTACATCTTTTTTTTCTGTGGTTTCAGAACCTCAAAGCTCTTGGTGTCCCAGCCTAAAGAGGCCACTACTGTAACATACATAAAGTAAGCAGTGTTCACTTATTATGTATCTTTTTCTTTTGGTCGGCAGGCAAGAGTTTCACTTTGACAATCACCGTTTTCACAAGCCCTACCCAAGTTGCTACATACCACAGAGCCATCAAAGTGACTGTGGATGGTCCACGAGAACCGAGAAGTAAGTTCTAAGCATGATAATTAAAGCAAAAATAAGCCTAATTTACTTTATTTACATCGGCTTTCATAACTTGTTACCATAAATTTAATTTAGCCTTTTTCAATTTAAGATAAAAAGAGCAAATGAGGCTCCCAATTAGCGACATGAAGGATCACTTTCATAAATTGCATACAATGTTCCAATTTTCTCAGAAAACTTCAGTTAACCAAACTATCTAATAAAACAGTATCAACCATACAAATGTAATCAGTTTGTTTGCGTAATACAAATTACTTTCCATTTTAATTTGTAATTCATAGCTCACTTTGTCACTTAAAAGACAGAGAAGTACCATCTTCCCTTCAGTGAACAGATTAGGACATACTCATCTAAACTGTAGAATGAGCACAGATGCAAACTGGGCTGTATTTATTATTCAACAACACCTGAGTACCAATCTATATATACTCCTTCATTATCAAGACATTTTTCAACTTTCAGTGCTGTAATAGTTTGGGTGACATCTGCACTGTACTCAAATTTATTTTATATAATTTTTTTTAGACATATACATCCTTATGGTGGTATTTAATAACTGATGGATTTTTACATCTTTTAATATACAAAGGAAAAAAAAACAGTTATAAAACAGGACAGCATGAACACACTTGAAATTACCCCTTTATGGAAAGTAGTCATCTGAAGGTGGCGTTTTTGTGCCACAATTTTTTGGAAATGAAGAAACAATTTTGTATTAAGGTTGAAAAAAAAACATGGACTTTGGCAATCATACCCTAGATACAGCAACATCATAGGTCATACACAGAGGGAGGAGGAGGCAAAGGGGTTATTGTACAGGTTACATCCAGTGAGAGGATGGAGATGAAGAGGATAATGTTCAGATATGCAGGATAAAGACGGTGAGGGGTAATATACAGGTCACAAGAGACAGGATGGAGCTAAGATGTACAGGAAAAGAAATGGAGGTCAAAGGGTTTCAAAACAATCCCACAATCAAACCCCTTTCTACCCTGAATCTGCTGCATGTGCCCTGGAAATAATAAATGATTATTCAGATATACGTTTCTGAAGCATTATTATTGCCAATCATCTTAAAGAGAAGCTCCAGTTTGTAAAAAAAATATATATATATTTATGTCAGCAGCTGCAAATACTGTAGCTGCTCACTTTTAATATAAGGACACTTACCTGTCCAGGGATCCAGCGATGTTGGCACCCCCGAGCTGATTCTTCAATCGGCATCAGGTGCAGGTACCGGCATCTTCACTAAGGGAAACAGGCAGTGAAGCCATCAGGCTTCACAGCCGGTTTCCTACTGTGCATGCACGAGTCACGCTGCGCTTACTGAATGGTCTCACTGTCTTCTGGGACTCAAAAGGCAGCCGGAGAAAGTAAGAAGAGCTGGAAATACTCAGAGATTGCCGCAGCAATCTTACCAGAATGTGGGAGTGGGTACCTGTCAAAACCAGGTACCCGCTCAACCCCAAAAAGTGCCAAATGTGGCAGTGGGGGGGGGGGGGGTGTGAACAAGCGTAGCATCTCCTTTTGGGTGGAGCTCCACTTTAAAAATGTATGGGTTTGGTAATCCAATGACCTAAAAATACTCATAGTGCTGAGCAATAGAGAAAAAAGAGGAAGCATGATATATTAGAAGCAGGGGAGTCAACAGCAGATTTAAGCCCCATACACACTATCAGATTTTCTGATGATTTTTGTCTTCAGATTTACTAAAACCACGTAGTGCAAGGACCTGCCTGATTGCATACACACTGAAACTCCTAAGAGTTGACCTCATATTACATGGTTTTGGTAAATCTGAAGGACAAAATCAGCGGTTCTCAACTTCTGTCCTCCGGACCCACTAACAGGCCAGGTTTGCAAGATAACTGAAATACATCACAGGTGATATAATTTGCTGCTCAGAGATTGCAGTATTCTAGTCTGCATCTCCCCAAGGTAATACTTAAAATATGGCCTGTTAGTGGGTCCTGAGGACAGGAGTTCAGAACCACTGTTTTAAACAAATACATTAGCAGTTCACATGTTTGTAATTCAGTGAATAACTATAGGAAGTTCATCTACTGCAAGGCCCTTCAATGCAGAAAAAGAAGCATAACTGCAGGAGGTGCATTTATTTTATTTTATACCACTGAAACAACTTATTCAATATATAATGACACAGCTCCTTTTCTGCAAAGATGCGTTGTTCCACATTAGGTAGGCTCAGAATGCAAACATTTGAATGCTGAGCAGCTCTCAGCCGTGATCAAGCTAATGAAAGAAGAAGTCCCACTATGCAGCAGAGGACATAGTAATCTGTTATATGATTTAAAGACAGGTGTACGGTAATTTATTTAGACCAAGGAAATTGTAATCAATTTGCAAAGCTTTAAAGCAGCATTTAAAGACAGCTAATATTTTGTGATATGCTGGTATATGGGTGTATGTGTATGCCTGTTTGCCAATATATGGGCAGATGTCACCCACTTACATGGTGGCTAGCAGTGGCATTGCTAGGGGTGGCTTTTGGGGATATAGCCCTGAATCTAGGGCCCATAGCCCCTAGTCTCTGCAGGGGTCCCCAAGGGGAGGGGAGGCTCTCTGGGGACCCTGATGTAAAGGGGGGTTCTATAGGGATATACATACACACACACACATATATTATATACATGTGTATGCCTGCCAAAGCGTATGACTTTCTTTACTAGGCTGCTATGGGCTCTAGCCCCAGATCTTTTGTAGACCTAGCAACACCCCTGGTGGCTAGCATATTTTCATATTACAGTTGCAAGATCCCAAATAGATCCACAGCTAATTACAGCTACAGCATCCTGGGTGTGTTCAAGTAAGGTATGGATTCGGAAATAGCTAAAAATTTACTTAAAGTGCAACTAAAACTTTTTTTTTAGTTTTGGATGGAGTGGGCAGGTATTAGAACACCTGACACCTTCTATTGCTGTCTGTGACACCGTTAGTGACATTCCCCCTCTCTATTTGTCCTGTTTACCATTATCATCGCAAATAAAAAAAATCCTACATTTTGGTTTGACATCAGAACATTATTAGAGGGGAAATCTTCCAATGGGGACACCAGTTCTGGTGGCCCTGGCGGTGCCCCGGGAATCCCTCACTTTTGAGGGATTTCCTTACACTTTCTGTTTTGACTATGGGGCAGGAAGTGAAGGGAATACTCATCAGTGGGACAAAGATGGGGAAAAAAATACATTCCTTACTCTACCAAAAAATGCAAAATAAGTTACATTTTAAAGAGGTTGATTTATACAGACCAGTCAGTTAGCAAAGTAAAAGTTCACTTAGCTTACTGAATAAAAATATGCTGTGTTCACTTTGTCCCATCATATCCCAGCAAAAATCCTGCTTTTGATTAGGTATTAAAAGTAAAAACAACTTCATCCACTGAGCTAAGTGAACATTCACTTTGTAAAGCGCTACGTAATATTGACAGTGCTATGTAAGTACCTGAAATAAATAAATGTTTTCTGTCCTCATAAACCTGAGTCTCCCTCCTCCTTAGTTTTGTGAGTGTGAATAAGGCTTTATTTTTAGTCTTCAAGACAAAACTCATAGCTAATTTTGACCTGATTTCTCCTCTTTAAATTATAACACACCTACCCATATCAGTAGATTATCTGTACCTTCATCTGTTTAACATATTGTGCACAGTGCAAAGATAATCATTACACTGTTTAAGTTCTACTTAAAGAGGTTGTAAAGGCTCGTGTTTTTTCACCTTAATGCATCCTATAGACTGAAGGACCATACCAATCCATCCAGGGCATCCAAGTGTACTGTGATCTGTGCAATCAAAATTTTTATTTTTTTACCTTTTAGTGATCTTGGCCACCATGCTGCAGCTCAGTTTAAGGATCGTGGCAATCTTCTTATAGCCTAGGCCTTCTCTATGTAGAGCAATATTTCTTTGTTTCAGCTCCTCAGAGAGTTCTTTGCCATGAGGTGCCATGTTGAATTTCCAGTGACCAGTATGAGAGAGTGAGAGCGTTTACACACAAATTTATCACACCTGCTCCCCATTCACACCTGAGACCTTGTAACACTAATGATTCACATGACACTGGGGAGAGAAAATGGCTAATTGAGTCCAATTTGGACATTTTCACTTAGGGGTGTACTCACTTTTGCTGGCAGCCGTTTAGACATTAATGGCTGTGTGTTGAGTTATTTTGAGGGGACAGCAAAATTACACTGTTATACAAGCTGTACACTCAATACTTTACATGGTAGCAAAGTGTAATTTCTTCAGTTTCGTCACATGAAAAGATATAATAAAATATTTACAAAAATGTGAAGGGTGTACTCACTTTTGTGAAATACTGTGTATATATATATATATATATATATATATATATATATATATATATATATATATATATCCTGTACAACAACCAATACTTTTTAAAACAGGAAATATAGTACTGTAATTTTTTGACTATCAACACTTACTCTGATAGGAAATAAAAAAACGATGAAAATATGCTCACACATTTCATGCTGAAGTGTTGACAAAGATGAACAAACAGGAAGAGAGAAAAAGCATGAATTTCCTGTTAAATGTTGATCGTTATATGGAATAGTTTGTATGTATCTATTAACCATCGTGAATGTCATCAAAGTCAGAAATGTTTTAATTGAAAATGTTTATCATTTTATAGAAGCACATGCTAGAGTCCTATGAGAAATATGGTCAAACATACAGTCATCAGTAATATTACAGGACATTAGGCTATGGGCCCTTGGTGATTTTATTTAATGATGATTTTTAGCTACACAGATGTATATGCACAGACAGTTACAAATTAGTTGTGAGTATCTGTAATTCATGGTGTAAATCCATTTAAAACAGCTGAAAGATTCTACTGTCTGGTAAACTGAAGGAGAGAATTTGAATAGAATTGCATTCAAGGATTAGTCGGGGTCAAGAACTTTTATTCATGTTACTAATTTCCAAACAGGCGTCTTCTCTCTAGGCTGTTATATGGTGTTACCAGGTATGTGGCCATTCTCAGCATTATGTCTCTAGTATTAAAGATGGAATGCTGACTGTCCTGGCTTTCTACCTATGTTGAGACACTTTCCCTGTCTGTGAACTTCACTTGTCTAGTGATTTGATACCTTGCTTTGGTTGCCTGCTCATCAGCTGTTGCCAGTGGGGAAACCCCAAGGGCCAGATTTTAAGAATCTGTTCTTATTTTTCCAGTCCTCATTCAGGGATCTCTGGCAAAGACTGGGCTCTTCCTAGATTCCACACTTTGGCAGAGTCCATGCCTACTAACAGTAGCAGAAAAGAGCCATACCAGTTTGAGACAAGATCCAATACTTCATGTAATATATTTTCTTTCAAGCACTATGCCCATAAGAAAATGCAGGACACCAGTAATATCTTGTCTCTTCAATTGTCAATTAAAGCTGAATTTCAGAAATTCAGCAACTTTGTAAAAGGTGCAGGCATAATATCAGTTAAGTCCAATGAGGTTCCTGCCTCCTCCTGGACTTATCCCTGTTATTTACATCATACAGGTTTATGAAATTCCCATAGGAAACACTTGGGGCCATGAAAGGAGAGAGGTACACACAGCAGCTATGCCCGCCCCTCCCCTCTGCTGTCCATTTGGAGAAGCCTTTGTTTTTGTGAATAAGTTCACATAATATAAAGACTTCTGCGATTGGGCAGGGGAGGGCCAGGGCAGGCATAGTAGCTGTATCAACTCTACACTTGAAGGAAATGAGAGCAGAAGGTCCAGCATAGTAGCTCCAAAAACTATCTTTCAGGAGCATAACAATTTTTTCAGATGTAAATTAAAGATAAATTCATTAGGTGGCAGGCACCTTGTTGCACTTAACTCATAGTATGCCTGCTGAATTCCTGGAGTTCAGCTTCAATTTGTATTTAGTAAACTAAAACATAGTAGACTATTTTATTCTCTCCTACAGGTTTTAAAAATCTGCCCCTTCACTCCTCTGATCTCTATTATTGAATTTTCCAAAGCACTGTTATCCTGTAACTATAGATCAGTGCCAGCGACATTTTTTAGACACATGGCATGGTTGACAGGCGGTATATACCCTAGCCAAACTGTCTATAATTGCAAACATGCTGGCTGATGTTTTAATGGGAAAGATCAGTAAATCAAGCCAAATAAATATGAGGCTGGGTTTAAAATGGATTGTTTCTACTTAATAAATAAGTTCACATTGTCATTTACAGTAATTGCTGGTGAGTATAAATCAGACTTCTTTGTTTTCTACGCACCACTGAAAATGCTAAACAAGAATTTCAAAGCAAAAATGGGATGGCTTGGAGTCAGATTCATTTAATGTATTTCATTATTTTTTTTTAATTGGATGTTTATAAAATCCTTAGTACCGTATTTAAATAAATATGTAATATCTCTGACACTGGTGTCCTATAGCATAATAGGTTTTCCAGAGAGTTTAACTGAAACTTTTTGGTTACCACCTTGAAAGGCAGGCAGGTAGGAAAGAGGAAAAGGGGTCAGGTAGGGAAGGGGATAAGTCATTGATCAGGCTCATTACGGTGATTTACTAAAGGGGTAGCGATTGTTCACTCTTTTCTATGCACTGCTGCAAATGTTTCAAAGGAAAATGTGATTGTTTGGAGCCAGATTTATTTAATGTATTTGGTCTATTTTTTAAATGGATGTTTATAAAATCCTTGGTAATACTTATGGCACTGGTGTCTCAGAGCATTTAACATTTTTCCGTTAGAGTTTGACTTTAAGATTCTCTCTATGACTGAAACTTTTTGGGCACTACCTTAAAAGGCAGGCAGGTAGGGAAGGGGATAAGTCATGGTTCAGGCTCATTATGGTGATTTACTAAAGGATTAGAGACTGTTCACTCACCAAAGTGAATGTTTACATTTAAAAAAATGATGTTTACTCACCTTAGTGAATAAGAGGATAGCATTAATATGTGTTCACCTAAATCATCCAATCAGTGCTAACTAAAATCCTGTTTTTTTTATTTTTCCTTTGCACATGACTGAATAGTCAAGGTGAACTTATCTTCAAATTATTCACTAGGCTAAGTAAACACCCACTGTGGTAAGCGAACAGTCTCTGTTCTCTACTGTAAATTAACTCCATTCAGTGGTGTGTGTGTGTCAATAGCTCCAATAGGTTGTGTGTCAATAGCTAGAGCTATTAAGCTATGTAAATAACATGCTTTTTCGGCAAAACAGATGAGGATACTGTGATAAAAATGTAACCAGGATATTACAGCACTGGCAGCTGGTTGGATATAAGAATGCAAAATTTACCTATGCAATATTTAAAAAAGAACAATTACATTTTTTTTTAATGTATTTTTAGTCCTGGTCAATATAAATAAAGAGAACAAATGTATAAAATAGCCTTGTACATTCCCTTTAAGTAACTGTCTATTAGCATGCAAGAACTGCCTTTGTGTAAATGCAAATATTATAGATTACATTTAATTTGGCTACAACATGCTGACACTTTGCAGCTCTTTGAGGTTAAATGCGACTGGTAAGTCCATTCATATATCCAGCCTCAAAGAGCACATGTTGAGAGCACAACAGAAATTACATTAACCAAGCACATCTGTGACTATTCTCAACAGACATGTTGAAAACACTTTCAGTTTACTGATTTATGATACTTATCGCTCACAGACAGAAGTTCTAAGCTCAAAAATCTAGGCCTCTCTATATTTCATGTAACATCATTTGAAGCGGTCTTTCAGTTTAGGCCTCTTTATTGATGTTGTATTGACATGTTTAATTGATTAATTTGTTTTACTAAACATACATTGTAAAAGCTGATTTCTAAAGGCTGCTGTGAACGATAGCATACTGCTTTTTAAATAAGCTCTAAAAAGGCTCCCTAGTCAGAATGGTTAGGGCCAAGATATCTCAGAGGTAAAACCATTACAATTTACCATTACAATGGTTTTCTGCTTTAACAAAGATGTCTCCTATTTCTCCTATTGCACAGAGCAAAGACTTTTTTTTTATTTGTTTTGTTAGGACATATTGAGAAAAAGGAGTGGTCACACACGGGTCTCAATATTTTCTTTTAAATTTTCACATGCGCTTAAAGCTCAAAGCCCAATTTGTTTCACATGGTCACTTGAAACATCTCTGATTGCAGTCTGATTGCAGTAGTCACCTTCAGTTCATAGCATTTCAAAGCAGTTCATAGCAGTACTTCTTTTCCCCTGCAAGAAGTCCTCGGTCTTCTAGGTGGAAACATGCTCAGCATCACTTAACTCAGAAAACTGATAAAAATACTGTGAATGTAGGACATCATGGGCCCACCTTGAGAGTGTCAACACGGGCCCCTTCATATACACTTTATGTATGCAGAGAACATTTTGAGGACTACCCAACACTGGGAGAAGAAGTAAAAGACTACCATTATGTGACAACTTTAAAAAAAAAACTTAGGTAGGTGAATTTTTAAAAACTGCATAACATACTGGGGATGTCCAAGGTGGATATGAGGTGATCAGCTGGCTGAGCCCAGAGTTAGGCTTTATAGGTTATAGGCCCTATCTTTAGCCACCCTTTGGGAGATTAGTGTTTCTGTGCAGTCAAGGAGCCACAGTTAGGACTAAGATGAATCTAAAGTTTTACTAAACTTGCTTAAAAAAGCAGATCCTATAAAAGAATAAAGTGACCTTACCCCTTACTGCTGCAAGTAGATCCTCCAATAAAAAGTCTACCGAAGACCAAACTCCCTGGAGTGTTGATTTGTTATACCCCCCTGCGCTGCACTCAGTGGTTGCTCCAGCAGATTTACACATCACTGCAGGACTCAATGGTGATGTAGGGGTCACCTGGAAGGATCGCTGAGTGCATTAGGGGACACCGTAAATTGACACACCTGGACATGTTAATTTCAGAGGTGATATTTCAGAGGAGGTTTTCTTCACAAAGGAGTAGCAATCAGTGTCATGGACAGCAGTAAATGTAAGTATTTATGTTATCCTTTTACAAGGTTAGTTCATTACACAAACTTGGTTCAGTGACTTAGTTGTTTTAATACCTTATTTTTCAATGACTTTTTCAGACATGAAAGAGACTTGAACTTATAGGAACCATTGTTTCTATGGGACAGGACCTAATTTGGGTCATGGGTGTGTTTGCAATGGATACCCTAGTTTGTTCAAGTACAAAATTAGTAGATAAGTGGTAAGTGATATAGCACAATGTTTGTAATGACAGCACAGACTCAAGTGGCAAGCTAGAGTGTGAGTGAGGCTCTACTGCACAGGGACCAAAAGAGGCATATACCAAGTCACATTCATGGATTGAAATTCAGCCTTCTCAGCAAGGACCAGCCAATTATTAATCCATGTATGGCCCCTCTGGTTGTACAGAAGTCAATCTATTAGTCGACTTCTGTACAACCACCCTGTTGGATTTTCCCCACTTGATCAGCACTACTGGCTATAACCTGGAAGTCTCCCCACCATCAGAATACAATAGCTCAACAGGAAGTATTCCCTCATTCACATCAAGTGTGTGGATGTGACAATCAGGTTCAAGCCACTGTTTCAACAAAAAAAAAATGAACCCATCTATAGCCTGCCTAAAGCACCACCAAGAGGGGGCTTAAAGGGGTTAACAATTGAATTGTTCCCTTTACAAATGAATAAACACGATAAGGATAAGAACTATACTTTAATGGAAGCAAACATGTTTACGGTTTAGGCTTTTTTATATATAATATGGCTATTGTTATTTGTATGGCTCTGTTGACATTTTTTATATGGCATATACATTTTTTTTATTTGGGTTCTTGGATTAAAATGTTTTAGAACTCCAGTGATATAACACTACATAGAAAGAAGCACAGTATGCATATCGTTGAAAATGACTGCATCTATTGCCACATCTGATTAAAAAACTATAGATATAAGTAGAAATAGAATTTCAGGCTCCATGTACAGTGAAGCTTATAAACTGATGTTTTTGGGAGTTTGGGTGTTTTTTTAACAGCCCATAAACTCCCCTCTATGTTAGCCTATGTGTCCATGTTTATAGGCTGTTGCCTGTATGCCATAATATTGTGTTCAAAAGCAGTCCTAAAAATGCCAGACGCTGGTAAAGGCTGTTAAACGCGGTTTAACGCTGTAAATAGGGCATTTCTCTGCCTCTATTCAAAATCAATGGTTCCCTATGGGAGCCCATTGATTTGAATAGAAAATGCACCAGAAGTTGGATCATGATGATCGAACTTGCGGTGTGACTTGTGTGCTGAGGATGTTGAAGGGGAACCCCCACCAAAATGAAAAAAAAAATTGGCGTGGGGTTCCCACCAACCCCCCCGGAAGATACCAGACCTTTCGGTCTGGTGTGGATTTTAAGGAGAATCCCCACGCCAAAATCCATACCAGGCACGCAGCCCTGCAGGTCAGGATAGGTGGGGGCAGGGGGGCCCTGCACCCCCTACCCTAAAGCACAGAGGGAGAAGACAGCGGCAAAGCCCCAGCAAAAGAGCGAGAAGACAGAGCAGAGAGTAGAAGAACCGGAGAGGGAGAAGTACCAGCAGAGGGAGAAGACATCACCGGAGGAGGGAGAAGAGCCAGAGAGGGGACAAGGAATTAGAAGAGATGCAGGAGCTGCCTTAATAAAATACTTTAACCCCCCTGACGGTATTCCCGAGTCTGACTCGGGGTGGATTTTTTATACCAAAAGCGGTATCCCCGAGTCAGACTCGGGACAGCGTCGCTGGATCCAGGAGGAGGTTTCCTTACCTTCTCCCTCGGATCCAGCGTTGTCTCCCCGCTGTACGAGCGAGCCGTGTCTCGCTCGATCTATCACATCGGCGATCTCCGTGCCCTGCGAGCGTTGCGACGCACGGGCACGGAGATCGGCGCCAAATTCAAAAAGTGAAATAAACAGTATACATACAGTATAATGTAATCTTACAGATTACATTGCTGTATGTAATTATTTCACATCCCCTTTGTCCCTAGTGCTCTGCCCAGTGTCCTGCATGCAGTTTTATATTGTAAAAACTGTTCTTTATGCCTGGAAACTGGAGATTGTCCATAGCAACCAAAACTGTCACTGTACATCAAAAATGATTTTAGACCAGCTAGAAAACAGCGATAATAAATTAGAATGACTCGCAGAATTGAGCGATAGCGATTTGTGGGGAGATCCGTCATCAAATACTGAAAAGTAATGACAGTGACAATTCTGCAACTCGGCAAATTTCAGTGTTTTTGATTAGATTACATTATTGAATAATTTTTATTATTGTTATATTATTATTTGGTACAATTATTTATAATTATTTATTATATTATAATTTATGATTTAATTTTTCAAACTTTATCATACCCGGGATGTCTGCTAGACTCTGGTTTGGACAGATTTAAGAGAGTTATTCCTAAGAATTGCAGGACTACAATATAAAACGCCAAATTTTCATGCAAAATAATGGTACCGCTTTTAGCACCTAAAATCCGAAATAATGGTACCGCCAGGGAGGTTAAAAACCTGTGTACTGTGGTTTTTTTTACATCTTTTTTAGGGGAACATTGTACCCCCTACTAGTTCACATAGGGTGGGGGCCAGGATCCAGGGGCCCCCTTCTTAGAGAGGGCTGCCAGATTCCAATAAGCCCCCCCCTACAGACCCCGTCAACCACCTGCCAGGGTTTCTGGTAAGAGGCACTTGTCCTCATCAACAATGCACCCACCCCCTCTGAGGGCATGTGACCTGCTATAGTCCGTGGGGGGGGGGGGCGGCGTTCGGTCATACCCACTCTATACTAACTTGCTGGGCTGCATGCTTGGGTAAGGATCTGGTATGGATTTTGGGTGGAACACACGCCATTTTTTGGGGCGTGTGGTTCCCCTTAAAATCCATACCAGACCGAAGGGTCTGTCATTGTCTGGGGGGGTAACCCCACGCCAAATTTTTTCCATTTATGATCTGACTTCTGGTGCAACTTCTATTCAAATCAATGGGCTCCCATAGGAACCATTGGTTTTGAATAGAGGCAGAGAAACGCAGCTAAATGCGCATTGACGCCAATGCAAAACGCTTATAAATTTGCATTTTTAATGCAGCTTTTCCCTGCCAGTAATCCAACATCCAGAACGGAGTAAAAAAGTAATTTATATTTAAAAATCAAGAAGAGAAGAGTAGCCTGCTTAAAGCGGAACTGCACTGCATCTGAGCACCACAAACCAAAAACGCTAATTAATCACCCTAAAAAACAACCCTAGCATTTCTGTCTGCGGCTATCTTGAGAAGGGCAGTTGATCCATGTAGCATTTACTTCCTGGAATCAATCTGCCCTTAGCTCAGGCATGCAGACAAGGAGGGTGTGCTTAGATGAGAAAACCCCTTCTCCCCTTCTGAAGACTCCTGGGACGTATGCCATTATTTGCCAATGCATGAAACTAGGAAGTAACAGTAGAAATGTAAAAAAGAAAATGTTCAAAACAAGTAAATATGATATATTTTCCTATGTATTTACTAATTCAACCAGAATAAGGATTAAAAATAGTCAGTGTCAATTGAGATGTTGATTTAGAGAGCGAAGTCCACTTTGATAAAGATTGCGGTCTAAAAAGTGCATACAATTAAATACAGTATGTAAGGCAGTGTCTGGAGAGGTAGAAGTATAGAAAATTTTTAAGAATTTTTTTTCAAGGAAATGTTTTAACATTTAAAATGTGAGAGCAAGTCTGTGAGGAAGGCAATCTTAGATAATCCATTCTCACCAAGGGCTTGTTCACTCAGGAGGCAGCCCTTAAAATCCCTCTGAAAAGTGATCCATGGTGGAACACGTTCTAGAGGGCAGTAGAGGAGTGGCTGCCAGGCATTCATTAGTACTCATTATACTGCCGCTTCCTAAATGCCCTTTTCTTTGAAAGCTGAATGGGGATTTTGTATGTAAATGCCATACAGCAAACGTGAACCAGGCATTTGGCCTGCATTTAGGCTCTGTTCACGCGAATGGGCACATTTGGCAGCAGTACTGCCCACTGAACATGAAAAAGGGGGTATAATTTATGATGTGAAGCAATTTGCACATCCCTGAGTAGCTGAATGCTAACGTTCAGGTGGCCGGTCAGGGGGTGGTAAAACGGGGGATCAAGCACCTGTTTTTACCAAGCCCACCCCCCACCCCCCGCGCGGGCTTACTTGAACTAGGCCCGGCAGCTCCTAAGGAATATTCAAGGAATTGGATGAGGCCATTTGCAGATATCGCTAAGTACACTTCAGCTGAACTCGCACAATTTCAAACCTTCATTTCAGTGAGAATTTGGGGGCGATTTGAAAGACATCTGTTCCTGCACATATATCTATTAAAATCGCCCTCAAAGCCACCAAAAGTATTGCAGGAACTACTTTTGGAAATTGGTGTGGTGCCGCAAAGTCGGCGTCGCACCGATTGGGACGGTGTCGTTGCCAGCAGTATGTCAAATCTCGCCGATGTTGCAACATGGGGCTTACTGTTAAAACAGTATCTAAATCACAAGCTGCGATGAGAGATAATTAGAAAGCCAACTCTTGGTATTACTAGTAGGTCTAAGCTGTCACTGATGCCACTGAATCAGAAAAGGAAAAAAAAATCTCAGTTACACTCATTCTGTGAAGGAAGACAATACTGTTTCATTGTCGTATAATTGCCAAATTAACTAAATGTTGCTATTTTTGGAGAAAAGATGACTGACTAAGCCTGTTGTCATATATGTCCTTCCTTCCTTGTAGGGGTACCTAATATCATTGCCTAAATATTTGTTTTATGAGAGCAGCCTATACTGAAAAACATGGCGTTGGTGTTATTGTATCTCTACTAATCATTTTTCCTTCTCTGGCAGCGGTAAAGAGATTTTGAATGGTTACAGATTTTTGGCACCAATAAGATACTTGCACTTGGTACACAGATGTTAAAAAAGGATGAATTGATTCACTGGGAAATGTACAGCACGACATATGTTTTGAATTGCATAAAAATTATAATCTAACTTCCTCTTGTTGTAGTATCTGACACAATGCAAAAGTGACCTGAGTTCAGAATTTGACCCACTTATACACATTTGTGTTGCTTTAAAGTGGAACTCCAAGCAAACAACAATATAAAGTGTTGCAACAGATAAATGTTTACCTTCTAAACGGTTTCTAATTTTGGCCAACCATTCTTGTGATACCTGTCTAGCTACCACAGCTTTATTTAAAGTGGTTGTCAACTCTGTTACACCACTAGTACCTACTGGTAAGCCTATAATAAGGTTTACCTGTAGGTACTGTAAATATCTCCTAAACTTGCACAGTTTATGAAATATTCACTATATACGCTCCTGCCGACATCATCGGTGCATGCACACTGAAACGGTCTGCTGGTGCCATTTTTCTGAGCCCGTGCCATGACCAGGGGCTCCCATGCTCATGTGCGGGAGTGACGTAATCCCGACTACAGCCAATCACGGCACCAGAGCCCGCAAACCTGGAAGTAACTCCGGTGAAAGATGTCGGCCATGGGAGCGGAGTTTGGACGGCACTGCAGGGCATCGTTCTAAGGTAAGTATTTCATATTGAGCTAGTATGCGATGAATACTATTATGCCTTTGACTTGCAGGTTTTTTTTGGGGGGGTTTCGGAGGTTTTCCTCTTTAACTGCACAAAATGACACTGTATTTCAACCAGTATGATGCTTGATAATTTTATCTCAGTCAAGTTGAAAGTTGAGAGTTGAGTTTGTTTTTTGTCCCGATGCTTTCTTTATTTGGTCATACAGTTGGGAAAATAATTATTTGATCCCCTACAGATTTTGTAAGTTTGCCCAATTACCAAGAAATGAAGGATCTATCATTTTTATCGTGTGTATTTTAAATGATAGAGACAGAATATCAACCAAAAATCCATAAAAAAAACACAATACTAATGTTCTAAATTGACTTCAGTGCAACAATTTTTGTTGTCGGAAAATTTGAGAACCTGTGTGCAGAAATTACGACAGCAAATGTTCGATGGAGCATACACATGGTCAGACTTTCCGACATCAGGTTCACATCAAACTTTTCCCGATGGAAAATGTTTTCTTTAGAGTAGAAAAGCCAATCCACTACCAGCAAGTTACAGAGAAGGACCCTTTCTGTGTGTGTAGAAGCAATTGTCTATCAGCAGAGGCCTGACACACTCCTTGGTGAGTCAGAGTACCTTAATCAGCAAAGTTTATGTTCCTTGCTGATTGGAAAGCTGTAAAGCCTCATACACACGATCAGACTTCAAACAAACTTTTTGTGGAATTTCTGTCCAAAGGGCATTGGCTGTGAACTTGGTATGCATACACACAGCAGGACTTTTTCAGCCAACTTTTACCAAATCACGTGGTTTTCCAGCTCTTTACTGCCACCCTTTGGTCAACTTCTGTATTGTTGTCTGATCTTTTGCACTGGTTCTGAGCATGCATGTTTGTACTTTGGACTAAAGTCCTATGGACTTGTGTACACGCAATAGGATTTTGCACTATAGGACTTTTGTTGCCGGAGTTTGTCTGTTTGCACAGCGAACATTTGTCCGATGAAAAACGAAAACGTTTGTCCGATGGAGTGCACACACAGTCGGATTTTTCCTTAAAACAGGTCATTTGCATGTTTGTTGTCAAAAAGTCAGATTGTGTGTATGGGCATTAACTCTGACTCAGCAGTGGGTGTGTCGGACCTCTGCAGAGAGACCACTGCCTTCACAAAGTAAGCAATTGTCCTTCTCTGCAACCTTTTGGCAGGGGACAGGCTTTTCTAAACAGGATGTGGCTAAACTGTAGGAGTCCTTTTATGTTTGGTTGGTACATTTAGGCACATGCATTAACGTCTCTTATTAACATGCATTGTATTAATACAGCCCATTTAAAATAATAGGTTTCCGATTAACAAAATCATCGATTATCAGACATATCAAAAACAAATTACCATGCATTTCTGCATATTGCACAGCATATGCACTGCCTTAGGCCCTGTACACACGGTCGGACATTCCAACGACAAAATATGTCTGATTTATTCCAACGGATTTTGGCCCAAACGTGTCCTGCATACACACGGTCACACAAAGTTGTGTGTAAATGCATTCAGCATTTGACGTGGTAACTGCATGTTAATACGTGTTGCTGAAACACATAGGTGTCAATTGCCCATAAGCGTTAGCACACTTTTTGGTTTGATGCACCTGGAATTTATTTAGCTGATTTAACCACTTCCCGACCAGCGCACGACAGAATGGCACAGGCAGGCATATTGGCTTACAGGTACGTCCAATATTCAATGCCGCCCTGCCATCAGGAGCACGCCGCGGGCGGCGCGCTCCCGCGCTGGTCGGGACCCCCGTGAGTCCGGTCGCGGGACCCGCGGACTCGATCGTCGCGGGCATCCCCGCGATCGTCTCACGGAGCGGCTGAATGGAGGAAATGATGTGTAAACAACATTTCTCCATTCTGCCTAGCAACTAGTGAGGCTGATCTCTGCTCCATGTGATTGGAGCAGAGATCAGTGTTCACTAAATGAAAGCTCAACCCCCCCACAGTTAGTAACACACCCCTAGGAACACTTAACCCCTACTCTGCCACCCACTGGTTAACCCTTTCACTGCCAGTGTCATTTACACAGGAATCACTGCATTTATATAGCAGTGATTACTGTATAAATGACAATGGTCCCAAAAATGTGTCAAAAATGTCCGATGGGTCCCCCACAATGTCGCAGTCACAATAAAAATTGCTGATCGCCGCCATTACTAGTAAAAAAAATAATAATAAAAAATTATTAATAAAAATGCTATAAAACTATCCCTATTTTGTAAACGCTATAACTTTTGCGCAAACCAATCAATAATCGCTTATTGCGATTTTTTTTACCAAAAATATGTAGAAGAATACGTATCGGCCTAAACTGAGGGAAAAAAATGTTTTTTTATATATTTTTGGGGGATATTTATTATAACAAAAAGTAAAAAATAATGCGTTTTTTTCAAAATTGTCGCTCTATTTTTGTTTATAGCGCAAAAAATAAAAACCGCAGGGGTGATCAAATACCACCAAAAGAAAGCTCTATTTGTGGGAAAAAAAGGACGTCAATTTTGTTTGGGAGCCACGTCGCATGACCGCGCAATTGTCAGTTAAAGCGACGCAGTGCCGAATCGCAAAAAGTGGTCTGGTCTTTGACCAGCAAAATGGTCCGGTCTGCAAGTGGTTAAACTAAAAGAATTTGGCATTAAGGATTACAGAACTGCATTCATTTTTATCTTATATATCTGCTTCAAGGAAGAGGTTTAGCATATATTTTAGTGAACAGATGTTTTGAAGTAAATTGAGTAAATTTTTATGTGACTTTAACTATTTTTTTTGCACCTAATTTTAAGAACATACCATTGGCACAACTAAAATTGGCTCACATTTTCTTTCCAATTACCTAAGCTGCCTGATGCCTTCATTCCATACAAAACCAGATTTTGCACCAGAATAATTTGTATGGTCTGAATATTTGTATATTGGAGATAACAGTATTTTTTAGCCTAATTCCCTGCACATGATAGTTAATCACATGACGACCAGCCGCCGCAGTTGTACTGTGGCAGAATGCCAAGGCTGGGCGAAACAACATTATGTAACGTTGCTTCGTCCGGTGGCCACTAAGGGGCGCATGCCCCCTGAGCCGATGCGAGTGCCCGACGGTCTGTATCAGACAGTTTCCGGTTCTCTGAGGGGAGAATTGACAAATCGTCTGTTTATACAGACTGCACTGTCCCCTCCCCCCTTCAGTTAGAACACAAACTAGGACACACTTAACCCCTTTACTACCCCCTAGTGTTAACCCATTCACTGCCAGTGACATTTTTACAGTAATCAGTGCATTTTTAATCCCACTGATCGCTGTATTAATGCCAATGGTCCCAAAATAGTGTCAAAATTGTCCGACGTGTCCGCCATAATGTCAAAGTCACGATAAAAATCGCAGATTTATAGCAAAATATATTTTGTAGACGCTATAACTTTTGTGCAAACCAATCAATATACGCTTATTGCATTTTTTTTTTACCAAAAATATGTAGAAGAATACATATTGGCCTAAAGTGAGGAAACAAATCTTTTTTTATATATATATATTTTTGTGGGATATTTTCTATTATAGCAAAAAGTAAAAAATAATACCTTTTTTCAAAATTATTGCTCTTTTTTTGCTTATAGCGCAAAAAATAAAAACCGCAGAGGTGATGAAATACCAGCAGTGGCGTAACTAGAACCTTCAGGGCCCCGATGCAAGAAACCATGAAGGGCCCCCCTGAACCCCAGCCAGGGCCCTTCCCTCCGAGTACGGTGGTGGAACTCCAGGGCATGGTCACAGGTATGACCTTTGTGAGCCCTGTACTTCCACCACTGGTATCAGTAGTTTTTTTTATTATTTTTTTTTACATTTTTAGGTGCCCCATTGAGGGACTGTCCCAAGGCAGGATGGGGTCCCTGTCCCCAGAAGAGATGAGGTCCTTTTCTCCAGGGCAGATGAAGTTACTGCCCCCAGGTGAGAAGGGGTCCCTGTCCCCAGGGGGAGATGGAGGGGGTATGTAATAGTGTGGGGGGGATGGGGTCCTCTCACTCACCATGACCAAGCTGTAGGCAGTGCACTCATCCATGTTGGCCTGGGCTCCATCCATTGTGCTGGATGGGCGATCAGCATGTCTCCTAGAAAGACCTTTCATCATCTGTGTATGACGGGGGAGGAGGGGGGCTGGCAGACAAGCCTGCAGTGTCCTCCGGGGGGCTCTCATAGGGCTGCACTGCATCTGTGTGCTTAAAGTTTGTTTACCCGGGAGAAGTATGCAGTGCAGTGTGGGCCGGACCCAGGGGGGGGCGGGACTCTGGCTGGGGAGAACAGACATCGGACTGAGCGGCAATGCATGGAGCAGGAGAGGGGTACTCTGAGGAGCCGGCCAAGGACACAGGTCATGCGGGGAATGCACAACTAAAGAGGAGCCAGTGCGATAGTCAAGCATGGAGCTCCACCTCTAGCCACCCATGTGCATGGTGCACTGGTACCCCTAGCTGCCCATGCTGCTGCCGGCCATATCTAGAGGGGGCTGCATGGGCCCCCTGCATCACAGGGCCCAGTTGCGGTCGCTACTGCGGCATCCCCTATAGTTACGCCCCTGAATACCAGCAAAAGAAAGCTCTATTTGTGGGAAAAAAAGGACGTCAATTTTGTTTGGATATAACGTAACACGACCGCGCGATTGTCAGTTAAAGCGATGCAGTGCCGAATCGCAAAAAGTGCTCTGGTCAGGAAGGGGGTACAATCTTCCGGGGCTGAGGCGGTTAAACACTGATCAGAATACAAGATTTCCTCCTATAGACAACTCTCAGTTTTTTTTATAAATGTCCCTAGTGCTCCAGGCAAGGACTGAAAGATTCCCACTGTACAGTCCTAACAAACAAAGGAATGTAGTGTGACCATCTAATTTCACCCTTCTGGCGTGTGCCTTCCCACTTCAGAGCTGGGAATGTTCAACTTTCTGCAGGCAGTCTTTTTAACACTGACCCTGAGAAAACATCAAAATCATTTAAAGGGATAAAGTAAGTCCATTTATAGTTATCTATCATATGCAGATTAACCCCATCCCCTCCTCCCCCCCGATAGGTTTAGCTAAGTATATAGGTACATGTACACTGCAATAGGATAGCCTTTTTGTCATTTGCATTGTGTTTGTATTCAGGTGCTTTGGTAATGGTTCTCCTTAGGGAAAGAGAAAAATTAAGGTGCATTACAAACAACCATAATTAACGTGTGTTCAACACACCTAAATAGGACACGCCTCTTTGAGCACACAGCAGAGATTATCTGCAAAGAAATCCACTGTAGACACGTGTAAATGGAACGAGAGGTAAACACACAAATTAACCACTTAAGCCCCGACCATTTGGCTGCACAAAGTCCAGAGCACTTTTTGTGATTTGGCACTGTGTCGCTTTAACTGACAATTGCGCTGCCGTGCGACGTGGCTCCCAAACAAAATTGACTCCTTTTTTTCCCACAGATAGAGCTTTCTTTTGGTGGCATTTGATTACTTCTGCAGTTTTTATTTTTTGCACTATAAATAAAAAAACTGAAAATTTTGAAAAAAAAATGCATTATTTTTTACTTTTTGCTATAATATATATCCCCAAAAAATATATAAAAAAAGATTTTTTTTCCTCAGTTTAGGGCGATACATATTCTTCTACATATTTTTGATCAAAAAGCGTTTATTGATTGATATATATATAAATACTCATGCTATATACATGTGTTTTATATGAATTTATCCTTTCTCTATCCACTTTTTATTGCAGAGGACGTGTTTATTCTGTAAACCTAATAAAGGACATTCCACCTGAAACTATTGTTCCTCATACTTTACCTGTGAACCTATGTTTTTGTTTGCACTGCGGCAGAACATAAAAAAATAAATCCACTGTGTGGGTTTGCCATTTGGTTGGCATCCTTTTTTAGATTTTTATTTATATGTAACCTTTCTCCAGCCACTTTTCCTCCAATAGTTTGATAGATCTTAAATCATAGAGAATTAAAATAATTAGTAAATCTAAAAACATCCAACAATGCAATCTATATAAAGGCATTCTACACAATTCTGAACGTGATCTGTCACATGGAAACATGTATGAAAATACAGCATCGTATATCTCCCAAAGGCATTATTTAATTTCAAGATCGGGACACAATTTAATTTGCTAGCTGCTAATTCAGTAAATTTCTCAAGTTACTTTCTGCAGTGCAGAATTTCACCCAGCTGATTCCTGGAAAACACCCCAATCTTTTTTCCTGTGTATTGACGTTACTGTCTGTTATTCAGTGTGTAGAATATTTGATGTGAGATGATTATTGATTTAGTATTATATTAATAAATCCTATGCCTTACTATTTACTATAAACAATGTGTCCTATGTACCAGCAATAGAATAGTATTATTTAGAATGTGACTAAATCATGACGAGCTGAAAAGCAGGATATTTTATATATTTATTAATTATATTGACAGCATGCAATTATCAAAATGACAATTTAGTGCTAATGTAAAGCCATTCCAATGCATTTTAAGTAGGATTGCATTTAACAATAAGCACTTTTGTTGGAATCAGATATCATTTATGTGTTTTGTATCAAAAGTCTACAATTTAAATTTGATAATGAATTTAGCTGGTAATTATGAAACAACACTTTGAATGATGTATACAGTATGTATCTTTAATGTATTCTTTTTAGTTGCCTTAGTAACACCAAGAAAAAAGTATATTTACAAAAATTAAAAAAAAAGCATTTCCTAGGTTTTTTTTTTTTTTTTTTAATAAAGTGTGGTTTCACACATGGCAATCATCCAAAGTGTGGATTAATTCGCTAATGTGCACTTCGAAAATAATATACGGGTATCTGTAACAGCTTTCAGTACCCCTTGCTTTGCCCCAATTTTGGGCCAGTCTGACAAAACTCCAAAACTTTCAGACAGTAACGGAGCTAAATAGATCCCTCCCACACCCCGCATCTCCATTCCTATTAGTCTGCCAATACGATGTGTCCATCAGTAAGATGGGCTGCCCCACCAGGTAATAGGAATGTGCAGGAGGCATGAAGCAGTGGGCAAACTTTAGTACCATCAGGACGTGCCAAAGCTTTACCAATCAGAACAGTCCAGCATTCTGGTGAAGCAGGGGTGTTCTGAAAGTTGCTGGGGGCTGGCATTTCATACCAATTAGCAACATTGTTTTTATTTTCTTAAAAATATAGTCTCTTAAAATTCAGCAACATACATGACAGGACATCACTCTACCTGCCTTCATTGTAATTTCTCCTGTTTTTGTACTGGCACTTTTACTTTAGTTCTTTCATTTATAAATATTATTTTTACACTTGTGTAATGTTTTATATCATACTTTTTCTTCTTACACTATCATAGACCTAAACAGACAGTGTAAGTTGATATTATATTCATCAAATTTTTCCAGCATCATGCTTAAAATGTGTTGTTAACCTGTTTTTCCAAAATCCACATTGATAGTCTCCCAAGATTTTTTTTCAACATAAGCTTCTAATCTATTGATCAAATTCTTGTAGTTACTTTATATGTGACATTTAGTAGGGAGTTTGTGAGAACATTTTCACATATTGTTTTAATTTTCTTTCTTCTAGATTGGGCAAGCTAACTTCCATTTTCTGCTTTTCTAACATTAGTGCCTCCTTTCATAGCTCAGATTTTAGTTCATACTGTATATATACCTCCATACCTCATACCTTCACCTCCATAAAATCAGCCCTCCATGTTTTGTTAATTCTGAATTTATGCCATTAATACTTCTGACTTTACAGAATTTCCCTTGTTCAATGGCTCGTTCAATGGCTGGGATAAAAAAGGCTTCTCAATTTTCATTTTGAGATTCTACATTTCTTTGATAGTTCTTCAAAGTTCTCAGCCCAATATTTAATTACTGTCTTCTCCTTCCCAATTAGGTTTCCGTATTTATCATTATTTGTGGTTGAAGCCTTTTCTTTACTCTAAGTTCATTGTGCTGATTTCTATCTTGATTTTTTTTTTTTACAAACAACTCTTCTGTTTTGTTTGTTTTTTTCAATTAAATAATGTATTCCTTTTTCTATTGTCTTTTTATCCTGTATATTAAACCAGTTGTCTTCCCTTCTTCTCGATGGTGGCCAAGAACATTTTTGCTGAGTCTCTCAATACCTTTGTACTTTCCTCTATTTCTTATTTATTTTCTACTTTGTCTGTTTTAGTAGTTTTAAATTATTTCCATATTGCTACTTTATACTTCCATCTGTACTCAGTTTAATAAAATCAAGTCACTTTACCTTTGTTCTTTTCCTTATGTTCATACATGAAATTTTTTGTCTATTTAGTACTATAATATGTTGTGTCTAAAATCCCATTTTGGACATTATATTTCTTCCATGCCTTCTATCAGATAGACAGTGATCTATCTGGTTTGAGTTGTCATTGGGTGATATCCATGTTGCTGTACTTATGCTTTTATTATCACAGTCTGTACTGCTTATTTTCATACATTTGCTCAAATACACAATCAACCAATCTTGTTGATTATCATTGCTTACTTAATGCAAATTGAAGGAGCCTATTGTTGGTCTATATGCTTCATCTTTTCCCTTTTTAGCATTCATATCAGCTAACAGTCTTGTAACATTATACTTAGTATGTGGGTCAATCATTCTCTACAGTTGTTTATACTGTCCAAATTGTATTTTATACTGCTTCCACAGTTCATCAGCACTTATCACTATTACATTTAAAATGAATGACATATTGAATATTTTACTTACTTAAAATTAACCAGTGTTTTATCCTTGAAGTAAAAGTAACAGTTACACTTCAATGTCAGCCTTACCAGCAGCACATATTTACTGTACCTTCCATTTGTTCTCCTGCAGCTCCATTTAGGCTTCAGAAATGAAAGAGGTAATTCAGTGTAAACTTCAGCAGTGACCAATCCCCAGACATTATCACTATCACATGGGCGGTATTTTCTTCACTGCCAGTGGTTGAACATGGGGGAGCAAAAGGAAAGACAGTACATGCTGCTGATGGGGTTGCTATTAAAATAAACCTGTTTCTTTGCCCTGGACAAAGCACAGGTTTGCTTTAAAGTACATAATCTTACATGTGCAAATCCAGTTACAGCTTGTTTCATTCTCCTTATAACAACAAATTATGTTCCTAATGTGTTATTTCAATGTCCCTATAGAAAACGAAATAGCTATCATAATCTATGGTCTCACAATTATTTCCTTAATAGCCATCGCTCTTTTTCTAAAGTGGATCTATAGCTGATTTTAACAAAATTGTATGCAGGATATTATTTGCGATTATATTTTCACTTGAATTTTTCCTTTGACTTAAGGCATTTCCTAGCAAAAAATAAGTCACAAATTGTAACTTGGAGGTAAAGGACAATAAAGAATTTAAAAGTTGTGAGACAATTAGGTTTTACACTTCACAAAAATTACAGCATGAAAGTCCTTTTCCCGTCCCTCACACTAGATGACCAAGCTGTGCATTTTGGTTGGGGTCAAGCTTCGACCCTGAGTGGTCATAATAGGAAATAATATAATAAATTATCTGAGCGATGACCCAGCATTATTTAGTAAATTACATTAGAATTTTTTTTTATGTGGTCATGAATATAAATAAAGTGTAAAAGAATATCTTGCTTCATATGCAGACCAGATGCCTATGTGCAAGCTTTGCTTGATAATCCCACTAGAAATCTGTTCTAATTTTACACACAGACATGGTTTCAACTGTGGCCAAAAGAACTGTTATTTATCATTAGGTACCTATCTTGCAAAATTGCTATGCCTTTGCCCACCCCCTTGTTTATATCACAGCTTCTTGCATCTGATTAAATTTCTATTTAATTCTGGTTATTTCAGGGCATCGGCAGAAACTTGAAGAACAGGGGAAGCATTTCACCGAACGCTATAGTGATCTAGAGCTTATACGGCGGCAAAGTATAAGGGTTCAGCCGAACCCAAATCCACGACCATCACTGGCTAATCCAAACCCATTCAGCAGCCAAGCTCAATCTCAATTACAAGGTAAGATGAAAAATCAATTGTTGAAGTTATCTACATGGTCTCAAATGAATTAAGTGATTTTATGATCTACTTTGTCTTACATTGTCTTTAAAAAAAAGTCTTTAAAAAGTATTTAAAATGAAACTGTGCTTTGCTCATGTAACGAAAAACAATAACCTCACTCAATTTAGCCCTCCTCAGCAACATAAATTCAACTTCTTTTTGCTCACACACAGCTTTGTTCAGGAGAGTTAGTCCTGTGTTAGCTATGAGTTGAAGAAGCCATAACTTATACTGGGCTAGGGACTCCCCATATGACAATTGTCTGAGCTCTGTCCAATGAAGTAGATATCATTCTCCTCCATGTTCCTGGTGCTGAACAGAGCAAAGCAGGAAAGAAGGATCGGTAAAAATTTACTAGGGAGGAATGATAGATTAACACCTTACCACCTACATGTTTTTACATTAAAGTTCCCCTACCCAATGATGATAGAGCCTTAATCTTTGCTCCCCCTGCTGACAGGTCACAGATGCTACCTGTCAGATCCAGATGTTACTGAAAGCTACTGATTACTGACACTAAAGATTGGGAACCGATTAGAGTGTCGGCTATGACATTGTGATCAAATGCAGGCTGAAGGTTTCATTCAAATATAATAAGCCTTAGGTTGTCAGATGGAACTGAAGCTTAAAGATGGCAGTGGGCCTCCATTTAATACTGTAATTGTCACATACAATTACACTATTACAAAACTAAATTTTAAATTAATTCAGAAACTAATAAAAATTGTCAGCCTACAATAGAAAAAAGATAAAGCTGGGTTATTATTAAAGCCCATCTACAAGGAAAAAAAAGTTTTCCTATGCAGTGGGGATGTGCTCGCACTGCATGGGTTAACTGCTCGTTTTTGTTTAGGGGATAGAAGAAGAGACATATACTTATCTAATCCTCCGATTCTCCCAGCACAAGACTAATTTGGCACCCCCACACTTGAATTGTGGACTATTCATGATGTCATCGAGCCAAGAGCAGTGTCCATAGTTTGTGCACATTGATATAAATAATAAATAATCTATAGGAAGACTGAGTTCTCTTTATTGGTAAGAGCTTTGAAACATGTCATCACTAAGTTTATGATTAAGAAAAATGATTAGGTGACTTGCTAAATTCTGGATGTTTTAGAACAGTTATCCTTCACTGTTTCCTCATAACCAAGTAGTCACTTCTGGCAGCATAACCGTTTACAATATTTTGGGACTGGAAACAAGGGCTTTTTCATCTCCATGGGAAATGCCCCTAAGCAAGAGGTATTTGGCATGCAATTAAACAGAACACTGCCAAGTTGTCATTGCAAGTGCCAGCACTACTAAAAGGCAAGCACGTGAATGTATGTGTGTGTATATAAGAGCACATGTATTTATATGTGTAAGCATTCTGCTTATGTGGTCATGCTAGGGGCGGTGAAGAATACCATATTTTGTTAAGTAGCTTCCACAAAGTTTCTCCTGTGGGAAGGCAGCACTTCATTTTGCCAGAGGCAGTGAATAAGGTATTGATCGTCTTGTCGGTCTCCCGTGAGAACAAACTATGTTCTGTATTTGTATCATTATTTTAATCTACAGAAAAGGCCATCTAATTGATCTAACATCAAATCTGTTGTAAATCATAGTAATGAGTTGATAATCATCTTTCATTGTTCTGGATGCTCAAAATAATGAATGGTGCAATGGTTTTCTATGGGTGACTACACTGCTTTATTATGTAAGTCTATGGGTTTGATTTACTAAAACTGGAGTGTGCAAAATCTGGTGCAGCTCCGCATAGAAACCAATCAACCAGTCAAAGTTTACATGAATAAGCTGTAGTTACAAGCTGATTGGCTACCATGCACAGCTACACCAGATTTAACATTCTCCATTTATATACTGTAGAATCCTGGTTTAGGGATAAAAAAAAGAAACAATAAATTACTTCAGCAAGCTATATATGTGAACTCCTGAGCTGCCATTGGCAGGCCAGTCTCTATTTTGCAGCCAAATTAACGGTAGTGTACTTTCCTTTTCGGTGGTGTGTTTTCCCATTTCCTAGCCATTGTAAAAAATCATCCTCTACAATAATACAAAACAGCATAAAAATATTTTATACTGTTTTATATATATTTTATATTTTTATACTGTTTTTATTTTTGTATATTTAAAGTATTTATATAGTGCTGGTCATTTATGCAGCACTTTATATACTGTACTTTTTTCATCAATCCAATCCTTTAAGGAGCTTACAACTATGATATATATATTTTTGATATTTGATTTCATACATGCAGGTAGTGTATGCATGAAAGCAGAAGTACTGTAGGTTGTAAGCTCGCACAAGTAGGGCCCTACCCCCTTGTCTTGAATTATATAGGAACTGCACCATCTCTCTATATGTTGTAAAGTGCAGTATAAACTGTGCAAACTATATACATTCTGAATAATAATAATAATGATAAGAATAGTGCTGGGCTTTCATTTTCTGCAGTCTGAGTGTCATGGATGATTTCACACCTTTTCTTGCGCATTTTCATGTGTTTTTTTGTGCTTTAGCAACAATCATGCATTTTGATACTCAGCAGTTGTTATCAATAGGCCCTGTACCAAAAAATCAGTGCATCAAAATATTAACAACAATGTAGGTCAACGCATCACACAGGTGGAAAACAATGGCTAACCTGTTTATATGTGTTGGTGTGTGCTTAAACACATGTGTGAATGGGATCTAAAGGTTTATCTTACAATTAAAAATTAGACACAATAAATATAAAACATCTATCAATATGTAAAGCAAAAAATAATGTCAAAACTTTAGATAAAATTGACCAAATACACATACACTTTTCTTATTACATTCTTAACCACTTAAGTCCCAAGCACTGTTTTACAACAATTAGAAGTAATCTTTTGCTGCACAGCTGCATGGGGGGTTGGATTGATCATATCCAGACCTCTCATGAAGGCAAAACACGATATAAAACAAAAAAATACAAGTAAATTAATATACAATATATTGTATTCCCTCATTCCCTCCCCAGAGTAATCCCCATGTTGCAACAATAAAGTCAGATGATCTGAAATACATTTGCATTCATTGCGTAAGCATCAAATGTTCACAGAAATTAAAGCCATGTCATCTAAACTTTTAGCAATAGCAAACTTGTGAAAAAGTTGCAGTTGCTCTAATTTGTGCCCTCGTCAAACCAATTTAATTTTATCTTAAAGGGATTGTAAAGACTCGTTTTTTCACCCTAATGCATTCTATGCATTAGGGTGAAAAACCTTCTATGCTGCAGCTGCCCCAGAGCCCCCCCCCCCTTTATCTTACCTGAGTCCATCAGTTCTAGAGACGTGCACAAGACCAGGAGCTCCAGCCCCTGTCTCTGTCCTCATTGTATATATTGATAGCAGCAGGAGCCATTGGCATGGGAGCCGGGGCTGAGTCCTGCTGTCTGTGTCAATGGACGCAGCAGCAGGACTAGGGAGCTCGCCTGCATGGGTGCCCCAATGGAAAGTGGCTCTCAGTGGGGGCACCCAATGTAGAGGAGGGGCCAGAATGCTGGCAGGGCACCCCAGAAGAGGAGGGTCGGGGCTGCTCTGTGCAAAACCCTTGTACAGAGCAGGTAAGTATAGGCATGTTTGTTATTTTTATTTTTAAAAAATGTAACCTTTAAAACTCCTTTACTGTTGCACTAATAATTTATACAAACTTGTATAAATGCACAGCCATGTAGTGTCGAAAGGGTAATAAAGTTCCTCTTTTTTCCCCCAGTAAAACACATACATTCCCTTTGAGCTTTACCACTTATTATTTTAATCAAGAGACTTTATTGATTATGTTTTGAAGTGAGTATATGGGGATGCACAAATTACAAACAAAACAGCGTTTTGGGAAAAATTACATGAAAATGCTTTTATTTCAAATTTTTTAGTAGTTATTATTAAAAAAGAACTAAAAGTATAAGTGTCCAAATTTGTGACCAAACAAAAAAAAGTTGTATAATATGCTAGGGCAGACTACAAAACCTAAAAAATATAACGCATGGAACTCAGACATTGCTGAAAAATAAAAAAACTATCAGAGCCTCAAGAGGATTTATGCAGAAAGGGCATGACAATTCACATGGTTAAAGGGACACTTGTTACACTTTATCCTTGACTAGAACAAAACAAATGTTTTTCCTTGAAATGGCCATTGTCTCAAGAACTAGGACCCAGCTAAGGAGTCAAATAAACACTGTATGATGATATTGACCTCACCTCCGCTAGATTTGAATAGTTATGATGATAGAGACTATTTAGGAGACATAAAATAGCAGGATATAATGCTAGCACACGGAATTGGTTTGTTTATATCTTATTAGCCATACATGGTCAAGTCTGTCATCATCTATCATCGGCCAGAAGGAACCCAATTCTGTCTCTTTAGTCTTTTCTTTACAGGACAGAAATTTTTGTGACAGTCACTGTAGGTGCAACGTACATTCAAGCTCACTTCTAATAAAGTTCTGTGCTACCTACCTGTAATTGCTGCTGGTGAGGTTCAACTGTGCCACATCATTGGGGGAGGTCTAGTAATGTATTACTACAGTATATTTTGTTGCTTAGACAGAGTAATTCCAAATGTTTAATACTCAGTGACCTCCAATGGCAAAAAGGCATTTTTAACCAAAATATACTTTTTTTTTTTCAATATTTCCTGAAAAAAATAATAGTGAGGCTACCCCACTAACACAGTCCAACCCTCATACACTGTACATGCATTACTTCTCCATCTAGCTACAATTATTGTAAATGTTTTTCTTGTTTGAGCTGAGCTTAAGGAAAACATATAAAACCTTGTCCTTTTTGGAATAAAAGAGACCTGAACATTATACAGCGGCTGTACCATAATTGTGTCTGACATCTAGTAGCAAACATAGGAATTTCCTGTTCCCCACAAGAATCCAGCTATGAGAGAAACAACATATACTGTTATTTTAGGGCCAATATCTAATGTCAGCAGGAGTTGGAAGTTTCCATATTCTAAATCTAAATTCTTGGCAAACCATTCTAACTATTCTGAAACGGATTAGGTGGCATGTATAGCAGAGAGAGAGATATAAACCAAAACATAATCCTGTTGGAATACATATACTTGTCATACAGTAAGATATTTAGTTCCGTATTAGTCTACTTTATCGTGTGCTTTAATGAAGATATATACATATATACTGTATTGTCAAAAGTATTGAGATGCTTGCCTTTACACGCACATGGACTTTAATGGCATCCCAGTCTTAGTTTTTAGGGTTCAATATTGAGTTGCCCCACCCTTTGCAGCTATAACAGCTTCAACTCCTCTGGGAAGGCTGTCCATAAGGTTTAGGAGTGTGTCTATGGGAATGTTTGCCCATTCTTCCAGAAGCACATCTGTGAGGTCAGGCACTGATGTTGGACGAGAAGGTCTGGCTCGCAGTCTCCGCTCTAATTCCCAAAGGTGTTCTATCAGGTTGAGGGCAGGCCAGTCAAGTTCCTCCACCCCAAACTAGCTCGTTCATGTCTTTATGGACATGGATTCCATCTGCCCACAGGTTCTTCATAGAGAAATCCAAATTTCCGTAACATTTGCTATATACATTATATACTACACTTACTTTTAGTGGCAGCTATTGCTTTTAAACACTGGATGTGTTTGTAAATGACTTGTTATTAATTCTAGCTTTACATTCTCATTCGTATTTGCTGGCATTCATCCTCTGCACTTGCCTCTGGTAAATTGGCGTGAAAAATCCAAAAAATATTTACAAATGTGTGTGAATTCATGCCTAAAATTTGCCTGAAACAGTGGGAAATATATGACATAAAAATACCTGTAATGTGGATGGGACACTAGTCTCTGGGCACTTGCATAATCCTCAAGCCATCTCTCAGTATCAACGTCAACAATTAATGAAATATTTTTTCACTTTACAGATTTTTTATCACTAATTAACTTAATAGCGTGGGCAAGACAGTCTTTCACATGATTCGCAGGATTCCTAGAGGTTAGAGAAGACAGATTATTAGCAAAGCATAAGCAATGACACCATAAACCAGGAACACGGACACAACTAATCAGCAGTTCTGACCTCTATATGGCTTCTAATTTATATACATACCACACCTCGCCGTTTTCCCAATCCAAAACATTGACATTTCCGTAGATATATCAGGTCAGATTTGGAAGCTCTTGGTCCCTGGGCTCAAGCTTACAATGGCCAAATTCTTAGGGATAAATGGGCTCATTCACTTGGTGAAGCAGCTGGTGTGATTTTGAGAAGAAAATAAACATATCCTTGAAATATTTTGATTGGCAAAGTCAAAGTGCACTTCAGCACTCTAGCCAGTCGGCTGTGCCACATAGGACAATATAAGAGTGGACAACGCATATTATGAGTATAAATGTAACATACAAATACACAAACATATATACAGTTGTTTATATAACTATATACAGTACAAACTGCAATGCATCTGAGAAATGCATTAAAAAGTCAGCTCGTTCCATATGTAAATTCTTCAGATTATGTGTGACACGCAATGAAGTAAACAATTTATGCTGTGCAATTAACAAGGCATCTTCCTTTGGGTTAACCGTTTTAATCCTTTACATGGTGTGGTAGCTAAAATTCTCTTCTTATTAATGGGGAATTTGTGTTAACTTGCCCACATCTGAAAAAGTACACATGACACATTACATCAATGTATCTGTAAAATTACAATAGTAATTAGTAGTGTTAGTGGAAGATTTACTTCCTTCGCTATGTCTGTACAATTTACTACTGCCGCTGTCTACAGGTTTTATTATTGGTTATAATTTGTATAGTTTATTATATGATACAAAAATGAAATGGTTAGGTTGCAGACAGCAAATTTGGTTTATTTTTTCTTTTGGGACTCACAAAGAATTTGTGTGTAAAAGCAGTTATTATCGCAGAACTTACCTGGTAATATGAAAGACAAAGACAGATCTACAGCAGAACTTCAGGCTGGGAAAGGCTGTTAGGTTTTTATTGCTGTTAATTTCTACCTTTACAAGATTTCCCTTCACTTTTTGCTTGGGGAAAGTGAAAGTTAAAGTGGTAGTAAACTCTGCTACACCACTTATACCTACAGGTAAGGTACTGTGAGATACTGTGAATATCTCCTAAACTTGCACTGTTTAAGAAATAACGGTGCATGCGCTCTGAAGGTCCAGCATACCATGCCGGACCTTCAGAGCCCATGCCGTAAATACAGCAGGTCCCATGCACATGCGAAGGGAGTGAAGTGACCTTGCCCCCGGCCACTCATCTAACCAGAGGCTGCGAACCCGGAAGAAGGACAATGGGAAGATGTAAGCCCTCTCAGCTGTGACAGCACGGCTCTGGAGGGCATTGTTTTAAGGTAAGTCTTGCATAACGTGCTTGTATGCTATGCATATTAGCACATTATGACATTGCCTTGCAGGTAATTTTTTTCCTCCAACTGCCGTTTATTACTGCTTTAAATTACTCTATTGACAATTGCAGCCGGAACTGGTATTGTAAAAGGGGGATTTCCCATCACATCCAGTTAGGGTAACAATTGTCACACTTTAGGCAAACATCAGAGAAACCCACAATAGTGTAATTCCCTTTATTACAAATAATTAAAAACATACAAAGTGTGCACTTACATAAAAGGTGTCTACTATCGGCACTAGAAAACTCTTCCTTTCTGACCATGGGTGTGTGTTCAGCAGAAGTGGCGTCAAGAACGTGAAGCCCTGCCTGTAATAATATTATTTTGTAGAACAAAAAGATTTATGTAAATGTTTATGCGGATACAGCCTTGATGTATGATTGCATTTAGTAGTTTGTCATTCACAATTAACTGAGCTTTGTTTATTCTTTTAACTGCAGCACAAGATCTAAGCCCTTTCTCAGATCCACGATCATTTGATCGTTCCTTTTCTACTTTGCCATCTCTCTCAGAGACAAGATTCTCAGATGCTCGAGTGCACTATCCTGGAGCCATGTCTTCTGCATTTTCCTACACAGCTTCTCCCTCAACAACTGGAATAGGAGGCATTAGTGTGACAGGTATGCCTACCACAACACGTTTCCATCCCACATACCTTCCTCCACCATATCCTGGTTCATCTCAAAACCAAAGTGGACCATTCCAAGCCAATGCTTCTCCTTATCATTTATACTATGGCACATCTTCTGGATCATACCATTTCTCCATGGTTGCTGGAGAACGTTCTCCTTCACGAATGCTTTCTTCTTGCACTAGTGTGGCAGCTGGAAACAACTTGATGAATCACAACCTGGCCAACCAGAGTGATGGAGTGGATGCAGATGGAAGCCATAGTAATTCTCCCACAACTTTGGCCAGCAGCGGGAGAATGGATGAGCCTGTCTGGAGACCATACTAAGTATAGCAAAAAAATATTGAGACATCAGAAGTTACTGGAATGTGCAAAGCAGATGCCATTATAATCACTTGATGGTACATACTGTATTATAAGAGAGATATAAATGTATTAAGAACTATCACTGTATGTGCAGTTTTTTTTAGATTTATAGTGTAGCAATCTTAGTACCTATGTAAGCATTATCATCTCAAACGAAAACCACATCATTCAACAAAGTTCAGGGATATGACCAGAGTTTTGCAATACTCACTTGTTCCGCTGCCCACTTTGCTCTGTTGCAGAGTTATCATTGCCCAAAGAATCTTCTGTATCTGGATGCCTCATCCCCCTCTAGGCTCTCTGGTTCCTCCTCGACTTTTTCTTCACTACTGGAGTCAGTATTGACGTAGTACCTGGTGGAAGGAACCACAATGCTCTGTGGTGGGGACCAGGCATCCAACATAATCAACAGTGTATTACATACTGAAGACTCAGAGGTGGTGGAAAGTGAAGATAGGCAGTGCAGGCACTGCATTGATTATTTTTAGGGGGAAAGTAACATATCAAGCAGTTCAAGTGAAGCCCAATACAACAACTACTCTTAAAACTCCTCTCCCCTCCTGACATCTATACTTACTAACCTATGTAGGAAAAAAGCCCGCTCCAGTCATGTGATTACATTCCCCTGTATGAGCAGGAGGAGTAAGGATTGCTGACAATGGATGGGCCATTCAAGTCAGGAATTTATTCATGCAGACTTATACCCACACAAGTCAGTGTCTGGCGTTTGAATCCCACCACCCACTGGAACACAACCTAGAGGTTATTAGATGTCTGCTGTAATATTGGGCTAAAATGGAAACAACAAAAACTAAATTAACTAAAAAAAAAAAAAAACTGACATCTCGGGATGACAGTTTGTAACTACCTAGACTGTGCTTTTAATAAAATATCCACAAGGGCAAGTAAAAACACAGGACCATCTATAAGAGGGAAGATGCAGAACACACAGTGTAATATAGTCATCCTGTATGTAGCTGAAGTATCAGAGAAACTCAGGAAGATCCTTGGGAAATATTACACCTGTTTGTCTTTCAAGCCCACAACACTGTGCAACAGAAGTCTATGCATCTGAAAAACCCAGCTCCTCACCCTAAGCAAAGTAACTTGGTAAATGCAATTCAGTGGAAGGGATAAAGAAGAGATGTGTGCACCATGTAGACAAAATAACAACTCAACAAATTAATGGCCCATCATAGGTAGGCAAATTCTACAAGTCAAGACGTAGCGGTTTTTGAACAGCCATCCCTAAATAGAAATATGGCCATTTTACAAAATACGCTTGATTTATTAAAGGCAAATAGGCTGTTTAAATACAAGGAAAAACAAATAGCAAAGCTTTGGGGGGGGGGGGGGGGGTGAACAGTCTATGTGCCTTAGTAAATTTTCCCCAGTTTGTCTCCCCACATATTATGCTATCTGTATCCCAGAGCTTCAACAACAATTCACACCTTCAGCCATGTTAATATAAAGACCAAAACCTATGCAGACTTCCTGACACCAAGGATGGAGTTATGTAACTAGAACCTACAACCTTCACATGTTTGTGTAACTAGATCCTACAACATTCACACCTCCCACCCTGCTCTTGGACATTGAAAATCTGCCTTGACACATTCTATGGTCAAGACAGATGATGATAAATGTTGGCACTCATTAGAACTGCAGAAGTGGCTAGTATAAACTATGAAACATCTTCAACATTACAAAGCAAGTCCAAATGAATTGTATTAACTACCACCAGCTATACCATGACCTGGATAAATGAGATTCTTCATAGACATTATACTGGGAAGTAATGCCTTCAGCAAATCATGTTCATCGTGTATTCAAGCAGTGGAGAAAGTATGTGTGCTTAAGATTTTACCTGCAGAGGGAAGCACAGAAAGGACCCTTTAGCTACGTGATAGTGTTCCTTCATAGTACAACAAGCAGGCAGGTAACATAGGAAGGGGAACATTTGGACACATAAATAGAGTTCACTCTCAAGACTCCAGATGTGCTATGGTAGAAGTGTGTGAATTAAAAGTCTGGCTGAACTAAATCACAAGGATGTTGGTAGCTAATTATATCAACAGTGCACTTTACTGAACATCCTTGTCCCTGTCAAGTGCTTAAAAAGGAAACTATGACAAATACAATTCTTATCAATACAATCAATTCTTAGAATCCTGTTTTTAAAATATTTTTCAGTATTATAAAAACTATGTTAAAAAAGGGCAGTATCACGTGGCCTTATCTCCCATTCTTAGCAGTAAATAAAGATAACATATGATAATATGTAGGAAAGGAAATATATTGGAAGTCTAAAATGTCAAATAATAATTATGTCTGGTTACAATATATTAGATTTTTTCTTGATTTATTATTTGCATTAACATCGTTTTTTGGTGGAGAAAATGATGTGATCTTTTGAAACAAGGGGCCATAAAATCTTGTCCAATGTAAAAATAATTTATTCGTAACTGACATTATTGAAACTCTAAACAATCTTGTGTTAGCCTTTTATACCTTAGCAGGTAAAATCCAGCCAAAACAAAAATTTCAGTTTTGGGTAGATGCTGGTGAGCTGAATCATCAATAATTTATTGTATCTTGAGGTCTGCTACAGTAAGATTTATATATTGATACATAGGCTGATTTACTTAGGAAGTGCACAATGTTCTCTCAATAAATTCTATGAATATTTACTTTGATTGCTTAATCATGTGTTCTCTTGTATCTTTTGAGCATTATTGGATAATTTAAGTTAATATTCACACAATTTATTAAGTGAACATTCTCAGCCCCTTTAGTAAATCAATCACTTTTCCCCACCTTTGCAGTTTTTTGTTTTTTTCAACAGAATGGAGAATTCCACTTAAAGAGATGGATACCATTCTTTATCTGTGTTATATCCACAGCAGGGGATCTGGTAAATCTAGCATGACAATCTTGTTGCCCCAGTTTTTGAGTGATTCACAAAGTAGGTGGGTGACCAGTTTAAAGTGCTTTAGGCCTTTAAGAACACCATGCAAAAAAGTTGAAGAAATTAGCGTATCTGTGTTGAACATAAAAAACATTCTCATTTCAAGTGCGTTTTCATTAGTAGGTGTGAGAAAATTAATGAAGCAAAACAGACAATTCCTCTTATTTTTTTACAAGATATTCTAATTATCTATGCACATGTGGTCTAGTTCAAATAAATGGTATAAATCTAGTGTTTCTCTGTCAATACACTGTATTAAATCTATTGAATTTTTTCTATTTGTACTATACTGTAGATATTATTGAGCTTGATACAAGCCTGTGTGACTTACTTTATTTCAAAGTAATGCTAAAATGTTTTTCTTAAGAATTCTATTAATGTTATTTGCTTTGCACTATTTCTGCTTATTTTGTATATGCATTATTTTAAAGAGATGGAATGGATATTTTTTAATTTATGCATTTGTATATATACTGTATATATAAATATATATATATGAAATACTATTTTTCAAATTTATTTCATATTGCTTCGTAAAATGCAGGGACAATCATATGCATTATATATTTACAAGCTGTTTATTTATTTGTTGTGTTAAAATTATTACCTTGCATTTATCAAATGTTGTTAAGAACAAGTAAATAAATATGATTTATTGGTGTTTCATTGCAAAGTGAGTATAACATTTATAATACCCATCAAAAATCTTTTGTGTCATATAAAAGGGGAACTGTATTTCTGCACAAATGAATAAAGCATTAGGGCCTGGACTGCTTAATGCAAATTTCAGATTTACAAATGACACATTACTGTGGCAGATGATACCAAAGCTGTTGTAAGATGGCACATCAAACCTCCCTAATGCTTACTTTGTGTCAGCATAAGGTTACTCTTCAAAAGTTCTTTTCAGTCAAAATGTAAAATAATGCCTTCAGATATAGAGAGCCTACCCTCCTAATGCTTCAGGTATTTATCTAGAAACAGCTGTAGTGCACCAGCCCATCCCATTCCCACTTGTTAATCTGGTGATTTGGGAACCTTTTCTGTACCTGTTTGCAATGTGGGAAAAGCATTCCAAAATACACCCATTGGAGTCTCAATATACATTCACCAGTCATACATAAACCTACTTTGGACTTTTAAATCTGACTTGTGATACATCAACTAGAAGGAGAGGGATTTACAAAGAACAAGCTTCAGGAAGCAGACTCAAGCCACATGTAAGGAGCTAATCCACTTTGATTTACAGATTAAGGTAAAATGAGAAGGATTTCTGACTTTAACACATTTGTAGGGTTTCCGTGAAGGCATTGATGATATCACTATGGCATAGATGTTCTCCTTAATTTCTTTTGTGTCCTTATTTCATGTAGTAATTATTTATAAAATATGTTCTAAAATGATTATGTCACCAAAGCACAGTTAGCACAGTTTAATTACTCTTTCCTTTGCACCTATTTCATTTAGTTCATATACTGCCTGTCTAACTACAAACTGTGGAGATACTTTGACTTTGTACATTAACTGAATATATTTTAGTTCAATGCTTGCGTTGTTGTTTCAGTTTAATGGGCTGAATGCATCTGGGTTTTTAGATGATTTTCAACGACACCAGATACTGACATAAGTAGAGACAAAGACATGTATGTTTACCAATGGACATAAAAACATTCATCAACTATCATAATTATTGGCCTCTTTTTACTTTATATGCTTGGTCCACCAAAAGCCAAGGAGAAGAGCTTTCCATGCCCTCTGAAGTCTTGAGAGCTGGCAACCTAAATAAGACTTTTTTTTTTACTTTCATACAGATTGAATGAATGATTTACTTCTATTTTGGGATCTCAAAAAGGTTGCGGTTTCCAAAAATGTAAAAAAAAGATTAACACCTATGGACAAAAATGTTGGTTCTGAATAAAACCCAGAAAAATATTCTATGGATCCAGGAACCATTTTGGGATCTCAAAATTCCCAAGTATTTCCCTGTGGTACATACCGCATTCATCAAAGGTATAGTCAGCTTTTTCAAACTAATAGAGCAGTGTGTCTGTAAAGCCAGAATGTGAAAGTAGTGCCATTAGATGAACATTGAAGTCATTGGGCTGGTCAAACAGTATTATACAACAGGTTTTACCATATTATACAATACAATTATTTTATCTGTATCTACTGTATTTATTAGGAACTTTTCTATAAAATAGAAAAAAAAATAGAATGCACAGAGTGTCTTTAAACTAATATCAGGGTACAAAGAATCAACCGGAAATATTGATGATGTAAATTTCAGTTTTGTCTCAGCTTTGAAACAAAAATGTACATATTGATTGTTAATTATTAAATGATTAAATAAATGTAAAAAGGCATTGTACGTGAAATAAATGTGATGTTAAAATCAATGCATTTGCATAATTTCTTACGATAATGTCATCATACTTAGAAAAGGTTGCATGTAAAATTAAAAAAATAATATATAGAATAAATATAAAACTAAATAAAAACAAGGCCACTTGTAGATGTGTTGTTTTTAGTTCAATATCTCCATTCTTCTGCACTGTCCCTTGGTTATCTTGCCTCCAAAAATGTACTGTGTTTGGAATATGAATTTCTTTTGGTTGTATTTGATCACCTCTGCAGTTTTTATCTTTTGCACTATAAAAAAAAAAAAGAGTGATCATTTTGAAAAAAAAAAACTGTATTTTTTACTTTCTGCTATAAAACATACCCAATAAAAATATGTAAAAAAATCTAATTTCTTCATCAATTTGAGCCAATATGTATTCTGCTACATATTTTTGCTAAAAAAAAATCCCAATTAGCTTATATTGATTGATTTGGGCAAAAGTTATCATGTCTACAAACTATAGAATATTTTTATTTTATTTTTATTTTTACTAGTAATAGAGGCAATCAGTGTTTTTTAACGGGACTGTGATGGACAAATCTGACACTAAGTGACACTTTTTGGGGACCAGTGACACCAATGCAATGATCAATGATTAAAAAAAATGCTCACTCACTGTATAAATGACACAGGCAGGGAAGGGGTTAACACTAAGGGCGCTCAAAGGGTTAAGTGTGCTCCTAGGGAGTGCTTTCTAAGTGTGTGGGGGATGAACTGACTCGAGGAAGAGACATCTGTGTTCCTGATTAGCAGGAACACAAGATCTCTCTCTTTCTGTCTGATAGAGTGAATATCTGCCTTGTTTACATAGCCAGACTGCCGTTCTGGCTCTCCTCTGAATGATCATGGGTGGTGGGCACAGGCCCCAGACTCGGAAGTCGCAAACAACGTACAGATACGTTGTTTCGTGCAGCCAGGGCTGGTGCAAGACTATTTTGCACCCTAGGCGAGATCGACTACTTGCGCCCCCCCCTAAAAAAAACTCCTGGTGGAGGGATGGAGCCAGGTGGACAGGAGAGGGGGGTGCAGCCAGGTGGAGGGAGGATGGAGCCATGTGGTCAGAAGTGGGGGTCAGCCAGGTAAGGAGATGGAGCTAGGTGGATGGGAGAGGGGGGTGCAGTCAGGTGGAAAGGAGGGGGTGCAGCCAGGTAGACAGGGGGGGTGCAGACAGGTGGCGGAAAGGAGCCAGTTGGACAGGAGAGGAGGTGCAGCCAGGTGGAGGGAGGCTATAGCCAGGTGGTCAGGAGAGGGGGGCAGCCAGGTGGAGGGAGGATGGAGCCAGGTGGACAGGAGGGGGGGTTCAGACAGGTGGAGGAATGGAGCCAGTTGGACAGAAGAGGAGGTGCAGCCAGGTGGAGGGAGGCTATAGCCAGGTGGACAGGAGAGGAGGACAGCCAGGTGGACAGGAGGGAGGGTGTAGCCAGGTGAAGGGATGGAGCCAGGTGGACAGGAGGGGGGTATAGCCAGGAGGAGGGATGGAGTCAGGTAGATAGGAGGGGGTGTAGCCAGGTAGAGGAATGGAGCCAGGTGGATAGGAGGGGGGTGGAGCCAGGTGGAAGGATGGAGCCAGGTGGATAGGGGGGTGTAGCCAGGTGGACAGGAGAGGGGGTGCAGCCAGGTGGAGGGAGGATGGAGCCAGGTGGACAGGAGAGAGGGGTGCAGCCAGGATGGAGGGGTCAGCCAGATAAGGAGATGGAGCCAGGTGGACGGGAGAGGGTGGGTGCAGCCAGGTGGAAAGGAGAGGGTGCAGCCAGGTGGACAGGAGGGGAGGTGCAGACAGGTGGAGGAATTGAGCCAGGCGGACAGGAGAGGAGGTGCAGCCAGGTGGAGGGAGGCTATAGCCAGGTGGACAGGAGAGGGGGCAGCCAGGTGGACAGGAGAGGGGGATGTAGCCAAGTGAAGGTATGGAGCCAGGTGGACAGGAGGGGGGTGTAGGCAGGAGGAGGGATGGAGCCAAGTGGATAAGAGGGGGGGGTGGAGCCAGGTGGACAGGAGGGGGGGTGTAGGCAGGAGGAGGGATGGAGCCAGGTGGATAAGAGGGGGGGGTGTGGAGCCAGGTGGACAGGAGGGGGGTGTAAGCAGGAGGAGGGATGAAGCCAGGTGGATTCAGTCACACACACCAGTGAAAAATGTCTGACTGGAAGCCTTCATTCCCAGCAGCACTTCCCCCACCACCTAACAAGTTCTTACCTTGGGGCACTTCTTTTCAGCTCCGTCCACATGGCAGCGGGCAGCAGTCGATTTGTCACAAGTCCCGGGATTAGGAGATGGGGTTTCCTACAGGCTGCGAGTCATAGCTCATGCACGGGAGACCTCCTCCAGCTCATCCCCATCCGATCAGCTGATTGTTTGGTTCCACCCCCGGGCTCCGGCTGACGACCGCGGAGAGGTTGGGTAAGCAGGGCGGGCTGCAGGACCAGCGTGTGTCCTATGGCCAGTCCATCCGGCTGTCCCTGTGCACAATGCCGCTCGCCCTGCTCCTCCAATGGCTGCACATCACCCAGGGAGGGAGGCGGGGCGGGGAGGGCAGAGAGCTTACACCCACGGCTGCTGGACATTGGTATGGTTGGCTCTGGGGGAGGGGGGGAACTGCCTCTTCCTACTCGCCGAGTGACTCTGCAGCCAGCCAGATGGAGCTGCGGGAGCCACCTCCCACTATATTCGGCACCGCACCAGCCAACACCCGCCAGTCCTCTTGAGGGGACCCAGCGGCTGTGGCTGCGCCCCTAGGCGGCAGTGCGCCTAGGGGGAGCGCCGGCCCTGCGTGCAGCCAGGCCACCCTGCCACAGTATATGTGCGGCGGGCGGTCCAGAAGTAGTTAAAGTTGTACTAATGTCTGAGTGTTTTTTTACCTTAATGTATTCTCTCCATTAAGATACCCTCCCCCCCCCCCACCACCATCTAAACTTACCAGGCTCCATATCACTTCAGCACTGCCTTTAGTAAATACACCCCAGTGCCTTCTTAGCACCTGGCTTGCTAAAAAGGCCCCTTGGAGCAGAGAGAAGCCAATCAAAAGAGCAAAAGAGGGTGCTTTTTGTGAAATATCATAACCACTTTTTTATTTTAAAAAAATAGACTTTAGTATCACTTTAATTTACTAAATGTAAGCCCCAAATAGATGACATATAAATTGCTAAAACAATTACCATAGATTTTTCTGTTATAAAATACAGTGTTATGAAAATGTATTTGCCCCTTCCTGATTTTTTATTTTTTTGGATATCTGTCACACTTAAATTATTAAGATCATCAAAAAAAATGTAATATTGCACAAAGATGGCCCTAGTGAATACAAAATGCAGTTTTTAAATGATGATTTCATCTATTAAGGGAAAAACATTGTACAAACCTTCCTGGTCATATGTGAAAAAGTAATTACACCCTAAACCTAAGTCTTTCACATCGCTGTGGAGGAATCTTGGCCCCCTCTTCTTTGCAGAATTGTTTTAACTCATAACATTGGAGGGTTCTCGAGCATAAACTGTCTGTTTAAGGCCACAGCATCTCAAACGGATTTAAGCCCGGACTTTGATTAGGCCACTCCAAAACCTTAAAGGGGTTGTAAAGGTGAAAAAACACCTGGCAGTAACCGCCACCCACCCCCCCCCCCCCCCGTTTTACTTATCTGAGCCCCTTAATTTCCTTGGTGGGGACATGCTGTCCCTCTCTTCATGGGGTCCTGGCTCTTGATTGGATAGATTAATAGCAACGCAGCCATTGGCTCCCGCTGCTGTCAATCAAATCCAATGACGCAGGCATTGGGGGTGGGGCCGTGTCCGGAATTTATGTTTGTGGACGCAAATGTTGGACTCGGGAGCGTGCCCGCAAGGTAACCCCCTCGGGAGAGTGCTTCTCCTAGAGAGTTATCTGATGCGGGAGGAGCCGCGAGAGCCGCAGGGTTTCCACGCATACTAGCTCATTATGAAATACCTTAGATCGAAGCTCCAGTATTGCAACTGGTCCATGCCGATCGAGCTGACATCTTGCCCTCTGCGTTTTTTCAGAGTTTATTTGTATGGGAGTCTTCTTCCCGGCAAGGTCCGGCAGCATCTGCTGGACCTTCAGCCGGGCATTCAGAGCGCATGTGCCACTGACGTCAGCGGCTGCATGCAAAGGGAATATCTCCTAAACCTGTACAGTTTAGGAGATATTCCCTTTGCATGCAGCCGCTGACGCTAATTTTACCTACAGGTAAGCCTTATTATAGGCTTACCTGTAAATAAAAATTACAAATTAGGGTATACAACTACTTTAAATCAGCTTTCCAAAAAAATTTAGTTCATCACAGTTCATTCATGATTTAGCAAAGGGGGGGATTACTTTTTCCCATAGGGCCAGGTAGGTTTGGACAGCTTGTTTACCTTAATAAATTAAATTATTGTTTAAAAACTGCATGTTGTATTTACTTGCATTATCTTTGTGTAATATTATCATTTGTTTGGTGACTTGAATCATCTAACATGCAAAAAAAAAAAAAAAAACAGGAAGGGGCAAATACTGTTTCACAGCACTATAAATGTTTTTTACCTCTTTTTTATCCTTGATTGGACCTCCTGCAGCCTCCTTGAAGCACCCTTCTTTCTGCATGTGTGCGCTCTAGAGATAGTTGTATGACATTTCTCAGGGCGGATTTCCTAATGGCAACAAAGTCTGTGGAATGTATATGGGTACAGTCATATATTGCCCTCATCAAATGCCAGTGTGACAGGATGACAATAGAGTGGTACAACTGGGAAACAGGGACAGGAACTATCACCCTAAAACAGGAAGCACCTGAACAGGGATTTTCATGGCAGGATCAGCAGGTATTATTTCAATGAACCCTCTGGCAATAAAAATATTGATTTCTCTCCTTTGTTATGGACATATATACGCTTATGAAATTTTTATGTAAGTGTTTAATTAAACAAATGTATTCTATCAAATCAAATATATCTATCTTGACAAACTAACACTGTAAACTGGCTATAGCTGGCTGTAGACATGCATGCTAAATGTAAGTGGAAATATGAATATAGCTTTAATTTCTAACACATACAGGCGGTCCCCGAGTTACAAACATCTGACTTACAAACGATTCCTACTTACAAACAGAGGGAGACAACAGGAAGTGAGAGGAAATCTACCCCTAGGAAGGGAAATTCACTCCTGTAAGAGTTGTCATGGGAAAAAAGTGTCTCCACTGAAGCTTTATCACAAAAACAAATGTTACAGGAGTCCCGAGAAGAGGACCCGAGAAGAAGGGGAAGAAGGAGAAGGGTACCCGAGAAGACTAGGATCTGGGTTGCTCTGTGCAAAATCAACTGCACAGAGGAGGTAAGTATAACATGTTTGTTTTTTTTTTTTTTTTTAAAGTGAGCCTTTACAATTTCTTTAACCCTTCCCAAAAAGCTTAAAATTTTTTTTTCAGCTGGAGCTATACTTAAAAAATTTACCTGTTCCGACTTACATGCAAATTCAACTTAAGAACAAACCTACTGAACCTATCTTGTTTGTAACCCGGGGACTGTCTGTACATGTTTATGTTATTGAGTAGAAAGTACATGCAGCCTTCATTAGAGCTGGTTTATCTTCTTTTTATTCTTCTTCTTCTAAACCGTCCTGTTGCTTTTACTTTCAAAGTCTATCAACTGGCAAACTCTACAACTTCCCATAGACATGAAAATGCCACAAGATTTTTTACACAAGCCTTTAAGTGCCATGTAGGCAGGTCCCATGTTACAAAGTTCCATTTTGGTCCCATTAGAACAGGTATCGCACAAGCATTTATTGTATTCATCATACAGCATCAAAACTTTCTGTAGCTTTTCAATTAGAATAGTTTCTGTAAGTACAAACATTAATCCATACCCCCTTAACAATATATCTATCATCACTTTTGGATTGAACAGACCTATTAGTATGTTTTTAAAGGACTGTTGAAGAAAACCTAGAAAACACTTAGGGGCATATTTATTAAGCAGTGAAAGTGACTTTTACTCTGTGGCATAACTAGGGGGTGTGGCCCGCACTGGGCCCCACAACTTTGTGGGAGTCTGTACTTGGGGGCCTGTGTTTGGGGGATCAGGCTGCACTGGGGATGTCAGTCTCTGTTGGAGTGGTTGGTTTGTGCTGGGGGTGTCAATATGTACTGAGGAATTAGTATTGGATGGATCGGTTTGTGCTGGGAGGGTCAATATGTACTGAGGAATTTTTATTGGAGGGATCGGTCTATGCTGGGGGGGGCAGCCAGCACTAGGGATGTTGGTCTGTGTTGGGGGATTGGTCTGAGCTGGGGGGAGGGATCCATTGGTACTGAGGGGTTTGTGCTGGGAGGGGTCAGTCTGTACTGGGACCAAACACCAATCGCTCTTTAGAGATCAAGGCTAGTGTGAACAAGCCCTTATGCCGTGTACACCCGGTCAGGCTTTCTGGCGGAAAAAGTCAGACGGAATAATTTCATCAGATATTCCGATTGTGTCTTTGCAAAATCAAGATTTTTTTTACTTTTTTTTTTCACAAAATTGTCATATTATCAGTTTATTTCTCACACACAGCATATGCATACCACAAATTACACCCCAAAACCCATTCTGCTATTACTCCCGAGTACAGCGATACCACATGTGTGAGACTTTTACACAGTGTGGCCACATACAGAGGCCCAACATGCAGGGAGCGCCATCAAGCGTTCTGGAGCACCCAGGACAATTCTGACATTTCTCTCCTACATGTAAAAATCATCATTTATTTGCTAGAAAATTACATAGAACCCCAAAACATTATATATGTTTTTTTAGCAAACAACCTGGAGAATACAATGGTGGTCGTTGCAACTTTTTATCTCGCACGGTATTTGCGCAGCAAATTTTCGAATGCTTTTTTTTGGAAAAAAAACTGTTTTGTGCTTAAAAAAAAAAACACAGTAAAGTTAGCCCAATTTTTGCATAATGTGAAAGATGAAGTTACGCCGAGTAAATAGATACATGTCACTCTTCAAAATTTCACAGGGTTGTGGAATGGCACCAAATGTCGCTACTTAAAAATCCCCATAGGCGACGCTTTAAATTTTTTTTACTGTTTACATGTTTTGAGTTGCAGAGGAGGTCTAGGGCTAGAATTATTGCTCTCGCTCTAACGTTCGCAGTGATACCTCACATGTGTGGTTTGGACACCGTTTTCATATGCGGGCGGGACTTACGTATGCGTTTGCTTCTGCATGCGAGCACATGGGGACAGGGGCGCTTTAAAAAAAAAAAAATGTATTGTTCATTTTACTTTATTTATTTTAGTTTGACATTTTTTTCCCCAAAAATACATTTTTTGATCACTTTTATTCCTATTACAAGGAATGTAAACATCCCTTGTAATAGGAATATGGCATGACAGGTCCTCTTTACAGTGAGATATGGGGTCAATAAGACCCCGCATCTCACCTCTAAGCTGGGAAGCCTGAAATAAAAAAAATAAAAAAAAGATTCTGGTTTGATCGTATTGGCGAGTCGGTAGAAGCACCGGAGGGTGGCGGGAGGGGGGATGTCTATGGCTGGGTATTGCAGGGTATCACTGAGTATGGCTGGGTATCTCCGGGTATGGCAATTTATGGAAGGGTATTGCAGAGTATTGGCAGGGTATTGCAGAGTATTGGCTGGAATTGTACTGCAGAGTATTGGCGGGTACTGCAGAGTATTGGCGGGTATTGCAGAGTATTGGGGGGTATTGCAGAGTATTAGCTGGTATTGCAGAGTATTGGTGGGTATTGCAGATTATTGGCGGGTATTGCAGAGTATTAGCTTGTATTGCAGAGTATTGGCGGGTATTGCAGAGTATTAGCTGGTATTGCAGAGTATTGGCGGGTATTGCAGAGTATTAGCTGGTATTGCAGAGTATTGGTGGGTATTGCAGAGTATTAGCTGGTATTGCAGAGTATTGGTGGGTATTGCAGAGTATTAGCTGGTATTGCAGAGTATTGGCCGGTATTGCAGAGTATTGGCGGGTATTGCATAGTATTGGCGGGTATTGCAGAGTATTGGTGGGTATTGCAGGGTATTAGCTGGCATTGTAGAGTATTGGTGGGTATTGCAGAGTATTAGCTGGTATTGCAGAGTATTGGCGGGTATTGCAGAGTAGTAGCTGGTATTGCAGAGTATTGGCGGGTATTGCAGAGTAGTAGCTGGTATTGCAGAGTATTAGCTGGTATTGCAGAGTATTGGCGGGTATTGCAGAGTAGTAGCTGGTATTGCAGAGTATTGGTGGGTATTGCAGAGTATTAGCTGGTATTGCAGAGTATTGGTGGGTATTGCAGAGTATTAGCTGGTATTGCAGAGTATTGGTGGGTATTGCAGAGTATTAGCTGGTATTGCAGAGTATTGGCCGGTATTGTAAAGTATTGGCTGGTATTGCAGAGTATTGGCGGGTATTGCATAGTATTGGCGGGTATTGCAGAGTATTGGTGGGTATTGCAGGGTATTAGCTGGCATTGTAGAGTATTAGCTGGCATTGCAGAGTATTGGCTGGTATTGCAGAGTATTGGCAGGGAATTGAGGGGTTAAATTTTGGTGAGCAGCGATGTGGGCACTGCAGATGCAGCCCACATCGCTGCTGACACGATCTCTTCCCCCTCCGCTGTACCGATCGGTACAGAGAGGGGGAGGGAGGAACCGGCTTGTTTACAAGTGATCACGCCATCATTTGACGGATCGATCACGTGGTAAACGGCCGTGATGAGCGGCCGTTTACCGTGATCCGTGATGTGTTGGGTCCTGTGGACACGGCGGTCACGGATGCTCTCGAGTGCGCACCCCATGGGGGCGCACGAGAGCGGAATTCTGGGAGGACGTCATATGACGGCCTCCCAGAGTTAAACAACCGCCCTGTAGCCGTCATTCGGCTATGGGCCGGTTGTTAAGTGGTTAAATCTTTCCAACGGAATAAATTTCTATCTGGAAAACCGTTCGTCTATATGCTGTTCGGACAGACCAAAAACGACGCAAGGGCAGCTATTGGCTACTGGTTATTGAACTTCCTTTTTCTAGTCCCGTCGTACATGTTGTACATCACCATGTTCTAAACTATCGGACTTTGGTGTGATCGTGTGTAGGCAAGTATGTTTTAGCGGATAAGAGTTTATTCTGACAGAAAAAACGGTCCTGTGTACGTGGCATTACACTGTTGCTTGTGGTACATTCATGAAAGCTTTTTTATGTGGGTAAAATGACTGTGGTATGTATGTGGTAAGTATAGGAGGAGTAGGCTCAGGTTTTATTTAACTATGCCCCTTAAAGCCCCTCTCACCGTTATAACAATTTGACCATGCCTACAATTACTATTATTATTATACAGGATTTACATAGTGCCAACAGTTTACGCAGTGCTTTGCGAAATGAAAGCAGACAGTATAGTTATAATACAATTCAACACAAGAGGAATCAGAGGGCCCTGCTTGTTAGAGCTTACAATCTAAGAGGGAGGTTCAAGTGATACAAAAGGTAATAATGGTGGGGGATGAGCTGATGGAGAAAATAAAAGTACAGTTTATCAGATGCAGGGTAGACGTCTCTGGATTTTTGGGGATCACCTAAAGGTGGATAGAGTAGTAAATAGCCAGATAGATTGGGGCAAGGTGTTCCAGAGAAGAGGTTTTGGAGAAGTCCTGGAGGCTAGCATGGGAGAGGGTGATGAGGGAACTAGAGAGCAGGAGGTCTTGTAAGGGCCAAAAAGAAGTGTTTGGTTAGTATTTTGAGAAAAGATTAGTGATGTAGCTAGGCTAGTGATGTAGGGGCAGAGTTGTTAATGGCTTTGTAGGATGTTGCTAGCATTTTGAATTTTAGTTGTTGGGTGAGCGGAAGCCAATGGAGACTTTTCACTATATCAATTTCTACCAATTCTTCATCAGTTTGGAGGGTGGGGGGGGGGGGTGTTGTAAAAAATGAGTGACCTTGGGTGCCAGATGTGCTAGACACACCACCGCTTTCATCAAACACCATGCTGCCTTGTAAGACTAGTTTCCCACCACTGTGTGTCCTGCATGCTGTGATTTCACAGGCATAGCTGCCCATTCATTTGTATAGGCTGCTGTACCTTTGTTTCCTGCAGGGGAAAAGTCCTGACCAGTCCTACGGCAGCCACACAGAACCACATGATTTACATGCACCTCTGCACCCACAATAGTGTAAACCTAAGAAAGAATGTAATAACATGTAATTATATCTTGTTATGTTATGTCTTGTAGAAATAGAAATGTACATAAATTGAAAAGTATAACACACACACACATATAAATGTATTCAAGAAACGAATACGGTTTCTTGGGAAAGCTCCAAAGTCGACTTTATCTTTCAGTACATTTTACACATATGCAGTACACACACAAATCTTTCCTCTGATAGCTATCCACATGTTGTCCCACAAAGCCCTATAATTAACAATGTTACAAAAGAAACACAAGGCTTGTTTTTAGGTATTTATGGCATATTAGAGATAATTATATCAGGAACGATATCAATCAGAGAGCAAAGCATGGATATATTTCAGGCCAAGTTGCAAAGCTATTCATGTATAAGTGCTGCTCTACCATAGGGCATCTGGAACCCATATGAAGGAAACAGTGGAGTCTAGTGAAAACCTGAAGAGTATTAGAAAGGCAAAGGAAACGGAAGAGAATATAAATGAATCAACAGGAGAAATAGAGATTAACGCATGCAATTTCATTCAAAGGCTATCACCAATGGGTCCATGTTGTTTTTTGTTAGGAGTAACATAACTCAGTTAAAACCATAGTTGCTTTAATGACTTAGAATATCAAACCTTAGCATACCTTTTTAGAATTTGCTAAAATATACAAAACATATATTAACCCTTTCGCTGCCAGAGCCGTTTTCGCGTTTTTTTTTTTTTATTTTTTTGTACACGTTTCAGAAATTATTTTAAGCATTCTCCTATGCGATGTATTTTAGGTGACAGATTCTCTTTATTGAAATCTAAAAGACCCTGCATGTCTTCCCTGTACTCCACTGAATGTTTTGCAATGCAGATCGCATTGCAAAACATACTTTCTCAGCAAATCGAGCCAGGGACACAGAGAGCTTGACCCGGAAGTGAAGTCAGACACGTTGCTTTACAAGTCACAAGAAGAAGGAAAGGAGAAGAGCGTACACACATCTGCTCTCCTTCCCTTCCTGCCAGCACCCGCCATGGAGATCCCGGGTGTGCCAATGGGGAAGCAGAGCCCGATAAGCATGGCGTGGCATGGCATGGCGGCGGGGGGTTGTGTGCCGGTAACAGGGGAGAGCCATCGGGCGGCAGCAGAGCTGCCCAAATGCTCTCATCTGACAGGCAGGAGTCTGCCTGCCAGTTTCACACACAATCCCAGTGGCTGCAACCACCAGATTATGTGTAATACCCACCGCCAGGGCCGCCATCAGAGGGTTACAGCCCATACACATGTGAGGGACCCCAACGTCTGGACAGGGCCGGCTGACTGCCAGGGATATGAGAAGGCAGGGTCAGGTGCAGAATAGCTCCGTGGATGCTCCTGTATGTGGTTTAGTGTCAGAGGGCTGTTGCTCTGTCATGAGCTGACGTTGGGATCTTTGCTGCCACCTTTGGCCATTTCCTGCATGTGCATCCCTCTGCATGTGGAAACAAGAGCTTGGACTAGGAATGCCACAAGTAAGGGCGGCTGTGTGTGTGACTGTGTACATGCCGTGTGTGTACATGTCTCTGTGTGTGTACGTCTCTGTGTGTGTACATGCCTGTGTGTGTACATGCCTCTGTGTGTGTGTACATGCCTGTGTGTATGTACATGCTTGTCATATACACACATGTGAGTGGTGCTTGCTAGGAGTGTACAGGTATGAGGGGGCTGAGAGCGTACAGGTATGAGGGGGGCTGAGAGCATACAGGTATGAGGGGGCTGAGAGCGTACAGGTGTGAGGGGGCTGAGAGGGTACAGGCATGAGGGGGCTGAGAGAGTACAGGTGTGAGGGGGATGAGAGTGTACAGGTATGAGGGGGCTCAGAGCATACAGGTATGAGGGGGTTGAGAGCATACAGGTGTGAGAGGGGCTGAGAGCGTACAGGTGTGAAGGGGGCTGAGAGCATACAGGTATGAGGGGGCTGAGAGCATACAGGTATGAGGGGGCTGAGAGTGTACAGGTATGAGGGAGGCTGAGAGCGTACAGGTGTGAGGGGGCCTGAGAGCGTACAGGTATGAGGGGGCTGAAAGCGTACAGGTTTGAGGGGGCTGAAAGCGTACAGGTTTGAGGGGGCTCAGAGCATACATGTATGAGGGAGCTGAGAGCGTACAGGTATGAGGGGGCTGAGAGCATACAAGTATGAGAGGGGCTGAGAGCGTACAGGTGTGAGAGGGGCTGAGAGCGTACAGGTATGACGGGGCTGAGAGCGTACAGGTAAGAGGGGGCTGAGAGTGTACAGGTATGAGGGGGCTGAGAGCGTACAGGTATGAGGGGGGCTTAGAGCGTACAGGTGTGAGGGGGCTGAGAGCATACAGATGTGAGGGGGCTCAGAGTGTACAGGTGTGAGAGGGGCTGAGGCACTGAAGGACTTGGTGGGATGGCTAGTGTGCAGATTCGGTGGGACGGCCAGTGGGTGGGACCCTGGGGAATGCTGGTGGTCAGGCTCGGGGGGGGGGGGCCCAGGCCTAAATCTGTGTAAGAGGCCCCACAATTTCTGATGGCTGCCCTGCCCACCGCCATTAGGTCCATACAACACATCTCAATTCACATTAACTATTTTTAATCCTTATGCTGTTAGCATTACTAAGTATAAAGGAAGGTATATTGGTGGTGCAGGGGGTGCGGCCCACGCCTGGGTGACAACCGCAGATGGGTGACACCATCCCTTTTCAGTTGGAACGTGCTAGCCCTGAGTGAGTCTGCTCAGTCTCACTCTCACTGCTGATGTGGCTGCTCCTGTCACAAACCCGCCACCTGGAGAGTGAGAGTCTAAGCAAGCAACTCTCCAGGCGGCTGCACGTGGAATCCTCCTCTGCCCACCACCCCGGTGCATAATGGGGGTCTGTACTGATGAAGGGGGGTGGTTTGTCCTGAGGTGTCTGTACTGAAGAAGGGGGGTGGTTTGCCCTGAGGGGGTCTGTACTTGCGAGGGGGGGGGGGTGATTTGTCCTGAGGTGTTCTGTACTGATGAAGGAGGGTGGTTTGTCCTGAGGGGGGTCTGTACTGATGAAGGGGGGTGGTTTGTCCTGAGGGAGATCTGTACTGATGAAGGGGGTGGTTTGTCCTGAGGGGATCTGTACTGATGAAGGGGATGATATGTCCCGAGGGTGGTCTGTACTGATGGAGGGGGGTGGTTTGTCCTGAGGGGGGTCTGTACTGATGACGGGGGTTGGTTTTTCCTGAGGGGGTCTGTACTGATGAAGGGAGTGGTTTGTCCTGAGGGAGGTCTGTACTGATTAAAGGGGGTGGTTTGTCATGAGGGGGGTCTGTACTGATGAAGGGGGTGGTTTGTACTGGGGGGTCTGTACTGATGGAGGGTGGTGGTTTGTCCTAACGGAGGGTCTGTACTGACAGAGGGGGTTGCCTGAACTGTGGAAGGTCTGTACTGATGGAGGGGGTGGTCTGTACTGGGGGAAGGGGGGGTCTGTACTGATGAAGGGGGAAGTTTTGTCCTGATGGGGGTCTGTACTGATGAAGGGGGTGGTTTGTCCTGAGGGGGGTCTATACTGATGAAAGGGGGTGGTTTGTCCTGAGGGTGGTCTGTACTGATGAAAGGGGGTGGTTTGTCATGAGGGGGGTCTGTACTGAAGGGGGTCTGTGCTGATGGAGGGGGGTGGTTTATCTTAAGGGAGCGTCTGTACTGACCGAGGGGGTGGTTTGTCCTAAGGGAGGGTCTGTACTGACAGAGGGGGTGGTTTGTACTGAGGGGGGTGGTCTGTACTGGGGTAGGTCTGTACTGATGGAAGGGGGAGCCTGTACTGCTGGAGGGGGGCCTGTACTGATGGAGGGGGAGCTGTACTGATGAAAGGGGTGGTTTGTACTGGGGGTCTGTACTGATGGAGGGGGGTGGTTTGTCCTAAGGGAGGGTCTGTACTGACAGAGGGGGTCATTTGTACTGAGGGGGGGTGGCCTGAACTGGGGAAGGTCTGTACTGATGGAGGGGGTGGTCTGTACTGAGGGAAGGGGGGGTCTGTACTGATGAAGGGGGATGGTTTGTCCTGAGGGGGGTCTGTACTGATGAAGGGGTGGTTTGTCCTGAGGGGGGTCTGTACTGATGAAAGGGGGTGGTTTGTCCTGAGGGGATCTGTACTGATGAAGGGGGATGATTTGTCCCGAGGGTGGTCTGTACTGATGGAGGGGGGTGGTTTGTCCTGAGGGGGGTCTGTACTGATGAAGGGGGATGGTTTGTCCTGAGGGAGTCTGTACTGATGAAGGGAGTGTTTTGTCCTGAGGGAGGTCTGTAACTGATGAAAGGAGGTGGTTTGTCATGGGGGGGTCTGTACTGATGAAGGGGGTGGTTTGTACTGGGGGGTCTGTACTGATGGAGGTGGGTAGTTTGTCCTAAGGGAGGGTCTGTACTGACAGAGGGGGTCGTTTGTACTGAGGGGGGTGGCCTGAACTGGGGAAGGTCTGTACTGATGGAGGGGGTGGTCTGTACTGAGGGAAGGGGGGGTCTGTACTGATGAAGGGGGATGGTTTGTCCTGAGGGGGGTCTGTACTGATGAAGGGGGTGGTTTGTCCTGAGGGGAGTCTGTACTGATGAAAGGGGGTGGTTTGTCCTGAGGGGGGTCTGTACTGATGAAAGGGGTGGTTTGTCATGAGGGGGGTCTGTACTGATGAAGGGGGGTGGTTTGTACTGAGGGGGGTCTGTACTGATGGAGGGGGGTGGTTTGTCTTAAGGGAGTGTCTGTACTGACGGACGGGGTGGTTTGTCCTAAGGGAGGGTCTGTACTGACGGAGGGGGTGGTATGTACTGAGGGGGTGGTCTGTACTGGGGAAGGTCTGTACTGATGGAAGGGGGAGCTTGTACTGCTGGAGTAGGGCCTGTACTGATGGAGGGGGAGCTGTATTGAGGGGACCCGGATGCTAGTAGGGTTGCGAGGAGTCCCGCAGCCTAGTCAGTGTGGAGCGTAGGGATGAGCCAAACACCCCCCAGTTCAGTTTGCATCAGAACATGCGAACAGGCAATAAATTAGTTTGAACATCCGAACACCGTTAAAGTCTATGGGACTCGACATAAAAAAATCTAAAGTGATAATTTTAAAGGCTTATATGCAAGTTATTGTCATAAAAAGTGTTTGGGGACCTGGGTCCTGCCCCAGGGGACATGTATCAATGCAAAAAAAAGTTTTAAAAACGGCCATTTTTTCAGGAGCAGTGATTTTAAAGTAAAACAATAAAAGTGAAATATTCCTTTAAATTTCGTACCTAGGGGGTGTGTATAGTATGCCTGTAAAGTAGCCCTTGTTTCCCGTGCTTAGAACTGTCCCTTCACAAAGTGTCTTTTCTGAAGGAAAAAAAGTAATTTAAAAGCACTCGTGGCTATAATGAATTTTCGGCTCCCAGTAATACAGAGAACAGTCATTGATCAAAAAAAAAAATGTGTGGGGGTCCCCCCAAATTCAATTACCAGGCCCTTGAGGTCTGGTATGGATATTAACCACTTAACAACCGCCCTATAGCCGAATGACGGCTACAGGGCGGTTTCTTAACTCTGGGAGGCCGTCATATGATGTCCTCCCAGAATTCCGCTCTCGCGCACCCCCCTGGGGCGCGCACTCGAGAGCATCCGTGACCGACGTGTCCACAGGACCCGGCGCATCACGGATCACGGTAAACGGCCGCTCATAGCGGATAGCTCATCACGGTTCCTCCCTCCCCCTCTCTGTACCGATCGGAACAGCGGAGGGGGAAGAGATCGGTGTCAGCAGCGCTGTGGGCTGCATCTGCAGTGCCCACATCGCTGCTCACCGAAAATGAACCCCTCAATTCCCTGCCAACACTCTGCAACACTCTGCAACACTCTGCAACACTCTGCAACACTCTGCAACACTCTGCAACACTCTGCAATACCCTGCAACACTCTGCAATACCCTGCAACACTCTGCAATGCTCTGCAACACCCGCCAATACCCTGCAACACTCTGCAATGCTCTGCAACACCCGCCAATACCCTGCAACACTCTGCAATGCTCTGCAACACCCGCCAATATTTTTTTGCATTGATACATGGGGCAGAACCCGGGTCCCCAAACACTTTTTATGACAATAACTTGCATATAAGCCTTTAAAATTAGCACTTTAGATTTCTCCCATAGACTTTTACAGGGTGTTTTGCGGCTTTTTTGAATTTGCCGCGAACACCCCAAATTGTTCGCTGTTCGGCAAACGGGCGAACAGGCAATGTTTGAGTCGAACATGAGTTTGACTAGAACTTGAAGCTCATCCCTAGTGGAGAGCCCTCTACGGATGTGAAAGCAAATCCCCTTTGCCAGTTATCCTCATCGGCACAGATACCGCTGAATCCCAAGGTGTGCAAGGTGTGCAGTCAGGCACCTTTCCTTAGTGACAGATTCTACAGTAGCCTGCCCTTGGACTTCCTATTCACCTTAGCCTGGTATCGTCAGGATTGGTTAGAGGGCTCTCAAAAGACACTGCATGCAGACACCTTTATTTTACATCTTTGCACTAAAGCTTTAACAAGGAGACACTTTGCACATGCTAATTTGCTATTTGAAATACTGGATGCTATTGTACAGAAAACCTCCCTGGGCCCATGTGGAGCTAGCTGAAGACATTGAACATCTAAAGCACCAGGACTTCTCCACTCTCCCCCCCCCTCCCTGGGACCGCCCCTTTCATCCACCCTTACACACCTCCTAGCAATGCCCCCTTTAGAGAACAGGGAGCCAAGTATAATGGGGGGGGGGGGAGGAGCTATACAAGTGATTTTTATGGAATTTATTGATACAAAAACAATGCAGTCAATTTTACAAAACATTTGAAATATCCAGCAATTGCCAAAGTAAGCGCAGAGGCACTTCCAGGCGATTTCAACAGACCCATATGCAGTAAAGAGATAGACTCATATGCAGCAAAAGAGACAGACCCATATGCCACAAAAGACAGCCCATATCCAGCAAGAGCCTCGTCAAGGCACCCTGTTATCTATATACCCAATGCTGACCTATATATCCTACCTGTAATACTGATCTATATACCCAATGCTGACCTATATACCCAATGCTAACCTATATACCCTATTTGTAATGCTGATCTATATACCCAATGCTGACCTATGTACCCTATCTGTAATGCTGATCTATATAAGGGGTGAGGCTTATGAAACGTGGGAGGGGTCAAAAAGGAAGGGGCCACCCCATACTAAAATTTTACCAGCCACCACTGGTTCTGGAGACATGCTTGGCCAGTCCAGCACCTTTATCTTCAGCTTCTTTAGCAAGGCAGTAGTCACCTTGAAGGTGTATTTGGGGTCATTATCATGTTGGAATAAGGCTCTCTTCTTCATTGATCCATCTTCCTGCAGACCTGCATGCTAGTAGACATCTGCATTAGGATTTACATAGAAGAGTCACATATGTGCAGCATGCCAGAGCCGGCCAGCTCACGGATGAGGTTACTGAAATCTGAGTTATGTACTAGGCTATATGTATGGGATTGCAAGGGCAACAGAGAAGAGGGACAGCTGGCTTCACCTCTTATAAAAGTATTATTATATATCATTTCGATTGATTTTCGACTTAAACCTGGGAAACACGGAAAGATCTTTCCTCAAATACAGATGCAATAAAATAATTTTATGCAAAAAGATGGGACTTTCAAATGCTTCCGAAATACAAAACAACAAAAGAGTCCATTCTTTTATGGTTTTATATTTTAGTATTTTAGCATGTTTTCTTCACTGGGGTTGATTTATTAAAGGAAAAAAGCTTAGTGAATCAGGTGCAGCTCTGCTGACTTTCAGTCATGTGCAAGCAAACATGTTTTTTTCACAAGATCTGGGGAAAATTCACTTGCAAAGTGCAACTTCGCTTGCCAAGTGAATTGCTCTCTTGCTTAGTGAATCAACCCCATTGATACTTTTGTTTTCCTTACAGCTAGTGGAATCAGTAGATTCATTACTCAAAGTACAAGCCCTAACAATGAACGTCTTTTATTTGATCCCTTCTGGTCTGTTAAATATACCATTAATATATCTATATATATATATGTTTGGTTCTTACCTCAAGTATTTTGAGTCTGCCTATTCTCTTCTGTTAACTTCAGTATGCCTCCCTATTTTATGGAAATTATGAGAAAGGAAGGTGTTCCGTAGTCCTAACTCCCTTCCTGTCCTAAGGTGACAATGCTCTACCTCCATAGGTACAGTACAATGAGTGAATGTGTCACCTAGGACAGAAAGTTTTTCACTGGCAGGATCACTAGATGAAAATAAAGGAAAAGAACTTGGGAAAAAGAAAATGAATGCAGCCACCACATCGATGGACTGGTAACTAGCAATGGGTGAATCTGCCTGGATGTGATTTGCCGAGAGTCTGATGAATCCAGTTCAAAGTTAAGTGAAACTACATTTTCAGTGAGTCCCATTGAAGCACATGGAGGTGAATCCTACTGATTAATTTTGACTATTTTTTGGGCTAATAGGCAAATTATTATAAAGGGGACATTGGTAGCCAGGGAATGGCACGAGAGACACCCGGCATATAGCAGAATTATGGCTGGGTGGTAGCTTTACCGTATAAATAAACGTCATATGAAGTCCTTTCAGAAAGCACTGCTCGCTCAGCCGCAGGGCGTGATCTAACACCGGACACAGCAAATGACTAATCAGTGTACCTGCTCGCTGCCGGTACCATGTGATTGCTGTAACTAATCACGCAGGTCACATGACAGTTGTAAACAATGGATGGCTTCCTTTCATACCATCCATTATGTAGAGTCATGTTGCTAGCTGTGATTGGTCAATGTGATCACAGGGCCAATCGCAGCCCATCTGTACCATGTACCATGTGATTAACTTTGACCAATCAAAGCTAATCACAACAAAACAAACTGAATGAATCAGTTTTATTCAGTAAAATGCTTGCTTATAGCAATTTAATGCACTGCTATAAGCAATCATAATGTGTAAAACAAAAAAAAAATCCTGATTACTTCCCCAGAGTAGTACAATATTACTATGGTAACATTATATCGCTCTGGTCACAGTGTATTAAACAAAATATTTCATTCTGTCACCAGTCAGTGTCCCTGATCATCACCAGACCAGTTATATGATGATGCTGTACTGCACTGATGACAGTAGGTAAAAAAAATTTAAAACGCTGAATTTTTTTTAAATGTATTTATTACTTTTCCAAACAATTGTGACAATAAATTACAACTTCAAAAAACATGCCATGCCTCTTACTAAATACCTTGGACTGTCTACTCTCCAAAAAGGGATTATTTGGGGGATATTTGTACTCTCCTGACATTTTCGGACCTCAAGAAATGAGAGTCAGTATATCATGAATGATTAATGTTTTGATATACAGCGAGTAAAATAAGTATTGAACACGTTACTATTTTAATAGGTAAATATATTTCTGAAGGTGCTATTGCCATGGAATTTTTACCATAGGTCGGTAACAAAAGATGCAATCCATCCATACAAAGAAGCCAAAACAAATAAGTTCATAAATTAAGTTATGTGTAATGATAGTAGGACAACCCCCAAAAAATTCTTCAAATATATTAATAGTAAAAAGGTTAAGTCTGAGCATGTAGGCCCTTTGCAAAATAATCTGGAGTGGGTGACTTGGGACAAACAGAAGGCTAACTTATTAAATAATTTCTTTAGCTCTGTGTATACAAAGGAGCATGGGGGAGCTCATGTCTATAATGGGAGTGGTACTGACGCAGCCCCAAATCCACAATGGCTCAAAAGTGATATGGTCCAGAAATATTTGGACAGAATAAAGGTGGATAAAGCACCTGGACCTGATGGCATCCACCCACGGATCCTAAAAGAATTGAGCTCTGTAATTTCAAAGCCATTGTATCTAATTTTTAGGGACTCATTAATGACAGGAATAGTACCACTGGATTGGCGCAGGGCCAATGTGGTGCCTATATTTAAAAAGGGAACAAAGTCTTTACCAAGTAATTATAGACCCGTTAGTTTAACTTCTATAGTTGGGAAGATACTGGAGGGATTAATAAAAGACCACATAGACGAGTTCTTGCAGGATAAAAATATTTTGAGCAACAGACAGCATGGATTCATGAAAGGCAGAAGTTGTCAGACAAACCTGATTTCTTTTTATGAGGAGGTAAGTAAAACCTTGGACAGATGGGTGGCAGTGGACGTGATATACTTGGATTTTGCAAAAGCGTTCGATACAGTTCCGCACACATGGCTCATGTGTAAGGTAAAGTCTACAGGTTTGGAAATATCAGTTTGTAAATGGATAGAAAACTGGCTAAAAGACTGCATTGCAAGAGTAGTGGTCAATCATTCTTACTCTGAATGGTCTAAGGTTATCAGTGGTGTACCCCAAGGTTCAGTGTTGGGATCCTTACTTTTTAATATCTTTATAAATGATATTGGGTCTGGGATCAAAAGTAACATTTCCGTGTTTGCAGATGACACCAAGCTATGCAGTGGAATAATCTCCTTACAGGATGTCTCCAATTTACAAGCCGACCTCAATGCTCTGTCTAATTGGGCGACTATGTGGCAGATGAGGTTTAATGTTGAGAAATGTAAAGTTATGCACTTGGGGGCTAAGAATATGCATGCATCATACACGCTAGGGGGAGTACAACTGGGGGAATCCATAGTGAAGAAGGATCTGGGGGTTTTGGTAGATCATAAGCTCAATAATAGCATGCAATGCCAAGCTGCGGTTTCCAAAGCGAGCAAAGTCCTTTCCTGTATTAAGAGAGGTATGGACTCCAGAGAGAGAGATATCATTTTGCCCCTGTTCAAATCATTAGTAAGACCTCATCTGGAATATGCAGTTCAGTTTTGGGCACCAGTTCTCAAAAAGGATATCGGTGAACTGGAGAAAGTGCAGAGAAGGGCAACCAAACTGATAAGAGGCATGGAGGAACTCAGCTATGAGGAAAGATTAGAGGAACTGAATTTATTCACTCTTGATAAGAGGAGATTAAGGGGGGATATGATCAACATGTACAAATATACAAGGGGTCCATATAGGGAACTTGGTGTCGAGTTATTCACTTTACAGTCAACAAAGAGGACAAGGGGGCACTCTTTACGTCTAGAGGAGAAGAGATTTAATCTCCAAATACGGAAAGGTTTCTTCACAGTAAGAGCTGTGAAAATGTGGAATAGACTCCCTGCAGAGGTGGTTATGGCCAGCTCAGTGGATTGCTTTAAGAAAGGCCTGGATTATTTCCTAAGTGTACATAATATAACTGGGTACTAACATTTATAGGTAAGGTTGATCCAGGGAAAATCCGATTGCCTCTCGGGGGATCAGGAAGGAATTTTTTCCCCTGCTTTAGCAAATTGGATCATGTGCTGGTTTTTTTTTTGCCTTCCTCTGGATCAACTGTGGGTATAGAATTGGGTATATGGGCTGGTATGATATTTATTATATATATATATATATATTTTTTTTTTTTTTGGCTGAACTGGATGGACTTGTGTCTTTTTTCAACCTGACTAACTATGTAACTATGTAACTATGTAACTATGTAATAAAATGGAATGACACAGGGAAAAAGTATTGAATACGTTAACTAAAATGTATTTAATACTTTGTACAAAATCCTTTGCTGGTAATGACAGCTTCAAGATGCCCATGTATGGAGAAACTAGTCGCATGCATTGTGCATTGCTCAGGTGTGATTTTTGGCCCATTCTTCCGCACAGTCTTCAAATGTTGAAGGTTCAGTGGGCCTCTTCTATGAACTCTAATGTTTAGTTCTTTCCATAGATTATCTATTGGATTCAAGTCAGGTGATTGGCTGGGCCATTCTAGCAGCTTTATTTTCTATCTTTCAAAAAAAAGTTAGCAGCATCCAACTTCAGGTGTTTTGTCAGTTTGTAGCCCACATGCAGCACAAATCAGGTTTCTCCTGTACCATCACATCTAATACTAAGGCCGCGTACACACGCGGGGACTGTTCGCTCAACTTTGTCCGCTGAACAGTGTTTCGGCGGACAGTCCGCTCGTGTGTGGGCTTTCAGCGGACAGTTTCAGCGGACAGTCTGACGAACAAAGTTTTTCGGAAATTCCGAAAAACTGTCCGCTGAAACTTGGTTTGAGCGGACAGTCCGCCCGTGTGTAGGCTTGTTCGTCAAACTAAGTCTCGCGCATGCTCAGAAAGAATTTACACGCCGAAGGTTGCATTGCAGTGTATAGGACGTTGTTTTCTAGTCCCGTCGTACATGCCGTTCACGTCATCGCGCACGGTTTCAGCGGACTGTTCGTTCGTTGTGTGTGGGCAAGTCCGTCCATGCTAATTTTGAGCGGACTGTCCGCTGAAACTGTTTGACGAACAAAGTTGAGCGAATAGTCCCCGCGTGTGTACGCGGCCTAAGAGCTTCCTGTTTTATGTGCTGCTTCCTGAAGGCTGCTTAACCCTGCAGGGACCAAATGTCACTCCGGACCTTCAAAAAGGGACCATAGCCTAAATATTGGTGTTACATAGCACCTGTCCAGGATCCATACTTGGTATCCTGTACAGTGGTAATAAAACCAAAGCCAAAAATGTAATATATAGATGCTTACCAATCAATAGATATGGATATGGTGGCTGCATCGGTTTTCTTTTCTTTTTTTTCACCTGGAGGTCTGGCCAGTAACACACCTCCTGTCTTAGTGAGACACAACCCTGAATAAATGAGCACAGGAGGCACAGCAGACAGCAGCATTACCAGTCCTTGGGGAAAGGAGTGTTAAATGTATTAGTAGATTTAGATACACTAAACTAATTAAAGCTAAACTCAAGGTAACACTTTATAATTAGTTACAGCAAACAGTTTTTTTTTTTTCTTTTGAGCTAAAGATTTTGCATGAATAAATAAAGTCTGATCATTTTAATCACACCTGTCAGTGTTAAGCAGGCCCGGACTGACCATAGGGCACACCGGACATTTGCCCGGTGGGTCAGGCTGCCTGGGAGGGGCCGGGGCAGCACATAGAGGAACCAAACTGTCCATTTCTCTCCTGCTGCCACTGAATGCCTGCTTCTCCTCCTGCAGGTATTCAGCATTGGCAGGAGGGAAATGGACAGCGGCAAGTTTTTTGTTACTGTTCGTATATATGGTCCAGGGACACACTAGGCACCTTCGCTGCTATTGTGCTCTTGCTGGGTGTCCAGGGTGCTCCTGTTTCTTTTAGGGGGCTTGGGCAGCCTCCAGGCTCACCTGTCCCACATCTATCTATTCCATGCATGTGCTTCCACTGTGGAGACACATACATTTATAGTGTTAGGATTACAAGCAATACAGGGTGCCGTGACAAGGCCTTGCAGCTTTCACATGCGTTTGCAAATGTGTGCTAACTAAACCACTGATTTTAACAGACGGTTAGACAGGTTAATTTGGTTGGTCAGCAGACTGGTTGGTGAGTTGAGCTATGGAATTGTTTTTGTATTACAGGAGGTAAATGGACAGTTTGGTTCCTCTATGTGCCTCCCAGCCGCCCCTCCTACCCATGCGCCCCAGCCATGTTGCAGGGGGCCTGTGCGGGCATGTCTATCTATGCAATGAGGGAGCCCATATGGATCTACAGGCTTCCTCTGGTTTGCAGTGCAGTGCAGTGCAGCTTTTGTGTCTGTGGCAGACCCAATGGTCTCTCCCCCAGCCGGCAGCTTCTATATGGATTGACTGAGCTTGTGGGGAGCGGAGTGGGGGTGTGGCCATCTTCACCTACATGCACAGATCGCTCCTCTTGCTGAAAATGGTAGCGGACTGGGAGGAGCAGCATAGATGGTGACCATGGGAGTCTTCACCTCCGTCCATATGGTAAGTGACTCCTGCAGCAATTTCCTGCATCTGCAATGTTTTGGCTCCCTACTGTGATTAGTACACTTTATGCTGCTCACTGGTCCCTCCCTGTAAACTTCTCACTGCTTCCCCCCCACTGTATACTGATCACTCCCCCCGTATACTGCTCACTCCTTCCCCCCACTGTACACTGGTCACTGTATCCCCACCACTGTATACTGGTCACTGCCCCCACTGTATACTGGTCACTGGATCCCCCCATTGTATACTGGTCACTGCCCCCCCACTGTATACTGGTCACTGCCCCCCCACTGTATACTGGTCACTGCCCCCCCACTGTATACTGGTCACTGACCCCCCCACTGTATACTGGTCACTGCCCCCCCCTGTATACTGGTCACTGCTCCCCCACTGTGTACTAGACATGGGTGCCATCAATAAATTTGTTTTGTTCTGTTCCGTTACGGTTCGTATTAAAATTAATTCGTACTTCGTATTTCGTGTCCGAAATTCAATTTCAATTAGTACGAAATACGAATTGTCGTTAGGTTCGTTAACTTGTGCGAACGTTCGTTACGATGAATTTAAAGGCAAAAATATACCTCAATATGATAGCCAATGCTGATGGAAGTTTGGTTTTTATCCGAACTACGAAATTCCGTTGAAGAATTTTCTATCCGAAATATGAATTTTCATTAGATGAGGGGCTCCCCCCATCCCTATGCTGTGCTGACTTCCTCCTTCGGATTCGTAAACAAAAGTTCGTATTTCGTACAAAATTCAGATGCATGGCACTTTGTATTTCGGATCCTCCCAAACGTACAAATTTAGGGAAATTCGTACGAATTTGAGATTTGTACGAAACAAATCGCACATGTCTACTGTGTACTGCTCCCTCCCATATACTGCTCATTGCCCGCCACCACTGTATACTGCCCCCCTGTATACTTTTCACTGCATCCCCCCACTATATACTGGTCACTGCTCCCCAACTGTATACTGCTCCATCCGTAACAAAATTCTCACTGCTCCACCACACTGTATACTGCCTACTGCCCCCCATATACTGATCCCCCCATATATTGCTCACTGCCCTGCCCCACTGTATACTGCCCACTTCCCCCCTCCCCATATACTGCCCTCTTATAGTGCACACTACTCAAACCCCCACTGTATACTTCTCACTGCCCCCCCCCACGATATACTAACCACTGCTCCCCCCTGTATGCTGCTCACTGCTCCTCCTATATACTGCTCATTGACCTCCCCACTGTATACTGACTCCCACTGTAAACTGCCCACTGACCCCCACTGTAAACTGCCCACTGACCCCCCCACTGTAAACTGCCCACTGACCCCCCCACTGTAAACTGCCCACTGACCCTCTCCCTGCTCCTCTTTCCCATATTCTGCTCCCTCCACCGTATACTGCTCACTGCCCCCCGCCTGTAAACTGCTAACTGCCCCCCCCGTATACTGGTGTAGCCATAACCCCGACCATAGAGGCCTAATGGTGACCTCCAGAGTCAGAGAGAGTGTCACGTACCTGGTAGTTGAGCCCACGGATGCTGGGAGTGGCAACTCGTATTCCTCCGGCTCAGGAACTCCTGGTAGAGAGGACAGAGGTTCAAGAGCGCAGAAGGGGCACAAGCGCCTAGCAGGACACCGGTGCAAGGGCTAGTCTGCAGAAAGCAGGAGCTGCAGGAACACACACGCTGGAGAGGCGGGGAAGGTGTCTTGTAGTACGGTTCACTCTGCAGACCTTCAAGCAGGTAAAGTAGAATACTGAAAGGCAGGAACAGTAGTGGAACAGCAGGCTAGGTGTAGTCGTGGACAGGCCGGGTCAGGAACAGGCAGGCAGGTAAGGCACTGAATCAGCAGGCAGGAGAATCGTCAGACAAGCCGGGGTCGTAGGCAGGCAGCAAGCAAGGAGTCGACAGGGGTAAGCTGAGTTACAAGAGTAAGCAGGAATCAGACAGGTACAGGGGGGTCTCTTCAGGAACGCTGTAGACCGGACAGCAAGGAGGCAAGGTAACAGGTCCCTTTAAATAACCCCTTTGGCGCCAAGAGCTGTCACGTCGCTTGCCCGCACGCATTCACGTGCACGCCTGCGCACACCAACCTTTCCGCGCACCCGCGTGCGCCCAAGATCACTAGATCCGGCAGCAACAGCGCGCACCCGCATGCGCCCACCAGCGTTAATGCGCACCCGTCTGCGCCGACTGCCACTTTTACCAAGGCCTTTGCGGATAGAACCTCCGGGGACAGTCGGACGATCGGGCCGACCTTCTTGACAGAGAGCTGACATTTATCTTCGCAGTGTGGGTTACTGGGCATAGTGGGTGTGGTGTAGATGGAGTAAGTTGGGTACCAGGAAATTTGAGAATGCAAAAAAATACTTGGCAGACTCCGAGACAAAAATAGGAATAGAACAGCTATACCGTTTAAGGGCCTTGAAGATGAATTGCAGCAAACTTTATTTGTAGACCTCTGTCTCTTATAGCAACTGATCTGGTAAGTTCAACTTCAATACAGGTCACAACTCACAGTATCCCATTGTAGATCCTCTCACTGAGCTCCCAGTTTCTCACTAGACTTTTCAGATTCCAGCCACCACTGGATCCCTTGAGCTCCTTCCCATAGCGGCCGTTTACCATGTGATCGCTCCGTCAAATGACGGAGTGATCACTTGTAAACAAACCGGCGTCATGTTATGACGCCGGTTCCTCCCTCCCCCTCTCTGTACCGATCGGAACAGCGGAGGGGGAAGAGATCGGTGTCAGCAGCGATGTGGGCTGCATCTGCAGTGCCCACATCGCTGCTCACCGAAAATTAACCCCTCAATTCCCTGCAATACTCTGCAATACTCTGCAATACCCTGCAATACCCTGCAATACCCTGCAACACTCTGCAACACTCTGCAACGCTCTGCAATACCCTGCAACGCTCTGCAACACCCGCCAATACCCTGCAACACTCTGCAATGCTCTGCAACACTCTGCAATACCCTGCAACGCTCTACAATACCCTGCAACACTCTGCAACACCCGCCAATACCCTGCAACACTCTACAATGCTCTGAAACACTCTGCAATGCTCTGCAACACCCACCAATACCCTGCAATGCTCTGCAACACTCTGCAATGCTCTGCAACACCCACCAATACCCTGCAACACTCTGCAATGCTCTGCAACACCCGCCAATACCGTGCAACACTCTGCAATGCTCTGCAACACCCTCCAATATCCTGCAATGCTCTGCAACGCAATACTCTGCAACGCCATACTCTGAGATACCCAGCCATACATGTTATGACGCCGGTTCCTCCCTCCCCCTCTCTGTACCGATCGGAACAGCGGAGGGGGAAGAGATCGGTGTCAGCAGCGATGTGGGCTGCATCTGCAGTGCCCACATCGCTGCTCACCGAAAATTAACCCCTCAATTCCCTGCAATACTCTGCAACTGCAACACTCTGCAATACCCTGCAATGCTCTACAATACCCTGCAACACTCTGCAACACCCGCCAATACCCTGCAACACTCTACAATGCTCTGAAACACTCTGCAATGCTCTGCAACACCCACCAATACCATGCAACACTCTGCAATGCTCTGCAACACTCTGCAACGCTCTGCAATGCTCTGCAACACCCACCAATACCCTGCAACACTCTGCAATGCTCTGCAACAGCCGCCAATACCGTGCAACACTCTGCAATGCTCTGCAACACCCTCCAATATCCTGCAATGCTCTGCAACGCAATACTCTGCAACGCCATACTCTGAGATACCCAGCCATACATGTTATGACGCCGGTTCCTCCCTCCCCCTCTCTGTACCGATCGGAACAGCGGAGGGGGAAGAGATCGGTGTCAGCAGCGATGTGGGCTGCATCTGCAGTGCCCACATCGCTGCTCACCGAAAATTAACCCCTCAATTCCCTGCAATACTCTGCAATACTCTGCAATACCCTGCAATACCCTGCAATACCCTGCAACACTCTGCAACACTCTGCAACACTCTGCAATACCCTGCAACGCTCTGCAACACCCGCCAATACCCTGCAACACTCTGCAATGCTCTGCAACACTCTGCAACACTCTGCAACGCTCTACAATACCCTGCAACACTCTGCAACACCCGCCAATACCCTGCAACACTCTACAATGCTCTGCAACACTCTGCAATGCTCTGCAACACCCACCAATACCCTGCAACACTCTGCAATGCTCTGCAACACCCGCCAATACCGTGCAACACTCTGCAATGCTCTGCAACACCCTCCAATATCCTGCAATGCTCTGCAACGCAATACTCTGCAACGCCATACTCTGAGATACCCAGCCATACTCTGAGATACCCAGCCATACCCAGCCATAGTCGGTGGTACCCTGCAATACCCAGCCATAGACACCCCCCCCCCCCCCGCCGCCCTCCGGTGCTTCTACCGACTCGCCAATACAATCAAATCCAGAATCTCTTTTTTCTTTTTTCAGGCTTCCCAGCTTAGAGGTGAGATGCGGGGTCTTATTGACCCCATATCTCACTGTAAAGAGGACCTGTCATGCCATATTCCTATTACAAGGGATGTTTACATTCCTTGTAATAGGAATAAAAGTGATCAAAAAATTTATTTTTGGGGAAAAAAATGTCAAACTAAAATAAATAAAGTAAAATGAACAATAAATTTTTTTATTTTTTTTTAAAGCGCTCCTGTCCCCATGTGCTCGCATGCAGAAGCGAACGCATATGTAAGTCCCGCCCACATATGAAAACGGTGTTCAAACCACACATGTGAGGTATTGCTGCGAACGTTAGAGCGAGAGCAATAATTCTAGCCCTAGACCCCCTCTGTAACTCAAAAGATATAACCAGTAAAAAAAAAATTATCCCTATGGGGATTTTTAAGTAGCGACGTTTGGCGCCATTCCACGAGCCTGTGCAATTTTGAAGAGTGACATGTTAGGTATCGATTTACTCGGTGTAACTTCATCTTTCACATTATGCAAAAATTGGGCTAACTTTACTGTGTTTTTTTTTTTTTTTTTTTTAAGAACAAAACAGTTTTTTTTCCAAAAAAAAGCATTCGAAAAATTGCTGCGCAAATACCGTGCGAGATAAAAAGTTGCAACGACCACCATTGTATTCTCCAGGGTGTTTGCTAAAAAAACATATATAATGTTTTGGGATTCGATGTAATTTTCTAGCAAATAAATGATGATTTTTACATGTAGGAGAGAAATGTCAGAATTGTCATGGGTGCTCCAGAACGCCTGATGGCGCTCCATGCATGTTGGGCCTCTGTATGTGGCCACACTGTGTAAAAGTCTCACACATGTGGTATCACCGTACTCGGGAGTAATAGCAGAATGTGTTTTGGGGTGTCATTTGTGGTATGCATATGCTGTGTGTGAGAAATAAACTGATAATATGACAATTTTGTGAAAAAAAAAAAAGTAAAAAAAAACTTGATTTTGCAAAGAATTGTGGGAAAAAATGACAACTTCAAAAAACTCATCATGCCTCTTACTAAAAACCTTGGAATGTCTTCTTTCCAAAAAGGGGTCATTTGGGGGGTATTTGTACTTTTCTGGCATGTTAGGGTCTCAAGAATTGAAATAGGCCGTCAGTCCTTCAGGTGTGATAAATTTTCAGATATTGGCACCATAGCTTGTGGACTCTATAACTTTCACAAAGACCAAATAATATCCACCAATTTGTACTTATTTTTACCAAAGATATGTAGTGGTATAAATTTTGGCCAAAATTTATGAAGAAAAAATTACTAATCTGCTAAATTTTATAACAGAAACGAAGAAAAATTATTTTTTTTACAGAATTTTCTGTATTTTTTCTTTTATAGCACAAAAAATAAAAAACCCAGCGGTGATTAAATACCACCAAAAGAAAGCTCCATTTGTGTGAAAAAAAGGACAAAAATTTCATATAGGTCCAGTGTTGCATGACTGAGTAATTGTCATTCAAAATGTGAGAGCACCGAAAGCTTAAAATTGGTCTGGTTATTAAGGGTGTTTAAGTGCCCAGCGGTCAAGTGGTTAAAGACTGCTAGAGGAGTCTAAATTATATGTTCTGTAAAATTGAATTCTTTCTAGAATTGTTGCAATTTTTTTTGGGAAAACAGCTATTTCTTCTGTCGATCAGCACTATTTACAATTGCCTGCAAGGGGGGATCATCAGGTCAAGATCAATGGTTATTTCACTTTTCAAACCAGTTATGCAATATATTTTCTGAAATATCCATGTGAATTTTTTTACATCAGGGAAATGTCTCAGATAGTAAAGGGCAGATTTGACAGATTTAGACATAAATCTTGTCCAAGTGTCAGTGGCATGACATTTTTTTAAATGTTCTCCTTCAGTGGCACAACTTGGAACTGACAATGAAAAGAACGGGAGGTTTAATGAATTGAACATGTCAAAAAGTATCTCCACTTAGACTCCGCTAAGAAAAATACAATTACAAACAAGCACACCCACAAGTGAATACAATCCAAAAGTAAAACAAGTGAATAAAAATCCCCTCCTTAATAGTGATTCAAAATAGGTAGGGGGAAAACACCGCGCTAATATTAGAAGTGAAAAAACAGCTGCTAACACTTCAAACAAACAAAGCCCAAAGTTATAAACAAAATAATAGTGTAGCGCTAATTGAGTAGTGATATATTCACAAGAGGAAATATCCGTGTATAAGCAATCATAAATGCTAAAAAAGCTAAGAATAGAACCCTCTATCATGTAATTAATACATATAAAAATGTTATACTTGAAATGAAATATCTAGGTGAAGACAATCATGTATAAAACACAAAATATAAAGTCCTCTATCATGTGACTAGTACACGTAAAGTGAGATGAGAGGCATTCTTCAGATGAGATGGGGTCTCTTACAACTTCCCCATGCTTTGGAAGTTGTAACAGGCCCTGAAAGTGGTTATAAATATGCACAATGAGAATAACAAATAACTGAAATAGACATCAGAGGTCAAATCCTGCTGAGTTGGATATTGCAAGTCAAAACATGGTTTATCTAATACCTTGTACAGTGTATGAGACAAGTTGCTTGTGAGCTTGGTACACTGAATTGGATTAATATGTTGGAGTGAAAACAAATATATGTTCTTAACAAGTAAAGAAAACTCAACTCCCCGCATAGAAAAGAAGACTGTGTGTGGCAAGTAGGGAATCGGGGGGCTTCGGTAACCAAAACTGCAGTTGTTTATCCTCATGACACATCACAGGAAGCATATCCATAGGAAATTGAGGAAAGAATTAAAATTAGACTTGGGAAACTTAACATTATTAAATCACCAGGACCAGATGGCTTGCAACCGATAGTACTTAGGGAACTCAGTCAAGTAATTGCCAGACCACTTAATTTTTACTGGCAGTCTACCGACTGGAATGGTACCAGGTGATTGGAGAACAGTCAATGTAGCACCAATATTTAAAAAGGGCCCAAAATACATCCCTGGGAATTACAGACCAGTTAGCCTAACATCAATAGTATGTAAACGCTTGGAGGGGACAATAAGGGACTATATACAAGATTTTAGTAATGAGAACGGTATCATTAGCAATAATCAGCATGGATTCATGAAGAATCATTCTTGCCAAACCAATCTATTAACCTTCTATGAGGAGATGAGTTGCCATCTAGATAAAGAAAGGCTGTAGATGTGGTGTATCTGGATTTTGCAAAAGCATTTGACACAGTTAAACAGTTAAACGTTTACTGTACAAAATAAGGTCCGTTGGCATGGACCATAGGGTGAATACATGGATTGAAAACTGGCTTTTTAAGAGCGAGTTCAGAGGGTAGTGATAAATGGGGAGTACTCAGAATGGTCAGGGGTGGGTAATGGGGTCCCCCAGGGTTCTGCGCTGGGACCAATCCTGTTTAATTTGTTCATAAACAACCTGGAGGATGGGGTAAACAGCTCAATCTCTGTATTTGTGGACAATACTAAGCTAAGCAGGGCAATAACTTCTAAAAAAAAAAAAAATTCCCAACATCCAAAAGTGAATAATTTCAAACGAAAGTCCAATTAATAAATTAATACCAAATATGTTCCCAGAAAGTAAAAATTAATCAATAAATAAATATATACAGTATAGAAATTATAAAAATAAATATACTAAACAATAAATATAAATACTAAATGTGCAAATAAAATGAATCGTGAAAAAAATATAGTCCCAGCATCCAAAAGTGAATAAATTCAAACGAAGGTCCAATCAATATTGTGATAAAGCGTGCAATTTTCCGCCACCAAACAGTGCTGAACACCACTAGGAATGCACGCTTACCAGAAGGCAAGCGTTTTGATCGCTCACACAATTCCACAACAGGGTCTCCAAGGTGGTCCTTATAATAATAATCAGCCATGTTAAAGATAAATATTAAAAAATAATATGAAGTCCCAATCTTAATTCAATTTACCTAACCTAATTGTTGCTGTTAAACTAGGGAAGCCAACAGCGCTTATACCTGGACGATTCTTTTTGCCCTCCATTAGGCTTAATCTAGTTCCCCCCCCCCCATAGGGGTTTCTATATTCTTATTCTGGAAAGTTGCTTCATCCCAAAAATAAAAATTAGACGTTGAAAAGGTTAATAATTGAACAAATTCTGATTTGTTTTCTTTATAGTAAATTAAACTAAAAATGAGGCAGTGTTGCCGTGGCCCAGATGTCCTTGCGTTAAAAACCAAAAAAGGAATCTGCATAAATGCCAATAGGGCCAAAACGCACAAGTTGTAAAATGATAATATGACTGAACTTATAAGGAAAGAGTGACTATCCCCTCAACTCAGATCAAGTTTACAACATTGCTCCTTATGGGATAGATCTAGTATCACTTACATAAAAAATATAAAAAAAAGTTTCTATAAAAATATTTTAATACCAAATAATTCAAGAAACCACAGGCATATTTCCATTTAGAAAATTAAGAGTTGTCAATAAATGAATTGACTCCCACATCTATGTTAAAGCCGAAAGGGGCATAACACCTCAACCAATGGATCCAGGACATTTCAAGCCTCGATATACCCTAACTAGGGAACCACCCCTCCAATGTACATTAAATTTGTCTATACCCCAAAAAATTATTTTGACAGGATCCTTATTGTGGCTTTCAAGGTAGTGTCTTGATACTGAGTGTTTGGGGAAGCCGTTCTTGATGTTAGTAATATGCTCATTTAACCGAACGAACAGGGGTCGCTTGGTCCTCCCAACATACTGTAGTCCACAAGGACATTTGAGTAAATAAACGACCCCTTCCGTTGTACAGGTAATAAAAGGTTCAATAGTATGTTCATGTAGTGTACTTGAGGAAACGATTGTATGAGTTTGTCTATGGGGACAACCACTAAGAGAACAGACCCGACATCTACGGCACTGGTAAAAGCCCGTCAGATTTTCAAAACAAACCTCTTTTTTAAATAGGGGGGGTTGAGAATATTAGGGGCCAGCCTATCTCTGAGAGAGGGTGCCCCCTGTATACAACATGAGGTTTCTCTGGTAAGATGGTATTTAAAACTGAATCATTATTCAAAATGTGCTAGTGTTTATTAATTAGTTTCTTGGCACTATAGTGTTGTACCGAATAGGTGGTTATAAAGGGGGCCAACACAATTTGATCATTGGAAGATGTTTTTACTTTTTATTTTGGAAGGTCTCCTCTATCAAGGGTCTTTACATTCTCAAGGGTGGTTCTAAACAGATCTTTCTCATAGCCCTTATCCAGAAACCACCTGGATAAGACTTCAGCCTGAGTCAAGAAATGGTCAGACTCGGTACAGTTTCTTTTGATCCTCAAAAACTGACTGACTTTTTGGTATCGATTTTAGCCAAGCTTGATGGTGACAGCTATCGGTTGGGATATATGAATTCCTATCTGTATTCTTAAAGTAAGTGGAAATAATAAATCGATCAGAGGACTTAGAAATAGTTAGATCAAGAAAATTTATACTGGATTGGCTGGCCTCAAAACTTAAACAAATGGCCTGGGGCCTATGGCTAACAGACAAAATCCTCCTCCCAAATGACCATAAAAAGATTAGCAAGACTGGGGGCATACTAAGCCCCCATAGCCACTCCTCTATCTTGACGAAAAAACTTTTGGTCAAAGACAGAATCTGACACAGATAGATTATGTGAAAGTGTCTCTTGTGCATTCTAAAAGTGGCGCAGAGACTCTTTAGTCTGTCTGTGCCATTCCTTATGAATTTCAGGGATTGTGTCACATAACTCCTGCTGGCCTGAGGCCCACCTCCTCCATATTGCTGGCCTAAGGCATGTTGCCCAGAATAAAGGAATGTACAGTCCAGTTACATTTTTAACGCTTTACTGCACAACTTCATTCCAGCACACTTGTAGTTACAGTCACTTTACAATACAGGTTCATTAACTTGACTCACTGTACAGAAGTCCACAGTTCAGAACACTTTTTCTCCTTTTCATGACATTCCATACAGTAGTCACTCAAGTGCAGAACACTCTAATGCCGTGTACACATTCCCGGCAGAAAAGGTCAGACGGTCTTCCCGACTGACTTTTCGACGGAGTTACAACAGACTTCCGAATGAACGGACTTGGCCACACATGAACGGACTAAAGTCTGTTTGAAAGTCTGTTCATTTGTACATGATGATGTACGATGGGACTTGAAAAGGAAGTTCAATAGCCAGTAGCCAATAGCTGCCCTAGCGACGTATATGGTCCGTGGAACCAGCATACAGACGAACGGTTTTCCCGATAGGACTTAAGTCCGTCGGACAGATTTGAAACATGTTCTATTTCTAGGTCCGTCAGATTTTTTTTTTTAAAGAAAAACGATCGGACTATCCCACACAAGATCGGACTATCATTCCGTCTGACCTAGTCTGCTGGAAAGTCCGGTTGTGTGGACGTGGCATAATACTTCTCAAAACTACTGCAGCCATCTTCCCCAGATGTTGCATTCTCTATTCAAGAAATTTCTCATACAGGATGTACCTTCCTTCCAAAAGAAAGGACCCTTTAGACAATGGTCAGGGGTGACAAGGTTTCTCTGTCTATCCCCCAAGTGCCCTCCTCTGCAAACCCTGGTGATTCAGCCCAGCAAAGACCTATTTTTCTCTGTCCTCCTGTACTGTTAAGGAATCTAATGTAAATAATGATAATCAGAAAATGTCTTTTTGCTTATGTGTATACATGTTCCTTACTTATTATGTAGTATACAGATTGACTCTCCGTTCAGATTTAAGATGGCGTCCACTCCCTACATCCCACGTGTTAGAAGAATGCATTTGAGATAACAGAACCAGCTTCAACCTAACTTCAAGCATCAAGTTTCTTCATTTCTCTTGTATTGTAACCAATAAGATGTACCTACCTATTAGACTGACATAGCAATGATGTATCTTTCTGTATAAAATATTAACACCGCCCACGAATAAAGCAGAAGTTAGAAGTAGCCTGAGCTGAACATGTCTCAGAGAGTGTTTACTTCTAATATGCATGCACATTTATACTTTTTAATTGGAAATAGCAGCAGATAACCTCAAACTAGTTTGTAGTTCTTATCCATTTCAGTACTACATCTTGTAGATCATTGGAGTCACTGGAGTCCAGTCCTCTTACAGTACACTGGGCCCCATCCACAGCTGGCAATTCAAGTGGCACTATCTCCACCCATTATATCACTAAATAAGTGGTAGCATTTAAACGAGCAGTAACACATACCAATACATGCTTATATGCTGTAAATCTAAGTATAGACCATATGATCAACAGATAATCCTTAACTGGTAAAATTAGCCTGGAATGTTTAATCAAAAAAGAGATATCCTAAACTAATCCCACAGCCATATACTGTATATCTTGGCCAAATCTATATAACAAAAAAAATTAACTAAATACTTTTAGTTTTGTCAGGGAATAGTGCCATTGAGTCTAAATCAGGTGCCCCAGTCTTCTTCTGAAAGATGCCATCTTCACAGGATTCAGCCAAGGGTCATGGTTCCAACTGTTTCCTGTGTGGGGCTCCCCCTCTGTGGTGTCAAGCATTGTCTCTGAGTTTTTAACCGGATAGCAAAATAGCAAAGTTGTTGGTGTGGCTGTGCAAATTGGCTCTTACAGGTATTCCAATGCTCCTCAAATGTGGCTGGCTGCTGAATCTGGAGCCCATGGAGCCCTGGAGCCCATTCAGTTTTTTATGTAACTCGAGGCTCAGTTCGATATAATCAAGAGGACCGTTGCTTTGCCTCTGGATCCCGATGCTCTGGAACATAATACTTCTGGCCCTGGTTTCTTCCTACCTGCACTCCTTTCAGTGTCTAAAATTATCAGCACTATGGTTTCTATGAATCCGATTATCAAGTGGATTCTCTGGAGAATGCAGCTCTTCCAGAAGGGGTTTCTCCAGCAGTGGGAGCCAGGAAACAGAATTCAGGTCATCTACATAACCTCAGTCATGAGAGAGAGTCCCTGGTGGATGCAACAGAGAAACTTATTCATTTGCCACTCCATTGCCCCATTTCTTGGTTCACAATCACATCTGATGCCAGCAATATGGGAAGGGGGATTACTGCCTATTGGGGATAGCTCAAGGCAGATGGGGTGACAGCTTCACAAGGTTATGCTGAAACATTCAAAAACTATGGGCAGCCTTCTGCACCCTACAATTATGTCTTGGGCTCAGAAGATTCTAGCCAACATCACAGTGGCTTATGTCTCCGGAGTCAAGAATATTCTTTCCAGAGTCTTTCTTTCTAGAGTCCAATTGGACAACAACGAATGGTCTCTCAATGTGGGGGATTTCAGGCCAATTTTGTATCTCCAAGGCTTCAGGATAGATGCCCTGACGGATCATTGGAAATGCAGCGGGACCTTTGTGGTTCTTCCAGTTCCAGTCATCATCAAGTTTCTATGAATATTCAGAACAGATATTGTGGAGGTAGAGGCAGTGATGCCTCATTGACCAAATAGACCAAGGTCTCCCTTGCTAGCACAGCTCAGCTACCAGAACTCAGAGCCCCTTCCCCTCAGGCCAGACCTTCTGTCACAGGCTGCAATTCTGCATCCATGTCCAGCACAATGGGGTCTGATGGTCTGGTTCCTTCAGAGTCATCTTCGTTCTCATGAATACTAGGAGAGTGAACACATACAAAGTTTATGGATGTGTCTGGTCAATGTTTGTGCAATACATGTCTGCTGCTGACGGATCGTGTTATGATCCTGAAGTTCAAAATATTCTGAGCTTCCTCCTGTCAGATTTAGATCTGACTCTATCGGTCAGCTCCCTCAGAGTGCAATTGTCAGCATAAGTCTGTCTGACAATTCTTTAAGGGAGCAACTAGGCTCAGACCTCATAGTAAGCAGAGTCTTCCCAAAGGGAATCTTCCTCTTGTTTTCAACTACCTCTCTGGAATTGGAGCAGAGTGTTCTAGGGCTGTCTCCATTTGCCTCTCTCGTGGCTTTTATGTTGGCGTAAAAAGCCTCAGAAACTGAATCATCAGCCATGGAGAAACTTTCTTAATGAGAGGTCACGTCGTAGCAAGTGTAAAAAAAAAAAAAAGAATAGACACCTGTGTCAAAGTGTATATGAATGTAGCACCCTCTACCAATAGGTAGGTGCTAGTAATAGATTTTTTACTAGGAACTGTCAGCACAAGCAAATTTAGGCAGGCCTATGCTGCAAGCTAGGCCTGTCTGTTTGATCTGGGGGCTGGGAGTGGTCAGAGTAGCAGTGGGTGTGACCACCTGTGCTCCAGTTCTGAGGCACCTCCCCTGCTTCCAGGGTGAATATTCTGGAAGAGGGTCTAGGCCTAGAACTGAAGTGGCAGGCAGTTCATGTGGGAGCCCTGACCAATCCCCATCTAGTATTGGCAGGGGATGGGCCTCCTATATAAGCTGAGGTAACATGCCACTGGGGGGGGGATGTCAGCTGAGTGAAGTGAGGAATGGAATACTAGGCACCAGCATGAGGGCACCGCCCTCTGGGGGGTGTACCAATCACAGGGGGAGGCCCAGGGAGAGCTGTGAAAGAACTTTGCCTCTGCAAGGTCATTGGCAATATCTTTATCACCACACAGTCGATGGTAAAGAACTCCTGGAGCAGAGGGGCAGGTGAAGCTGTCAGAAAGTATGGTCCGGTCAAATTCCTCATCAAGGACTCAGGGCAGTGGAAGGTCAGTGAGTGTTACCACAGTGGAGGGCTGGATGTGCCAGGAAGTCTGTGAGGGAACATTGCTTCTACACGGTCATTAGCAAAGTCTTCATCATTTACGCTGTGAATGATGAGGAGTCCTGAATCAGAGGAGAGACTGTGGGGATCTGTGTCAAATCGATGTGGCCTCAGGGCACAGGATTTGCAAGTTGGGCTGGCTGGGAACAGTAGTCATCATCCTTAAAAATGCTTTTAAACTACTAGGCCTTTGGGAGAGGTGCTGCAGGCCTCAGGCTTAGTAGCAGCGAGCAAGCAGAGCCTGCTTAAGGACTTATTCAGAGTGGGTCATTATTACTTAACAGAAGAAGATGTGACATTACTTAACCTCGGTATTAAAAAGTTTGTGCAGGAGGAAAGAAGTTTGCGCAGGTGGAAATACGTTTGTGCAGGAGGAGAAGGAGTTCTGGGACCATCAGTTTTACATGGTCAAGAGTGATGTCCTCATCCATTACATGGTAATGGATGGGGAATTCTCAGGAGGAATAGTCTGTGGAAGTTAAGCAGAGGAGGAGCAACAGTCTGCTTGGAGATGCAGGAGGAGATCATTCATATTCCTAATATATGCACATCACCTCTTCTGGCTCTAACTATGTGCTATTGTGCTTAATCTTCAAAATATGATGGCAATTAAAAGATTCTATGGGCATCCCATATACCCTTTCCCCAATCAAGTTGTACCCCGCAATAAAAGAACAAAAACAAAACCAGCAAAAGACTGTTCATTGTCTCTGCAAGTGATGTATGAAGTCTGGCAATGGGATGAATTGGTGGATTGTCTGTTACTAGGGGCAACTACACCGCTACAAGAGGTTTATGCTTTACACCAATAGTGTTCCCACATTAACTATGTATAAGATTGCCTTTTCTTTGGTTCTAGGAATCTCTCGAATATTGTGAAGTTATTTTGACAAGCTACATTCATCATCTAGGATGATTGGATGATTGTGGCATGGGTTGTCCAGGTCTTCTGACAGGCTCACAGAGCAGAGGGCTTGGCTCCTTTGGAAGTAGTGACCATTCAGTTGACCAGGAGTGTGTCTATGACTTGGGTAGCTTTGCAGCATGTGGCTCACAATGTAATCTGTAGAGAATTAATTAATAGCTCATTATTATGTAGAGTCTGCTTCTTTATCCTCTGTTTATTTTGGCTTGATCCTGTCTGTTGACGGTACAAATTAAAGCCTTTGGTTCAGCATTGCCCACCCATAGGTTGTATGGCTAGTTAGTTCCCATATGTATGCTGCCATGGAGTGTCAGGAAAACTGCAAATTTCCTATGAAATACTTACAGTAGTTTTACTTTCCTGATGGACTTCATGGCAGCAGGCATTCCTTCCCAGTGTCATCAGTAGGCTAGTTACAAAATGCGGCCTCTGGCCCTGAGCAAAAGTTTATGGGAGTGGGGACCTATAGAAGTGGAGAGAAAGCGGAGTTATGCTGCCATGGAGTCCATCAGGAAAGAAAAACTTACGTATTTAATAGAATATTTTCAGTTTTTCCTGTAGTTATACTTTAAGTTGCCAAAATGTGTATTTTACAGATATTTCTGTTACCTCTCCAACTGTGAATAATGTGACACATTGTTAACTATAACCACACAAGATTCTAGATAAAAGTATATATATTTTTTCAAGTTAACAAAATTACAACAAGATCATTCATGAGTTAAAAATGGCATTATATTTAAACACCCACCTTGACGTTCATATGCACCATACATTTAAAAGATAAATGTATAACAAGATTTTCTAATAAAAACACATAAAACTGAAAAAGGTCACCTTCAGTAACAAGAGGGAAACTGCTCTTTAAAGGTACACAGGAATTCATCCTATAGGGACCTAAAATTAACACTCTATTTTAATAAGGGCACATTCTGAAAGGCACGTAAATGCCTGAAGAAAAATATTGGCATTTTAGATGCAGAAGAAAATGTAACAAATAATATTTTTCATAGTCTTTCATATTTGTTTAAATGGGGGCATAAGGAACTTTTCCTAGAAGATGTGTTTGGAAAGGCCAACACAACACAGTGACCCTTTGTCCCCACATAAATGGAGACAGTGTATGTCAACGATTTTTTTTACCCCTTGGATTTCTCCTTAATAGTTTTAATTAGGTTTGCTGTAAAAACACAAGTGCATTAGCTAGTATCAGAGAAGTCTGGAGCTGCATGTTATCCCTAGGTATTTTTGTCTGGTGTAATACACTGCTTACAATCAGTTTCAGATTTGGATAGCAATGCATCGATAAAAGCTTATTTTTTAGCCCAAAATAGACAATGAAAACCTAGGAAACATAAAAAGTATAATATTTTATTGCCATTGGGTGTCTAAGCATTTACCTTAAAGGGTCAGTTTTCCCAATAATATTTTTGAGTGGACAATAGATGCTAAATCAAGCCGTTTTTACAATCATCACAAATATAATAAAAATGCTATACCTTCATATCGTATTTGTTGATAACATTGACATATATATAATTAACTTCATCTGTACCTTTCTTGCTCAGATTATACAAATACATACTGTTCTATATATACAATGTGGCTCTAGTAGACAACAAAATATGCTATGGTTGCTCGGCTTGCATACACATTTGAATGTAAATCTTTAACCACTTAAGGGCCTGAAGATTTGCCCCCATTTTTTTTTTTTGCGATACAGCACTGCGTCGCTTTAATTGACAATTTAGCGGTCATGCAACGATGTACCCAAATAAAATGAACATCTTTTTTTCCCACAAATAGAGCTTTCTTTTGGTGGTATTTAATTACCTCTGCAGTTTTTATTTTTTGCGCTTTAAACAAAAAAAGACTGACAATTGGAAAAAAAAAAAATATATTTTTTACTTTTTGCTTTAACCACTTGGGATCCGCGCTATTGCCAAATGACGGCATTAGCGCGGACCTACTTTTCCGGGACTACGTCTATTGTCGTCGTCCCGTGTACAAGCGGCCTGCGTGCCCCCTGAGGGGCGCGCGCGGCCCGCTCTGTGATCGGCGAGTCCATGAGACTCGCCTGATCACCGATCCGTGCAAGGGGTCGATCCCGACCCCGTGATCAGCTGTCAGCCAATGACAGCTGATCATGTGATAGAACGGAGCCGGTAATCGGCTATTATTCCTCCTCGCGCTGACAGCGCGAGGAGAAAAAAAAAAGCCGATCACCGGCGGCCGTGATCGGGACATTAGTCCCGATCACGGCCAGCAATACAAGCGACCACCTGCCCCCTGCCAGTGCCCACCTGCCGCCTGCAGTGCCATCCTGAATAAAAGTAAGTGCCCCCCGTCAGTGCCCATAGTGCCCACAGTGCCACCCAGCAGTGCCACCCAGCAGTGCCACCCAGCAGTGCCCACAATCTGCCTCAAAGGTGCTGCACCCCAGTGCCGCCCATCAGTGCCCAGCAGTGCCCAGCAGTGCCGCCCATCAGTGCCCAGCAGTGCCACCTATCTGAGCCACCTATCAGTGCCACCTATCAGTGCCCATCAGTCCCATCTATCAGTGGTACCTATCCGTGCCACCCATCCGTGCCACTTATCCGTGCCACCCATCCGTGCCATCTTATCTGTGCCCATCTTTGCCCATCAGTGCCGCCTTATCTGTGCCCATCGGTGCCGCCTTATCTGTGCCTATCAGTGCCCACCAGTGCAGCCTATCAGTGCCCACCAATGCAGCCTATCAGTGCCCACCAATGCAGCCCATCAGTGCCCACCAATGCAGCCTATCAGTGCCGCCTAATCAGCGCACTTCAATGAAGGAGAAAAATGACCCGTTTGCAAAATTTTATAACAAACTATTAAAACATGATTTTATTTTATTTTTTTTGCATCTTTTTTTGTTTGTTTAGCAAAAAATAAAACTCCGAGCTGTAACTAAATACCACCAAAAGAAAGCTCTATTTGTGGGAAAAAAATGATAAAAATTTCATTTGGGTACAGTGTTGTATGACCGCGCAATTGTCATTCAAAGTGCATCAGCGCTGAAAGCTGAAAATTGGTCTGGGACTGAGGGGGGTTTAAGTGCCCAGTAAGCAAGTGGTTAATAAATATCTCCCCCAAAAATGTAAAAAAACTGTTCATCAGTTTAGGCCAATATGTATTCTTCTATATATTTTTGGGAAAAAAGTTGCTATAAGTGTATATTGATTGGTTTGCGCAAAAGTTATAGCGTCTACAAAATAGGGAATAGATTTATGGCATTTTATTATTATTATGATTATTTTTACTAGTAATGGCAATCCGCAATATTTAGCAGGACTGCGACATTGTGGTGGACAGATCGGACACTTTGACACTTTTTTGGGACCATTAACATTCATACAGTAAATCAGAGATAAAAATAGCCACTGATTACTGTATAATAGTCACTGGCGGGGAAGGGGTTAATAATCTGGGGCGATCAAGGAGTTAAGTGTTCCCTGGGGAGGTGTTTCTAACTGGGGGGGATTAGACTGACTGGGAGTAGAGTGACAGATCGCTGTTCCTGAGCAATAGGAACAGCAGATCTCTATCTACTTCCCTGACAGAATGAGGATCTGTCTGTTTACATTGACAGATTCCCATTCTGTATCTCTCAGGAGCGATCGCGGGTGGGCATCGTCCACGTACAATGGCTTTGACGCCCTCTATACTCCTTAAGGCAGCCGCTGTACAGCTACAGCGATTCACGCAGGGGAGCCAACCTGCCGCCATATAACGACAAAGGCTGGTCAGCAAGTAGTATATAACAGATAAAGTATAGCTGTTTTTGGATAGAGCAGGGAATATATAAAGCTTGACCAGTTTATTTTCGCTGCTTGTGTTCAATTCGAAAAAAAAAAAAAGTTTTACTTCCTATTCCTATCCTGTAGACCCAACAGGAAGTGAGAGGAAATTTCCAACAGGAAATTATCACGTTCACGCAATTCCAGGAGTAATGGGTTGCAATCGAGAGCTGGCCGGCTCTGAGTTTTACTGTATTATTTTGTTTGTCTAAGTGTAAGTGCAATACGTTTTATCTAATAAAACTGCCAAAAGATTTTATACTATGGAAGCTTTTATTTTCTCATGGGGGTTATCTGGCAACATGTACCTGTGAATGATAACATCTGGGAAGACGTTGGGACCATTGCTTCATACTTTAAAGTCCCGGGCTGGGTATTAAGCCAGAAGCGTGTGTGATCTCCCGTAATAGGAGATCAACAGGAGTCGGTAAGTGGTAGTGTATGCAGAGGTGGAAGTTACATCTTTTCTCATCACAATTCGTGGGTGTTAATTTCACATAGGGGGAGATCTACCATCAACTGAATGGACTATTTATAGTGTGCTGATACATTTTTATCCATGATATTCACTTTAAAGGAGTTTATTACATTAATTTATACTGCACAGGATTCACTTTGTATGGAAATTATAATTATAGCCCAACTTAGTATTGAAAGTTGTTGATTAATGTGTGTATCTCACAGGAAGTTGCAGCTTGTGTTTCCATATTAATGTCAATTTTACTTTAATATTTTCACAGTTTTTTCACTTGATTTTTATGACAGCGCAGTAATTCAAAAAAATTTCAGTATGAAAATAAGGCTGGCTATACACAGTTACTTTTTTTCATTTATCCAGCGGTGGGATGAATCCTCCCCCCACAGAGTACCGCTGTCGGAATCAGTAGCTGTAGCTTACTGGATGTAGCTACTGGTTGTTTGAAATGTTTCTGACATGTCCCTTCAACTGAAGTTGATTCAATTATTAAATAAAGTGGTTCCAAAGTCACAACGTTTTTTACTAAAAAAACTCCCCAATACTTGTCCCCCCACCATCCCTAAACACTTACCTGACTCCTCTCATGATCCAGCATCAACCTTTTCCCTCCATTTCCTAGTCTCATAAGAGACATAGTCACCAGCAGGAGCCATAGGTTCCTGTGGGGGGGGGGGGCATGGTCGAGTCACGCTATGTGTATCTATGGATGCAGTATATCTGTATAGCTAGCTTAAGGCATGTAGCATCTTTACAAGGAAAGCTCAGCAATGGCAGCATACATGTTCCCTCAATACAGGTTTTCTTTTTGGCTGCACTCTTCTGGGTCCTGCTCAAGTTCTATGCAAGTGGCTGCCCCACTGCACCATGACTACAGTGTCGCTCGCTTGACATTGCCACTATTTATTGAAAGCCTTGGATTTTTTTTCCATGAATACAAGCCATACTCTGGTTGGATAACCTGAAGAAGAAAAGTGGTGATGTCACAAGCTCTACCTCATGTAATCAAAGAAAACCTTTTACTCCAGGAACAAAATACAAGGTGTTCTATAAATGGTGCAGAGCGAACTATCCCCTCTGGTCAGTGTACAGTGGGGCAGTCATTTGCATAGAACCTGAGCAGGACTGAGAAGATTGTGGCTATCACTGTCATAGCGCCGACTACTATAGTAATCTCCTGCTACCTCAGTGGCCCATCAGATATATTTAATGCTTACTTACATTTTCTCATGCTGGACCAATGTAGGTATGCAGTAAAAGTCATTTCTGGAGTGCTGCTTTTAAAAGTAAAGGCAATGTTTACACTGTTTAAGTTTGCTTTTACTTTTTGTTTAGATTTCTAGATATACAGTGAAAACAGAACACAGAAAGGCCCCTTTCACACGGATGTTCCGATCAGGTTTACCTGTCAGTTTTTCAGGTGGACCTAATCAGAAAGTCCACTAATCTCTATGGACAGGCAGGTGTAAATAGGCTTGTGTTCCTTTACACCTGACTACCTCTGGGCTCGATCCAGTCTGCTAAAAAAAAAAAAAATATGTAAGGGGATCTTTCCTCTTCCTCTTCTGTTTAGGCAGATTGAATCAGAGGGTAGTCGGATGTAAACAAACAGTGCAGTCTGTCAACACCTGGCCACCCATAGAGCAGAGCAGGCCCTGCCCGTGTCCAATATTGAGCAGACACAGATGTGTCATCAGCCCGCTCTGCTCTGATCAGCAGGAAATCTGTGAGCTGATCCCCTACTGATTGGAATGGAATCTACCCCAATGAAAGGGGCCAAAAACAGAGACAAATATAGTCAAGAAGAATGTAAAAACTATGTCATAATGATGATATTGTATTTCTTACAGCTAGTACTAAACTATGGAAAACTAGACAGCCCAGCAAACTTACTGTAGCCAACCCCTATACTTACCTGAGCCCCATCTTGATTCATGGCTGTGCCTGCTGCTCTCTCCCTGCTCACTAGATCCAGTGAAAGCAGCGGGAGCCATGAGCTCTTACCACTGCCAAATTCAGAAATGGGGCAGCGGGGGGGGGGGGGGGGGCAAGTCACACTGCATGTGTTTAAAGTCCTGGGAGGTGCAGACTAAAAGGGGTTAACTTTGATAATATATTCATGTAATATGTGGAATGGCATAACAGCCAATAGAGTTTACAGTTTTTTTATAGTGTAAAGTTGCACGTCTGTTTGTCAAAAATCAATATTTTTGTTTGTTTATGAAACTTGGTTTTATTTATAAATAAAGACATTATATATATATATCACAGCGGCGATATCTGTGTCTGTAGCAGTGCTGTCTCTTGGCCTAGACCAACAAGGCCCATGCCTAGGGCAAAAAAGACACCCCCGGCTTGCTGTAGCTTTTATTGTGGGCAGTATATGGAGCTCGCTTGGCCGGCGGGGAGGTGGCAGCGACGACAATGAGCATCCCCATAGGCAGCCAGTGATTGGCCAGGCCGGCTGAATGTAATCAGACTGGCGGAGACGGCGCTCAATGCTCCGCCCACTCTCCTCCACATTGCTAACTTCTTCACTGAATCTTCTCCCCAGCCCGGGGTGATAGGAGGAGGAGGAGAGAGAGAGAGGAGCACGAGGGAAATCCCCAGCCAGCGGCCAGGACAGAAGATTATGTTACTATTACTAATGTGTGTCAAGTGCTCAATATTGAAGTTATTATACTGATGGCTAGGGGTCGACCGATATATCGGCCGATATTTGCCGTTTTTTAATTAATCGGCATCGGGCGATTCAGCTGATAAAAAGGCCCATTTAGAACAGCGGGACTTGGAAATGACTTCTGTAATATAAGTCAGTGCAAGTTGCCTGAGTCGTCATAGAAACGTCTTTCCTCCTCTCTGGGCAGTCTGCCAAGAAAAGAACAGAAAGATACAATGTTTACACTTGAATGAATGAACTCATCTCAGTGTGTAGAAGTTCTCAGTTTAACCATTTAAAGACTAAATCTTTTCTGACACTTGTTGCTTACAAGTAAAAGTCCTGTATTTTCTGCCAGAAAATCACTTAGACCCCTCAAAAAGTATATATATTTTTTTTAGCAGAGATCCTAGGGAATAAAATAGCAGTTGTTGCAACATTTTATGTCACACGGCATTTGCGCAGAGGTCTTTCAAATGCATTTTTTTGGGGGGGGGGGTTATTTAGTGGTGCCCATTAATATCAATGGGCAGGAGTGGTGGAGAAGCAGTATACACCACTCCAAACGTGCTGCTTGCATCGCCTCAGTGTGAAAGCACTCTGTCTTTCACACAGACTGCAGGGGAGCCGTTTTGCAGGCACTTTACAGGCGCTATTTTTAGCCCAAAAGCGCCTAAAAAAAACGCCCCAGTGGGAAAGGTGTCTGTTAGGTTTTATGAGATGAAGGGGGATAAAAAAATAAAATAAAAAAAAATCGGCCTAACATATCGGCCCAAAAAAATCGGCATCATATATTGGCCATCGGCCGCCATGATTTCGAAATATCGGCATCGGCCAGAGAAAAACCCATATCGGTCGACCTCTACTGATGGCCACTAATGAGCTGCACTGATATGGGCACTAATAGGCTGCACTGATATGGGCACTGATAGGCTGCACTGATATGGACACTGACAGGCTGCATTGACAGGCTGCACTGATATAGGCACTGATGAGCTGCACTGATATGGGCACTAATAGGCTGCACTGATATGGGCACTGATAGGCTGCACTGATATGGACACTGACAGGCTGTATTGACAGGCTGCACTGATATAGGCACTGATGAGCTGCACTGATATGGGCACTGATGAGCTGCACTGATAGGCTGCACTGATATGGGCACTGATGGGCACTGATGAGAATTCTCTGATGGGCACTGATTAGCAGCACTGATGGGCGCTGATAAGGCTGCCCCGGTTGCCCCAGAGGAGCCTGTACTGATGGGCACTAATAAAGCTGTAATGATGGGCACTGATAAGGCTGCACTGGTTGCCCCTGATGGGGCTGCACTGATGAGCACTGATAAGGCTGTACTAATGGGCACTGATAAGGCTGCACTGGTTGCCCCTGGTGAGGCTGTACCGATGGCCACTGATGAGCTGCTCTGTTGGGAACTGATGGGGCTGCACTGATAAGACTGCACTGATGGGCACTGATACGCGGCACTGATGGGCACTGATAGGCTGCACTGGTTGCCCCTGATGAGGCCGCACTGATGGTCACTGATGAGCTGCACTGATGGGGCTGCACTGATGGGCACTGATGGGCACTAATCAGTGCAGCCTCATCAGGGGCAACCGGTGCAGCCTATTAGTGCCCATCAGTGCAGCTCATCAGTGACCATCAGTGCAGCCTCATCAGGGGCAACCAGTGCAGCCTATTAGTGCCCATTAGTGCCACTTATCAGTGCCCATCAATGCAGTTTTATCAGTGCAGCCCCATTAGTTCCCAACAGAGCAGCTCATCAGTGGCCATCAGTACGGCCTCACCAGGGACAACCAGTGCAGCCTTATCAGTGCCCATCTGTACAGCCTTATCAGTGCCCATCAGTGCAGCCTCATCAGGGGAAACCGGTGCAGCCTTATCAGTGCCCATCAGTACAGCCTTATTAGTGCCCATCAGTACAGGCTCCTCTGGGGCAACCGGGCAGCCTTATCAGTGCCCAGCAGTGCAGCTCATCAGTGGCCATCAGTGCCCATCAGTACAACCTGACCAGTGACCATCAGAGAATTCTCATCAGTGCCCATCAGTGTGGCCTCATCAGGAGAAACAAGCGCAGCCTAATAGTGCTCATCAGTGCCCATGTCAGTGCAGCTCATCAGTGCCCATATCAGTGCAGCCTCATCAGGGGCAACCAGTGCAGCCTATAAGGCTTTTCGTGATGAGCACTGATAGGTGGCACTGATGGGCACTAATAGGCTGCACTGATTGCCACTAACTGATGGGGCCACTTGGTACCCACTTTTAATGTACAGGGCAGAAGAGGTGGAGCCTAAATAGGAAGGGGTGTGGTTTACAGATAGGACAGGTCTTAAACAGGAAGGAGTGTGGCGTTGACAGGAAGGGGTGGCCCATATTTTAATTAGGGGGTGCATGAGTTTAGTTAGGCCTAGGGCAGCACAAAACCTAAATACACCACTGGTCTGTAGTGCATGTTCAAACTCTAATACCATAAATAATAACATGTTCTTACTCCAGGAGTATATAATGGGTTTGCCAATTCTAAAGAAATACTTAAATAATGCATTGCAGTTTAACTAAACCAATTCAATTTTAGTCGACTAAAATTTACTGGAGATTTTAGTCGACTAAAACTTGCTGCAGATTTTAGTCGACTAAACCTTAAAAAAACAATTCAGATGACTAAAATACAACTAAAACTAAAATGGCATTTTAGTCAAAAGACTTTGACTAAATCTAAATCAAAATTTGACATCAAAATTAACACTGAAGCTAGGAGACCCATGTCCTGAGTCCCTGAAAAGCAGTGCAGGAAGCCCACAGAGCATCTGACCTAAGGCATCCAGTACAGCGTCCAGTTGGTACTAAAAGAAAGCATGGAAGTACCTAAGGCACAGTTAGTACAGGCCTAAAAGATCCCAGAGATTGTCTAGGCTTTACCTTTACAAATGGGTCCCCTGAGTTGTAGTTTACCAGATACTGAATACAAGAGAGTGGCTGTATACTGAAGATGGGAGGGGTTTGTTTCCAAAGTGCAACAGTTCTGCTCTAGAGATGATATCACAGAGACAGAAGTGGACAGTTATTTTTTGAGCTTACAGCGTCTAGTCGAGAAAAAACTCGCCTTTTTTGGCATAGAGAATTTTTTGAGAAATATGTGACAAATCAGATTGTACCATGGGGCTCACACATTCAAATTTATCCAAATATAAAAACCGTAGAGACAAACGTGAAGAAAGCTTGGGAAGTTAACCTACAATCATGCTCTTTACAGATGATGCAGATTCTTAGTAATCAGTATAAACTAGACATTGCTGAGTTGGACAAAGAAATCCTGAAATAGCAGGACGATCATAGTAATTTGGTTCCACATATGTCTTTCCTTGTTAAACTGGTGCGGGGGAGCATGATATACATATGAATGCTGCCTTTATTTACATATCAATGCTGCCAGCCACAGATATTTACATATGAAGGTGAGTCATCTGTACACAACAATAGGGCAGAGCTGGGCAGCATTAGTACCAGCACAGGACTAAAAATTCAAGGGAGAAGGGAATTTAAACTGGGATAGTTGGAAAGTATGAGGCAGCCGCTTTGGGCCCCACAGCAATGTCAGGGCCCAGGGCAGCTGCCCCTTTTGCCCTGCCTTAAAGACGGCCCTGATAACAAAGACAAAAGAACATGATCACAAAGGTTGCAAAGCCGTTCAACCCCCAGCACTCCAGTAACTGTTAATGTATTAAACCATTCACTTATGACACTGGCCACACCTACAGCACACATTAATTCATCCCTTGATGAGTCTTCCCCTGGGTGTCACCTTTGGTACACCAAAGTCATACAAACCCAAGTCAAGGTAATTTCCAGTACTGCAAGGTAACTCTAATATATGGGCCTTTGTGATTCAGGTCACTAAAGAAATTTAATTTACCAACCGGCAGACTGGACCTTTGTCCAACCTGCCTAAAGATTTGAAAAAGGCACTAAATAATTTAAGCTCCAATATAAAAAATATTGTAGTCAAACCATCTGACAAAGGAAAATGTGCCTTGATATCATTCAGAATACCAATTGGTACAGACCAGTCCCGAGGGCTCATATTGATTATTATATGAAGCAGCGCAGAGATATATTGACTAAAGCCTACCATAGGGTCATCATAGATTTAGCCCTTTAACGTTCTGCTCCACTGTTTGGTAGAGCACATTTGGAGTCACGCTAACTCATTGAAAAATGTGGACTTTAAAGGGTTAAACACATTTAAATTCCTCGATACTACAAACTTCACCACCCCAACCTTCTATGCGCTACCTAAGGTGCACAAAAGTTTAGCTAACCCCCCCCCCGGCCGACCAATAATGTCAGGCTGTGGATCATTGACTGAAAAGGCAAGTCAATTTGTCGATGAATACTTATACCCTCACGTGAAGGAGCTCTTTTCTTCTTATCTTTTCTTATGTCAAGGATACCATCAAATTATTAAAAATTCTGGATGGGCTACAATTGCCCCAAGGATCTTGGCTGGTCACAATCGACAAAGAGGCCCTGTATAACTCCACATGACAGGGGTGTTGGGGTTATACGGGATTTCCTGAACGAAAGTGATCTTGACTCATGGAAATATAAGGAGTTTGTTATCGAAATGTTAGACTTCATACTAACACACAATATCTGTGTATTCAAACTTTCCCACTACCTCCAGATGCAGGGCGTTGCTATGGGGGTCAAATGTGCCCCCTCCTATGCAAACCTGTACCTGGGGGGTGGGAACGAGACCTTTTTTCTGATGAATCAAGATCAATGGACATTGGTCAGATTGTATCATGGCATCGTTATTTAGATTATGTTTTCATGGTGTGGGCAGGATCAAAAGAAAACTTGATAAAGTTCTTGGATAGTTTACAAGTGAATACATACAATCTAAAATTCACATATACCTTTGATCAATCACGGCTAACATTTTTGCACGTAGAAATTTTTACCAATGAAACAGGGATGATCTCCACTTTATACAGAAAACTCTCCACTCTATACAGCAAACAGCTTGCTAGATGCCAGCAGTTCACATCTGGAAAAATTGATTAAAAGTATTCCTTACAGTCAATTTTTAAGACTAATACGCAATTGTACACAGAATGTGGACTTTCAGAACGAGGCAAATTTGCTGCATGATCGTCTTTTAGCCAGAGGCTATAGTGGAACATGTCTGAAAAAAGCGTTTAACAGAGTAATGCCGCATACACACGATCATATTATTCCAGCGGTCTCCGCCGGAAAATCCGCCCGTGTGTGGGCTCCGGTGGACTTTTTCTTCCCAAAAGTCCAGTGGACTTAGAAAGAAGTTTTGACTCAAAATTGTCTGCCAGACTCGGCAGTCCGGCGGACAATGCGCCTGTCTGTGTGTTAGTCCGCCGGACTTTTGAAATGAATGGACTTGCCCACACGCGGAGAAAAGTCAGTTCATATTGAACGTGACTCCAGGTAGACAGAACTAGCGAAGGAAGTCAATGTCACTACCTCCATCGAGATTGACACTTCGCTAGCCCCGTCACCTGGTATGGATTTAAAGGGGAAGCCCTACACTGAAAAAACGGCGTGGGGGTCCCCCCAAAGTTCATATAAGACCCTTATCCGAGCACGCAGCCCAGCCACTAAGGAAAGGGGGTGGGGACGACCGAGCGCCCCCCCCTCCTGAGCCATACCAGGCCACATGTCCTCAACACGGCCCCCCACCCCAAAACACCCTGTCCCCATGTTGATGAGGACAAGAGCTTCTTCCTGACAACCCTGGCCATTGGTTGTTGGGGTCTGCGGGCAGGAGGTTTAGAAATACTCTGGGAGCCCCCTTTACTAAGGGGGCCCCCAGATTCCGGCCCCCTCCCCTATGTGAATGAGTATGGAGTACGATGTACCCCTACCCATTCACCTGGGGAAAAAAAGTGTACATAAAAAAAACACAACACAGGTTTTTAAAATACTTTATTAGAGAGCTCCGGGGGTCTTCTCTTCTTCCGTCTTCGGGGGTCTTCTCGCCGGACTCTTCTGCTATCTTTTGCTAGCTCTCTTACTAGCGGAGGAGCCTGGCTTTCTCCTTCGTCGCCGCCGCCATCCGGGGGTCTTGTCCCGCTCTTTGGTTCTTCTTGCCGGGCCTCCGTTTTCTTCTTCCAGCTCTTTTACTAGCGTTGGCCCGGTCTTCTGTCACCACCGCCGCCTTCTGCTTCTTGTTCTCTTCTTCTTCCTCCGATGTTGACACAACGCTCTCTCTGGCCGTAATGCGGCGACTTATATAGGGACAAGGGGCGGGGTCCCCGGGTGATGTTACATGGTGACCCCACCCCTTATGATGTCACAGTCCCAGCATGCTCCGGTTACCTCCGTCGGAAAAGTCCGGTCGTGTGTGGGCAGATCTGCTCGTTCGGAAAGTACGGCGGACCTTCGCTGCAAAGTCCGGCAGATTGTCCGCTGGATAGTCCGATCGTGTATATGCGGCATAAAAAACCTCAATAGGCATTATTATTATACAAGCGTAGGCTGGACAAATCATCTACATCGACACGCATCATCACCAAATATAGCCAACAACATGCCAAAGTACGAAACATCTATAACAAATTCTGGTACTTACTGGCAGCTGACCAAAGAGTTTGTAAATTCATCAAACCCTATCCAGAGATTACTTATAAAAGATCCCACTCAGAGACACTTTGGTCTCTAGTCATCATAGGAGCATAGATATAACCAAAACAAAGTCACAGGCACTTACCCATGTGGTAAGGCCGCGTACACACGCGCGGACTGTTCGCCCAACTTTGTCCGCTGAACAGTGTTTGGGCGGACAGTCCGCTCGTGTGTGGGCTTTCAGCGGACAGTTTCAGCGGACAGTTTGACGAACAAGGTTTTACGGAATTTCCGAAAAACTGTCCGCTAAAACTTTGTTTCAGCGAACAGTCCGCCCGTGTGTAGGCTTGTTCGTCAAACTAAGTTCCGCGCATGCTCAGAAAGGATTTACACGCCGAAAGTTATAATGCAGTGTATAGGACGTCGTATTTTTTGTCCCGTCGTACGTGCCGTTCACGTCATCGCGCACGGTTTCAGCAAACTGTTCGTTCGTCGTGTGTGGCCATGTCCGTCCATGCTAATTTTGAGCGGACTGTTTGCCGAAACTGTTGGACGGACAAAGTTGGGCGAACAGTCCGCGCGTGTGTACGCGGCCTAAAAGTAGCTGTTGTCCCTTTATTATTGCTGGAAAGAGTATTGAGCTTCCCAACAACATTTGGACTCCTAAACATAGGACCAACTGTCAATCAGTTGGTTCCGTATATCTAATGAAATGTTGCTGCGGAATGTTTTATGTGGGGAAGACAAAGTGCCCACTGGTTTGTAGAATCAGAGATCATGTATCTCTGATTTCTAAACATAAGTTAGAAACACCCATAAGCCAACACATGGGGCTGTATCATAATTTTAATCTCAAGTCCATTGGCTTTTTTAGCCTTGAACACTTACCCTAACACAAACGTACGGGGGACATTCATAATAAGCTTCTGCAGTTAGAGACAAGATGGATTTATACGCTACAGGCGACCCGGTTTCCAGGCCTCAATGAGAGGATCAGCTACAAGCCCTTCCTGTGACTGGTACCTGGTCACTGATGAGTGTTCACTTTGGCTGTGGGCATTTGCTCTGCAATATCAGACTTATTCAATATTATTATTATTATTATTATTATTTAATATTATTGATTTTCTGATCTTCTCTCTTACCATCATTTTTCATATCACTCTATTTGCCCCTCTGAGTCATTCAGTGACCATCTATAGGTACTTTTTGGTCTGTGTTTGGTGGCTGTTTTCGGGTTGGTGTTGCCAGTTGCATGTCCTTCAAATAGGGAAGGAGCTGTAAAGTAAGTATTCTATTTAGTTTATATCTGCTACTCAGGATAATCTATTGCCAATGTTGATTGAAATTTGACAAATGTAATGTTCATGTCTGACCACATTCACGCACACCGAGCCCCACCCCTTTTTTTTCTTATACATATACATTTCCTAATTTTTTACACCTGCTTCACCTGCATCCATCCTGGTTCTTGTCTATAGATTCTCATGTGAACGCCCAAGGGTGTGCACTAGGGCTGGCAATTTTCCCCCATGGGTGGTGCTGGCCCGCTGCAGTCCCGCCTTGAGGTACCCAGTCATCTACGGCTTTCCGGCTACATATTACATCTTTTTCAGACTTCAGGATAGGTTTGCAGTCTGAAACTGTCTGCACGGCCTGAATTGGCCGTGTCAGACTGTGAACCAGATGTTATCATCATTTAAGGTTTCTGGGCATCAGTCCGTGTTGCGTGGACCTCCCTCTTTGTGTACACGGGGCGTCATTGTGGGGTGAGGTCAAACGCCATATTTTGGCACCACGGGGAGGGATATTTAAATCCCACATGGTGCAGATGCATTTGAACAGCCTGGGAGCTCATGAGCCATACAGATGAGGTTTAAGGTACTTATTTGATCTGAAGTAAGACCGGCTACATTCTTGCTTGGGACTTTGATGGACTTTTGAATGATTGCCCTGTGTATATATATATATATATATATATATATATATATATATATATTGTGAGGGGTTAGCTCGGCAGCGGGTGTGTGTGACCCCCTGGATGGGTTCACAACACAAAGTCAGGCACAGCAGACAGCGGTGTAGGTTAAAAAAAACAAAAGATCCGGTTTATTTATGCTACATGCAGTGATACATATAACAGCCAAACAAAATAAAACAAGAAAATAAATCCTGGTCAGCTTGACCTCTAACTACACACGTAGACTCCCTGTCTAACAACTGGGTGCAGCCTTGTGCTGTACCAGTCCCTGCCTTTGTTGTAAAGGGTTTGCCACACAGGCGTTAACTCACCGCACAGTACAGGTGACACACTCCCCAGTCTATACAACACAAAACTGGTTCCAGGATGGAGCATCTCCCTATGCATGCTGGGTTTTTTTGTAGAGGTCTTAATGAGCCCACTTACTACAGCTGGGCTCATTAACTCTTCCCCTCTAATTGTAAAAGTCTGCATAAAGCCTGAATCTAGGACACACATATTTCCCATCCTGGATACAACCAGGTGATTTTACCTGCGTGCTGCCACATACCCCCCCCTCTTGTTTCAACCTTGGGGTTGTAACACAAGCAGCCAGACACGCATGTATCCGAGACAAAGCATCCACATTCCCCATTTTAACACCAGGGCGATGCTTAACTGTAAAGTTAAATTCCTGTAGGGCCAGGAACCACCTATTTACCCTTCTATTGGTCTCCTTGTTTTGAGCCATCCACTTTAAAGGAGCGTGATCAGTCACCAGGTCAAAGTGCCTACCTAGCAGATAGTACCGAAGGGAATCTAGAGCCCACTTCACTGCTAAACATTCCTTCTCAATCGTGGAGTAATTTACCTCATGGGACTTCAACTTCCTGCTGAGGTAAATGACTGGGTGCTCTTCCCCGTTCCAGACCTGGGATAACACTGCTCCTAACCCAACGTCTGATGCATCAGTTTGTACCACGAAGTCCTTAGAGAAGTCTGGTGAGTACAACACTGGCTGGCTACATAAGGCTGTTTTTAAGGACTGAAATGCTTCTTCAGCCTCTGGGGACCATTTAACCATGACTGACTCTTTCCCTTTCGTCAGGTTGGTGAGGGGCACAGCCTGAGAAGCAAAATGGGGAATGAATCGTCGATAATAGCCAGCGATTCCCAGAAAGGCTCGTACCTGTTTCTTGCTGTTGGGACGTGGCCAACTCTGAATGGCCTCGACTTTATTGACTTGGGGTTTTATCACCCCCCTCCCAATAGTGTACCCAAGATATTTGGCCTCCTCCTGTCCAATGGTACACTTCTTTGGATTGGCCGTAAACCCAGCTTCCCGGATAGAGTCTAGGACTGCTTGTACTTTTGGTAAATGTGAGACCCAGTCTGTGCTATGAATAATCACATCATCCAGGTAAGCTGCAGCATATTTCTGATGGGGCCTCAGAATCTTATCCATTTTCCGCTGGAATGTTGCCGGTGCATTCTGTAACCCAAACGGCATTCTCTTATATTGGAATGCCCCATCTGGGGTTACAAACGCAGTTTTCTCCTTGGCCGACTCGGCCAGGGGAATTTGCCAATACCCTTTGGTGAGATCAAGAGTTGTCATATATCGGGCTGTTCCCAGCCGGTCAATCAACTCATCTATACGCGGCATGGGGTAGGTGTCAAATTTTGTAACTTTATTTAATTGTCGAAAATCGTTACAAAACCGCCAGCTCCCATCAGGTTTGGGCACTAGTACGATAGGACTGGACCAGTCACTCTGGGACTCCTCTATCACACCCAATTCCAGCATCCTTTGAACCTCCCCACGTATTGCCTCCCGTCGGGCCTCTGGTATTCTATAAGGTTTTAGTTTTACCCTTTCTCCTGGCGGGGTGATAATGTCATGCTCTACGCCAGATGTTTGTCCCGGCAGCTCAGAGAAAATCTCTTTGTTACGAAGTACAAACTCTTTAACCTCCTGTTGTTGGGCTTTCGATAAGGTGTCTGCTATTCCAACCTCAGGAACTAAGCAATCAGGCTGTACTTGTGACAAAGTCTCTGCGACTAGGGATTCCCTATCCCTCCAGGCTTTCAGCAGATTGACGTGATAGATCTGCTCCGGCTTTCGCCTTTCTGGCTGTCTAACCCTGTAGTTCACCTCACTAATTTTTTCAATTACTTCATATGGACCTTGCCATTTGGCCAGAAATTTGCTTTCAACCGTAGGGACTAGCACCAAGACCCTATCCCCCGGGGAAAAAGTACGTGTCTTGGCCCCACGGTTGTACACTCTCTGCTGTGCTAACTGCGCTTGGGTTAAATGTTCCTTTACAATTGGCATTACCTGTGCAATTCTATCTTGCATCAGGGCGACATGCTCAATCACACTCCTGTGAGGAGAACTCTCATTTTCCCAAGTTTCCTTGGCGATATCCAGCAGCCCTCTTGGGTGTCTCCCATAGAGCAACTCGAAGGGTGAGAAACCCGTAGAGGATTGGGGTACCTCCCTAATGGCAAACATCAGATAGGGTATTAGACAATCCCAATTCTTTCCATCTCTATCCACCACCTTCTTTAACATTTGTTTTAGGGTTTTGTTGAATCTTTCAACCAACCCATCTGTTTGGGGGTGATACACAGATGTACGCAATTGCTTCACTTTGTACAACTTGCATAATTCTTTCATAACCCGGGACATAAAGGGTGTACCTTGGTCCGTAAGCAGTTCCTTACAAATACCCACGTGGCTAAAAACAAGAGATAGCTCTTTGGCTATGGTTTTGGCCGAGGTATTTCGAAGAGGAATTGCTTCCGGATATCGGGTGGCATAGTCCAATATAACCAAAATGTACTGATGCCCCCTAGCGGACTTCATTATCGGACCTACCAAATCCATTGCGATCCTTTCAAAGGGGACCTCAATGATAGGAAGAGGTACCAGCGGGTTACGGAAATGTGGCATAGGTGCCGACTTCTGACACACAGGGCAGGAGGAACAATAATTTTCTGTTTCCTTCATGACCCCAGGCCAATAGAATCTCTGCAATACCCTCTCTCTGTTTTTTTCGGTCCCCAGATGACCTCCCAGAATGTGCCCATGGGCCAATTCTAACACCAAATTCCTGTAAGGTTTGGGCACCACAAGTTGCTCAATGGTTTCTTCTGCCCTTTGAGCCACTCGATACAGCAGGTCCCTTTCCACAGTGAAGTACGGGTAAGTGCAAGTCTTATCTGGGTTCACTAACTCGCCATCTATTTTCACCACATTTTCCCGTGCCTTTATTAGGGTGGGGTCTTTTAACTGTTCTGTGGCAAAATTTTCCCTGTGAACCTCAAGATCCGAAAACTCCACAGACGGCATGTTTTCAACTGAGGATGTTGGCTCCTCCCCAGTTTCTCGAGTTTCCCCCGCCAATACCGACAAGGGAAATTCAGGAGAGTCCTCACCACCCCCAGAGGAATTCTGGTCATCTTCCTGGTTTATAGGGGCACCAGTGGGGGGCTCAGGACAATCCCAGAGTTCCCAGAATTTTGGAAAATCCCTTCCCACAATAGCATCATGTGGTAACTGAGACACTAACCCCACCTGATGAGAGAGGTTACCTTTGGGGGTCTCAAAAAACACTGAAGTTACAGGATACTCTCGGGTGTCCCCATGCACACAAATAACAGCCACCCTGTTCTTCCCAGAGACCTCTGTAGTAACTAATTCAGCTTTTATCAATGTTACCAGGCTACCTGAATCTAGCAACACATCAACATGTCTACCATTAATACACATTTTACATAAATGTCTCTCAGGTCCCCGAATGGCAGTGCATGCAACTGTCGCAAACAGCGACTGACGTCTCTCCCTTATAAAGTCACATTGCATAGGCTCATCCACAACTGGGCAATTGGCTGCAATATGTCCCTCTTGCCGGCAGCGGTAGAAAATAATCTTTTTCGCTGCCTCTTGCAGCATGGGCTTCCTGGGCTGCTCCCGCCAGACCTTAGGTAGAACTCCCACCCTCTCACTCTCTCCACCCTCACCCCTTGGAGTCATCTTACCCGCCACTGGGGATGATCTGGTCTTAGGGGGGAAAGTCCGTGAGTCCCTGGAAGATGTGGTCAGGTTCTCTGTAGCCAAGTACCTCTCAACCAGATCCACAAGTTTATCTGCATTTTCTGGGTCTCCATGGCTTACCCATTTTTGGATGGCAGTAGGAAGAGCTCTCAGGAAACGATCCATAACAACACGTTCCACAATGTTTGGTGCAGTCAAAGTCTCTGGCTGCAGCCACTTCCTGCTCAGGTGAATGAGATCATACATTTGAGACCTGGGAGGTTTTCCAACCTGAAAAGTCCAGTTATGCACACGCTGAGCCCGGACGGCCAGGGTGACACCCAGCCGTGCCAATATTTCTGCTTTTAGCACCACATAGTCTTTTGCTTGGTCAGGCTCTAGGTCATAATAAGCTTTCTGCGATTCCCCAGTTAACAGAGGGGCCACCAGTGCAGCCCATTGCTCCTTAGGCCACTTTTCCCTTTCAGCAGTCCTTTCAAATGTGGTCAAAAACACCTCCGGATCATCCTCTCCAGTCATTTTTGTCAGTAAACGGCTCACACCAAAGGATGCGGTATTATTGTAACCACTTGCTTCATTGGTCTGCGGACGTTGCTGTATTAATGTCTCTATTTTCTGTTGAAAATTCTGCTCTTGCTTCTGCAACAGGTCTATGAAGCGGGCTTCAGATCGCTGCTGGGCTTGTTGCTGAGCTTCCAAACTCTGCTGGTGAGCCTTCTGCTGATTTTCCAAACTCTGGTGCAAAGTTGCATTTATCTGCTGCTGGGCTGCAAGGCTCTTTTGTAAACCTGCATTTGTTTGTTGCTGCTTTGCATTTGCTAGAGCCAGCTGTCTCAGTATCTCCTCCATGCTGGCCTTAACAAAAAAAAAGTGCCCGCATTCTCCACCAACTGTGAGGGGTTAGCTCGGCAGCGGGTGTGTGTGACCCCCTGGATGGGTTCACAACACAAAGTCAGGCACAGCAGACAGCGGTGTAGGTTAAAAAAAACAAAAGATCCGGTTTATTTATGCTACATGCAGTGATACATATAACAGCCAAACAAAATAAAACAAGAAAATAAATCCTGGTCAGCTTGACCTCTAACTACACACGTAGACTCCCTGTCTAACAACTGGGTGCAGCCTTGTGCTGTACCAGTCCCTGCCTTTGTTGTAAAGGTTTTGCCACACAGGCGTTAACTCACCGCACAGTACAGGTGACACACTCCCCAGTCTATACAACACAAAACTGGTTCCAGGATGGAGCATCTCCCTATGCATGCTGGGGTTTTTTGTAGAGGTCTTAATGAGCCCACTTACTACAGCTGGGCTCATTAACTCTTCCCCTCTAATTGTAAAAGTCTGCATAAAGCCTGAATCTAGGACACACATATTTCCCATCCTGGATACAACCAGGTGATTTTACCTGCGTGCTGCCACAATATATATATAAATAAATTTTGTTGTATAGATCAATCCCAGCCATCTTTTCCCCCTTGGGGATTTGGCCCTTTGGCTCTCTGCTACTCCTATGTACCTTCTTAGCCTTGGCATTTAGGGGAGACTGGAACAGTCCTATAGTAAGACATATTGAGGTGAGAAGTTCATTTTGAAACCATGAGGATAGATTTGAGAATTTTTGCTTATTACAGAGTATTTGAAAGGTGTTTACATGTCTCTTTAGATCCCTTAGATGGGGGTGTTTGGTTTATGCCTTTCTTGGGTTTCCTGTCCATATGAGCTCCCAGTATAGATATTACCATACTAATAAAGAAATAGGTTTATGGTGAGTATAGTTCATTTATGAGTTCTTTATGGACTTGTGCTCTCTCTATCCCTAAAATGATGCCATCTTACCATGATGCATGATATATATTGCAGGTATTGCTGCACTCTCATCTGATTGCGTAAACCACAAAAATCATATCCCTCCCTATGGGAGATCTGACAATTTTTGGACTGGTTTTTTAATGCAGGTATGGGTTTTTTTTCTTCCTCCTCCCGGGTTGTGGGTGGGGGTATTTTCTTTGCGCTGTGGACGATGTGGGGTCATGCATGTGCAGTGTTATATTGTGTTAACCCTTTTGTATTGTAATGTATTCATTTTTGTGTTTTTTTTTTTCTTACACACCCAAGGTTGTGCATATTTTGCTGTTTTATATTCAATAATTGAATAGCCTCTTCCTTTTCCTGATGAAGCCGCCACGGTTAAACACATTGAAATTCCAGAACGTGGGAATAATTTGTATGTGACTTCAGTTCTCTCATTGGTCAGGGTTAGGATATGTGTGTATACCCAGGACTATACTTTTAACTGCAGTCCTTACTTTTATCTTGTCTTTTCTAAATAAATGATTTATATTTGTATATTATTAATTTGTCTTGCCTTGTATAGGATGTACATTTAAAGTCCCACTCTCACAATGTCTTCATTTCAAATTTTGCCTGTCTGGTGGTTGGAGAAAGTGTGAACCAAAAAAGATGCTTGCCAACCCATCAAGCCAGACCTTCCTGACATCCAATGATGCATCCCCACCTGGGATCCCCAGGTGACAGCTGAATGTGAACAGAGGGATGGGGATGGAGGCTGACATCACTTACTATCCCCAGACAACATGATAGTCAAGGAATTTACATAATGGGATTTTTTTTTTTAGAAATTACTTGTGTGTGGTATGTTTGTTTACTGTTTAAATGTTTTCGTGAATGAGTAGAGGTAGTATTTACCCCTTACTCATACACGTAGAGAGGGAAGTATCTGGAGGCCCCCACAGTCATTGGGCTAAGGTTGTGGGGAAGAGGCCCTTGTCCTCACTAACATGGAGATGAGGTGCTTTACCACAGGGTCCCATCTGGCAAGGTACCCTCCCCATGTTAAGGATATGTGGCCTGGTTTGGTGCAGGTGGAGAGGGTCCACACACTTATCTTCCCTCCTTTACTAGCCAACCAGGCTGCATGCTCGGATGAGAGTTTGGTATAGATTTTGGGGAGGCGGGAGTCATTTTTATTTAGTTTTAAAACTCATAACAGAAATTCATCAAAGATAAGGGTTCTGGCACTTATTTTGGGGGAACCCGTCATTTTTTTGTCATTCTGTAGAAAGCAAAAGTGGCAGTTTTAGAATAAAAATAAATAAATTTGCCAGTAGTTATAATTTTCTGATTGGCTTCTTTTTTTTTTAAAAAGGCATTGGGGCCCCCTAAAGGGCTACTGAGATGCAAACCAACCCCTTTAAGGGTTTGGTAGTTTTTTTGCGGGGGTCCCACATAATGTTTTTTTACAAGGAAAACCAAGCTGGCAGGTTTAAATGCAATTTTAAGGCAGTTACCCTAAAAAATAAAAACAAAAAAATTTATTGATCCTGCTCATTTAACCACTTTCAGACCGGACCATTTTGCTGGTCAATGACCAGAGGTCTTTTTACAATTTGGCACTGCGCTGCTTTAACTGGTAATTGCGCGGTCATGCAATGTTGTACCCAAACAAAATTTGCGTCTTTTTTTTCCCACAAATAGAGCTTTCTTTTAAAGGTATTTGACTGACTCTGCGATTTTTATTTTTTGCGATATAAACGTAAAAAGACCGCAAATTTTGAAAAAAAATGATATTTTCTACTTTTTGTTATTAGAAAAATCCAATAAACTCAATTTTAGTCATACATTTAGGCCAAAATGTATTCAGCCACATGTCTTTGGTAAAAAAAAAGTCAATAACTGTATATTTATTGGTTTGCGCAAAAGTTGTCACATCTACAAACTAAGGTACGTTTTCTGGAATTTACGCAGCTTTTAGTTTATGACTGCCTATCTCATTTCTTGAGGTGCTAAAATGGCAGGGCAGTACAAAACCCCCCCAAATGACCCCATTTTGGAAAGTAGATACCCTATGGAAATTGATAAGAGGCATGTTGAGCCCATTGAATATTTTTTTTTTTTGCCTCAAGCGATTGAATAATGACAAAAAAAAAAAAATTTTTTTTTTTACACAAAGTTGTCACTAAATGATATATTGCTCACACATGCCATGGTTATATGTGGAATTGTACCCCAAAATACATTCTGCTGCTTCTCCTGAGTACGGGAATACCACATGTGGTCGACTTTTTGGAAGCCTAGCCGCGTACGGGGCCCCGAAAGCCAAGCACCGCCTTCAGGATTTCTAAGGGCATACATTTGTAATTTCACTCCTCACTACCTATCACAGTTTTGAAGGCCATAAAATGCCAAGATGGCACAAAACCCCCACAAATGACCCCATTTTAGAAAGTAGAAACCCCAAGATATTTGCTGAGAGGCATGTTGAGTCCATGGAATATTTTATATTTGGCACAAGTTGCGGGAAAATTACAAACTTTTATTTTTTTTTATTTTTTTTTCACAAAGTTGTCACTAAATGATATATTGCTCACACATGCTATGGGCATATGTGAAATGACACCCCAAAATAAGTTCTGCTGCTTCTCCTGAGTACGGGGATACCACATATGTGGGACTTTTTGGGAGCCTAGCGGCGTACCGGGCCCCAAAAACCAAGCACCGCCTTCAGGCTTTCTAAGGGCGTAAATTTTTGACTTCACTCCTCACTACCTATTACAGTTTTGAAGGCCATAAAATGCCAAGATGGCACAAAACCCCCACAAATTACCCCATTTTAGAAAGTAGAAACCCCAAGCTATTTGCTGAGAGGCATGTTGAGTCCATGGAATATTTTATATTTTGCCACAAGTTGCAGGAAAATTACAAACTTTTTTATTTTATTTATTTTTTTCACAAAGTTGTCACTAAATGATATATTGCTCACGCATGCCATGGGCATATGTGAAATGACACCCCAAAATAAATTCTGCTGCTTCTCCTGAGTACGGGGATACCACATGTGTGGGATTTTTTGGGAGCCTAGCCGCGTACGGGGCCCCGAAAGCCAAGAACCGCCTTCAGGTTTTCTAAGGGCGTAAATTTTTGACTTCACTCCTCACTACCTATTACAGTTTTGAAGGCCATAAAATGCCAAGATGGCACAAAACCCCCACAAATGACCCCATTTTGGAAAGTAGACACCCCAAGCTATTTACTGAGAGGCATGTTGAGTCCATGAAATATTTTATATTTTGCCACAAATTGCAGGAATATTACAATTTTTTTTTTTTTTGCACAAAGTTGTCACTAAATGATATATTGCTCACACATGCTATGGGCATAAGTGAAATTACACCCCAAAATAAGTTCTGCTGCTTCTCCTGAGTACGGGGATACCACATATGTGGGACTTTTTGGGAGCCTAGTCACGTACGGGGCCCCGAAAACCAAGCACCGCCTCCTCACTACCTATTACAGTTTTGAAGGCCATAAAATGCCAAGATGGCACAAACCCCCCCCCCCCCCCAAATGACCCCATTTTGGAAAGTAGACACCCCTAAATCTAGGGGTACACTAGTGAGACTCACAGGTAAAAAAGCACCTAAGCTGTCAGCGACTGTATCAAAACGCTACAAGAAAAACTGTAAGCGATCGCAGGGATCAGGCCTGACTCTGCAAACGCTGCAGTTATGTGTGTTGTGTTTTGTAAGTGACAGTGATCAATCGATACTGCACTTGGGTGGGCTGGTCTGGGCTTGGCGGAGGGGCTAAACGCAGGTGCTAGCAGGTATCTGGGCTGATCCCGCTAACAATGCGTTTTGGGAAACCTAAACTGCTGGCGACGCTAATATAGATCTGATCAGATACTATATTACTAAGGGAGGTGTATGCTTTGTGCGTGGGTGTTAGCGGTACTGGCACTAACCTGACGCTGCCTGGGGCGACGCAGACCTTATCTGACCCTCAAACTTATATCACCCGCCGGGTGATCAGGGGGTTAAACCTTTATTAGGTAATAAATGGCGGGTGCCCTGAAACTATAAAAAAATAACTAACCAACCAGCGTCACCTGTAACAGTTATATGGTGATCACTGGTGAAAGGGTTAACTAGGGGGCAATCAGGGTGCTTTATGCGGTAGTATATGGGGGTCCCTGGCGCTATAAAAAGCTGTGGCGAACCTAAATACCTACCTGCCTAACTAGCGTCACCTGTGACACTAATACAGCGATCAGAAAAATGATCGCTTATTAGGCTGGGTTCACACTGGAGCGATGCAGGAACGCCACGAATCCGCGGCGGGTTCCCGCATCACATGCCTCCCGGCGGCAGTTCACACTGCCCTATGCGAACTGCTGGGAGTGTCAGTGAAATGTTAATGACACCCCCAGATCAGTTCGCATATCGCAGTGCGATCTGCAAACTCGGATCGCATGGTGTGAACACCCATGCGATCCGATTCTGCTGCGGATCAAAAAAAGGGTCCCGTGCGAATTTGCGGCAGGTGCAACGCAAATTCAGCCATACTATCTGTATGGCTGAACTCGAATCGCACAGAGATCGGATGTGATTTGCACTGCAGTGCGGTGCGAATCACATCCGTTCTCATAAACCGCTGCAATGTGAACCCAGCCTTAGTGACACTGGCGACGGGGGGTGATCACGGGGTTAAACCTTTATTGGGGGGGTTAGGGGGGTACCTTAGAACTAAAGGGGGCTAACCCTAACTGCCCTAACAGTTATTACAGTCACAAATGACACCAATGGAAAAAAAAAATGCAATTGGTGTCCCTGTGACTGGGGGGGAAGGGGTGATTGGGGGGGTGATCGGGGGGTGAAGGGGGGGTGAGAGTGTGCCTGGCATGTTCTACTGTGTAGTGTCGTGTTGGTGCAACTCACGATCCTCTCTCCTCGGTGCCGGAACGAAAAATACCGACACGGAGGAGAGATTACATCACTTCCTCTGTCTGTGTTTACATTACAGGAGAGGAAGTGATGTCACGCCTCACTTCCATTCGTCAGGAGCGATCGCGAGGGGGTGGCCATGAACGAATGGCTGCCCCCTCATCCCGGATCGCTCCTGAATGGATACCGACCGCCGCTGGCACCGGGGGGGGGCCCGATCGGTCCCCCCACCCGCGGGAAGGCAGGGACGTACAGGTACACCCATATGCCTGCCCGTGCCATTCTGTCGACGTACATCGTCGTGCGGCGGTCGGCAAGTGGTTAAAGCCTGAACAACAGCACAGTGCACGTGCTGTGTAATTTGTCCATTTGTATAATCTAAAATACCTGGTTGATCTTGCCTGGTGCTGCCCTCTCTTCTGTAAACTGACCATGTTTATCATGACTGCTGATCCATGATACCGTGGTCAGTTTACATGCCTCCGTTATCCTGCTGTTTCTTCTCTCTCCCCCTCCCTCCCTGCCTGTCTGCTAGTCTGTGCCGATCTACTTGCCACCCCTCCACTCCTGCTGCTAAAATAACTTTCTTATACCTAGAATCCACTGTGTTAGCTTAAATTATGTCCCACAGTGTACGTGCTTTATAAAAAAAAATATGTAGCTTTATACCTAACTTCATAGCACCGCTGAGCGCTCACGTGACCGTCTGCTGCTCTCCTCCTCTCTTCCTTTCCTTCTGGCTGATGTCAGCGGGGGATTCTCAGCCCCTCCTGCTGTAGTTATCAGATCAGGGAGGAGAGCGTCAAACAGTCACACGAGCTATCAAATAAGGTAAAAAGCATGGGGACAAGGTGCCCCCCAAAGCACCTGGTCCCCATATTGATGGGGACAAGGGCCTCTTCCAACAACCCTGGCCAGTGGTTGTCAGGGTCTGTGTGCAGGGGCAATTATCAGAAGCTGAACATCCATCTTTCACAAGAGGACCCCCGGACCCTGCCCCCACCCTCATGTGAATGGGTATTGGTACATTGTACCCCTACCCATTTACCAGAAAAAAAAAAACACAATAGACAGTTTTTGACAAACCCTTTGTTAAAAAGAAAAAAAAAAGTGTCCTGTGATGTAAATCCACTGTCAATCACACTGCTTGATGGACCTGAAAAATAGCAATAAAATGTAATTGCTCTGCCTCCACAGGAGGCCTCCCACCGACTGCTCTCTCTCTGCTTTGACAGCTCTTATATAAGCAAGGGCAGGGCCACCCGGTGATGTAACCGGGTGACTCCACCCCTTCAGATGTCATGTGATGTCACATGACATCAGAAGGGGGTGGGATCACCCGGTTATGTCACTGAGTGGCCTCACCCTTGCCCTTTCACAGCGGGAGCCAATCAGCAGGTCTGGGGGGACAAACCAGTCGTATGTAGGTGATTCAGAATCATTTTATGCCTTTGTAAACAAGGCCGACCGCTGTTTTGTCATAGAGGAAGAGAGAGGTCTTGTCTTCCTGCTAATCAGGAACACAAATGTCGGTGCTCCTCCAGTCAGTTCATCCCCCACACAGTTAGAAAGCATTCCCTAGGAGCACATGTAATCCTTTGATCGCCCCTGATGTTAACTCATTCCCTGCCAGTGTCATTTATACAGTGAGAGTGCATATTTTTAGCACTGATCACTGTATTGGTGTCACTGGACCCTAAAAAGTGTCACTTAGTGTCAAATTTGTCCGCCGCAATGTCACAGTCCCACTAAAAATCTATGATTGCCGACATTACTAGTAAAAATAAAAAAAAATTTAAAGTCCATAAATCTACCCCATTGTTTGTAGGCGCTATAACTTTTTCACGAACCAATTGATATACGCTTTTGGGGATTTCTTTTACCAATAATTTGTAGCGAAATACAAATTTGCCTAAATTGGTGAAGAAATTAGATTATTTTTTTTTAAATGTATTTGATATGTTTTATAGCAGAAAGTAAAAAAATATTGGTTATTCTTTTTTTGTTTATAACGCAAAAAATTAAAACCACAGAGTTGATCAAATACCACCAAAAGTAAGCTCTATTTGTGGGGGAAAAAAAGAACATACATTTTATTTGGCCACAGTGTCGTACGTCCATGCAATTGTCAGTTAAAGCAACGCAAAGCCATATCTCAAAAAAAATAGCCTGGTCAGGAAGGGGGTAAAACTATCTGGAGCTGAAGTGGTTAAGCATTAATAAAACTGCTGCTCACCACCAAATATTATTATTTTACTTTCAAAATTTTTATTGAGCTTACAAAACAGAGAGAACAATACAACACAGTACAGTTATCGCGCATTACGCGTCAAAGGCATAAGACACAGTCAACAAACTCAGAAATGGTTACTTAGAAGATAACACGAAACTAGGATATTAGTATTCTTGATTATAGTCTCCCCTCTCAATTACTTATGTAATCTTCTGGTTTTACCTGAGGAACACCTGCTGGGCCTCACCTGCACCCCATCTGGGATCATACTGTGCAGGGTGAGAGCCCCGTGGTGTCTTGCGTCCTGCACAAAGGGTGGAGGACATCAACTGTAATGTAGGAGGGGGACTCTGTCAGGGGTGTGTCTAAAGCTCCAACACCTCTTCGCTCCAGCTCTATACGGCTAATAAAAATGGGGTATGTAAAAGGTCCTGGAGGTTGAGGGAGTGAATGGAAACTCTGTACAGACGGACAAGGGATGGGGGGCGTGGGCAGGTGGGTGAGGGGTGGAAGGGGGGAAGCGTGTCCGCGGGCGAGCGACACCCACATCCAAGAGAGGTCCGGGAGTCTAGGGCTGGATTCCTGGAATCAGCGATATGCCCATGTATTGAGCCCAAGGCTCCCATGTAGCCTCGAACTGGGCTGTGGAGTCTAGTAGTATGCCAGTAAGTTTCTCTTGCAACATTATCCAAGAAATGTTTTCAATGGTAGCTGCTAAGGAGACTCTAGGGAGTTTCCATGCTTTGGCTTATGTCCTTTTGGCACCCAGGAATATAAATTGAATTAGTTTACGAGTGTGTTTCGGGATCTTAGGAAGATTAGCATTAAGGAGAACAATGGCAGGGCTTGTCGGGAGGGTAAGATTTGTGATTTTCCTTATTAAGGCCAGGATTTTTTTCCAGAAAGGCCTTATTCTGGGGCATTCCCACCAGATGTGGGCCATGGACCCGACCAGTTGGCATCCCCGGAAGCATTTGGGGTCAGCTGTGGGATACATTAAAGAGAGTCTCGAGGGAGTTAAGTACCATCTGGTAAGGACCTTTAAGTTGGCCTCAATTAGTGAAACATTTCTGATGCCTTTAAAGGCTCTGGAGAAGGAGGCCTGCCATTGCTCCACGGACATGCCGATTTCTAGGTCATTCTCCCAAGCCGTCATATAAGTGGATTTATTCGGTTGATGAGCAAGTGCCTTGTATACAACTGAGACCGCCCCTCTCTGCTCCGTGGCCTGTCCGCACCATAACTCATACGGAGTGCAGCCTGAGGAAGCCTGCTTATCCGTCCATAACTTTAGTAAGAAATGACGGATCTGGTGGAATCTAAAGCGTTCTGAGGGAGGCATCTCGAGCTGGTTCATACAATGTCCCAATGTGATAGGGCCATGAGCATCCAAAAAGTGCCCGATTCTATATAGACCCTTGTCGAGCCACCATCTAAAAACTTTGATATCCTGGCCTGGTGGGAAGTCTGGGTTGTTGAACATGTGAGCCAAAGGTTTTAGGGGTGATATGAGGTGGGGGCATTTTTTCATCCTGTCCCATAGCTGTATCGATTGTGATAGAATTGGGGAGAGAATAGGGGGTCGAAGCCTGGGAGGGGACCAGAGAAGAAAATCAATGGTATAAGCCGGGACGGCCTGACTCTCCAGGGAGACCCAGTCTGGCTTTTCACTTCTACTGTATACTGTGGATAGCTGTGCTATTCTTGCTGCCTGAAAGTACCAGAGCAGTCTCGGGAGACCCAAACCCCCCTGAGATCTGTGGTTATACATGGTCCGCTGGGGGATCCTGTGGCCTCTCCCTCCCCATACAAATTTGTTTATCTTGGCTTGGAAAGACCGTAAGTGATCTAGTTTGATATTAATGGGTAAGGCCCTGAAAAGGTAGAACAATCTCGGGAGTAAAGTCCTTTTAATAGAGTATAGCCTTCCTAGCCATGAGAATTCTCCTTTCTCCCAGTGTCCCAGGTCCTCTTCGAGCTTTCGATATATGGGGGGGTAGTTAGCCTCATATAACTGCTCTATCTTGGCAGTAAGGTTGAGTCCCAAGTATTCTATGGAGGAATTGCTCCATTTAAACTTGAAAGCGCTCTGCAGAGCTGATTTAGTTTCAGGTCTGAGAGAAATATTCAGGGCATGGGATTTAGTGTAATTTACTGTGAGTCCTGAGACGACTGAGAATTCCTGAAGCAGTTTACATAGGTTGGGGAGAGAGGTGGTCGGTGAAGTCAGGAAGAGGAGTAGGTCATCGGCGAATAGACCGCATTTATGGGTTTGTTTCCCCATCCGTGACACCTTGTATGTCTGGGTTTGATCGAATTGGAATGGCCAGGGTCTCTATTGCCATTGCAAAGATTCGGTTGGAGAGCGGGCAGCCCTGCTGGGTTCCCCTGGCTATTGCTAGTGGTTCAGAGTGTTGGCCTTGTATGCGAATCATGGCTTTAGGGTTAGAGTACAAAGAGCCCAGGACCCCTTTAAAGCGGGGACCAAATCCCCATTTGTCTAGTAGGATGAAAATGTATTCCCAGTCTATGACGTCAAATGCCTTGTGGAGGTCTAGGGATAGAAGCATCCCTTCCTGAGCTTGTTTGCCATTCCAGCCCGATTGGAGGAGGGAGACAATGTCGACCACTCTTCTAATTTGGTCAGGCCCCTATCTGCCCAGGATAAAGCCCACTTGATCTTTGTGAATGTAATTTTTAATAAAGGAAGAGAGGCAATTAGCTAAAATTTTGGTCAGAATTTTGAGGTCATTATTGATGAGGGAGATAGGCCTAAAATTTTCAACTTCTTCGTGGTTTTTGTTGGGTTTGGGAATCACTGTGATGTAGGCAGTGTTGAGGTGTGGGTCTAGAGGGGATCCCTCTGTTTTGAAATTGAAAAATTTGGCAATGTGCGGGGCTAGTATATCCCCAAAGGTCCTATAGTAAGGTGTGGACAGCCCGTCTGGTCTAGGGGCCGATCCAGATTTCAAGTCATTGATGACCGCCAGGTTGGAGGTGGGGGGTTGGCCATTCAGTCTTAGTTTGGGGAAGGAGAACGTTTTAGATTTAGGTGTGAGTTTACGCGCTAGCATAGATCCTATCTTGGCTTTGTGTAGGTAGTATTTGGCCCCACTTCATCTAAGGTGTTTCTCTGCTGACGCAGTGAGTTTTAAGTTGAGTTCTAGTCTAGTTGCGTCTAATTGGTCTGCTGAGGCCTTCGAAGGGCGGTTTTTGTGAGCCCTTTTAAGGTCTGCAAATTTGGATTCGAGGTTATGGATATCTAAGAGGCGTTCTCTTTTGAGGCGGGATGAGAGCTTAATAAGTTCTCCTCTAATGGTGACTTTATGGGCAGCCCAGAGAGTTTCTGGGGAGATACTTTCTGTTGTGTTGGTGGAAAAGTAGTCTTTGATAGAGTCGGCTATGCATTTGGCGTAAACAGGGTTACTGAGGATAGACTCATTTAATCGCCAGTGCGTTCCCCCTGTGTTGGTGAAAACATTGTGGAGGGAGAGAAGGACCATTGAGTGGTCCGACCATGGGGAGTCTATAATGGACGCTTTAAGGGCCAGGGAAACCAGCGATGGGGGAACTAGGATGTGATCGATCCTGGCATATGACTGGTGTGGAGATGAGTAATGTGTATAGTCCCTACTCTTAGGGTTTAATTCCCTCCAGATATCAACTAGACTCTTAGAGTGGAGAAATTTTGCTATTTTACTGCTCATTTTGGAGGGTCTCGTCGCTTGATCTTTAGGGGGTTTAGTTTTGTAAAGCCCTAGTCAAATGCAACATTGGAGTCCCCGCCCATGATAATTTTGCCTTCTAGAAGTGGACCCAGTGTCGAGTAGAGAGTCTGAAAGAATTTGGCTTGTCCTTTATTGGGAGCATAATAGGAAACTATGGAGTAAAGTATTCCTTCAAACGTCCCCTTCACGAGTATGAACCTGCCCTCTGGATCCCTGTATTCTGAAATGTGTGTGAAGTTACAGTTTTTTGAGAAGAGGATCGCTACCCCCTTGGTTTTGTTAGGGGCATTTGCCAGAAAAAACGTGGGGTAGGAAGAGTGGATAAATTTGGGTCTATATCGAATAGGGAAGTGCGTTTCCTGCAACAGGACCACATCAATTTTTAGGGCTCGGTAACATTCGAAGGCTATTCTCTTCCTGGGAGAATTTAGTCCTTGGACATTGTGTGAAACCAGTCTCAGGTCCCTGTTATTAGGGGATGTGTTAGCCATTAGAACATAGAGGGGGAGTGCTCATCCGAATACTTCCACTTACCCTTGGGGTGTAGATGCTCTGGTCCGATACATCCAGTCTGATCTGGTGGTCGAGTAGATCCCTGGATCTGGAGACTTCACTCGTCCGCGGACACGCTTGGGGAAAGAGGAGGAAAGAACATGAGGGAGGGGAGGGAAAGGAGACACAAAACCGAGAGACACGTCTTCCGCGAAGAGTGACGGTGGGCCGGTGTGAAAGATCCCGCCCACCACCGTCGTGGTTAGTTTGGACGATCCTAGGGGGTCACCCAAAGGCCCATGTCGTAGAGACAGAAACTACCTCTAGGAGATGGGTGAGAGTGCATAGGGACCACCCCGGCCCCCACCCCCCCCCACCCCCCCCCCCCCCCCGTTCCCCCCCCCCCCCCAAACCTCCCCCCCCCCCCCCCCCCCCCCCCCCCCCCCCCCTCCCCCCCCCAACAACGAGGAGGAGGAAAAGTGCATGTCATGATATCCGAACCCGGCTGGGGTCCACCCGAGGACCTGCATCCTGAGTCCCTGGTGAGGAAAGAAAAAAAAAAGGAAAAAGGAATATGGGGCAAACCCCCCCGATTTGCTGGTCAGAGGATACCCAGTCCCTCCCCCGCCCCCAAACTAACTTAATGAGGATCAGTTGAGTCTAAAAGTAGAAAAAGGGGTACATGGAAATTTTTAGTCCATACAACCTGCTAGCACAATGTAAACTTATGCTGGCCGAGGGCCTAGTCATGAAAAGCAGGTCTGTGCGGACCTGGGGGAGATATGCAGTGGAAGGCCCGGGTCGTGGAGCGGGCTGTGATTCTCTTCCTACACATCCCGGGCGCTGCGTGGGAGATGATAGTGGTACTCAGATGAATCATAACCCCTGTGGGGGTGGGGGGGGGGGGGCTACCCCACTAAACTGCCATCGGGCCCTATACTGGGAGATCAACAAACATGTTCAGGAGGAAAAGTGTCAAGCAAACTGTAAGATGGGAGCCTTCCGCTCCGTCCGTCAAGAGGGCTGTCGCCCGTGGAAATCCACCCTGTAAAGGGGGAGAGTAATGAAGAGTCAGACTTCTCCGCAGTCATCTTTCAGGGGGGGCCTCCTTCTTTGCTCTTCTTGGTGCGACCATTGAGCCAGAGAGGGGAGACGGGGCTGGTCGGGGGGGGTCTCTTGGCAGATCCGGCTGAAGATGAGGAGAAGTCCATGGGGATCTCCTGAGAAATCAGCTTCAGATGTAGAAAGAGTTTTTCTCCTTCCATCATGTTGGCAAAAGTGTATGATTTCCCGTTGAGAGAGAACTTTGCTGCGAACGGAAAAGTCCATCGATATTTTATGTCTTGCTGGTTGAGCACAAGCAGAAGTGGTTTGAGAGACCTCCTCTTTTGTATAGTGGAGGGAGCAAGGTCTGCGAATATTTGTATGCGGTGGACTTGAAATTGTAGGTCTGGTTGCGCTCTGGATTGACGCATTACTTCTTCTTTAATTGCATAATAATGGGGTTTAACAATTATGTCCCGGGGGGAGCCATCCTTTCTGGGGGGCCCTAGGGCCCGGTGCGCCCTGTCCAGTTCCAGTCGTTGCGGCGGGATCTGTGGGGCCAGCTGGGAGATAATGTCCCGAACAGTAAGGGGAATGTCAGAAATGGATTCCGGTAGGCCGCGGATTCAGAAGTTGTACCTCCTGGACCTATTCTCAAGGTCGTCGATTCTTGCAATGGCTATGTCTAGTTGTTCCTGAATAGTTTTAATGTGGGCCTCATTTTGGTTGGTCCTGGAGACCGTGGTGTCCATTTGTTTTCTATGGCCTCGATTCTGATTCCTAGATTTGCAAAGTCTGATTTTATGTTATTGGTAATCTGGGTAACAGTATTAGCCAGCCCTCTTTCAAGTAATTCAGAGAATTTGGAGAAAAGATTTGTTTGGAGAGCGGAAATGTCCATCAGGGAGAAGGATGGAGATGCAGGTCCCTGGGGCTGCGGCGTGGGGGGGCCCTCCGGGGATAGTAGGAAATCCTCCATGTGTTGGCCTATTAGGGATTCAGTGGATGCCGGTGATGGGGCCTGAGGCGAGCGGGGTTCGCCGGAGGGTTTTTGGAGGCGTTGGGAGCCGCCCTGTGTCACCTGGGAATAGGATAGTGTGGTGGGGGTCAGAACTTGCCTGTGATCTGGCGGTTTGTCCATGTAGGCCGCGTGTGGCTGTGCAGCTGAGGTGGTGGCGGCCATCTTGGTACACCCTCTCTCCGCTGAACGATTGAATTGCGGCCCTAAATCCCATCTGGCGGGGGGTCCAGGCATCCGCTGCTGTTCCTCGTCCTTTCCCACGCTCGGGGGTGTAGCTGGGGGGGCGATACAGTAGCCGTGAGCGGCGTTAGCGGGATCGGCGGTCCGGGGTGGAGCGGAGCTCGTGGCTCAAGCAGCCATGTCGGAGCTCTCGCGCATGCGCTCTCAAATATTATTATTTTAGATCCAAACTCCTGCCAATGCAATTTGTTTGACAATTCCATGCCTATAAGCCTTTAAAAAGCCCAGAACTCATTTTAAAAATTTGCCTCCTGTTGACTTTATTTGGTCTTGGAATAACTTCATCACAATTTGGCAAAACCCCCCCCCCCCCTCAAAATGAATGCGGGCACAATCAACTCATTCCTAATCACAAACATTATGGATTATGTTTTGCACATGACCTTAAAGTAATACTAATTTAGCATTTAGCACCAGAAAAAAAAAGTACTGTTGAGGAAATCTCTAGATTAAAGCTGAATAGTACAGTAAAAAGCTGTATTTGTTATTTTATCTTTTAATGTGCTATTCATTTTATCTCATTTTTGGCCAGAAATCCACTTTAAGGAATATGTAACATGCACTTGAAACTGTAAGACATATTTGCAAAAAGCACACTTGGCCTGTGTAAACTGTGACACCTAGTGCTTAAGAAGTGGAACTACGCAAAATTAAATTTTTTCTTTTTTTGGGGGGGGGGGGGGGGGGGGGGGGGTGAAATACAACACCAAACACATTAGTTATGTCTAATGGTGTGTATCCCTATTACCTGCTGTTTACTATTACAGTGTCCAAAAATGACCATTTAGTATCCAGTGGCTAGGAAGGAAGTACTGAAGGGAAAAGTTTTCAAAGAAGCAGCAGCATGCAGGCAATGAGATAATGATACACACCATTACAAATAAAAAATGTGTTAGATGCAGTATCCCAAATTATATTTTATATATATATATATATATATATATATATATATATATATATATATATATATATGTATATATATATATATATATATATATATATATATATATATATATATATATATATATATATATACCACACACACACACACACACACACACACACACACACATACACACACATACAGTATATATGGTGACAGTATGGAAGGTGAGATAATGGATGATGGATATTTAACCTTGCATGCGTTCTGTGGTAGGAGACTGAACCAGAATCTGGCCCGGGTTTTGCAGCCTCTGTGGCAGACTTGGTTCTGGTCCGGATGTTGTGGTCCACTTGAGTCCACGCTCAGGTGGACTTTAAGCAGCACAGGAGAGCTCTGGCCTGAGACTCTGAAGGGAATCTGAAAGAGAGAGAGCTCTGTTTGGACTTTAACCACTTCAGCCCCGGACCAATTGTCAGCCTAAGGACCAGAGGTCTTTTTACAATTTCGCATAGCACTGCTTTAACTGGTAATTGCGCGGTCATGCAATGTTGTACCCAAACAAAATTTGCGTAATTTTCTTCCCACAAATAGAGCTTTCTTTTGATGGTATTTGATTGCCTCCGCGATTTTTATTTTTTGCGATATAAATGGAAAAAGACCGAAAATTTCGAGAAAAAAATATATTTTCTACTTTTTGTTATAAGAAAAATCGAATAAACTCAATTTTAGTCATACATTTAGGGCAAAATTTATTCGGCCACATGTCTTTAGTAAAAAAAATGTCAATAAGCGTATATTTATTGGTTTGCGCAAAGTTATAGCGTCTACAAACTAGAGTACATTTTCTGGAATTTACACAGCTTTTAATTTATGACTGCCCATCTCATTTCTTGAGGTGCTAAAATGGCAAGGCAGTACAAAACCCCCCCCCCCAAATGACCCCATTTTGGAAAGTAGACACCCCAAGGAAATTGCTGAGGGGCATGTTGAGCCCATTGAATATTTTTTTTTTTTCCCAAGTGATTGAATAATGACACAAAGAAAAAAAGTTTACAAAAAGTTGTCACTAAATGATATATTGCTCACACATGCCATAGTTATATGTGGAATTGCACCCAAAATATATTCTGCTGCTTCTCCTGAGTACGGGGATACCACATATGTGGGACTTTTTGGGAGTCTAGCCGCGTACGGCACCCCAAAAAGCAATCACTGCCTTCAGGATTTCTAATGCCCCGTACACACGAGCGGACTTTTCAACATCCAAAGTCCGAAGGACCGAGTCCGTCAGACTATCCGATCGTGTGTGGGCTGCAACGGACTTTAGCTTCGCAAAAGTCTGACGGACTTTAGAAATGAAGCATGCTTCAAATTTTCCTGACGGAACTCCGCCGGACCCAGGTCCGATGTAGAAGTCCGCTCGTCTGTATGCTGTTCCGACAGTCCTAAAACGACGCATGCTCTGAAGCAAGTACGAGACGGAAGTGCTCGGTCTTGTAAAACTCCAGTTCGTATTGGAAGTAGCACATTCGTCATGCTGCAAATTCTGTGCTCGTTTAAATGTATAGCGCATCTTCTTTATAATGCTAGAAGAACGAAGCCTTTTTATTTATAATGCTAGAAGAACGAAGTTGCTTTGCTGCTCATATTCACTCACAGAGTTCTCACCAAACACATTTCTGTTTTATTTCTCCTCATCTCATGAATGATCTTGTTTTTATTTTAAAGCCCCATCTCAATATTTTTTTTTTTTTTTGACTAATTTTTTGCCTCCATATTTTTGGTAGAATTCTTTACCATGTTTTTCTTGTGATCTCCATATTTAATTATTCTGTCAATTAAAACAAAACAAAAAAAAAAGTTGTTAACTTGACCGAATAATTAAATATGGAGATCACAAGAAAAAAAATGTTCATGATTTCACAAAAAAATATTGATGAAAAAATTACTCCCAACAAATAAAAAAAATAAATAAAAAATGTTGTTGACTAATTTTTTTGCCTCCATATTTTTGGTAGAATTCTTTACCATGTTTTTCTTGTGATCTCCATATTTAATTATTCTGTCAATTAAAACAAAAAAAAAAAAAGTTGTTAACTTGACCGAATAATTAAATATGGAGATCACAAGAAAAAAATGTTCATGATTTCACAAAAAAATATTGATGAAAAAATTACTCCAAAAAAATAAAAAAAAAAAAATAAAAAATGTTGTTGACTAATTTTTTGCCTACATATTTTTCGTACAATTCTTTACCATTTTTTTTTATTGTGATCTCCATATTTAATTGTTCCGTCAAGTTAACACCAAAAACTTTTTTTATTTTTTTTTTTTTTATTTTAATTCTGGTGACAAGTTACCACAATAACATTTTTATTTTGTTTATAACCTCAAGGAGGTTAGTGTCCCTTGTTAATTTCACATTGTCTTTTCTAGAAAGGTATTTGACCAAAAAACACATAGGCAATTATATTTTCAAACAAAAATATCCATTTATTCTGGTTCAACAAACAAAAAAATGAAGGCAACACTGGAGAAACTTGTGACATTTGTGTAGCCTTTTGGCCCCAGGGCAAACGTGAAACTCTGTGGAAACGAAAATTCAAATATTACAAAATCCAATATGGTCCCAGAATCCCAGACATCAAGAGCAGCATCAGATGGTATATATGTCCCCAGGCTGTGGTACAACAGGCTGTGTCTTTTTGGTCGGACCAGAGTGAAGCCAGGTCATCACCTTCTTCTCTTCGCTCCACCCTTCACTGCACCCTTCCCTGCAGACTTCCCTGTAGCCTTCCTGGGAGGCTGTGTCTCCGGTGGTGGACTCGTGGCAGGAGGAGGAGGAGGAGGAGGAGGAGGAGGAACAGGAGGAACTTGCTCCACAATATTGCTGTTGGCCGATAATTCTCCACTGAGCCCCTTCTGTAACGCCAAGAAAATGAGCCTTTCACAGTGGAGACGTTGGCCCATCTCTAATTGGTGGAGACGGCTGGCGATGTAGCAGCCATAGGCCTCTTCTGCGTCAGGGGGGCTGTTTAAAACATTAGTAGCCTCTCTAATTAGTCGCAGGGATTCCTCCTGTGCCAGCGTATTTTTTTTGGCCCTTTTTGATGGAAGACGGAGGGGAGGCACTTGAGATGTTGTCATGCTTCTACTAGGCCCGGCCACCTCCTGCCTGACAGAGGGCATGGACTCCTCCTGGCTGAGAGTGGGCATAGCCTCCTCCTGCCTGCCACTTTCCCCACCTTCCTCCTGGCTGAGCTCCTCCTGTGTATAAAAAAGGGACATTGTTTTAGTTTTTTGTTCATCAATCCTAAACATTTTTCAGCTCCTGACTTCAAAATTCTGTTAATACATATAAAAGAGTATCATTATGACACCACTATTTCTTGTTTCTGCTGGTGACAAACATTTGTGGCCACTACTGTAAATTGATATGTCCAAATTTTAACTATTTTTTAACATCAATAATAGCGTACAAATTCGAATAACATCTAGTTAACATCATTAATATTATGAATATCACTATTTTTGGTAAAAAAATACCTGGCTCCAGCTGGGTGCATCCGCTTCTTCCAGGATGGAAGGCTCATCAGCCTCTGCTGAGGCGGAGGGAATGCTGCAGGGAAGGGTGGAGGGAAGGGTGGAGGGAAGAGTACACCGGTCGTCCAGGAACCGTAGCTTTTCAAAGTACCACAGCCTGGGTACATACACATCACCTGGTGCTGCTCCTGATGTTTGGGATTGAGCGATTTTCCTCTTTTCCTTTCGGTACATATTTTGCAATATTTGAATTTTCTTCTCCACAAAGTCCACGTCTGCCTCTGGGATCCAAGTCTGCACAAATGTCAAAAATCTCTCCAGTGTTGCCCTCCTTACTCGTTTATTAAAATAATCCTTGTGCTTGGCATGCCACAGATTTGACATCTCTTTATACTTGTCGATAAACAGACTTAAAAATTCAGGATCCCTGAATTTTTGATTCATTTTTCTGAAAGACAATACACAAGCCAAAAAACATAATGTTAGCTCAGACTCTCCTAATCTTAGCCCAAGATAGACTCCAGGATCTGCCACTTATTTGGGGAAATGGTTTAAACTTACCTTCGTTTTGCTTGCTCCCAACTTCTGTTCCTATTTTCGCAAACGAACATACGACATGTGATTTTTGTCGTTATATACAGTGCGTACGCGTAGAACTACGCCTGCGTTGCCCGCCCCTGACGTTCTTTTAGTCAAGTTCATGGTTTCCCGCCCCTTTCTGCGCACTTAACGTACGTACGACGTGTGATTTTTGTCGTAAGATCCAGTGCGTACGCGTAGAACTACGCCTGCGTTGCCCGCCCCTGACGTTCTTTTAGTCAAGTTCATGGTTTCCCGCCCTTTCTGCGCACTTAACGTACGTACGACGTGTGATTTTGTCGTAAGATCCAGTGCGTACGCGTAGAACTACGCCTGCGTTGCCCGCCCCTGACGTTCTTTTAGTCAAGTTCATGGTTTCCCGCCCTTTTCTGCGCACTTAACGTACGTACGACGTGTGATTTTTGTCGTAAGATCCAGTGCGTACGCGTAGAACTACGCCTGCGTTGCCCGCCCCTGACGTTCTTTTAGTCAAGTTCATGTTTTCCCGCCCCTTTCTGCGCACTTAACGTACGTACGACGTGTGATTTTGGCGTAAAATCCAGTGCGTACGCGTAGAACTACGCCTGCTTTGCCCGCCCATGACGTTCTTTTACAAGAATATTTCCCGCCCCCTTTTCTCTACGGTGCGCAGTAGGAGAAACATGGCGGAAACACAACAGGTGCTTGATCTTAACGACTCCAGTAGTCACGAATCCCCGGAGCCACAAACGTCCCGATCCGGAAAGCGGAGATTTAAGGCCTCAAATATGGCATTTCAAGAGATGGTGGAGATGGTGGCAATCTTGCGAAGTAAGGATTATGATGGCAAGCATGGACCATACACCCATCCGAACTTGCGCAAGGCCAGAATCATGGCCAAAGTAGTTAAGACCCTGCATAATCGTTTTGGGGTACGACGGTCAAAAGACCAATTGAGGAAACGGTGGTCCGACCTGAAATTGAGGGAGCCGGATCAATACAGAAGGATCAAGAAAGTTCTGAAAAAAAGTAAGTACTTGTCGTGTGTTCCTATTTTATGATTATTGCATACAGATCCATATGCTTTACCTTTGTACAATGTAAAAAATTGCTGCTTTCATGTTGTATACAGTAAAAGAATCGTATCGTTTTAACAAACCCTCGTAAATTGTTCGTGGCAAACCTCGTTTATGATACAGGGTTTGAACAGCATTTTTTGGCTGTGTAATTTTTAGGACACAACAAATGATTAGGACATTGTGGTTTAGATGTGTTTTAAAATACAATGACTAGAAAAGAACATTCAGTGTAATTGAAGGAGAGGACACTTGGCAGCTGGGTAAAAACACATCTGCACTCATGAGCAAAGGTGTGGGACACCAGAGAACATTTATTAGGGTAAACCACACGCCACACAGGGTTCCCTGGTATACTTGGGGGGGGGGGGTTGGGCATGTGTGAACCTTGGCACAAAAAGCAAATTATTTGCTTTTTTGGCAAAGTGAATTGATTTCTCATGTCTTCACATTTTGCATCTCTTCATAAACCGACAATTGTACAACACTTCTAATCAAGGTTTCATCTTCCTAGTTCTGGCCTTAAATATCTGTGTGCTAAAGTATACCTTTTTGTTTGTTAATTTCTCATAGGGGAGAAAAGCCTCACAAAGCAGGATCCCAGGGACCGCCACCCTTGCCAGCAGGAATGTGAGGTTAGCCCCATCCCCCCCGTGGATGTGCATGTGGAGGAAGGAGAGGTGGAAGAAGGAGAGGAGATGGGCACCCCACCAGGTGAGTGTCTGACACCACAGCTTCAGGTAATCGATGTATACCTGCATATTTCCAAACACATTTTTTTACATCTATTTTAGGTGATGTTGTGGTTGTGGAAAGCGACACATTTCCAAGCACCAGTGCCCCCCCCGAGGATGTCGAGGAAGGAGAGGTTGAGAAAGGAGAGGTGGAGGAAGTAGGGGAGCTGGGCACCCCACCAGGTGAGTGTCTGACACCCCAGCTTGTTGAAATCCATGTATGACTGCATAATTTTTGACCCAATTTTTCCCATCTATTGTAGGTGATGTTCTGTTTGTGGAAAGGGCCCCATTTTCCAGTGACAGCGCACAAAGGCTGATTGGCCAGATAATGGGCTGGAATGGGGAACTAGATGACATGCGGACTAGCCTGGATCTCATGAAGACTCAGATTGACAATATGCAGCTGGAAATGAAGAACATGATCGATATTTTGGGGAGAATATAATCCGTTTCTCCATAATATCGATCATGTTCTTCATTTCCCTTGTTTTAGTTCAAAGATTGTTACTTCACCAATTTTTACGATTGTGGCTGATTGTTGTTATACATTTTTCATATTTTTTCTAGAAAAATAAAAACCACAAAAAAAAAAAAAATGTTTTTAAAAAAATTGAAAAAAAAGGAAACAAATAAATGTTTGGCAAAGAAAGTTAAATAAACCCAAAAAAAAATTTAGATCACTAAATATTCAATGGCACATGTGAATGTGGCCAAATTAAAATTTTGAATAATCAAGAATGTGTGGCGTATTCTTTCAATGCTTAATACCAGTTTGGGAAAAGGGATTTTGTGTATCCAGTGACAATGGGCCTTATTGAATTTAATGAAAATACACTTGGCACTACAAGTGCACTAGGATAACATAGGAGACAGCACAAACCAAAAGCAAGCAAGAAAACACATTTCAGATTTGAGGTTCTTTTATTATTTTCCTCTTTTTAAAAATTAAATATTGGGTGGCATTGCAATGGCCCCCCTACCGTTAAAATAAGTCACATATCTTTCGCGCACTTCACGTGCACTTTGGGGGGCCAAGCCAGTACGGCCAGTATCCAGGCCTGTCATGGATTCTGGACCAACTCCAGCCTCCGGCATTATTCCTGATAAATACGTATTTGAGTATTTGTGTAAAAAATTGTGCAAAATGCAGCACGTAAGTATGACATAGTTCAGTTTGTATTCCGCTAGGTTTAGAGCCGTCAGAAATACATGGAACCGGCTGGCCATTATTCCAAATGCATTTTCCACCACTCTTCTCGCTCTGGCCAGCCGGTAGTTGAAAACCCTCCTCTCCGGGGTGAGGGCTCTTTGGGGGAATGGCCTCATGATGTGGTTGTCAAGAGCAAAAGCCTCATCAGCGATGAATACGAAGGGTAGTTCCTCCACATTCTCCGAATCAGGTGGCAAGCCCAGGCCACCTGTCTGTAGACGGCGGTAGAACTCCGTCTGGGCGAAGACTCCTCCATCCGACATGCGGCCATTCTTCCCCACGTCCACATAGAGAAATTCATACTGTGCCGACACCACCGCCATTAACACAATACTGTGAAACCCCTTGTAATTAAAAAAGTATGACCCCGAATGGGGTGGTGGCACAATGTGGACGTGCTTCCCATCTATCGCACCACCGCAGTTAGGAAAGTCCCAACGGGTGGCAAAATGGGATGCCACAGTCTGCCATTCCTGTGGCGATGAAGGAAACTGGGGAGGCAAAAAGCAGGAAAAAAAACAAAATAAGTACTTTTGCACATTAAACATTGTACATTACAACACAAACTTTATTTCACGCTTCTGCCTAGTCACATGACACCGATCGTCTGCTCCCTGTCATTGGGAGCAGTGATCAGGGTCATGTCACTGCTAGCCCATCCCCCAGACAGTTAAGAAAAACACTCACCCAGAACACACTTTAAACCATTCCTTGGCCCCCTTGTGCTTAATAAAACACCTTCACTGCATGTGACATTTTTACAGTAATCAAGACAATTTTTGACAGCATTGATCACTGTATTAATGACAATGGTCACAAAAATGTATGGAAATTGGCCAATGTGTCCGCCATAATGTGGCAGTCACCAGAAAAACCAAAAAAAAAAAAAAAAAAAAAAAAACCAAACGGTTAGCAACGCCATTACTATTTTAACCACTTGCTTACTGGGCACTTAAACCCCCCTCAGTCCCAGACCAATTTTCAGCTTTCAGCGCTGATGCACTTTGAGTGACAATTGCGCGGCCATACAACACTGTACCCAAATGAAATTTTTATCGTTTTTTTCCCACAAATAGAGCTTTCTTTTGGTGGTATTTAGTTACAGCTCGGAGTTTTATTTTTTGCTAAACAAACAAAAAAAGATGCAAAAAAAAAAAAAAAAAAAATCATGTTTTAATAGTTTGTTATAAAATTTTGCAAACGGGTCATTTTTCTCCTTCATTGAAGTGCGCTGATTAGGCGGCACTGATGGGCTGCATTGGTGGGCACTGATAGGCTGCACTGGTGGGCACTGATAGGCATAGTTAAGGCGGCACTAATAGGCACAGATAAGGCGGCACCGATGGGCACAGATAAGGCGGCACTGATGGGCAAAGATGGGCACAGATAAGATGGCACGGATGGGTGGCACGGATAAGTGGCACGGATGGGTGGCACGGATGGGCACTGATAGGTACCACAGATAGATGGGACTGATGGGCACTGATAGGTGGCACTGATAGGTGGCTCTGATAGGTGGCACTGCTGGGCACTGATGGGCGGCACTGCTGGGCACTGATGGGCGGCACTGCTGGGCACTGATGGGCGGCACTGGGGTGCAGCACCTGAGGCAGATTTTGGGTGGCACTGTGGGTGGCACTGCTGGGTGGCACTGTGGGTGGCACTGTGGGCACTGCTGGGTGGCACTGTGGGCACTGCTGGGTGGCACTGTGGGCACTATGGGCACTGCTGGGTGGCACTGACAGGGGGGCACTTACTTTATTTCAGGATGGCACTGCGGGTGGCAGGTGGGCACTGGCAGGGGGCAGGTGTCCTTTTAAATTGCTGGCCGTGATCGGGACTGATGTCCCGAACACGGCCGCCGGCGATCGGCTTTTTTTTTTTCTCCTCGCGCTGTCAGCGCGAGGAGGAATACTAGCCGATTACCGGCTCCGTTTTATCACATGATCAGCTGTCATTGGCTGACAGCTGATCACGTGATAAGGGGTCGGGATCGACCCCTTACACGGATCGGTGATCAGGCGAGTCTCACGGACTCGCCGATCACAGAGCGCGCCGCGCGCGCCCCTCAGGGGGCGCGCAGGCCGCTCGTAACCGGGACTACGTCAATAGACGTAGTCCCGAAAATGTGGGTCCGCGCTATTGCCGTCATTTTGCAATAGCGCGGATCCCAAGTGGTTAAAAAATGGCAAGATTTTACAAATGCCAGCAAAATAGACCATATTTACGAAACGATTGAACTTTTAACCAAAACAATCAAGAAACGCTTAAATTGTGATTCATTTTAACACATTTTTGTTTACTAAAAGACTACGTATCAGCATCAAATGATGTCCCAAAAAATCATGGTGATATATTTTTGTGCCTATCTTTCTTTAGAGCGAAAAGAGAGAAAAAAAAGCATATTTAGAAAAATGCATTTTGGGTTTGTTGGTGGTTAATCACCAAAACTAAAAAAGCAGAGGTGATCAAAGACAACCAAATACAAAATCGCTTTGTGCTAATAAAATGAAGATAATTTACTAGGAGGAGCCATGTTACAAGGACGCACAATTGTCAATCCAAACAACGCACTGCCAAATCACCCAAAAAAGTGATGAAGGTCAGGAAGGGGGGAAAATCATTCCAGGGTTGAAGTGTGTTAAAAATACAATATATAATTCAACATTAATTTAAGGACACACAGACTCGTTGGAATTATATTAAGTGTGTGTGGGGGGGGGGGGGGATCCAGTTAAAGGACACACAGACCATTTGGGATACTATTAAGGGGGGGGGGGGATTCAGTTAAGGGGACACAGACCATTTGGAATAATCTTTAAAATGTTTGGTTTTAGGATAAAGCAATAGAATGGAGCTGACAAAAGACATTTTAAGTGACTAGACTAGGTGGATATGGGCCTACCATAGCATGTTGGTGAGGTTTAATGAAGGCAAATATGCATGAAAAAGAAAAAAGGAGCATTAAAAGATTGCAGCATGCATGAGGACAAAGGGGACATTCACAGCATATTGCAATCATGGTAATTAGAGATTGAGGAAAGAAATACAAGGCATTAGCAAACATTAAAGACAATAAAATGTGATGTTAAATGCTAAATCTTACCTTAATATAGTCCTCCTGCAGGACCTGTATAATGGCAGAACAGGTCTCTGGGATAATGATCCCCAGAGCCTGGGGGGAGATGCCTGTCGAGAACTTCAGGTCCTGAAGGCTTCTCCCTGTCGCCAAGTAGCGCAACGTGGCGACGAGCCTCTGCTCCGGAGTGATGGCTTGCCGCATGCAGGTATCCTGCCTGCTGATATAAGGGGTCAGCAAAGCCAGCAGGCGGTGAAAAACGGGGTCCGTCATCCGGAGATAATTCCTGAAATCATCAGGATTATTCTCCCGGATCTCACGAAGCAAAGGCATGTGCGAGAACTGGTCACGCTGGAGCAACCAATTCTTCGTCCATGAACTCCTCAACACCCCGTCCAAGGACTGTTCTTGGGTTGCAGAATGAACTACAACACCAAGCGCAAGCAAAGCACGAACTCGACGACGAGTACGTACACGCAACATGGCTTCAAAACGGTCGGATTGTCAGAGCGAACTTAACAGACGTCACTGAAGAACAGCAAGGCCTGTGAAGAGCGAGCTGAAAGTCAGCGAGCGCAGTTAGATCGCACTGCAAAATACAGAGACGAACTGACTACACGCACTAAAAAACAGATACAAACCTCACAAGCACAAACTGAAAAGCAGTGAAAAACGGTCTGAAAAATACGAGTCTGAAAACCGCGAATCGTCTCTCACCAAACTTCTACTAACACGAGATAAACACGAAATTAGCAGAAGGAGCCCAAAGGGTGGCGCACTTGGTATTGAACTTCCGTTTTATAGTCTCGTCGGACCTGGTGTACGTCACCGCGGACCAGACGGGCGGACTTTAGTGGGATCGTGTGTAGGCAAGTCCGTTGCGTCGGAACTCTGTCGGAACTCCGGCGGAACTCCGGCGGAACTCCGGCGGAAACTCCTTCGGATTTAAGTCCGCTCGTGTGTACGGGGCATAAGGGTGCAAATTTTTGATTTCAGGCTATAAAATGCCAAAATAGCACAACCCCCCCCCCCCAAATGACCCCATTTTGGAAAGTAGACACCCCAAGCTATTTACTGAGAGGCATGTTGAGTCCATGAAATATTTTATATTTTGCCACAAATTGCAGGAATATTAAAATTTTTTTTTTTTTGCACAAAGTTGTCACTAAATGATATATTGCTCACACATGCTATGGGCATAAGTGAAATTACACCCCAAAATAAATTCTGCTGTTTCTCCCGAGTACGGGGATACCACATGTGGGGGACTTTTTGGGAGCCTAGCTACGTACGGGACCCCGAAAACCAAGCACTGCCTTCAGGATTTAAATATAAAACGCTACCAAAAAAAACTGTTAGCGATTGCAGGGATCAGGCCTGACTCTGCAAACGCTGCAGTTATGTGTTTAGTGTTTTGTAAGTGACAGTGATTGATCGATACTGCACTTGGGTGGGCTGGGCGGAGGGGCAAAGCGCAGGTGCCAGCAGGTATCTGGGCTGATCCCGCTAACAATGTGTTTTTTGGAACCCTAAACTGCTGGGGGGAACGCTAGTATAGATCTGATCAGATCAGATATTGATCTGTTCAGATTCTATACCACTACAGGAGGTTTATGCTTTGCGCGTGGGTGTTAGCAGTACTGGCACTTGCCTAGCGCTGCCTGGGGCGACGCAGACCCTGACCCTAAAACCTAATTTATATCACCCGCCGGGTGATCAGGGGGCTAAACCTTTATTGGGTAATAAATGGTGGGTGCCCTCACCCATAACACTTATACGGTGATCACTGGTGAAAGGGTTAACTAGGGGCAATCAGGGGGTTAAAATCTTTATTAGGTAGTATATGGGGGTCCCTGGCGCTATATAAAAACCTGACGGGGAACCTAAAAAAATAACTAGCTACCTAGCGGCACCAGTGACACTAATGCAGTGATCAGAAAAACGATCGCTTAGTGACACTGGCAAAAGGGGGTGAAAGGGTTAACTAGGGCAATCAGGGGGTTAAAACCATTATTGGGTAGTATATGGGGGTACCTAGCGCTATAAAAACCTGGCGGTGAACCTAAAAAAATAACTAGCTACCTAGCGGCACCAGTGACACTAATGCAGCGATCAGAAAAACGATTGCTTAGTGATACTGGCAAAAGGGGGTGAAAGGGTTAACTCTAGAGGCAATCAGGGGGTTAAACCTTTATTGGGGGGGGTAGGGGGCTAACCTGGACCTAACACTAACTGCCCTGGCAGTTTTTACTGTCACAACTGACACTAAATGCAGTGATCAGTAAATAAATGATCACTGCAATCAGTGACACTGTGACTGGGGGGCTATCGGGGGGGGGGGGATTTGTGTGCCTATGTGTACCTACATGTCAGTGTAGTGTTTGGTGCACTTACTTTCTGTGTTTTCCTCGCAGTCCGGTCAAAAAGGAGGAGAATGACATCACTTCCTCCCTGCCTGTGTTTACAATACACAGCGGGGGAAGCTTCTCATTCGCCAGGAGCAATCGAGAGGGGATGGCCAGAAACCAACAGCCATTCCCTCATCCCGGATCGCTCCTGAAGTGAAACGGACCGCTGCATCCAGCGGGAGCGGGTCCGACCAGACCCCCCACCCGCTGGAAGGCAAGCACGTACATGCCATTGCGCCGACGTACATTGCCATGCGGTTGTCCTTAAGTGGTTAACCACTTGCCGACACCACTGCACGCCAATATACGTCGGCACAATGGCAGCCGTGGACAAATGAGCATACCTGTACGTCCCCTTTAATTGGCGGGGCTGCGTACAGCGTGACCTTGCCCGTGGATCCTGCGGACTCGATGTCCGCCATTGTGCCGCAATCGTGTCACGGAGCCGCAGTACGGTAAACAAAGCATTTCCGCGTTCTATCTAGTCACATGACAGAGATCCACTGCTCCCTGTCATCGGGAGCAGTGATCGCTGGCATGTCACTGGTAGCCCATCCCCCCACAGTTAGAATCGCTCCCTAGGACACACTAAACTCCTTGATCGCCCCTAAGGCCGCATACACACGGGCAGACTGTTCGCCCAACTTTGTCCGCTGAACAGTGTTTCAGCGGACAGTCCGCTCGTGTGTGGGCTTCAGCAGACAGTTTCAGTGGACAGTCTGACGAACAAAGTTTTTCGGAATTTCCGTAAGACTATCCGCTGAAACTTGGTTTGAGCGGACAGTCCGCTCGTGTGTAGGCTTGTTCGCCAAACTAAGTCTCGCGCATGCTCAGAAAGAATTTACACGGCGAAGGTTGCATTGCAGTGTATTGGACGTCGAATTTCTCGTCCCGTCGTACGTGCCGTTCACGTCATCGCGCAAGTTTTCAGCGGACTGTTCGTTCGTCGTGTGTGGTCAAGTCCGTTCATGCTAATTTTGAACGGACTGTTTGTCAAACTGTTTGACGAACCTAGTTGGGCGGACAGTCCGCCCGTGTGTACGCGGCCTTAGTGTTTAACCCCTTCCCTGCCAGTATCATTTACACAGTAATCAGTGCATATTTATAGCACTGATTACTGTATAAATTACAATGGTCCCAAAATAGTGTCAAAAGTGTACGATGTATCCGCCATAATGTCGCAGTCACGATAAAAAAAATTAAAAAAATAAAAAATCGCAGATCACCGCCATTACTAATAAGAAAAAATTATAATAAAAATGCCATAAATCTATCCCATATATTGTTGACGCTTTTTATATATTTTTGGGAAATATTTATTATAGCAAAATGTAAATATATTTTTTTTCAACATTTTTTTTTTGTTTATAGCGCAAAACATAAAATAAAAAAAATAAAAAAAACAGAGGTGATCAAATACCACCAAAACAAAGCTCTATTTGTGGGGGAAAAGGGACGTCAATTTTGTTTTTGGTGTAATGTTGCGCGGCCGCACAATTGTCAGTTAAAGCAAGGCAGTGCCGAATCGCAAAAAGTGCTCTGGTCAGGAAATGGTGTAAAATCTTCCGGGGCTGAAGCGGTTAAAATAAGGTTTGCTTTACCACGTTTTGTGGGTGTCGGGGACCAGCCCCACACATATAGAGACCTGCTGTACAGTTTAGCGCTGGACGGCAAGGATTTGCTTTACAATTTTTTCCTTTGTTTTCATTATTGTACAAACCTCTGCTAAATAAACCTGGCCACCCGCAAGATTTTAAAGAAATTGCCTGTAAGCTCAGCTTTTTTTCCCAGAAAAGCTAATCTCCCACACAGCACATAGCAGGAGATGAACCGACAAGTCGCAGAGGCTCTGGTGGGATTGAAAAGGGGGTTCGCACCTCCTGTGCCAGTGGAAACAAAATTGGTGCATGCCTCATACCACCTACAGAAGATGACACCTGCCGATGATGTCGAGGCATACCTTGCAACTTTGAGAGTCGCTGTTCGTGAAGGATGGCCAAAAGAACAGTGGGCGGGTCTGTTGACCCTATTTCTGGCAGGAGAACCTCAAAAGGCCTACTTTCCTGGAACCTGATAAGGTCCAGGACTATGAGACTCTGAAGACCGGGAATACTCGCACGCTTGGCAGTCCGGGCCCAGCACGTGCATCAATGGACCTACTCCAGTGACAAGTCAACCCATTCTCAAATGTTCCATCTGGTCCACCTCACCAGAAAGTGGTTGCAGCCAGAGACCTTGAAAGGCTCTTAGATCGCAGAGTGCGTAGTAATGGACTGGTACCTGGGTATATTGCTGCAAACTGTCCTATAGATGATGAACCTATACTCACAGCCCAGCTAGACTCTGGTAGTGTGGTGACCCTTGTCAGAAATTTTTGTGTAAACCCCACAAAACTACACCCCAGTACTATCGGGGTCATTTGCATCCATGGGGACACTCTGGACTACCAGACAATGGTGGTTGAGGTTGATACCCCTTGGGGCAGTGTGACACATTCAGTGGGGGTGGTGCCTTCACTGCTTCATGAAACTTTAGTGGAGAGAGATTTTCCACATTTTTGGAGTTTATGGGAGAGCAAAGGGAGGCTGGTGGATAGAGCTCCCCTGCTAGGGAAACACGGGAACTTTCACCAGACCCTTTTTGCCAGAGAGAAGGGGATGCCGTTGCGGGGATTGAGGAAGCCAGAGATCCTCTTACTTTCCATGTTAGAACTGGGGTGCCGGAGGACCTGGAAGCTAGCTCCCAGCCTGAGGTTAATGAACAGGAGAACATCTCTGACCCTGACAATGAGAGTAGCCAGAATGTGCTACCTGACTTAGAGGTCAGGAGAGAGGATTTCTGTACCAAGCAACTGCGAGATGTCACCCTCGTGAGAACAGGAGAAAATGTTAAGTTGGTGGATGGGGAACCGGTGGATCCTAACTGGGGGGGTGCCTTTCCCCTACATGCCGCTTAAAAACTATTTACTGTATCGGGCGGTAAAACGCAGAGAAGACAAGGTAGAACAGCTACTGGTTCCCAAACCCTTCCGTAGCATGGTGCTAGACCTGGCCCATGGTCATGAAATGTGGGAACATCTCGGTATCAAAAAGACCAGAGAATCACCCAGGAATTTTTCTGGCCTGGGTTGTATGCAGATGTCAGGGAGTACTATGAATCATGCCCCAAGTGCCAAATGTTGGCACTGTCACACCACTTTCGCAGTCCCCTTGTCCCTTTACCAATGATCGAGGTCCATTTTGAGATTATTGGCATGGACCTGGTGGGGCCGGTAGTGAAGTCTGCCCGGGGTCACCAGCATATTTTGGTAATCCTGGACTATGCGACGCGCTATCCTGAGGCCATGCCCTTGCGTAACACTTCTGCTAAGGCTATCACCAAGGAGTTAGTCCAGGTGTTTAATCAAATGGGGATCCCAAAAGAGGTCTTAATCGTTCAGGGCACCCCATTTATGTCCAAGGTTACCAAGGAACTGTGTAAGTTATACAAAATATCCCATCTCTGTACCTCTGTCTACCACCCCCAAACAGATGGTCTTGTGGAAAGATTTAGCAAAACGTTGAAAATTATACTGAAAAAGGTGGTCTACAAAGATGGGAGAAATTGGGATTTTTTTACTACCATATCTCATGTTTGTCATAGGTTCCGCAGGCATCCACAGGCTATTCTCCCTTTGAGCTCTTGTATGGTAGACATCCCAGGGGGCTGCTAGATGTCGCCAAAGAAATGTGGGAAGGAGAGGCCACCCCATATAGGAGCATTATAGAGCATGTCTCCTTAATGCAGGATCGAATTGCAGCTGTCCTGCCCCTGGTATGAGAACATAGGGAGCGAGCCCAGGAGGCCCAGAGGAGGGTCTCTGATCGGGGGGTGCCAAGGTCCCTATTTTGAGCCCTGGGGACAGAGTGTTGGTACTGGTTCCCACTGTGGAAAGTAAGTTCCTGGCCAAGTGGCAATGTCCCTTTGAGGTTGTTGAAAGGGTGGGGGAGGTAGACTACAAAGTCTACCAGCCAGGGAAAAGAAAACCACAACAAATTTTTCATGTGAATCTCTTAAAGCCTTGGAAGGAGAAAGAGACTTTACTGGCCCATCCTCCAATAGACCGGGTACCAGTGACACCCGACGTCCCCATAACAGATTCCCTGTCCATTGCACAACAAAGTGACATTAGGGCAAATGTATACAAAAATAGAGACTTTTTCTCCCCATTATCCGGACTGACCAAGGTGATCCAGCATGATATAGTGACAGAACCCGGGGTTTATGCAAATGTAAAGCCATATAGAATCCCAGAGGTCAGGTGAGAGGCAGTCGCAAATTAAATCATAAATATGTTAGAGTTGGACGTGATAGAAGAGTCCCACAGTGATTGGTCAAGCCCCATAGTGCTGGTCCCAAAACCCGATGGCACTATCAGGTTTTGTAACGACTTTAGGAAACTCAACAGTGTGTCCCCTGTGTGGATATGTTGGGACAGGCTCCCTACATAACAACCCTAGACCTAACAAAAGGCTATTTGCAAATACCCCTAACTTAATCAGCCAAGGAGAAGACTGCCTTTTACACTCATGAGGGCTTGTTTCAGTACAAGCGGATGCCTTTTGATCTGCATGGGGCCCTTATATCATTCCAGTGAATGTTGGACAAAACTTTGAGACCACATCACCCGTATGCAGCTGCTTATTTGGACAATGTGGTCATCCACAGCCCAGATTGGGAATCGCACCTGCCCGAGTTCAAGCAGTGGTAGATTCTCTTAGGAAAGCAGGTCTCACGGCCAACCCCAAAAAATGTGCCATAGGCCTGGAGGAGGCCAAATACCTTAGGTACATTATTGGCCAGGACTGGTCAAGTTTCAGACCAATAAGATTGAGGCAATTCAGAAATGGCCCCAACTGGTAAACAAGAAACAAGTTTGGGCCTTCCTGGGCATTTTGGGGTACTACAGAAGGTTTATACAGGACTTTGCCACCATTTCCGCCCCTTTGACCGACCTGACTAAGGGTAGAGGGTCGGACATGGTCAAATGGAATCCTGAAGCCGAGGAGGCATTTCAGAAATGAAAGCAGGCCCCTTGTGTACTACTGGTGCTGGTGACCCCGGACTTCACAAAGGGGTTTGTGATACAGACAGATGCCTCTGAGGTGGGCCTAAGGGCTGTACTATCCCAGAACAGAGATGGTGAGGAGCATACGGTTGTATACCTGAGCCAAAAACTCAACAAGCATGAAAAAAACGATGCCATTGTCAAGAAGGAGTGTCTCTCAAGTCGGTTGTTGTCGGATTTTCCGAGCGTGTGTACACAGATCTATCGGACAAAAGTCCAAAGTACAAACACGCATGCTCATAAGCAAGGACGAGCCAGAAGCAGTCGGTCTTGTAAACTAGCGTTTGTAATGCAGAATTAACATTCATGACGTGGCAAATTATGCAATCTCAAAATGAAGCGCACATTCTCTTCATCTTTAATGGAATAATAATGCTTTACATTGTATTTTTTTAAATGTAACTGCCTACTCCCAAACTGTCATTTGAAGTAAAACACATAGCCAAGTATAATTCTTCACAATTTTTTATTGTGCATTAAAAAAAGAAAACAAATAAAATTAGACATGCTATCTGCCAATAGAACTTAACCAAAAAGTGCATTCTATGCATCCAAAAATGTAGACGATATACCATATCAAATCATTATTCAATCAAAAAATAAAATAAAAGCTTCATGCATCTGTCCTGCTTCTTAATATAGATGGTCAACAATGCCAAGAGTTGGTGAAAGAAGGGGTCCGTCATCTGGAGATAATTCCGAAAAACATCTGGCTTTTTCTCCTGGATAATTGTTCACGATTAATAAAGCAACCAATTTTTGGTCCAAGAAATAATCCCCCTCCTGTTCCTGGACTGGACTTGGGTCAAAGCAATAACTCCAAGGCCAATAATAAATAACACGTTATCTCATCCGATTCCGTAACATGGCTGGTTGACGAATGGCAATTCAGAAACAAACTAAAAAGCGCAAAATGAAAAGCGCAAATCAACACTCACCAAACTTCTACTAACACGAAATTAGCAGAAGGAGCCCAAATGGTGGCGCTAAAGAGCTGAAAAAACACGTAGTATGTTACTACGTTCCTGTTTGTTGGCTGTGTATCGTTTGCATACAAGAGAAGTTTGGGGCCAACGCCCTTTGGACAAAAGTCAGAGGTTTTGTCTGCAGAAAATGTGATCATGTGTATTAGGCTTTAGACTTCCTGAAGTATTACTTGCTGGGGAGGTAATTTAAGTTAGTCACCGGCCATGCACCCCTAAAGTAGGTGTGACAACAGGGAGAAAAATGGCCACGTGACAAGATGGTTTCTGACTTTACAGCCCTTTAAATTTACAGTAGAGCATAGGCCGGGCAAGCTCCAAAACAGTGCAGACGCCCTCACCCACATGCATTTTATGCTTTGGATAATTGCTCAGCAGCAGGGGTTTTTCCAGCCTCTGTGGCAGGCTTGGTTCTGGTCCAGATGTTGTGATCCACTTGAGTCCACACTCAGGTGGACTTTAAACAACACCGGAGAGCTCTGGCCTGAGACTCAGAAGTATAAGTAGATTATTGTGCAAACCTCTGCTGAATAAGCCTGGCCACCCTCCAGATTTTAAAGAAATTGCTTGCACGCAGACCTTTTCTTCCCAGAAAAGGTATATATATATATTATATATATACACATACAGTGAGGATCTAAAGTTTGGACACCCCAGGTAAAAATGTGTATTAATGTGCATAACGAAACCAAGGAAAGATGGAAAAATCTCCAAATGGCATCAAATTACAGATTAGACATTCTTATAATATGTCAAAAAAAGTTAGATTTTATTTCCATCATTTACACTTTCAAAATGACAGAAAACAAAAAAATGGTGTCTGCAAAAGTTTGGGCACCCGGCAGAATTTATAGCATGCACTGCCCCCTTTGCAAAGCTGAGACCTGCCAGTGTCATGGATTGTTCTCAATTATCGTCTGGGAAGACCAGGTGATGTCAATCTCAAAGGTTTTAAATGGCCAGACTCATCTGACCTTGCCCCAACAATCAGCACCATGGGTTCTTCTAAGCAGTTGTCTAGAAAACTGAAACTGAAAATAGTTGACGCTCACAAAGCTGGAGAAGGCTATAAGAAGATAGCAAAGCGTTTTCAGATGTCAATATCCTCTGTTTGGAATGTAATTAAGAAATGGCAGTCATCAGGAACAGTGGAAGTTAAAGCAAGATCTGGAAGACCAAGAAAAATAGACAGAATAGCTCGCAGGATTGTGAGAAAAGCAATTCAAAACCCACGTTTGACTGCACGATCCCTCCAGAAAGATCTGGCAGACACTGGAGTGGTGGTACACTATTCCACTATAAAGAGATACTTGTACAAATATGGTCTTCATGGAAGAGTCATCAGAAGAAAACCTCTTCTACATCCTCACCACAAAAATCAGCGTTTGAACTTTGCAAATGAACATATAGACAAGCCTGAGACATTTTGGAAACAAGTTCTGTGGACCGATGAGGTTAAAATAGAACTTTTTGGCCGGAATGAGCAAAGGTACGTTTGGAGAAGAAAGGGAACAGAATTTAATGAAAAGAACCTCTGTCCAACTGTTAAGCACGGGGGTGGATCAATCATGCTTTGGGGTTGTATTGCAGCCAGTGGCACAGAGAACATTTCACAAAAGGAAAAATGGATTCAATAAAATTTCAGCAAATTTTGGATGGTAACTTGATGCCATCTGTGAAAAAGCTGAAGTTAAAGAGAGGATGGCTTCTACAAATGGATAATGATCCTAAACACACCTCAAAATCCACGGGGGATTACATCAAGAGGCGTAAACTGAAGGTTTTGCCATGGCCTTCACAATCTCCTGACCTCAACATTATTGAAAATCTATGGATAGACCTTAAAAGAGCAGTGCGTGACAGACAGCCCAGAAATCTCAAAGAACTGGAACACTTTTGTAAGGAAGAATGGGCAAAGATATCTCAAACAAGAATTGAAAGACTCTTGGCTGGCTAAAAAAAGCATTTACAAGCTGTGATACTTGCCAAAGGGGGCAGTACAAGATATTAACTCTGCAGGGTGCCCAAACTTTTGCAGATGCCATTTTTTTGTTTTCTGTAATTTTGAAAGTGTAAATGATGGAAATAAAATCTACCTTTTTTCACATATTATAAGAATGTCTAATCTGTAATTTGATGCCATCTGGAGATTTTTCCATCTTTCCTTGGCTTTGTTATGCACATTAATACACATTTTTACCTGGATTGCCCAAACTTTCGATCCCCACTATATATATATATATATATATATATATATATATATATATATATATATACTAGAATTGAACATTAATAATTAAAGTGGTTGTAAAGTCACATGTATGAATGACTTTGATTCTCTCTGTTTTAAGTCCATGTTCAGTACAGTATGTGTATTTTCCTAAAATTATAATACTAAATACCTTCTTTGCAGAGCCTTGCTGTGCTGCCATGTGACCTCTCTCCACCATAGCTCTCTGTCCTTTTCCTTCTCATGTGTCCCTCAGTTTGGTCTGATCTCTAAAGTTGTATATAAAATGCACTATTTATCTTTCAAAAAGTGTTTCCCAGTGCTAAACTTGTCATCTAATTTGTAAATTGCTGCATTTGTAAATTTCAGAAGCAACTATAAAGGAATAGTAGTGGTAAACAAAAAAGCACTTATGGGTTTAACTAATATTTTTTTTGTATAATTCCCCTTTAAGGGGACGTGGCAGGGTGTGTGTTATTGTTATTAGGTGGTGTCCCTCGTTCCCATCTCAAAAAGTTGGAAGGTATGCCCTCTGCTTCCCTTCTCAAGTGAGTGAGTACAGTAGGAGGGGCTCAGATTTTCCTCTGAGGAATGCAAGCTAGCAGAGGGAGGTCACATGACAGGAGATCAAGGCTCTACAAAAAAGGCATTTAGCAATATAATTTTAGGAAAACATCCACACTGTACTGAACAGAGACCTAAAATAGAGAGGATCAAAATAATTAATACGTTTCATTACTTTACAAGCACTGGAGCAGCTGCAAGGAATAGAATTACACTAGCAGGGGAGGAGATTGGCTCTCACACAGACTACAGAAGGGACAGGAAGAGAGGGAGGGGGAGAGGGGGAGATGCTGAGACACTGAGGAGCTAGCTGGATGATGAAGGCATGTGAACTGACCACGCTATCAGAGACCAGCAGCCATAATTTACTTGGTCAGTTTACAGAGGGGAAAACAGGAACAGGCAGGATCAGTCAGGTATTGTACAACATAGAAAGGGACAAATAACATGGCAAAAGCACTGTGCTATATCTCAAACAACCACAACCCCCCCAGTCGGTGGCAAGCCCCCCCCCCAGGAAGACTGAAGTCCTGCACTTACCCCATCTAAAGCAGGCAGGCGGGCAGCGGGTCCAGCGGGCAGCAGCTTTCTTCCTTCCTCCTCCTGTGGATCATGATGGCTTCCGCCATGCATCTCCCTCCTCCTAGGCATTCAATAGGATTGCCACTTCCAGACTATTGCATGCTGATATATGTCGGCTGTTTGAAGAGGGATATCTTTGTTATGGCAGCAACTAGATGCCATAACCCTGGTATCCTCTTCTTCAGCGGGTGGTCTGGTTTCCAACAATAGTGGTCTCTGCGGCAGATTTGCCGCGAGATCACTTTTATTGGTGGCGGGAGAGGGCCCCCTCCCGCCGCTCTCTGGTGCCCTTTGTCGCTTACCAGAGCCGTCAACAGCGGCGGAGGAGATTGGGTCCTCTTCCATGTGTGATATGGAGATGAGTGAGGGGAAGATGGCCACCCCCCGTCTCCATACCATTGCAGGGCGGAAGCGATGTCAAAACGTCACTCCCACCCATAGTTCTTAACCACTTAACAACCGGCCCATAGCCGAATGACGGCTACAGGGCGGTTGTTTAACTCTGGGAGGACGTCATATGACGTCCTCCCAGAATTCCGCTCTCGCGCGCCCCCTGGGGCGCGCACTCGCGAGCATCCGTGACCATCATGGATCACGGTAAACGTGCGTTCATCGCGGCCGTTTACCACGTGATCGCTTCGTCAAATGACCCCTCAATTCCCTGCCATTACTCTGCAATACTCTGCAATACCCTGCAATACCCTGCAACACTCTGCAATACCGTGCAACACTCTGCAATACCGTGCAACACCTGCCAATACCGTGCAACACCTGCCAATACCGTGCAACACCTGCCAATACCCTGCAACACTCTGCAATGCTCTGCAACACCCGCCAGTACCCTGCAACACTCTGCAATACCCTGCAACACTCTGCAATGCTCTGCAACACCCGCCAATACCCTGCAACACTCAACAATGCTCTGCAACACCCGTCAATACCCTGCAACACTCTGCAATGCTCTGCAACACCCGCCAATACCCTGCAATGCTCTGCAACGCCATACTCGGAGATACCCAGCAATACCCAGCCATAGACATCCCCCCTCCCGCCGGTGCTTCTACCGACTCGCCAATACGATCAAAGCCAGAATCTTTTTTTTTTTTTTCAGGCTTCCCAGCTTAGAGGTGAGATGCGGGGTCTTATTGACCCCATATCTCACTGTAAAGAGGACCTGTCATGCCATATTCCTATTACAAGGGATGTTTACATTCCTTGTAATAGGAATAAAAGTGATCCAAAAATTTATTTTTGGGGGAAAAAAATGTCAAACTAAAATAAATAAAGTAAAATGAACAATAACATTTTTTTTTTTTTTTAAAGCTCCCCTGTCCCCATGTGCTCGCATGCAGAAGCGAACGCATACGTAAGTCCCGCCCACATATGAAAACGGTGTTCAAATCACACATGTGAGGTATCGCTGCGAACGTTAGAGCGAGAGCAATAATTCTAGCCCTAGACCTCCTCTGTAACTCAAAACATATAACCAGTAAAAAAAAATTAAAGCGTCGCCTATGGGGATTTTTAAGTAGCGACGTTTGGCGCCATTCCACGGGCATGTGCAATTTTGAAGAGTGACATGTTAGGTATCTATTTACTCAGCATAATTTCATCTTTCACTTTATGCAAAAATTGGGCTAACTTTACTGGTTTTTTTTGTTTGTTTTTTAAGCATAAAACTGTTTTTTTCCTCCCAAAAAAACGCGTTCGAAAAATTGCTGCGCAAATACCGCGCAAGAGATAAAAAGTTGCAATGACCACCATTGTATTCTCCAGGGTGTTTGCTAAAAAAACATATATAATGTTTTGGGATTCTATGTAATTTTCTAGCAAATAAATTATGATTTTTACATGTAGGAGAGAAATGTCAGAATTGTCCTGGGTGCTCCAGAACGCCTGATGGCGCTCCCTGCATGTTAGGCCTCTGTATGTGGCCACACTGTGTAAAAGTCTCACACATGTGGTATCGCCGTACTCGGGAGTAATAGCAGAATGTGTTTTGGGGTGTAATTTGTGGTATGCATATGCTGTGTGTGAGAAATAAACTGATAATATGACAATTTTGTGAAAGAAAAAAAAAGTAAAAAAATCTTGATTTTGCAAAGAATTGTGGGAAAAAATTACAACTTCAAAAAACTCATCATGCCTCTTACTAAATACCTTGGAGTGTCTTCTTTCCAAAAAGGGGTCATTTGGGGGGTATTTGTACTTTTCTGGCATGTTAGGGTCTCAAGAATTGAAATAGGCCGTCAGTACTTCAGGTGTGATCAATTTTCAGATATTGGCACCATAGCTTGTGGACTCTATAACTTTCACAAAGACCAAATAATATCCACCAATTTGTACTTATTTTTACCAAAGATATGTAGTAGTATAAATTTTGGCCAAAATTTATGAAGAAAAAATTACTAATCTGCTAAATTTTATAACAGAAACAAAGAAAAATTCATTTTTTTTTACAGAATTTTCTGTATTTTTTCTTTTATAGCACAAAAAATAAAAAACCGAGCAGTGATTAAATTTCATATAGGTCCAGGGTAAAATTTTGTTGCCATTCCATGAGCGGGCGCAATTTTGAAGCGTGACATGTTGGGTATCAATTTACTCGGCATAACATTAAATTTCACAATATAAAAAAAAATTCAGCTAACTTTACTGTTGTCTTATTTTTTAATTAAAAAAAAAAAATTTCCCCCCAAAAAAGTGCTCTTGTAAGACCACGGCGCAAATACGATGTGACAGAAAGTATTGCAATGACCGCTATTTTATTCTCAAGGGTGTTAGAAAAAAAAAGTATGTTTGGGGGTTCTAAGTAATTTTCTAGCAAAAAAATAGGATTTTTTGTACTCACCGTAAAATCCTTTTCTCTGTAACTCACTGACCGACACAGCTCCTCTCTGTAACTAAATGGGTTGTATAGCCTGCCATTAGCAGAAACTAGGAAAAATTGTTACACAATACACAGAACTTTAATCCCACCCCAGGGGGGCGGACCCCGTGCTGTCAACCCTTCCCACTGCTCCTAGCAGCTTCAGTACGTCAACAAGCAGTATAACGTAGAAAAAAGGAGGGGTGGGTGCTGTGCCGGTCGGTGAATTACAGAGAAAAGGATTTTACGGTGAGTACAAAAAATCCTATTTTCTCTTATATTCACCGACCGACACAGTTCCTCTCTGTAACTAAATGGGACGTCCCCAAGCAGTGCCAAACGAGGGGTGGGAAAAAACAGCATAAAAACTTTATCCACCATGGCAAATGGGAAGTAGTGAAACTAAACCCACAAAAAAACAGCAGTTTGTGGATAAACACCATTATATAACCGGGTATCTTCAACAGGAGTGATCCCCAAGACCACAACATTGAGGAAATAATGCAATAGTGCATTAACCAAAACAGTACTGTGTTTTTATTGAAAAAACAGAAAAAAATTCAATTGCAACTACATGGCCGAATGCAAACCTTTGCGGCCAAAACAGGCATCAGCCGATGCACTGACGTCTACCTTGTAGAACTTGGTAAACGTATGGACAGACGACCAGGTCGCCGCCTTACACACCTGAGCGACACACGCTTGGTGTCGGAAAGCCCAAGACGTTCCGATTGCTCTTGTAGAGTGGGCCGTGACTGGAAAGGGAGGCACCTGCCCCTTCAAGGCGTAGGCTTGGACTACAATCTGTCTGATCCACCTGGAAATGGTGGCAGACGAGACCGCCATGCCCTTCTTAGGACCAGCCACCGAAACAAACAGTGAGTCTGACTTCTGAAAGGAAGCTGTGGCAAGCCAAGTACTGTTAGGAATCTTCTCTTGTGATCAGTCAAAACTCCAGATGTATTGAGAAGAAGACAATTTATTTCTGATGTGGCCCACAAAAGGGAGACATGCTTACAAGACAAAGCTGCAGTAAGAGTCCCACAAAAGAATGTGTCTCCCCCCTCCTCATACCCTATAAGTATACTACCTTTATGCTTCTATTGGCTGAGGAAACATAGATAGTGTGTCTGGTACAGACTAGTACTTTATTTTGGCTATCAAGGTTTCCTGTACAATCTTATGCTATCATATATAGGTAAACCTAGTCATCCTACAACTTACTATGGAGACAAAACAATACAACAAGTTAATACAACAATGTGCTCAGAAGTAAGTTTTAAAAATCAGTCTCAGGAATATTGTTTTTCTAATAGTCACACAATAAACATTTAAAACTTTTCTAACAGTACACCTTCAGAGCCCTAACCACATCCAGAGCGTGAAGGGCCACCTCCTTGGGGTGCTTCGCCTTAGGGCACAATGATGGCAATACAATGTCCTCATTGATATGAAAAGCCGAGACCACCTTAGGTAGAAAGGACGGTTGCGGACGCAACACCACCTTATCCCTGTGGATGACCAGATAAGGCGACTTGCAGGACAAGGCCGCCAGTTCCAAAATCCTCCTGCCCGACGTGATGGCCACCAGAAAGACCACCTTCTGTGAAAGGGTCAGCAGAGGAATCTCCCTGATATTCTCAAACGGCGGCTTCTGAAGCGCCGACAACACCAGGTTAAAATCCCATGGAGGTAACGGAGGACGCACTGGAGGGTCTACATGTCACACCCCCTCCACAAAGGTACTCACTAATAAGTGAGACGCCAGGGGTCTTTGAAAAAAGACAGCCATAGCTGAAATCTGCCCCTTGATGGTGCTCAACACCAACCACTGGTCTACACCTTGCTGAAGAAACAGCAGGATCCTTGATATAGAGAACGAGCGCAGATGCCACCCTTTCTCCTCACACATGGATATGTAGGCCATCCAAGTACGATGGTACAGTGGTGTGAAAAAGTGTTTGCCCCCTTCCTCATTTCCTGTTCCTTTGCATGTTTGTCACACTTAAGTGTTTTTTCGGAACATCAAACCAATTTAAACAATAGTCAAGGACAACACAAGTAAACACAAAATGCAATTTGTAAATGAAGGTGTTTATTATTAAAGGTGAAAAAAAATCCAAACCATCATGGCCCTGTGTGAAAAAGTGATTGCCCCCCTTGTTAAAACATACTATAACTGTGGTTGTCCACACCTGAGTTCAATTTCTCTAGCCACACCCAGGCCTGATTATTGCCACACCTGTTCACAATCAAGGCATCACTTAAATAGGAGCTGCTTGACACAGTAAGGTCCACCAGAAGATCCTTAAAAGCTACACATCATGCCGAGACCCAAAGAAATTCAGGAACAATTGAGAAAGAAAGTAATTGAGATCTATCAGTCTGGAAAGGGTTATAAAGCCATTTCCAAAGCTTTGGGAATCCAGCGAACCACAGTGAGAGCCATTATCCACAAATGGCGAAGACATGGAACAGTGGTGAACCTTCCCAGGAGGTCGCCCAAAATTACCCCAAGAGCGCAGCGACGACTCATCCAAGAGGTCACAAAAGACCCCACAACAACGTCCAAGGAACTGCAGGCCTCACTTGCCTCAGTTAAGGTCAGCGTTCATGCCTCCACCATCAGGAAAAGACTGGGCAAAAATGGCCTGCATGGCAGAGTTCCAAGGAGAAAACCACTGCTGAGCAAAAAGAACATCAAAGCTCGTCTCAATTTCTCCACAACACATCTTGATGATCCCCAAGACTTTTGGGACAACATTCTGTGGACCGATGAGACAAAAGTGGAACTCTTTGGAAGGTGTGTTTCCAAGTTTATCTGGCGTAGAAGGAACACTGCATTTCATAAAAAGAACATTATACCAACAGTAAAATATGGTGGTGGTAGTGTGATGGTCTGGGGCTGTTTTGCTGCTTCAGGACCTGGAAGACTTGCCGTGATAAAAGGAACTATGAATTCTGCTGTCTACCAAGAGATCCTGAAGGAGAATGTCCGACCATCTGTTAGTGTACTCAAGCTGAAACGAACTTGGGTTCTGCAGCAGGACAATGATCCTAAACACACCAGCAAGTCCACCACCGAATGGCTGAAGAAAAACAAAATGAAGACTTTGGAGTGGCCTAGCCAAAGTCCTGACCTGAATCCTATTGAGATGTTGTGGTATGACCTTAAAAAGGCCGTTCATGCTCGAAAACCCTCTAATGTAACTGAATTAGGACAATTCTGCAAAGATGAGTGGGCCAAAATTCCTCCAGGACGCTGTAAAAGCCTCATTGCACGTTATCGCAAACGCTTGGTTGCAGTTGTTGCTGCTAAGGGTGGCCCAACCAGTTATTAGGTTTAGGGGGCAATCACTTTTTCACACAGGGCCATGATGGTTTGGATTTTTTTTCACCTTTAATAATAAACACCTTCATTTACAAATTGCATTTTGTGTTTACTTGTGTTGTCCTTGACTATTGTTTAAATTGGTTTGATGTTCCGAAACACTTAAGTGTGACAAACATGCAAAGGAACAGGAAATGAGGAAGGGGGCAAACACTTTTTCACACCACTGTATATCTTCCTGGAAGAAGATTTCTGCGCCCTCAGCAGGCTTTCAATAGCCAGGCCATTAAAGCCAGCGATGGTAAAGCAGGGTGAAGGATTGGACCTTGAGATAGGAGGTCCTCTCTCAACAGCAGTCGCCAGGGAGCGTCTGCCACCAGGCACACCAGGTCTGCGTACCAGGCCTGCTGAGGCAAATCTGGGGCAACCAGGATTACTGGAATCCCCTCGGCTTCCACTCTGTGAAGCAGACGTGGCAACAGTTTCAGCGGAGGAAAGGCGTAGATCAGCTGGTACTGATCCTACGGAGCCACCAGCGTGTCTGAGGAGTCTGCCCACGAATCTCTTGTCCTGGACACGAATCTCGGCACCTTCCGATTGAGCCGGGAGGCCAATAGATCCACATCTGGTGTGCCCCATTTCAGGCACAGCCACCTGAATATCTCCGGATGCAATGCCCATTCTCCTGGATCCAGCATCTAACAACTCAGATAGTCCGCCTGCCAATTTTCCACCCCCGGGATGTAAATGGCCGACAGGGCCGGAACGCGTCGCTCTGCCCACCGAAGTATGTGAGCGACCTCTCGAGCAGCGGCTGAACTTCTTGTTCCCCCTTAGTGATTTATGTATGCCACAGCGTTGTCTGACTGTATCCTGGTCGGACGCCCTGGAAGACACGCCGACCATGTGTGGAGGCACAGCCTGATCACTCAATTCAAGCAGATTGATCAGCAGCTTGGATTCCTCCATCAACCAGAGGCCCTGAGCTGAATGAATCCCCATCACTCCACCCCAGCCGGACAGACTGGCGTCCGTGGTGACCACTGTCCATTTCAGAGGAAGGAACAATTTTCCGGCCTGAATCACCGGGGACCTCAACCACCAGATCAGGGAGTCCCTGACTGGCTGGTTCACCTGGATCTGCCAATACAGGGACAACGTGATTTGTCCCATTTCATCAAGATCTTTTTTTGCAGGACTCTGATGTGGAACTGGGCATAAGGTACTGCCTCGAAGGCAGCCACCATGAGCCCCAGCACCCGCATTTAAAAGCGGAGTGATGACCACTTGCCGTTCAACAGTAGTTTGACCACAGATCTGAGAGTCAGCAATTTGTCTGAGGGGAGAAAAAAACTCGCTTCCCTGGAGTCCAATAGTAACTCCAGGTACTCCAGATGCTGAGTCGGTACCACCACTGACTTCTTTAGGTTCAATAGCCACCCAAACGCTTGCAGGGTCTGCAAGGTGATCGGCACATCCTCCTCCAACTCTGAGGCGGAAGAAGCTCTCAGGAGGAGATCGTATAGGTAACCCACGATTGCGATCCTGCGATGTCTCAACAACGCCAACACTGGAGCCAGTACTTTGGTAAAGACTCGGGGGGCTGATGCCAGGCCAAAGGGAAGAGCCACAAACTGGTAATGGGCTTCCCCCACTGCCAAACGCAGAAACTTTTGATGCCGAAGGCATATGGGTATGTGAAAGTAGGAATCCTGAATGTCCAAGGACGCCAGGAAGTCCCCTTGATGGAGTGCAGCAACTACTGAGCGCACTGATTCCATTCTGAACCTCTGCACTTTTACAAAGTGATTGAGGGCTTTTAAGTCCAAGATATGGCCCCTTCCCACGTCAAGGGGCCATACATCCAGAGCTTTTATCAAGTAGAGCTCTCGGATCTACAACGTATGTGAAAATGCTCAGGACCTGAACACGGCATCCAATCCAATCTTACCAATCCAGAGAAACAAACACTTCAACAACTATCCTCTTATATGAATATCATTATCAAATCAGCAGACAAGGGAGGTGGTATTGTCCTACAGGACAGATCAGACTACCTTAAGGAAGCATACAGATTATTATCGGACCCCAAGACCTACACATTATTCTCACAGGACCCACCCTCTCACTTTATGCTTGAAGCTGAACATTGAAGCCGTTTTCTTACTTAGGGACAACTATAGTACACTGTACTTTTAACATCTGCCCAAAATTCATAAACGCATAGTCGATCCACCTGGGCACCCCAAAGTAGCGGCCATGAAAAGTATAACCAACTACTTTGCCATCTATATTGACCACTGCGTTAAACCTCTAGCCCAACAAGTACCAGCATATATCCGAGACAGCATCCCTCTTATTGATACCCTAAATATCCATCTCTGGTAAAGTACCTACTTGTGGGTTTTTCTCGATGTGGCATCTCTGTACACCTCCATTCCTCATGAAGTTGGACTCCGAGCAGTGGAACACTTTCTATATCAAGACCCACACATCAGCACCAAACAAGCCCTATTCATCTGAGATGTCACCCTTTTTTTGCCTCGCTCCTTAATTCATTCCAGTTTAATGCCATGTTCTACATACAGACCCAGGGCATGAGCATGGGAGCAAATTTTGCCGCTAGTTATGCCAACCTGGCGATGGGCTTTTGGGAAGACCACTCCATCTGGAAGGATAACCCCCTATGCCAGGAATATCATCTACTATGGACGATACATCGATGACATAGTCATCATTTGTGATGGATCAAGATTGCTGGTAGAATCTTGTCTCATGTTGCAACTACAACTAGCTTGGCTGGACCTTGAGCTATGCCACACTACAATATATGCCATGAACTACACCAAATCCACATCGAGCAACTCCTATCTCCATTTTCAGAGCTGGCATCATCCAAGATGGACAGCCAACATATCCAAGAGCCAATTTTGTAGAATTAGACATAACTGCACGCGCAAGGAAGACTGAATTCTTCAGGGTACCCTTTTCAAACAAAAATTTGAGGAATGGGATATCCCCCTAAGCTGGTAGATGAGGCAACCAATCTGTACCTCCATGGACACACCTCTAATTCCATTGTAACCAAATCCAGAACTGAGAGGACACCTCAGCCACTCAAGTTTACAATGCAATACCACGCCCAACATAGGAGAAGGGAACACATCTTCATGCAACATTGAAGCATACTCCAAGAAGATCCCCATTTAAAATCATCCATTCCAGACAAGCCCAAAATTTCCTACAGACGAGCTTGCAACATAAAGAGCAAAATTGTTCCAAGCAAACTAAAAAATTCAAAACCACCTATACGACCCACTCTTACCTTCTTGTCCATCAAGGTCATGTACCAGTGCCGCAAATACAACTGTAAATAATTTATGACCAAGGGCAAGACCTACATCTTTGATGATTTTTATAACTTCTCCTCCATCTATTGTCTTTCCTGCCCCTGTAACCTACTTTATGTAGGCAGAACTATTAGAACTCAGAAAGAGATTTGACGAACACAGATGGGCAGCAGAAGATGGCACTCACAAACGTAGTGTTGTCAGACATTTTCTAGAATTTCACCATCAATAATCCACAGGCCTTAGAGTTTGGGTGTTGGAAACCATCTCCAAGAGCCTTCCGAAATCTGAACAGTTTGGGCGCCTTTGCGCCAGAGAAACTTTTTGGATATATACTCTGGGAAGTATGGTGCCAGGAGGCCTCCACAAGGATCTGGAGGTTTACCCTGTGTAATGTCTCAGGGAGTGAGCTAGTAATGTTTTTGTAGAGAATCACAGCTTCGGACTTATATACATACTATGTAGTTAAGTGGTTACATCTGATGGCAAATTACAGATAAAAGAACAAAGGTATGTTGAAGGATTAGTTGGGGTTTATTTAAAGAGTTTATATACAGCCATAACTTAGGTATCAGGAGGGTCAGCAAGGCATTAGCAGTTCAGAAGTACAAAGTTTATGCAGTTCAGGTACACTTGCAGTGAGTTGCGTTATGCTGATGGGGACACTCCGTAGGTATGGAGAGATGGTGGTGAAGCGTTCATTGGCCCAAAATAAAGAGTAGTAAGTGGGGGCTCTGTCTGGCCCAAACAAAGAGGATGAAGTGGGTCTCTATCCAGCCCAAATGAAGAGGGGGAAGTGGAGCTCTGTCCGGTCCAAACGAAGAGGAGGAAGTGGGGCTCTATCCTTCCCAAACGAAGAGGATGAAGTGGGGCTCTGTCCAGCCCAAATGAAGAGGAGAAAGTGGGGCTCTATCCAGCCCAAACAAAGAGGATGAAGTGGGGCTCTATCCAGCCCAAACAAAGAGGATGAAGTGGGGCTCTGTCCGGCCCAAACTTGGAGAAGTAATCAGCAACGTGTGGCTGGTGTACTAGGCCTGGTAACAGGTTCCTAGCACGAACGATGAGTCATTGGCGGTGGCTGTTTAAATAGGAACAAGAGGAGGTATCAGGTGATGTGGCTGAGACCTCATCAATGAGGGGATAGTGGCGATGACTGAGCCCCCAGTGGATGAATCAGACATTACACCCTGTTTTATAATCCATTTCTCTGCATACAGTCATCTAGAGCCTAATCCACTGACCTATCTAATAATCATTTCATAATTTCAATTATCTTCACTCATAATCACACTACTTACATTCACATATATAATGTCCCTTTTTATTTATTTTTTTGATCTCGCTATATACACATGTGTACACATATATGTATACACGTGTAGGCATCCAAAATTCTCTATATAGAATTTTCCCACTTTCAATAGAGCCTTTATGGCCACCCTCTGAATCTCCACAATCCTAATCAATTTGTGCTGTACTTATCCCCCTTTTTTGGCTCATGTATTACCAATATTCATAATTTGCGAGCCTGCCCTATAACCATCATTCAAGTAGTTCCAGTCCCCTCTATACCATATATCTCTTTCCCACCATTCCATATAACTTTGCTTACTCTTTTGAAATAGAATATTCATTCTTAAATCATTTTTTTATTCCCAGTATTCTTGTACACCACACATCCCCAATGCCTTTTTTCGCTGCACTAAAAATGTTACCTGCTGACCACCATAGCAGCTTACAAAGGACACTGGGGAATGTAGTTTCTCTCTCCCCCATGTCACCATATAAATACTGCCTCATTTCAACATGATGCTATCACAGCCTGAAGAAGGAGCACGCATGCTCCAAATTCGTGCCTGCCAGCCAAGTGCCCCACATCCAGTGACGTCACAGCTGACAACTGCCAGCTTGATTCAGAGCCTTGGAAACCCCTGCAGCTAGCAAGACAGCAGCAGCACCCCACACCTCTGTCTCAGGACTACACAGTGAGCCTCCCCTTGTGACTAGCCATTTTAACCCTTACCTTGTGAGTTAATTCTTATTTTATTTTTTATCTTAATACATTTTTCATGAATCATTTTTTTTTTTCTAATAACATTTTATTGAAATTATCAAACAGCATCTGAAAATAGCCTGAACATTGTGACACAAAGGCAATGCTAAAACGTAAAATTAACTTATACATATTTGGTGTCAATGCACAACATTCTAGTTGGTAAATACACAAGCTCAGCATACTGTAACAGCTATCAAAATGTAATGACATTCCGCCATCTCTGCTCTCCGGGCTGCAGAGGGACCGGATAGCAAAAGGAACAGAGGACAAGACATATAGAGTAGAAAGAGAAAGGAAAGAGTGGAAGAATAAGAAGAGGATAAAGAAGGGGGGGTAGGGGATGGGAGCGAGGGTCTATCTCTCGGCTCACAGTGGGTCCTCATGACGATGCCATTCCTCCCAGACCCTGTTATGCGCCTCCAACCTATCCTGTAGCCTGGCCGTCATCTTTTATTCTAGCATATAGGTCCTCTTGAGATGGGGGGGGGGGGGGCCTCTCTCTTCCAGTGGAGGGCAATTAGGCATCTAGCAGTCGTGAGTATGTGTCTTAACAATTTTTTGGAAGGTTTTGGAATCCGTAGAGGCGATACTCCTAATAGGAAAAAATTTGGGGACATAGGGATCGGAACTCCCAGGAGGCGGGACAGCAGGAGCTGGGTTTCTGTCCAAAATGGAATAATCTTAGGGCAGTTCCAATAAACGTGGAGCAGAGTACCCTTGTCTCCCCAACAGCGGCAGCATCTGTCTGAGCTGGAGGGGTATATAGCATGGAGCCCACTTGGCGTCAGGTACCAGAAATATAGTATTTTGTATGCATTTTCTTTGTATGAAGTACAATATGAGCTCTTGGCTGCCTGAGACCAAATCATCTGCCAGGTTGCCTCCAAGATCTCCTCTCCCAGCACCCTCTCCCAACGGAGCATATAGGCACGTTTGCCCTGAGTGGCAATAGAGCAGGAATTGAGCAGCCGGTAGATATCAGGCCTCGGCATGCCAATCCTTCTAATATGATGCTCTTGAAGGGGGGCGGCACCGAGAACTGGAGATCCGAAGTTATGGATTGAGCATAATACCTTATTTGCAGATAGCCATAGAAAATCTGGCGAGGTAAGGTGGGTAAAGGATAGCATTTTGCGGGATCTAGGGTCAATCAAGTGACCGAAATGAAAGCGATCCTGTGTCGCCCAAGGAAGAGACATCTGACGCGTAAGACCAGCAGGCAGTTCAGGATTGTATAGAAAGGAGATTAGGGGTGATTTTTCCGAACCAAGGTTATGTTTCCGCGACAGCGCGTGCCAGAGTGATTTGAGCAGGGTCACTGACCCCAGGAGTCTTTCTGGGTCTACCTCCGCCTTTGCCCCCCATAGTAAACTATTTGGGTGTGTGGACGCTATCCAGATCTTTTCAATTTCTGTCCATTTATTATATGCTTTTTGGGGGAACCAGGAGGTGATCGCTTGCAGTTGGGTCGCTTGGTAGTATTTCACCAAGTCTGGGAACGCTAGTCCCCCGTCACGACTAGAGGCTATCATCACCGAGCGGGGTATCCTATGTTTCTTGTATTTCCAGACAAAGCACATCAGGTCAGCCTGCAGTTTCGGCAGAAGCATGTAAGGGACTGGGATTGGTAGTGTTTGGAACAGGTATAGAAGTTTGGGGAGTATGGTCATCTTTACCGTTGCTATTCTACCCAAGAGGGAGATGTGGTGCATCTTCCATTTCTGTAGTAGGTCCCTTATATGGCGAAAGAGAGGGGGAAAATTGGCTTGAAACAAGGAGGAATAAGAAGTTGTAATTTGGACTCCTAAGTATTTGAGGGCTGTGGTTTTCCAGTGATATGGGAAGCATTGTTGTAGGTGTTGGATTTCCGTGGTTGGTGTATTAATTGAGAGTGCCTCCGATTTGGACGCATTCATTTTGTAGCCAGAGAGGACTTTGTACTTATCTAATTCAGCATGCAGATTGGGAAGCGATATTCTGGACTGGGTGAGGGTGAGTATAATGTCATCCGCAAATAATGCCAGTTTGAATTCCCGTCCCCTGACCGATATACCTCGTATGTCCGGATTTCTACGGATGGACACCGCCAGGGGCTCCACACAGAGAGCAAATAGTAAAAGGGATAACGGACATCCCTGGCGGGGCCCGTTCACTATTGAGAAGGTGGGGGAGAGTGCGAAGGGGGTCTTAACCTGGGACGTGGGATTTGTGTACAGGTGTTGGATCACTTGCAGAAAGGGTCCCTGGAATCCCATGTGTTTCAGCGTGGCAAACAGGAAGGGCCACCCCAGGCGGTCAAAAGCTTTTTCCGCCTCCAGACCTAAGATCAGGGATGCCTGACCCTCCCTATTCGCCACATCTATCAAATTTATGACCCATCTAGTGTTGTCGCCAGCCTGGCGGAGGGGGACAAAACCCAACTGATCCTTATGGACCAAGGACGGCAATATCGTATTTAGTCGCATTGATAAGTTCTGTGAAAATTTTTAGGTCTGAGTTCAGGAGCACTATTGGTCTATAGCTCGTGCAGAGAGAGGGATCTTTGTCTGGTTTCGGGATTAAAGTAAGGAAAGATCTCTGTATGTGCGAGGGTATGGGTGTGTGGAGGAGGAAGGCATTGAAGAGTTTACACATGTGTGGTAATAGAGTAGGGAGAAAAGTTTTGTAATACTCGTAGGGGAGGCCATCCGGGCCTGGAGATTTGTGTGTGGGCAAGGCTTTGATGGTAGAGGTGAGTTCCTCCTCAGTAATAGGTGCGTTAAGGGAGGCGATATCTGAGGATTGAAGGTGTGGGATTCTGCCATCTTCCAAAAATTGGGCTAAGCGATCTGTTAAGTCGGGGGAGGGGGGTCAGTGGGGGATCTCAGGGTTGTTATATAAGGTAGTATAAAATTCTGCAAAGGCTTGTACTATGTCATGGGGGTGGGAGACTAGGTCTCCCCTCTTGTTCTTGATTTGGTGGGATGTCGTCAAATGTGATCGTTCAGCCAATTTGCGAGCCAGAAGGGAGTGGGCTTTGTTGCCTTTGTCGTAATAGAGCTGTTTTAGCCTCCTCAGTGCCTTTTCCACCCGACCAATGGCAAGGTCCTTAAGTGTCGCGCAGAGACAGATAATTTTTTTAAGGAGAGCAAGTGATGGGGAAGTCTGTAGTGTCTGTTCCAGTGACCTCAATTCACTCTCAGTCCTCTGTTTGGTGGCCATGGCGTCTTTCCTCATCATTGATGAAAGGGCTAGGCATCGGCCTCGGATGACTGCTTTGTGGGCCTCCAAAAGGATAGGGGGGGTTATGTTGGGGGTGTTATTTTCAAGGAAGTAGTGTTTTAGTGTTGTGTCTAATTCTACCTTAGATGGGAGGTGCTGCAAAAGGAAAGTGTTTAGCTGTCAATAGCATGGCTTGCGGGTGGGGATACCCAGGTCCAGGGTGATGGTGACAGGGGCATGGTCTGACCAGGAGATTGGGAGAATCTGCGCTTCATCAAAGACTCGAAGCGTTGCATTGTTGACAAATAGGTAGTCGATATGGGTGTAGGTGTGATGCGGTGCTGAGTAAAATGTGTATTGTCTCTCTCCTGGGTGAAGGGCTCGCCATGAGTCAAACAGAGCATGACGTCTGGTTGATTGCCTAAAAAGTTTCGAGTCTGTGGAGATCCTGCGTTGAGTGTGTTTGGGGTTCACTGTATGGAGGTCATGTATGGGAGAGTGGGACAGATTCAAGTCCCCCCGACTATTAAATATTCGTTAGGGGTCCAGAACAACCTTTCAAACACCTTGGTTAAAAAGCTGACCTGGTGGGTGTTAGGGGCATACAAAGTACATAGAGTGATATTCTGAGTCTGCCACAGACCCCGAAGGATCACAAAGTGTCCCCTCGGGTCCACATGGAGGAGTGGGCGATAGCCAGAGGAAGTTTGGGCAGTTCACAGGAACCCACGCGGAGCCGGAGAAGGGGAAGGGAAGGGGGAAGTGAGAGTGAGAAGAGGGAAAAAGATCAGGTTAGTATAACACGCAATGAGGTTAGCAGATATGACATGTATATTTTGCAAAGCCTGCAAAACGCAGGAATACATAAGTTCCAGTAGGTCCATCTGGTCAGAAGTAAGGACAACTGGCCAGGGGGGCACAGGAAAATATTTGCTACAAAAACAGTTTAACCACTTAAGGACCGCCGCATGCCAATGTACGTCATCAGAATGGCATGTACAGGCACAAGCACGTACATGTACATGCTTGCCTTCCAGCGGGTGGGGGGTCCGATCGAAACCCCTCCCGCTGGATGCAGCGGTCCGTTTCGCTTCAGGAGCGATCCGGGATGAGGAGATGGCCGTTGGTTTCTGGCCATCCCCTCTCGATCGCTCCTGGCGAATGAGAAGCTTCCCCCGCTGTGTATAGTAAACACAGGCAGGGAGGAAGTGCCCCTGGATGACGCAATTTTGTTGCGAAACGAGTAGGGATGAGCGATACGCTAAACGTCACCTCGTGTTTGTAACGGTCCCAGGAGAACGGGTCTGTCCGTATGCGTCCGGCCGGCGCAACGGACTCAAGGCTTTTGATCTTTTATACACTGTAAGTGCAATTTTACTTTTTTATCTTTAGTAATAAAGGGTTTTACACTATTTGGAGTTATATCTTTCTTCCATGGCTTTGATGTTCCTATCCTGAGTCCCTCTGGATCTATGAGAAAGACTTCTGGGAGTGTTTTCTCCATAACCCTTATTGGAGTGGTGACGCAAGGAGAACACTGAGGACCCCTCTTGGCTGGAAGACGAGTCTATATCCATAGGTCTTTTGTGACCCTCTGTAGCGGGGTGTCATGTCTTTCTGGTAAGCGGCAAATTTAATCGCTTTTTGGTGGTGGATCAAGCACTATTCAATTGGACTCAGCAGTGGATTTTTTATGGTTCATTTGTGGAGGACTCTATTCACAGTTTTTGAAAGGAGTTTTTTGTGATTTATATATACGGACTTGCGGTTCATACACTGGATGTTTTTTTAGAGTTTGTATTATTATAGGTACATGCAACTTGATCTTATACTGCAAGGAATGAGTGATTTGCATGGCCTGAGCTTATAACACATATATGTATTTCACTATTTATGATATAAATGTATATCAATTTATGTGTAGAGGCTACTAACAGTACACGATTCATTTCTTATTTTTGCACAACTTGATGTTTGTGTGATTCAGCGCGGCTTATTATTTCTCGTTTTGTTTCTGTATTTATGTGACACAGTCAAGCTGCAGCCAAATCTGTCGTGTTTAAGAGTATCACATATGATTAATTTTTATGTTTCACCTTAGCGCAGTTTTTCTCCCCTTTTTTTCTTTTTTTTTTTTTTAGGGAGGAAGTGATGTAATTCTCCTCGGGGCGGTCTTTTTGACTGGACTACGAGGAGAACACTGAAAGTAAGTGCACCAAACACTACACTAACATGTAGGCACACATAGGCACACAAACCCCCCCCCCGATCACCCCCCCCTGATCGCCCCCGCCCCCCCCTCCCAGTCACAGTGTCACTGATTGCAGTGATCATTTATTTACTGATCACTGCAATCAGTGTCAGTTGTGACAGTAAAAACTGTCAGGGCAGTTAGTGTTAGGTCCAGGGTAGCCCTCTACCACCCCCCAATAAAGGTTTAACCCCCTGATTTCCCTTAGAGTTAACCCTTTCACCCCCTTTTGCCAGTGTCACTAAGCGATCGTTTTTCTGATCGCTGCATTAGTGTCACTGGTGCCGCTAAGTAGCTAGTTATTTTTTTAGGTTCACCGCCAGGTTTTTATAGCGCTAGGTACCCCCATATACTACCCAATAATGGTTTTAACCCCCTGATTGCCCCTAGTTAAACCTTTCACCCCCTTTTGCCAGTGTCACTAAGTGATCATTTTTCTAATCGCTGCATTAGTGTCACTGGTGCCGCTAAGTAGCTAGTTATTTTTTTAGGTTCACCGCCAGGTTTTTATAGTGCTAGGTACCCCCATATACTACCCAATAATGGTTTTAACCCCCTGATTGCCCCTAGTTAACCCTTTCACCAGCGATCACCGTATAAGTTTCACTGGTGACGCTGGTTAGCCAGTTAGTTATTTAGGTTCCCCGTCAGGTTTTTATATAGTGCCAGGGACCCCCATATACTACCTAATAAAAATTTGAACCCCCTGATTGCCCCTAGTTAACCCTTTCACCAGTGATCACCGTATAAGTGTTACGGGTGACTCTGGTTAGTTAGTTTGCTTTTTATAGCATCAGGGCACCTGATAATAAAGGTTTAACCCCCTGATCACCCGGCGGGTGATATCAATTAGGTTTTAGGGTCAGGGTCTGCGTCGCCCCAGGCAGCGCTAGGTTAGTGCCAGTACCGCAGTCAGGCCTGATCCCTGCGATTGCTAACAGTTTTTTTTGGTAGCGTTTTATATTTAAATCCGGAAGGCAGTGCTTGGTTTTTCGGGGTCCCGTACGTGGATAGGCTCCCAAAAAGTCCCCCACATGTGGTATCCCTGTACTCAGGAGAAGCAGCAGAATTTATTTTGGGGTGTAATTTGACTTATGCCCATAGCATGTGTGAGCAATATATCATTTAGTGACAACTTTGTGCAAAAAAAAAAAAAAATGATTTTAATATTCTTGCAATTTGTGGCAAAATATAAAATATTTCATGGACTCAACATGCCTCTCAGTAAATAGCTTGGGGTGTCTACTTTCCAAAATGGGGTCATTTGGGGGGGTTTTGTGCTATTTTGGCATTTTATGGCCTTCGAAACTGTGATAGGTAGTGAGGAGTGAAATCAAAAATTTGCACCCTTAGAAACCCTGAAGGCAGTGATTGGTTTTCGGGGTGCCGTACGCAGTTAGACTCCCAAAAAGTCCCACATATGTGGTATCCTTGTACTCAGGAGAAGCAGCAGAATATATTTTGGGGTGCAATTCCATATATAAGTATGGCATGTGTGAGCAATATATCATTTAGTGACAACTTTTTGTAAACTTTTTTTTTTTGTGTCATTATTCAATCACTTGGGACAAAAAAAAAAAAAAAATATTCAATGGGCTCAACATGCCCCTCAGCAATTTTCTTGGGGTGTCTACTTTCCAAAATGGGGTCATTTGGGAAGGGGTTTGTACTGCCCTGCCATTTTAGCACCCCAAGAAATGAGATAGGCAGTCATAAATTAAAAGCTGTGTAAATTCCAGAAAATGTACTCTAGTTTGTAGACGCTATAACTTTTGCGCAAACCAATAAATATACGCTTATTGACATTTTTTTTACTAAAGACATGTGGCTGAATAAATGTTGCCCTAAATGTATGACTAAAATTGAGTTTATTCGATTTTTCTTATAACAAAAAGTAGAAAATATATTTTTTTCTCAAAATTTTCAGTCTTTTTCCATTTATATCGCAAAAAATAAAAATCACAGAGGCAATCAAATACCATCAAAAGAAAGCTCTATTTGTGGGAAGAAAAGGACGCAAATTTCGTTTTGGTGCAACATTGCATGACCGCGCAAATTACCAGTTAAATCAGTGCAGTGCGAAATTGTAAAAAGACCTCTGGTCCTTCAGCCCCAGACCAATTGTCAGCCTAAGTGGTTAAACAAATAATAATGCTTTTTCAATGGAACTCTAGTTGGTAACCTATGTGGGCTCAATGAACGGAAGACCACCTACTCTCTATAGCTTCACCTAGGAAGCGCCCAATGTGTTTAGCGGAAAATGGTTATGGAGGGCCTAACGGGGTACTCTATTAACACTATGTTTCAAGTCACAGAAATCCATTCGGAGTGTACAAAGAACCTGCCCTCATCAGCCGTTTTTGGGCTTGGTGGTTTTGTGAGGGGTGTCTGGGGCTTGGGAGCATTTGGTTGGGGGGACCTTCTGCCATGTGGCGGGTGGAGTAGCCACCAAGTCCCATGCCTGGAGCCTTGGAATAGGAAGTCCCAACGTGTCTCAGAAGGCCTCCAGATCTTCCGGGTAGTGGAGCAGCGCCGACTGTCCTTCCTTTTAGCCTGACAGCACGAAAGGAAAACCCCAGCGGTAAATTATGTCTCTTTCCTGTAGCAAGAGTAGGAGGGGTTGGAGAAGCCTGCGCTTCTGCAGCGTGATCCACGAAAGGTCCGGGTACACCTGGACATGTGTGTTGTTAAAGGTCACTTTCCGGGCCACTCAGGCTTTCCGCATTACCTCCTCTTTCAGAGGGTAGGAGTTGACTTTGCAAATAATGTCCCACTGTTTAGAGGTCAGGCCTTTGGGGCGCAAAGCTCGATGAGCCCTGTCCATTGCTATGGGGGTGTGCGGGGGGACCCCCAGAAGGTTACTGAACAGACTTTGCAAGGTGTCATGCAAGTTCTCCGGGCCTTCTGATTCCGGGAGGCCCCGAATGCGTATGTTGTTCCTCCGTATCCTATTGTCCAAGTCCTCAATATGGCATTGCATCTCTCTAAAGCCCCATACACACTATCAGTTTTTCTGCTGAGTTTTTTCTTCAGATTTACCAAAACCATATAATATGAGGTCAAACCTTAGGAGTTTCAATGTGTATGCAATCAGGCAGGACTTTGCACTACATGGTTTTGGTAAACCTGAAGGAAAAACTCAGCAGAAAAACTGATAGTGTGTATGGGGCTTTAGGAGCATATGGTGATCTGCGCCCTGTAGTTCGGTGCGGTGCACAGCAATTTTTATTTCCTGTATCTCTTCCTCAGCCATTTCTACCTGGTCGGCCAGGTGCTTGAAGTTAGTTTAAAGTGCTTGAATCTCAGCCCGGCAGGTGGTTTTAACATCCTCAATCAGTTGTTTAAAATCCTCCTTGGTTGGAATAGCTTAGAGATAGGCTTGCCGCGATGAGGGCGGTTGGTCTTGGGGGGCCCTTGCCGTCTGAGGTGTTATGAATTGGCAAGTGGTAGCTGATTTTGGAGGGGTGCTGGGTTGTGGATTTGGGCCACGTGCTGCAGCTGGGGATGCCATGTCTCATGCTACCCTTTTGGGGTCGGTGGCAAGGGCCCTCTGGTACTCCTAGATGTGGCAGTTGCTTGGGCATATGTGGCGGCAGGACTATCCGTGTCCCCCCGCTGTAAACATGTCATCGGCCTGGGAGTCCATGCGCGCTTCTGGGATATGGCTTTGGGCCTGCTGGGGCTTGTAGTTCCCCTGGTAATCAGGGGTGTGTCCAGTGTCCTGACGGCGGTGCAGGGTTGGCAGGGGGGAAAGTCCTCTGACTCCCCCGATGAGGATGGGGAGCTGAGGGCCTCGCCTGAAATCCCTGGGTCAGAGGCCGTTCTCAGCAGCCGTGGGAAAGTGTCCGTGCACTGTGTGCTGGACGCTCCAGTGAGGCCTAGTGACATGAGGCCTGGTAGTGTGGGCTGCTGACCCTGGAGCAGGTTTTCCTGGGAGCCCATGTGGAGGGGGAGACTCACTGTGCCCGCCGGATCGATCCGCTGCTCGGATGGTGTCCCTCCAGGTGCCGTGGAGCTCTGGATGAGCGGCGGCGTCTGTGCCCCCGGAGACGAGGCCCGCATGAAGGAGGTGAGGGAAGGCGCCTTGCTTCCCCCGCTGGTCGGCATAACGGGGGTGACAAGATATCCTCTGATAGTCGCGGAGGAGCCCGGGGGGGGGGTTGGGATGACCCCCTGGATTTGACAGAACGAGTTCTCCTGGCACCCCCATAAACGGAGGGAGAATAGACCCTGATTTTGGCCGTGTAGCTGTGGGCTGGTAGAGAGCTAAACGCTCACACGTCCATTCAGGCCGGCATCCGGACACGCCCCCCCGTTCATTAATCATTTTAATATACTGCACTCAGTTGAGCGCCGCTGTTCTCCACATTTGATATTAGGGGTGCAATGGATCAAAAAACTCACGGATCGGATCGTTCCTCGGATCAGAGTCACGGATCGGATCATTTTTCGGATCAGCAAATAATAATTTAATTTGCAAAAACCTGTGAAAATTCCACCACCATATAGTCCCCACTGTAATATCCACAATCTCCCCCACTGTAATATTGGCTGGGTACGGCTGAGCATAGCTGAGTATGGCTGGGCACGGCTGAGTATTGCAGAGTATTGGCAGGCAGGGTATCGCAGAGTATCGCAGAGTATTGGCAGGATATTGCTAGAGTATTGGGGTATTACTAGAGTATTGGGGTATTGCTAGAGTATTGCTGGGTACTGCAGAGTACTGAAGAGTATTGCTGGGTACTGCAGAGTATTGCTAGAGTATTGCTGGGTACTGCAGAGTATTGCTGGGTACTGCAGAGTATTGCTGGGTACTGCAGAGTATTGCTGGGTACTGCAGAGTATTGGCAGGGTATTGCTGGGTACTGCAGGGTATGGAGGGATGGCTGCTTCCATCTCAGGATCTCTCCCCTCCACTGTACAGGTTAGTACAGAGAGGGGAGAGAGGAACCGGCGTCATGACATGACGCTGGTTTGTTTACAAGTGATCGCTCTGACGGAGCGATCAGTGTAAACAGCCTGGGTGTAGAAAGATGGCCGCCGCTTCGGAGCTAGGCCGAAGCCGCGGCCTTTCCTAAGGCCGAGACCGCGGATCGCAGCATGTGCCGATCCGAGCGGGGTGACCCGTTCAGATCACGGATCGGTGACGATCCGTTGCACCCCTATTCAATATGCACCTGGAATCCCTCTCTCGGGCTGTATGTAGAGATGGGCTTGTGGTTCGCCCATCCGTCGGTTCGGGGTGAATTTTGCTCATTTGCGATTAGCCAAACCGTCAGACTTCTGGCGCTGTTCGCGCGGCGGACATATGCGTTTACATTGTGAAGAACTTTGACCCAAGACACATCCATCATGGGGTACAGGACAGCCAATTAAGACATTTCAGCACATGGACAATTGGACATACCCCCTACCTTATAAATAGACCTGATCTGGCGGCCATTTTACATTCTGTCTTTTGACAGTGTAGGGAAAGGACGCTGTGTGGAGCAGAGACAGTCAATTTAATCACTAGCTATTACTATTAGGTCCACAAAAGTCCTTTTAAGGACTGGTATTGGTGTACAGTATATAGGGTTGTAATACACTTAGAATATACTTTCTTTCAAATATACAAAGTATATTATGGTGCATTGCTGACTGCTGTGCTGCCCGATTCTGCAGCTGTCTTTTATCAGTGTAGGGACTGAGGGACAGTTTGGTGTTTTGGAGCAGGGACAGTCTGCAAATCACTAGCTACTAGGTCCACAAAGGTCCTTTTTAAGGACTGGTATAGGTGTACAGTATATAGGGTTGTACACATATAATATACTTTCTTTCAAATATAGAAAGCATATTAAAGTGCATATTATAGTGCACTGCACTGCTGTGCTGCTGACCGATTCTGCAGCTGTTGTTTCTCAGTGTAGGGAGGGACAGTTTGGTGTTTGGTGCACCAAAGCTAGCTACTAGCTAGCTACTATTAGGTCCACAAAGGTCCTTTTAAGAACTGGTATAGGTGTACTATTTGGTGTGCAGTATATAGGGGTGTAATACACATGTAAAATACTTGCAAATATAGAAAGCATAGCATAGTGACATTTCCACTGTGCAGCATTGTGACTGCTGAGCGGTTCTGCAGCGACACTACAAAGAGTGACAAATGCAAATTTAAAAAAAAGTATAACTGGTGTGAAAGACCAGTGGCCCCCCCCAAAACGACCGATTGAAGCGGGGTGTTATATACCTTCTTCCACATACATACTGCACTTCTCTAGAGACTTTTATCACAGGGTCATTTAAAAAATGACAGGCAGAGGAAGAGGCAGGCCCTTCCGCAGAGGTGGTAGGGGTAGGGCAGGAGCAACAGGCTTGAGCCAAAGTGGGAAATTGCAGAAGGTGCGTTCGATTATGTCAAAGGACGCACCAGACTTGGTTGAGTGTCTCACTCAGCCTTACTCTTCTGCACCCTCCTCATCTTCTCGATCTGCAACCTCTTCTTCACTCTCTGCTGTGTGCACCCCCAAGGACACTGCCACCAACACCATATACTCTCCACTTGAGTCACAGGAATTATTTTACGATCCATCATAAGACATTGCCGATGCGCAGCCACTCTTGGCATTGGATCAGGAAGAGGAGGTAGCAACAACCGCCACTCAGCAGTCTGACGACAGTACCCAGATCAGCCCAAGGAGGAAGTTGGTCCACGGGGTTGCTGCCTACTCCGAGATATCTAATTAAAGCGGTGGGGAAGGTGACGATGATGACGTGTCTAGTGATGTCACGTGGGTGCCCACAAGAGAGGAAAAGGAGGGGAGTTCAGAGGGAGATATGGACCAGCAGATAGGGAGGAGAAGCAGGTGGAACTTACATTGCACAGGAGGGACAAACCAGACTGCTAATGTATCAGGAGCAAGGCATCAACCATGTACGGTCACATCTGGCGCTCCCTGGACGCCGACACATGTCTCCGCAGTGTGGGCTTTTTTTAACGTGTCCGCTGCTGACAATAGTGTTGCCATCTGCAATCTTTGCAGTCAACGCATAAGTCGCGGTAAGCCCAACACTCACCTAGGGACGACTGCCTTAAGAAGGCACATGAGCTGCCATCACCGAGCCCAGTGGGAGCAACGGAACCCAAAAAGCCACACTCCAGGCTTTCACCGTGCAGCCTCGTCTTCTACTTCTCCTTCTCCTAACAATTGTCCTCCACTCCACCTTCCGTCCTCACGTTTTTCTGGAAAAAGGTAGGCTTCCGTGAGCCAAATGTTCGAGCGTAAAAAAAATTATGCCGGATAACCCTCTTGCCCAACGGTTGATGGCTGGCTTGTCAGAACTGATAGCCCGCCAACTACTGCCATATAAACTGGTGGACTCGGAGGCCTTTCGAAAATTTGTGGCCATTGGAACACCACAATGGAAGATCCCAGGAAGGAAGTATTTCTCACAGAAGGGCATCCCAGAGCTATATGGCCATGTTCAGCGGCAAGTGAATGTATCTCTGGCACACAGTGTTGGTGCCAAGATACATCTGACCACAGACACGTGGTCTAGCAAACACAGGCAGGGAAGGTATATAACTTTTACTGCCCACTGGGTGAACCTTCTGACGGCCGTCAAACATGTAACCTGTGGCACCCGTGTAGATTTGGTTTTACTGCCACAGATTGCATGCAGGCCTGGTTCTTCTCCTCCTCCTACTCCATCCTCCTCTCTCTACTCGGCTGACTCCTCCTTTTCTTCTGCTAGCGTCTCTTCCGCTGCACCGCCCAAGATCCTCAGAACCTATTCGACATGCCAGGTGAGACGTTGCCATGCTGTGCTGCGTCTGTTGTGCCTGGAAGCCAAGAGCCACACTGGCCCTGCACTCCTTTCAGCTTTGCGTTCACAGGCAGATCAGTGACTAACACCGCTCAATTTGACAGTTGGTAAAGTGGTGTGTGACAATGGTGCCAATCTGCTTAGCGCATTAAAATAGGGCAAAATTACACACTTGCCATGCATGGCACACGTCTTAAACTTGGTTGTGCAGCGATTTGTTGCCAAATACCCTGGGGTCCAGAACATTTTGCGGCAGGCAAGGAAAATCTCGGCCCATTTCAGAAGATCTTACACGGTCATGGCTCGCCTTGCTGACATTCAGCAGCGACACAATCTGCCGGTCAGACGTCTTATTTGCGATTGCCGGACGCGATGGAACTCAACCTTCTATATGCTTGATAGGCTGCTCTAGCAGAAACGTGCAGTTAACGACTACCTATAAGAACTCTGCGGCAGAACAGGTTCTGGGGAGCTTGTTTTTTTTCCACCGCGCCAGTGGCTGCTCATGTGCAACGCATGCAGACTTCTGCGGCCATTTGATGAGATCACCAAACTGGTCAGTCGCAGCCATGGCGCCATCAGTGACATCTTACCTTATGCCTTCTTTATGGAGCGTACATTGCGTTGTGTCATTGATCAAGCCATGGAGGAGCAGGAACAGGAAGATGAGGAAGTCCCAGGGAGGGCTACTCTATCTGAGACAAGTCAACAACAGGAGTCTGAAGAGGAGTCAGAGGAGGATGGTGCCAGGGCGGATGAGGAGGAGCAAGTAGAGCATGCTTTAAACTTTTCTGGGATCCCTGTTGTGCGTGGATGGGGAGAGGAGAATGAGGAGGACACCAGGAGCCAGGCCACCACACCACTTTCAGTTTAGTGCAAATGGGGGCCTTCATGCTCCAGTGTTTTAACAGGGACCCCCGTATAAAAAGCATAAAGGTCAAGGAACAGTACTGGGTAGCAACATACTTAGACCCCCGGTACAAACACAAAATGGCGGAAATGTTACCACCATCACAGAGGGCTGTCAGAATGGAGCACTTCCAGGCCTTGCTTCGAGAAATGCTGCATTCTGCTTTTGCGTGCGCTGGCAGAGGAGGAATTCCCACTCCCAGAGAAAGAGTTGCGGGTACCAATCCAACAGTGCCTGGAAGAAGAGAGCGGTTTGAAGATGTGTTAGTGACTTCTGATATGAGGTCATTCTTTCAGCCGACCCATCGACAGGTCTCATCCGGATCCAGCATCAGGGAACGCCTAGACCGGCAGGTGTCCAACTATATCGGGTTAACGGCCGTTGTGGACGCTCTGAGAAGTGATGAACCCCTGGACTACTGGGTGGGCAGGCTTGACCTCTGGCCAGAGCTTGCCCAATTTGCAATGGAACTGTTGGCTTGCCCCTCGTCCAGTGTCCTGTCCGAAAGGACGTTCAGCGCAGCAAGGGGGATCATGACCGATAAGCGCACTCGCCTAGCTCACGACAGTGTTGACTACCTCACATTTAAAAAAAATGAATGAGGCATGGATCTTGGAGGAATTAAACACGTGTGACCAGTAGACCATGTATATGCATAACTCTAGAAACAATTTATTTAATCTAGCACACAGACCTTTTTTCTACCTTTGGCTCACTTCCTTGTACAAAAAAAGCACACCGTACTATATGCCCGTACCCTCCTGTTTGAAGAGGTTGAGCGATGTCATATTTTTGGGTCCCGCAGAGAGTTGCTGGTATCAGTGCTCTCTATCTCGGTGCTGGTGTGGTGTCAGTGCTCTCACGGTGCTGGTGTCAGTGCTCTGTCTCGGTGCTGGTGTCAGTGCTCTCTGTCTCGGTGCTGGTGTCAGTGCTCTCTGTCTCGGTGCTGGTGTCAGTGCTCTCTGTCTCGGTGCTGGTGTCAGTGCTCTCTGTCTCGGTGTTGGTGTCAGTGCTCTCTGTCTCGGTGCTGGTGTCAGTGCTCTCTATCACGGTGCTGGTGTCAGTGCTCAGTCTCTATCGCGGTGCTGGTTTCAGACAGCGAGGGAGATAGCAGCGGAGAAGCCAATCAGCAGGCAGTGCCAGCACCATGGCTGAGGATCAGCAATGGACTGGCATCTCCGGACCACCGCAGTGGAGCCCTGCATAGGTAGGGGTAAGGGCCGGGCAGAGGGATGGGCTCAAGCACAGGTTGGCACACTGGCACAGGACTGCGCTGCCCTGACTGTGGCACTGATCATCTCCTGCACCCCCTTCATAGCCTGGCCTTACCTTGCCTCTCCTCCATGGCCTTCATGCGCTCCTGAATTGTCAAAATTTCACAGATAAAAAAAAAAAGAATGCTTGTCGTTGTCGATCCCAGATTCACTTAATACTTTTGCTATGTCAGTGTCCATGTTGTGGGACTATGGTGTCCGTTTAGTATATTTTGATATTTTACATCTCTGGAGTTCTCTGCTCTTCTCAGAGATATTTGTTCTCACCCATGTGGCAGTTTAGTATATCATGTAGATCACTTCTCCCACTGAGAATAGAAGTGATCTACAAACGCTCTGAGAACCCTGAACGGCTTCTGTTTCTGTAATCTCACAATAGCTCAGGAGATTTCAGTATCAGAATCCCAAAGTGAAATACGAAGCACTCCACATACACTGCACATATTAAGTTAATAATAAAGATATAATCCCCCTACCCAATAAACAGACACCCCATAACTGTAAAACATTCTAATTAATACATAACATATGTGCATACTTATGCGAATGGTGTATTCTGAAATGATAGTACCCTATTTGTCATGCAGATATGCACCATTCATATAAAAACAATAAATATATATATTAAATAGTTCAAAGTAATTTAAAAAAAGCATAACAATAAAAATATGAATTAATTAATATTATATAATTCATTTATATTAATATTAATTAATATTAAAAATATTAAATTAACAATTAAAATAATAATAAATAAATACATAATAATAATAAATATAAAAAATAAATAATACCGGCGTATTAACATATACACTTATGCAAACGCAGTGTGTACTGGACTCATCTGATGCTCTGAATTTTACAGCCACCTTGCGTTATCAGCGATGCATCATCTGCGCAGCTGTCAAAATTACAGCATCAGTTGTACTTCTGTAGCCCCAACACTGCCTTTATATATATGCCTATATATATGTGTATATCTGTGTGAGTGTATGTGTGTGTGTGTGTTTGTATGTATATATATATATATATATATATATATATATATATATATATATATATATATATATATATATATATATATATATATATATATATATATATATATATATATATATATATTAGGGGTGCAACAGATCGTCACTGATCCGTGATTCGAATGGGTCACCCTGTTCGGATCGGCACACGCAGCGATCCGCGGTCTCGGCCTTAGGAAAGGTCTTGGCTTCGGCCTAGCTCTGGAGCGGCAGCTATCTTGGTGCACCCATCAGCCGTTTACGATTCGATCACTCTGTCAAATGATGGAGCGATCACTTGTAAACAAACGTGGGTTCCTCTCTCCCTTCTGTAAAGTGGAGGGGAGAGATCGGATAGAAGCAGCACTGTGGGTAGGGTTACCACCTGTCATGGATTCACCCGGACAGTTCGGGTTTGGAATCATGCGTTCGGGTTTCAGACTGCCTGAAACCCGGACACATTATTTAAACTGGACTATGGCCTGCCAGCCGGGTTGCTGCATGCAGTTGTCTAAGCTGAGAGTGCCTGTTACACTCTTTAACACTGCCCAAAGCCAGCACTAACAATCCCCCCCAAACATACACAGGAGTGTCTGCCCACACTCCAATCCCTGGTGCTGAGCCCCAGAATAGGAAAGTAAGTCGGGGCCAGAAATTTGAAGTCCAGCAGCCTCAGATACATCTGGATGAGAGGTGGTGAGTGAGCTCACCATCCATCCCTGTCTGTGACTGAAGTCTTCCCCCCTTCTCTCTCCTGCCTCTGAGTAAGTACACTAAGGCAAATCAGGGTTCTCAGAGCACCCCTTACATCAGATTTCTCCTTTACACCAGAGGCCACAGTGTTTCCCCTTTACATCAGAGTCTTCTCCGTACATCAGAGTTCTCAGGGTCCCTCCTTAAATCAGGGTTCCTAGAGCATCCCTTATGTTAGAGTTCTCCCTTACATCAGAGTCTGCAGAGTCCCCTATTACAGTGAAAGGGAACTCTGCGAGTTCAGATGTAAAAGGGGAACTATGTGGACTCTGATGTAAAGGGGGGGCTCTTGTTCTTAACTTCATATGATTAGAAATGTTATTTAATAGCAAAATATATATATATAGTTTATACTATAAAAAAAATTGCTGTGCGCCGCAAAAGTGTTCGGGTTTGACTTGAAGAAAAGGTGGCAACCCTAACTGTGGGCTGGATCTGTAGTGTCCACAGCGCTGCTCTGTAACAATTGCAGTCACAGTCATCCCTCCATACTCTGCCAATACTCTGCAATTCCCTGCCAATACCGTGCCAATAGTCTGCCATACCCTGTCAATACTCTGCCATACCCTGCCAATAGTGCTATACCGTGCCAATACCCTGCCAATACTCTACAATGCCCTGCCATGCCCTGCCAATAACGTGCCAATACTATGCCAATACCGTGCCAATACTCTGCCAATACTGTGCCAATACTCTGCCAATACCGTGACAATACTCTGCCAATACCGTGCCAATACTACGCCAATACCGTGCCAATACTCTGCCATACCCTGCCAATACTGCCATACCCTGCCAATACCCTGCCAATAACGTGCCAATACTCTGCCAATACTCTGCCATACCATGCCAATAGTCTGCCATACCCTGTCAATACTCTGCCATACCCTGCCAATACTGCCATACCCTGCCAATACCCTGCCAATAACGTGCCAATAACGTGCCAATACTCTGCCAATACTCTGCCATACCGTGCCAATACTCTGCCATACCCTGTCAATACTCTGCCATACCCTGCCAATACTGCCATACCGTGCCAATACCCTGCCAATACTCTGCAATACCCTGCCAATAACATGCCAATACTCTGCCAATACCGTGTCAATACTCTGCCAATACCGTGTCAATACTCTGCCAATACCGTGTCAATACTCTACCAATACCGTGCCAATACCGTGCCAATACTCTGCCAATACCGTGCCAATACTCTGCCAATATCGTGCCAATACTCCGCCAATACCGTGCCAATACTCTGCCATACCCTGCCAATACTGCCATACCGTGCCAATACCCTGCCATACTCTGCCAATACTCTGCAATACTCTGCCATACCCAGCCAATACTTGCCAATACCCAGCCATACTCGGTAATACCCAGCCATACTCAGCGATACCCAGTCATGCTCAGCCAATTATTATTTGCTGATCCGAAAAATGATCCAATCCGTGACTCTGATCCCAGGAACGATCCGTTTCGTGAGTTTTTTGAAAATATATATACACACACAAATATAAATATATACACACACAGATATATATATATATATATATATATATATATACATATAAATATATGTATATATGTGTGTGTGTGTGTGTGTGTATATATATATATATATATATATACATATATATATATATATATAGAGAGAGAGAGAGAGAGAGATATATATACATATATATACATATATATATATATATATATACATATATATATAATCTCTGTGTGTAATTGTATAGTTATTGTATTTGTAACCTGCTGTTGGTGTATTTTTCACTGCAGTTAAGAAAGTTTTTACTTTCATTTTTGGCCACGGGAGAAGGAAAAAGCTATTCTCTGGCAGAGATCTCCTGATATCTCCACCTCTGGGCTGGAGAAGCTAGAAAGGAGAACTTGAAAGAGAAGCACAGAGATAAAGTGGCATCTCTGTATACTAAACATGCCGTTTCTGTTGCAGTCAATGCAGCCGTTGTGTGTTCTGAGATGAGAAGAGAAAAAATAGTTCTCCAGCACTGATCTCGGTATATTAAACCTGCAATGCTCTGAGATAAGCAGAGATCATCCTGATCTCAGCTTATCAAATTTTACTAAACGGACACCTATGTGTGCACAGCTAGTAAGTATTTTGTGGCTGAAAATATATAGTTACATAGGTAGTCAGGTCGAAAAAAAAGAGACACAAATCCATCCAGTTCAACTACAAAAAAAAAAAAAATTTTTTATATATATATATATATATATATATATATATATATATATATATATATATATATATATATATATATATATATATTGTGGCAGCACGCAGGTAAAATCACCTGGTTGTATTCAGGATGGGAAATATGTGTGTCCTAGATTCAGGCTTTATGCAGACTTTTACAATTAGAGGGGAAGAGTTAATGAGCCCAGCTGAAGTAAGTGGGCTCATTAAGACCTCTACAAAAAACCCCAGCATGCATAGGGAGATGCTCCATCCTGGAACCAGTTTTGTGTGGATAGACTGGGGAGTCTGAGATCTGTTCTGTGCGTGCCTGTGTGGCAAACCCCTACAATAGAGACAGGGACTGGGGCAGCACAAGGCTGCACCCAGTTGTTAGACGGGGAGTCTACGTGTGTAGTTAGAGGTCAAGCTGACCAGGATTTATTTTCTTGTTTTATTTTGTTTGGCTGTTATATGTATCACTGCATGTAGCCTAAATAAACCGGACCTTTTGTTTTTTGCACCTACACCGCTGTCTGCTGTGCCTGACTTTGTGTTGTGAACCCATCCAGGGGGTCACACACACCCGCTACCGAGTGAACCCCCTCACAGTTGGTGGAGAATTTTGGCAGTTTTTTTGTTTTTGTTAAGGCCAGCATGGAGGAGATACTGAGACAGCTGGCTCTAGCAAATGCAAATCAGCAGCAAACAAATGCAGCTTTACAAAAGAGCCTTGCAGCTCAACAACAAGCCCAGCAGCAGGCAAATGCAAATCAGCAGCAGACAAATGCAACTTTGCAGCAGAGTTTGGAAGCTCAGCAACAAGCCCAGCAGCGATCTGAAGCCCGCTTCATAGACCTGTTGCAGAAGCAAGAGCAGAATTTTCAACAGCAAATAGAGACATTGATACAGCAACGTCCGCAGACCAATGAAGCAAGTGGGTACAATAATACCGCAACCTTTGGTGTGAGCCGTTTACTGACAAAAATGACTGGAGAGGATGATCCGGAGGTGTTTTTGACCACATTTGAAAGGACCGCTGAAAGGGAAAAGTGGTCTAAGGAGCAATGGGCTGGACTGGTGGCCCCTCTGTTAACTGGGGAATCGCAGAAAGCTTATTATGACCTAGAGCCTGACCAAGCAAAAGACTATGTGGTGCTAAAAGCAGAAATATTGGCATGGATGGGTGTCACCCTGGCAGTCCGGGCTCAGCGTGTGCATAACTGGACTTTTCAGGTTGGAAAACCCCCCAGGTCTCAAATGTATGACCTCATTCACCTGAGCAGGAAGTGGCTGCAGCCAGAGACTTTGACCGTACCAAACATTGTGGAACGTGTTGTTATGGATCGTTTCCTGAGAGCTCTTCCTACTGCCATCCAAAAATGGGTAAGCCATGGAGACCCAGAAAATGCAGATAAACTTGTGGATCTGGTTGAGAGGTACTTGGCTACAGAGAACTTGATCACCTCTTCCAGGGACTCACGGACTTTCCCCCCTAAGACCAGATCATCCCCAGTGGCAGGTAAGATGACTCCAAGCGGTGAGGGTGGAGAGAGTGAGAGGGTGGGAGTTCTACCTAAGGTCTGGCGGGAGCAGCCCAGGAAGCCCATGCTGCAAGAGGCAGTGAAAAAAATTATTTGCTACCGCTGCTGGCAAGAGGGACATATTGCAGCCAATTGCCCAGTTGTGGATGAGCCTATGCAATGTGACTTTATAAGGGAGAGACGTCAGTCGCTGTTTGCGACAGTTGCATGCACTGCCATTCGGGGACCTGAGAAACATTTATGTAAAATGTGTATTAATGGTAGACATGTTGATGTGTTGCTAGATTCAGGTAGCCTGGTAACATTGATAAAAGCTGAATTAGTTACTACAGAGGTCTCTGGGAAGAACAGGGTGGCTGTTATTTGTGTGCATGGGGACACCCGAGAGTATCCTGTAACTTCAGTGTTTTTTGAGACCCCCAAAGGTAACCTCTCTCATCAGGTGGGGTTAGTGTCTCAGTTACCACATGATGCTATTGTGGGAAGGGATTTTCCAAAATTCTGGGAACTCTGGGATTGTCCTGAGGCCCCCATTGGTGCCCCTATAAACCAGGAAGATGACCAGAATTCCTCTGGGAGTGGTGAGGACTCTCCTGAATTTCCCTTGTCGGTATTGGCGGGGGAAACTCGAGAAACTGGGGAGGAGCCAACATCCTCAGATGAAAACATGCCGTCTGTGGAGTTTTCGGATCTTGAGGTTCACAGGGAAAATGTTGCCACAGAACAGTTAAAAGACCCCACCCTAATAAAGGCACGGGAAAATGTGGTGAAAATAGATGGCGATTTAGTGAACCCAGATAAGACTTGCCCTTATCCTTACTTCACTATGGAAAGGGACCTGCTATATCGAGTGGCTCAAAGGGCAGAAGAAACCATTGAGCAACTTGTAGTGCCCAAACCTTACAGGAAGTTGGTGTTAGAATTGGCTCATGGACACATTCTGGGAGGTCATCTGGGGACAGAGAAAACCAGAGAGAGGGTATTGCAGAGATTCTATTGGCCTGGGGTCATGAAGGAAATAGAAAATGATTGTTCCTCCTGCCCTGTGTGTCAGAAGTCGGCACCTATGCCACATTTCCGTAACCCACTGGTACCTCTTCCTATCATTGAGGTCCCCTTTGAGAGGATCGCAATGGATTTGGTAGGTCCGATAATGAAGTCTGCTAGGGGGCATCAGTACATTTTGGTTATATTGGACTATGCCACCCGTTATCCGGAAGCAATTCCTCTCCGAAATACCTCAGCCAAAACCATAGCCAAAGAGCTATCCCTTGTTTTTAGCCGCGTGGGTATTTGTAAGGAACTGCTTACGGACCAAGGTACACCCTTTATGTCCCGGGTTATGAAAGAATTATGCAAGTTGTACAAAGTGAAGCAATTGCGTACATCTGTGTATCACCCCCAAACAGATGGGTTGGTTGAAAGATTCAACAAAACCCTAAAACAAATGTTAAAGAAGGTGGTGGATAGAGATGGAAAGAATTGGGATTGTCTAATACCCTATCTGATGTTTGCCATTAGGGAGGTACCCCAATCCTCTACGGGTTTCTCACCCTTCGAGTTGCTCTATGGGAGACACCCAAGAGGGCTGCTGGATATCGCCAAGGAAACTTGGGAAAATTAGAGTTCTCCTCACAGGAGTGTGATTGAGCATGTCGCCCTGATGCAAGATAGAATTGCACAGGTAATGCCAATTGTAAAGGAACATTTAACCCAAGCGCAGTTAGCACAGCAGAGAGTGTACAACCGTGGGGCCAAGACACGTACTTTTTCCCCGGGGATAGGGTCTTGGTGCTAGTCCCTACGGTTGAAAGCAAATTTCTGGCCAAATGGCAAGGTCCATATGAAGTAATTGAAAAAATTAGTGAGGTGAACTACAGGGTTAGACAGCCAGGAAGGCGAAAGCCGGAGCAGATCTATCACGTCAATCTGCTGAAAGCCTGGAGGGATAGGGAATCCCTAGTCGCAGAGACTTTGTCACAAGTACAGCCTGATTGCTTAGTTCCTGAGGTTGGAATAGCAGACACCTTATCGAAAGCCCAACAACAGGAGGTTAAAGAGTTTGTACTTCGTAACAAAGAGATTTTCTCTGAGCTTCCGGGACAAACATCTGGCGTAGAGCATGACATTACCACCCCACCAGGAGAAAGGGTAAAACTAAAACCTTATAGAATACCAGAGGCCCGACGGGAGGCAATACGTGGGGAGGTTCAAAGGATGCTGGAATTGGGTGTGATAGAGGAGTCCCAGAGTGACTGGTCCAGTCCTATTGTACTAGTGCCCAAACCTGATGGGAGCTGGCGGTTTTGTAACGATTTTAGACAATTAAATAAAGTTACAAAATTTGACACCTTCCCCATGCCACGTATAGATGAGTTGGTTGACCGGCTGGGAACAGCCCGATATATGACAACTCTTGATCTCACCAAAGGGTATTGGCAAATTCCCCTGGCCGAGTCGGCCAAGGAGAAAACTGCGTTTGTAACCCCAGATGGGGCATTCCAATATAAGAGAATGCCGTTTGGGTTACAGAATGCACCGGCAACATTCCAGCGGAAAATGGATAAGATTCTGAGGCCCCATCATAAATATGCTGCAGCTTACCTGGATGATGTGATTATCCATAGCACAGACTGGGTCTCACATTTGCCAAAAGTACAAGCAGTCCTAGACTCTATCCGGGAAGCTGGGTTTACGGCCAATCCAAAGAAGTGTACCATTGGACAGGAGGAGGCCAAATATCTTGGGTACACTATTGGGAGGGGGGTGATAAAACCCCAAGTCAATAAAGTCGAGGCCATACAGAGTTGGCCACGTCCCAACAGCAAGAAACAGGTACGAGCCTTTCTGGGAATCGCTGGCTATTATCGACGATTCATTCCCCATTTTGCTTCTCAGGCTGTGCCCCTCACCAACCTGACAAAAGGGAAAGAGTCGGTTATGGTTAAATGGTCCCCAGAGGCTGAGGAAGCATTTTAAAAACAGCCTTATGTAGCCAGCCAGTGTTGTACTCACCAGACTTCTCTAAGGACTTTGTTGTACAAACTGATGCATCAGACGTTGGGTTAGGAGCAGTGTTATCCCAGGTCTGGAACGGGGAAGAGCACCCAGTCATTTACCTCAGCAGGAAGTTGAAGTCCCATGAGGTAAATTACTCCACGATTGAGAAGGAATGTTTAGCAGTGAAGTGGGCTCTAGATTCCCTTCGGTACTATCTGCTAGGTAGGCACTTTGACCTGGTGACTGATCACGCTCCTTTAAAGTGGATGGCTCAAAACAAGGAGACCAATAGAAGGGTAAATAGGTGGTTCCTGGCCCTACAGAAATTTAACTTTACAGTTAAGCATCGCCCTGGTGTTAAAATGGGGAATGTGGATGCTTTGTCTCGGATACATGCGTGTCTGGCTGCTTGTGTTACAACCCCAAGGTTGAAACAAGAGGGGGGGGTATGTAGCAGCACGCAGGTAAAATCACCTGGTTGTATTCAGGATGGGAAATATGTGTGTCCTAGATTCAGGCTTTATGCAGACTTTTACAATTAGAGGAGAAGAGTTAATGAGCCCAGCTGAAGTAAGTGGGCTCATTAAGACCGCTACAAAAAACCCCAGCATGCATAGGGAGATGCTCCATCCTGGAACCAGTTTTGTGTGGATAGACTGGGGAGTCTGAGATCTGTTTTGTGCGGTGAGTTAACGCCTGTGTGGCAAACCCCTACAATAGAGACAGGGACTGGGGCAGCACAAGGCTGCACCCAGTTGTTAGACGGGGAGTCTACGTGTGTAGTTAGAGGTCAAGCTGACCAGGATTTATTTTCTTGTTTTATTTTGTTTGGCTGTTATATGTATCACTGCATGTAGCCTAAATAAACCGGACCTTTTGTTTTTTGCACCTACACCGCTGTCTGCTGTGCCTGACTTTGTGTTGTGAACCCATCCAGGGGGTCACACACACCCGCTACCGAGCGAACCCCCTCACAATATATATATATATATATATATATATATATATTGTAAGGGATCTTCCCGGGGTAGGGTGTGTTTGGACACAGTTCACAGCAGACTTGGAATTTATAAAGCAGATCTTGGCGTTTATTCGTGGTACAAACAGTCCAGCAAACAAAATATACAGCAACACCGTGCTTTCTAAGTACAACAAAAATAAAAGTCCTAGCCCGGCTGGGCGCTTACTAACAGGTTCTGCTCACCTATCTGACACTTACAAACACAGCGTCTTTCGCCTGGATATCGCAGGGTGAGTTTTAGCTCCAGCAGTGGCTGTGCTTGCAGCTTCCTTCAACACACAGATTGTTCGTTCCCTGGCTGAGAGCAACCACCTGCAGACCCTGCAGTGCCTTTAGCTTCCCAGGCTAATTAGGATCAAAGCTCACCTGATCCCAAACCCAGAACTGGATCGGGGGATGTGGAATGACAGGTCCCTCTACCAAACCTACCTGCCATTCCATATAAACCCAGGCCCGGCAAAATTAAATAACAACTCAGCAGCATATCGCTGCTGAGAAACTGATCCATCCTGGATTTACCATCTCACACTGTGTAGCAACCTAGGTGAGATGTACACCCCCTCAACCACTTCTCCAGTGACATGTCTACATATCCCCCCCCTCTTTTTCAGACCGGAGGGCTGAGCCTTTTGTCCCCACAGACAACTCACCCTTGACAATGCGTCAGCATTTGCCTGTAATTTCCCTGGCCTGTGTTCCACAGTGAAATTAAAGTTTTGTAGGGAGAGAAACCATCTAGTCACTCTTGCATTTCTCTCCTTGTTTAACTTCATCCATGTTAGGGGGGCATGGTCTGTCACCAACTTGAATTTCCTGCCTAGCAAGTAATACTTTAACGATTCTAGGGCCCACTTTACTGCCAAACATTCTCGCTCCACAATGGCATAATTTTTCTCGGCCGGGGTTAGTTTTCTACTCAAGTACGTCACTGGATGCTCCTCACCATTCACTACTTGTGAGAGTACTGCACCTAAGCCTGTGTTAGAGGCATCTGTCTGGACCAGAAATTCTCGCCTGAAATCGGGGGTAACTAACACAGGTGGTTGGCACAAGGCAGACTTAAGGCTTTGGAAAGCCTTCTCGGCCTCTGGGGTCCACGTGACCATTGCTGTCTTTCCGCCCTTTGTCAAGTCAGTTAGTGGAGCAGCAACTGAGGCAAAGTTCGGCACAAATCTACGGTAATACCCCGTAATACCCAGGAAAGCTCTAACCTGTTTCCTTGTCAGGGGTCTAGGCCAATTCTGTATTGCCTCAATTTTATTTAGCTGTGGCTTAATCAACCCTCTCCCAATAATGTAGCCCAGATATTTGGCCTCTTCTAGGGCTAGAGCACACTTCTCGGCATTTATGGTCAACCCCGCATCACTTATGGCATCCAACACGGCCTGTACCTTACAGAGGTGACTTTCCCAATCAGGGCTAAAAATGACCACATCATCGAGGTAGGCAGCTGAGTAATCACGATGTGGTCGCAGAATCAAGTCCATCAACCTCTGGAAAGTTGCAGGCGCTCCATGTAACCCGAATGGCATCACTACATACTGGAATAGCCCATCAGGGGTGGAGAATGCAGTTTTCTCTTTAGCCTCACCAGAAAGTGGAATCTGCCAGTAGCCCTTTGTGAGATCGAGAGTGGTTATGTACCTGGCGTTACCCAACTTCTCAATCAACTCATCTACCCTGGGCATAGGATACGCATCGAACTTGGAGATCTCATTCAACTTTCTGAAATCGTTACAGAACCTCCAAGTTCCATTGGGCTTTGGGATTAGCACAATTGGGCTGGACCATTCACTCTGTGACACCTCAATTACCCCCAGAGCAAGCATACGTTTTACCTCGGCAGATACGGCTTCCCTACGTGCCTCCGGTATCCTATAGGGCTTAAGGTTTACTCTGCTTCTAGGCTCAGTTTCAATGTGATGATGGATGAGGTGTGTACGCCCTGGGAGGTCAGAGAACTTGTTTTTGTTTTTCTGTAAAAATTCCTGAGCCTCCTGTTTCTGTGACACTGATAGAGTATCACCTACCTTGACTGGAGGGATTGGTTGTGACAAATCATTAACAGTATTTGTCGCCACCAAGGATTCCCTGTCTTTCCAGGGCTTGATCAAGTTTATGTGATAAACTTGGAAAGGCTTCCTTCTACCTGGTTGGTGCACCTTGTAGTTCACCTCACTGATCTTTTCAACAATTTCATAAGGACCTTGCCACTTCGCCAAGAATTTACTCTCAACAGTGGGGACTAGTATAAGGACCCTATCGCCTGGGTTGAATGTCCTGATTCTTGCGGACCGGTTGTAAATTCTACTTTGGGCCTCTTGAGCCCTCTGGAGGTGTTCCCTTACCAGGGGCATTACAGTGGCTATACGGTCCTGCATTTGTGCTACATGCTCAATAACACTCTTGTATGGGGTGGACTCATTCTCCCATGTCTCTTTTGCAATGTCCAGTAGACCCCTAGGGTGATGACCATAGACCAATTCGAATGGTGAGAACCCTGTGGACGCTTGGGGCACCTCCCTAATAGCAAACATGAGGTAGGGTAATAAATGATCCCAGTCACGACCATCTTTTGCCACCACTTTCTTCAACATATGTTTCAAAGTTTTATTAAATCTCTCCACCAATCCGTCCGTCTGGGGGTGGTACACAGAGGTACGGATGTGTGAGATTTTAAATAGTTTGCATAATTCCTTCATTACTTTCGACATAAATGGCGTACCTTGGTCAGTTAGGATTTCTTTGGGGATCCCAGTCCTAGAGAACATATAAAACAACTCACGTGCAATTGTTTTAGATGCAGTGTTTCTTAAGGGTACAGCCTCAGGATAGCGGGTCGCATAATCCAGGACTACCAAAATATACTGGTGTCCTCTAGCTGACTTTACAATGGGACCCACTAAATCCATGGCAATACGCTCAAAAGGCACCTCTATAATAGGGAGCGAAACCAAAGGACTGCGAAAATGTGACACTGGGGCACTAACCTGACATGTGGGGCACGACTCACAGTATTTTTTAATGTCATCATATATGGCCGGCCAAAAAAACCTCTGGAGAACCCTCTCTCGCGTTTTGTCAGTCCCCAAGTGTCCCCCAAGAACATGGTTATGTGCCATGTCAAGCACCTGACGCCGGTACGGCTTAGGTACCAGAAGCTGTTCCACAATCTCATCTTTAACCTTATTGACTCTATAGAAAAGATCATTAGTCACCGAAAAATGTGGAAATCTTTTTTCAGCATCTGGGTCCTGAGGTACCCCGTTCATAACAGCAACCTGCTCTCTCGCATTTTTGAGAGTGGGGTCCTGTAATTGTGCAGTCCCAAAATTATCGCTAGACACCTCTAAGTCTAGTATATTTTGCTCAGTGGGAGGAGCCTCCTCCTCCCCAGCCAGGACCTGCAAAGGAAAACAATCATTTTCATCCTGCACATTTTTATCATTCACAGTGGACAAGGCAACCCCCTTAGAGGTATCCTCACTCCTTTTGGGGATTTTTCTTTTTTCCCAAAGAGCCCAGAATAATGGAAAATCGCGCCCCAATATTACATTATGCATGAGGTTTTTAACCACACCCACTTCATATTGTACGGTGCCTTGTTCAGTCCCGACTTTAGCCAGCACTATAGGGTACACTTTTGTATCACCATGTATGCACACAACACTCATATGCTTTTTAGACTCTAAGTCCCCAGTCACCAGGCTAGCATGCACCAAGGTTACAAGGCTTCCTGAGTCCATTAACGCTTTAACAGGAAAGTCATTGATTGTGATGTTGCAGATTTGCGGTTCAGTCTCTAGTCTAGGAACTGCAGCACAAGATGGTTCCGCAAATAGCGACTGACGCCGGCTAGCGTCACATTCCATGGGTTCAGAGGTAAGAGGGCAATGGGCAGACACGTGTCCCGCCTCATGGCATCTCCAACACTGGATAGGGCCTGGTCTCTTTGGCAAGGAGTCCTTTTCAGAGCCCCTTAGCCACCCGGGACCACCACCAGTCTTTTGTCCCTGAGACACCACTTGAGCCCTTTTCCCCCCATCAGCACCCCTCCACACTCCCCCAATAGATGGAAGTCTCTTACCAGCTGACGGCACAGATCTGGCACTCCGGGGAGGTGAAGATGCTGCAGGAACATCACGGAGGTAGTCCTCAGTCGCCTGGAACCTCTCCACAAGGTTGACAAGTTCGTTTGCGTTCCTAGGATCACCTTGTCCCACCCAGCGTTGCAGGTCAGTAGGAAGCGCTCGGAGGTAGCGATCCATCACGACCTTCTCTAGGATTTGTGCAGGAGTAGAAGTGTCTGGCTCCAACCACTTTCTTGCCAAATGGATTAGGTCATACATCTGGGACCTCGCTGATTTGTCCAGACTGTAGCTCCAGTTGCGTACCCTCCGGGCACGGACTGCAGTAGTAACTCCTAGTCGGGCAAGTATCTCCTCTTTTAGCCGAGTATAGTCCTTAACCTCTTGCTCACTGAGGTCATAGTAGGCCTTTTGAGGTTCACCTGTTAAATAGGGCGCAATTACCTCTGCCCACTCAGCGGCTGGTAACTTCTCTCGCTCAGCCACGCGCTCAAATACTGTTAGATAGGCCTCAACATCGTCCTCAGCAGTCATCTTTTGCAGCGCTTTCTGCACAGTCCTTCTCCCAAAAAAAATCTCTGGAGCGGCTCCCTCCATTGTGGGTGGATTAGCAACCACAGGCGCCTCTCGATTTACTATCAGGTGCTCGATAAGTTGTTGTTGGCTTTGGCGCAAAGCTTGCAACTCTTCCTTATGCATCCGCTGTTGTGCAGCCATCATCTGCTGTTGTGCAGCCATGGACTGTTCATGTCGTCTATTGGCCTCTGTCTGAGCCTGCTGTTGTTGCAAACTCACTTGCATAAACTGCTTCAGCATCTCCTCCATGTTGCTGGACTGTTTTTGGAGTGTAGTTGCAGCTTTCACCCAGGACATCAGCAGCTGTAGCCAAGTCTGTCCACACCGTTGCCCCTAGCAACCGCGTTGCCCGCTACCTCCACCAATTGTAAGGGATCTTCCCGGGGTAGGGTGTGTTTGGACACAGTTCACAGCAGACTTGGAATTTATAAAGCAGATCTTGGCGTTTATTCGTGGTACAAACAGTCCAGCAAACAAAATATACAGCAACACCGTGCTTTCTAAGTACAACAAAAATAAAAGTCCTAGCCCGGCTGGGCGCTTACTAACAGGTTCTGCTCACCTATCTGACACTTACAAACACAGCGTCTTTCGCCTGGATATCGCAGGGTGAGTTTTAGCTCCAGCAGTGGCTGTGCTTGCAGCTTCCTTCAACACACAGATTGTTCGTTCCCTGGCTGAGAGCAACCACCTGCAGACCCTGCAGTGCCTTTAGCTTCCCAGGCTAATTAGGATCAAAGCTCACCTGATCCCAAACCCAGAACTGGATCGGGGGATGTGGAATGACAGGTCCCTCTACCAAACCTACCTGCCATTCCATATAAACCCAGGCCCGGCAAAATTAAATAACAACTCAGCAGCATATCGCTGCTGAGAAACTGATCCATCCTGGATTTACCATCTCACACTGTGTAGCAACCTAGGTGAGATGTACACCCCCTCAACCACTTCTCCAGTGACATGTCTACAATATATATATATATATATATATATATATATATATATATATATATATATATATATATATATATATATATATATATAAAATCATACCAGCCCATATACCCAATTCTATACCCACAGTTGATCCAGAGGAAGGCAAAAAACCTTTGCTAAAGCAGGGGAAAAAATTCCTTCCTGATCCCCCAAGAGGCAATCGGATTTTCCCCGGATCAACTTTACCTATAAATGTTAGTACCCAGTTATATTATCTACACTTAGGAAATAATCCAGGCCTTTCTTAAAGCAATCCACTCAGCTGGCCATAACCACCTCTGCAAGGAGTCTGTTCCACATTTTCACAGCTCTTACTGTGAAGAAACCTTTCCGTATTTGGAGATGAAATCTCTTTTCCTCTAGACGTAAAGAGTGCCCCCTTGTCCTCATTGTTGACTGTAAAGTGAATAACTCGACACCAAGTTCACTATATGGACCCCTTATATATTTGTACATGTTGGTCATACCCCCCCTTAATCTCCTCTTATCAAGAATGAATAAATTCAGTTCCTCTAATCTTTCCTCATAGCTGAGTTCCTCCATGCCTCTTATCAGTTTGGTTGCCCTTCTCTGCACTTTCCCCAGTTCTCCGATATCCTTTTTGAGAACTGGTGCCCAAAACTGAACTGCATATTCCAGATGAGGTCTTACTAATGATTTGAACAGGGGCAAAATGATATCTCTCTCTCTGGAGTACATACCTCTCTTAATACAGGAAAGGACTTTGCTCGCTTTGGAAACCGCAGCTTGGCACTGCATGCTATTATTGAGCTTATGATCTACCAAAACCACCAGATCCTTCTCCACTATGGATTCTCCCAGTTGTACTCCCCCTAGCATGTATGATGCATGCATATTCTTAGCCCCCCAAGTGCATACCTTTACATTTCTCAACATTAAACCTCATCTGCCACATAGTCGCCCAATTAGACAGAGCATTGAGGTTGGCTTGTAAATTGGAGACATCCTGTAAGGATGTTATTCCACTGCATAGCTTGGTGTCATCTGCAAAGACGGAAATGTTACTTTTGATCCCAGTCCCAATATCATTTATAAAGATATTAAAAAGTAAGGGTCCCAACACTGAACCTTGGGGTACACCACTGATAACCTTAGACCATTCAGAGTAAGAATCATTAACCACTATTCTCGGAATTCTGTCTTTTAGCCAGTTTTCTATCCATTTACAAACTGATATTTCCAAACCTGTAGACTTTACCTTACACATGAGCCGTGTGTGCGGAACTGTATCAAACGCTTTTGTAAAATCCAAGTATATCACGTTCACCGCTACCCCTCTGTCCAAGGTTTTACTTACCACCTCATGAAAAGAAATCAGGTTTGTCTAACAACTTCTGTCTTTCATGAATCCATGCTGTCTGTTGCTTAAAATATTTTTTTCCTGCAAGAACTCGTCTGTGGTCTTTTATTAATCCCTCCAGTATCTTCCCAACTATAGAAGTTAAACTAAGGGGTCTATAGTTACTTGGTAAAGACTTCGTTCCCTTTTTAGATATAGGCACCACATTGGCCCTGCGCCAATCCAGTGGTACTATTCCTGTCATTAATGAGTCCCTAAAAATTAGATACAATGGCTTTGAAATTACAGAGCTCAATTCTTTTAGGATTCGTGGGTGGATGCCATCAGGTCCAGGTGCTTTATCCACCTTTATTCTGTCCAAATATTTCTGGACCATATCACTTTTGAGCCATTGTGGATTTGGGGCTGCGTCACTACCACCCCCATTATGGACATGAGCTCCCCCATGCTCCTTTTATACACAGAGCTGAAGAAAGTATTTAATAAGTTAGCCTTCTCTTTGTCCCCAGTCACCCACTCCAGATTATTTTGCAAAGGGCCTACATGCTCAGACTTAACCTTTTTATTATTAATATATTTGAAGAATTTTTTGGGGTTTTTCCTACTATATTTTGCAATTTGTCTTTCATTTTGAATTTTTGCATCCTTGATTTCCTTTTTACATATTCTGTTATATTCTTTGTAACATTTAAATGACACCAGCGTTCCTTCATTTTTATATTTTTTAAAAGCTCTTGTTTTTATAGTTTATAGCTTTTTTAACTTTGGCCGTGAGCCACATCGGTTTTATTTTTAGCCTTTTAAACGTATTGCCCATGGGAAAATACTTTGCCATGAGATCACAAACAGTCAAACAGTCTTTTTGAAGAATTCCCATTTCTGTTCTGTGCCCATTGATGCCAATATTCTCTCCCAGTATAAGTCCTGGAGAGCAGCCCTCATCCTTGGAAAATTTGCTCTCTTGAAATTAAGTGTTTTTATCTTTCCCGTATGTGACTTTTGCTTACAGCTAACATCAAATGAAATCATGTTATGGTCACTGCTACCCAGATGTTCCTTTATCTGAACATTCGTAATACGTTCTGCATGGTTTGAGATTACCAGGTCCAACAGAGCATCATTCCTATTTGGGGCCTCAATAAACTGGACCATAAAATTGTCCTGTAATAGGTTTATAAATTTTTGCCCTTTAACTGTCCCAGCAGTGCCATTACCCCAGTCAATTTCTGGGTAGTTAAAATCCCCCATTATTATCACTGTCCCAGCCCTTGCAGCCCTTTCTATCTGTGCAAGGAGCTGAATCTCCACCTCCTCATTAACATCGGGTGGTCTATAACAAACTCCAATGATTAACTTTGAACTACGCACATCTGTATGCAGTTCCACCCATAATGCTTCGGACTCATCACACTCTCCGTCCACCATGTCCTCTTTTTCACTCTCTCTGAGATCACTTCTCACATACACAGACCCCTCCACCTTTCCTTTTTACTCTGTCTTTCCGAAAGAGTGCATAGCCAGGAATATTAATAGCCCAGTCATGTGAGGAATGAAGCCAAGTTTCAGCAATACAGATTACATCATAGCTCTCCTGATGCACCAGAGCTTCCAACTCACCTACTTTGCTTGGCAGATTTCTGGCATTGGTGAACAAACATTTTAATGATTAATATATTTTGACCGGTCACATACTATCCTCTTGGGTGTTCCAAGATTACAACTAGGACTTGCTACTATATTTACCTTGGGTTTATGTGCTTTGGTTATCCTACCACTAATGCCCCCAATATTACCCTCTGGATTATGCTCCACGCTGACTTTCTCTATCTCTGAACCCTCCACCCCATCGCCTAGTTTAAAAACCCCTCTAACTTTTTGGCCATCCTTAATCCCAGCTGATCTGCACCCTCTTCATTTAGGTGCAGTCCATCCCTTCTATAGTACCGGTTATCGACTGAGAAGTCATCCCAGTCCTCCAGGAAACCAAACCCCTCCTTACTACACCAGCTTTTGAGCCACTTGTTTACTTCCCTAATCTCCCTCTTGCTTTCTGGTGAGGCTCGATGTACTGGTAGTATTCCTGAGAATACTACCTTGGAGGTCCTTTTCCTCAAATCATTCTTTAGGACACTCCATCTGATGATGGTAATATGACCTGGAGGTTTTTAAGGTTCGCCTGCCATTAAAGTCAATGGGGTCTGCCGCGAACCTTGTGGTTCGCGAACATTTGCCCGTGTTCGCGAGACGTCCCGGCAGAAGTTCGTCCATCACTAGCTATATGTACCAACTGGCAGTGGAGGCCTGAATTGAGCAGGGATATCATCTGAGAGACAGATTGTGACAGACCTAGCTGGGACCGAGGCTTTTTGAGAGGACTGAATGCGAGCCTCTTGCCGACGGATTATGGGCCCTGGATTTTAAGGGGCACAGGGTCAATGAGAACCCCACTATAATCTGTGCTAGTCAGATTCAATGCTGTATATATAATGTGTGTTGCCTCATGCTGTTGGGACACAAACTGTTAGATGCTAATGTCATGAACTCTAGCCACCTGTCTGTTGTGTAAATGAGTCTAGTCTGAGTATTCACACACTGTTGTTTGTGCTAATTAACCCTGTGTTTATGTTTATGGTAATGTTTATTAAATTGTTAGTGAGCTAGGAGCCAAAAAGTCTTATCCCTCAGTCAACTAGTCTGAGTGTTAATTTAGATAATTAGCTCATGCTAATTAGGTTAGGTTTTAGTCTTCTACTGTATTATAAATACTTGGCATTTTTGTTCTAATAAAGGAGTCCATGTTGAGCAGCTAAGCGAGTGTCGTCTTGCTTTGTGCTTGTGAGCGGTTGGAATATCTGATCTCTATATTCAGACTTAGGAAGCGGTATACTGACGGAAGCACTCAATCGGAGTGTGGGATCGGATCCATCACACAGATGATCTCTCCTTCAGGTCTGATCTCTTTCACTGCCTCATGGTCATTGAGAATCTTCTTAGGAATTAAAATGGGGTCTTTTACTTTCCTTCCTTCAGAGAATGCTGGTATTTGCAGTCCTGCCTCTGTAAAAGTCAGTGAGGTCGCTCTGTCCTGAGACAAGATTTTTTTTTTTTTTTTTATTCTTCCATGACAATGCAACAATCACAACTAAATTTCTATTTGTTACTACTTCTTGTTTTTTTCAAAAATTATTATTTTTTGATTATGTTATCAAGGATTATCATTTTTGGGTGAACTTCAAAGATTTATTCATATGGACTTGCATCAAAAGCAACATATTGATCGGTCGATCATTATGTGAGGGGGAGTTAGGATGTGATTCTCATATAAGAATTGTATCTGAATAATGATGATTAAGTGATAAGATAATAGGAAAGACAAAAAGGTATAATTAGAGTATATGAAGAAAAGGATTTAATGTGTTTAAACAGAGTTATTGTTGAATTTAAATAATAATAAAAAAAAAATTGAAAAAGTTGCTTGCTGGTCATGGATAGATGGATAAATAAATAGAAAAATAAATATTAAGATAGATAGAATATATAAAATATGACAATCAAATAATGAGAAAGTTTTTTTTTAAGTATCTACAGATGAGTAGATTACTTATTATGTTTAAAATTGTTTAGTGTCAAGGATAATGTATAAAAACTTGTAAAAATGTTTGGTTATTGAAATTTCCAGGAATGGAAGAAATTGTATTTATTAATTAATAATTTATATTACAAAGCAATATAATTTGATATCTCAAAGATATTTATTACTTCTTTATATTAAAATAGTTCTATTATATGGTTAAAGTTATAAGAGTTTCACAAGAATTTAAATACATTTATAAAGTTGAAAGAAAAAAATCTTTAATATTACATGATTTAGATGGAGAATTAATTAAAATTAATCAATATAATAATTTATATTTTCTCAATGGAATGAAATAGTTAAATATTTTTCATAGAAATATCTCAGAGTTTTGGAAAATGTTTATGTATAATATCTGACACACTGAAATGTATTAATGTGTATTGTATTAATGTTTATTGTATTGTTTGTATTGAAAAGGAAGAATCAGAGACATGTATTATTTAAGATGAATGCACTTATTACTGTATATGTGTTGAATATAGTGCATTGAAGGGGAATTATTTGACGTTTTTGAGATAATTAATACTTTAAGTGATAAAAGTTTCTGAAAATATATGTAAGTTATATGTACGGTAATAAGTGAATTGGTCACAGAACAACACAGAGTACAGAGAGGAGTGGTTTTGCTGAGTAGGTACTTCTATTTTTGAGTTACTATGTCAGGACAATGGGTGGAGTTATGCTACTTATCTTTAGACTGAACCATATTAGATATATATGCAAATATGGGTGTTATTAGGATATGCTGACATAACATTATGAAAGAGTACAAGAATGGAGTAGGATTATGAGAGTTGGGGAAGATCAGTGGGAAGAGAAGGAACTCTACACCTTTGGAGAATGTAACACCCGAAGTCTCTACCTCAGAATCCATTACCATGCCATATGTTACCAGATGTCAGCCTTGTCTTTGCTTTTCTTTCTGAACAATAAACAACCTTTCTGGAAGTATTCTACTAAGAAACTGATTCTTAAGGGTCCTTTCACACGGGGCGGATCAGTTCTGATCCGCCCCGTGGATGTCCGTTTGCTCAGCGGGGATCACTCCGCCGATCCCCGCTGAGCAGGGAGATGACAGGTCTGTCTCCGCACACTGTGCAGGGACGGACCTGTCACAGCGCCGCTCTCCCCTATGGGAGATCGGATGACGACGGACCGCAGTGCCCGTCGTCATCCGATCCGATCCGCAGACGGATGGAAAAATAGCTTTTTCCTCCGTCACACTTTTTCGGATCGGAGCGGGTCGGATGTCAGCGGACATGTCACCGCTGACATCCGACGCTCCATAGAGCTCTATGGAGCACCCGTTCAGGTCCGCCTGAAAAACTGACAGGCGGGCCTGAACGGGACGTTAGTGTGAAAGGGGCCTTAAAGTAAGTTGACAATGCGGCCTTGGATAAATGCAAACAAATCTCCTCTACACACACCCTCTAGGAGAGAGGACATTGACTAACTCATTTATACAAAGACTTTGCTAATTCATCCTGAAACGCCCCTGTGAGTATAGTAGAATACTAGAGTAATATGTATTTTACTAGAATATGTAGTTTTTACTACTATCTACGCCTTTTCTTTCAGCATGTAACAGGTCAAGGACTGTTATTTCCTCTGGCAGACCAAAGGTTCTTTAGTAGTGGAGAGAATATAGCAGGGAGCTCGATATAGATATATTCCTGCAACCCGAAGACACTCTGTAACATTGCTACAGTGAAACTGTTTCCCTCTAGTGGCAGCAAAGACTGTGTCATCACATCTTGCTAGCAGACTGAATACCAGGAAGCAAAGCATACACAAGTTTCACATTGGGGTTTCCCTGTTTATAGAGTACAACTTCCAGACTGCAAAGGAGAGAAGAACAGACTGCTGGGGGAAACTAAGAGGGATGGATTGAGGCCTATATCTCGCTCTTGGGATGCCATTTGACTCTGCCAGCAGGAGGTCTGTATGACAGTGAGCTGATGTTAAGTTGCGGCCTACACAGCGGGCAGCTTTTCAGCTATAACCAGAGGGACCTCTGTGGACAGCATCGCTTCTTCCCTACAGCGGATCGGAGGGGTTTCCAGGTCATCCAGAGACGCCTGCACCTGGCTGTTGATGCCATTGGAAGTGTGCTGAGAGGTGTCTATGCCTGAGATTGTAGCCAGGCTCACGGGCCTCTTTTTTTTCTGGAAGGAGAGACTGAGGTGCCATTTGTCACACAAACAACATTGTTCAGCACACCCATGTCTGCTGTTTGAGATGCAGGGGACTGGAAACTTCCACTGCCATACATCCTGCAAATGAACATTGAGTTGCCAAGAATGTACAGCCAGCAAGGATCTCCTAGCAAAAAAAGGGTTATTCATATTTCTAGCCACCAGTGATTTTAGGCTAGAAAGATCCCTGGTGTTTAGAGACATAATTAACCTTTTTATTGCTAGCAGATCCTTGCTGGCTGTACAGAATTACCCCATTCATTGCAAACAGATCCTTTGTGTCTAGACATGGTTGCCAGATCCCAGATGAAAGCACATGATTAACCCTCTTGCAGAACCACGCCCATATTAAATGAATGTCCCGCTCCTAATTAAAGTACATGCTCCACCTACAGTGGCTTTCTTTACAAACAGAAAAAAAAAGGTGTCCCTAAAAACTTTTGGGAAATGTTGGCAACTATGACAGAGGTGACCAATAAAGTACTTGGTTTTTTTAATACAATTGGTTGGTTTGTGTGATACACAAGATACAATGTCAGCTATATATTCAGTCCAAACATTGAAAAAGTCTCACACTTGGTATCGCCATACTTGGGGGGAGTAGCAGAATGTGTTTTGGGGAGTAATTCTAAGTATGTCCATGCCGTGTATGAGAAATATCCTTTTAAATTAACAACTTTCTGTAAATAAATTAATTTATATTTTCTTTCTGCATTTTCCAAAACTTATGGAAAAAATTAAGTACTCCAAAGACTCACCATGGCTCTTAAAAAATGCCTTGGGTTTACTCTCCAAAAGGTGGTCATTTCGTGGGTGATTCTACTGTCCTGGTGCTCCCGGGCCTCCAAAAATTTGATAGTAGTCAGCAAATTAGATGCCTCTTACAAAATATCTTGGTCTATCTACTTTCAAGAAAGGGATCATTTGTACTCTGTTGGCATTTTAAGGCCTCAAGAATTGTGATAGCACAGTCAGTTCATATATACATACACAGCCCCAATATTTTATTATGTGAAGCTCTGGTGAACTCCATGCCTGAGAGGGTTAAGGCAGTTCTGGAAAATAATGGTGGTCACACAAAATATTGACATTTTAGACTCAATTTGGACATTTTCACTTAGTGGTGTACTCATTTTTTGTTTTGTTGCCAGCGGTTTGTTGAGTTATTTTTAGGGGACTGCAAATTTACACTGTTATACAAGCTATAGACTCACTACTTTACATTGTAGTAAAGTGTAATTTATTCGGTGTTGTCACATGAAAAGATATAATAAAATATTTACAAAAATGTGAGGGGTGTACTCACCTTTGCATTGCATTGAAACCAATGCATTTGTACTACTTTGGGTTACCCCCCCCAAAGCACCTTGTCCCCATTTTGATGGGGACAAGAGCCTCTTCCCGACAACCCTGGCTGGTGGCTGCTGGGGTCTGCAAGCAGGGGGGCTTATCGGAATCTAGATCTTCACCAAAAAAAAAAAGTGTAAAAAAGTAAAAAACACAAGAGACAGTTTTTGACTATTCCTTTGGCATTTGTTTCATTTGTTTTCATCTATATTGCTGAGAGTCGCAATACATTACAGCCATGAGCAATTTTTAATGACATTTTTTCCCTTTAGAAATGTCATTATTGCTGGGACATGTTCTATACATGTTACAGATGCGCCACTTTACAGGCAGATCAAGGGGACCCCCAGGCACAATATTTAAAGGAATATTTACTTTTTATTTTCACTTTAAGCATCATTAAAATAACAGCTCTTTTAAAAATGTTTGTTTTAAAAACTTTTTTTTGCATTGCTACACATCAATGCAAATCAAAGGCAATACCTGGGTCCCCATACAATTTTATGACAATAACTTGCATATAAGCTCTTAAAATTAGGACTTTTGATTTTTCATGTTTGTGTCCCACAGACTTTAATGGGTTTACATGTTCATTAGAACTTTTTGCCCGTTCGAGGTGTTCTGCTGTGAACCGAACTGAGGAGGGGTGTTCGGTCCATCCCTACTCATGATGTTACACACCTGCTAATGTTCTCCATTATGATTTTTTTTTTTGCCTATGAGATTTGTGAATACATTGCTTTTAATAGATTATGTGGTTTTAAGCAATACTACGCTATGGTCCTTTGATCTTTCCCTCATTTATCCTTATTCAGAGGAGTGGTCTTTGACTAACCAGTGGAAGACCCTAAAGATTATGGAGTCTGCAGTATTTCATTAGCTGGTTCTTGATTGGATGGTTTCTGTGCTGTTGATCTCTTATAATTTGGAGATACTAACCATTTGGTAAGAGAACTGGCACACTTGATGTCAAGGTGTTTTGGGACTAATGCATGTGGATTTTCACTTATTTTCAAGATTTCATTGGTGGACTTGAATATATGTTTTTTGAAACATATTCTTTTATTATGCACAAGTTTCAACTACATATTCTGTGATGGACACTTCACCTTGTATTTTGATGTAAATTGTGTGTTTTTTTTTTTTTTTTAATGAGTTATGATCATATTATTATTATTATACAGGATTTATATAGCACCAACAGTTTGCAGCACTTTACAATATAAAAGGGAGACAGTACAGTTACAATACAATAAAATACAAGAGGGTTAAGAGGGCCCTGCTCATGAGAGCCTACAATCTAAGAGGGTGGGGCCAAAGTAGGAGATAGCAGGACAGATTGAGGTAGAGAGTTCCAGAGGATGGGAGAGGCTCTGGAGAAGTCCCAGAGACGAGCATGGGAGGAGGAGCCAAAGGAGCTTGAGAGTAGGAGGTCTTGAGAGGAGCAGAGAGGATGGTTTGGGTGATATTTGGAGACAAGATTGGTGATGTAGCTCGGGGCAGAGTTGTGAAGGGCTTTGTATGTTTTTGTTAGTATTTTGAATTTAATTCGCTGGGTGATTGGGAGCCAGTGTAGGGATTGGAGGAGAGAGGTGGCAGATACTGAGCAGTTGGTAAGGTGGATAAGTCTGGCAGTAGCATTCATGATAGACTGACGAGGGGATAGCCTATGGAGAGGTCTGCCTATGAGAAGGAAGTTGCAATAGTCAAGGTGAGAGATAACGAGAGAGTGAATGAGTAGCTTGGTGGTTTGATCATATATTATTTACTACTGAGTTATTGATATACAGTGGGAATAGAAAAGAATTATCCCTACCCCCTTTAAATTAATCACATTTTGTTGCTTTGCAGCCTGAAATTAAGACAGGCACAGTTTTTGTTTTATCCAGCTGTATATATTCAGTGCAACTTATAACATCCAAGTGAAAGATATAACACGAACATGTCAGAAAACAAAATTTTTAAAAACTAAGAAACAAAATCACTGTGTTGGAAAAATGATCATCCCCTTGTGTCAGTATTTTGTTGAACCACCTTTTGCTTTAATTACAGCCTTATGCCGCGTAAACACGATCGGACTATCCGGTGGACTTAATCCGACGGACAAACTGCCGGACTTTGCAGCTGAGGTCCGACCCGGCGGACTATGGCGGGAGTCCGCCGGACTTTTGAAATGAACGGACTTGCCCACACGCGGAAAAAAGTCCGTTTATTTTGAACGTGGCTCCAGGTAGCCGGGACTGCGAAGGAAGCCAATGTCACCGCCTCCATCGGCAAGGTTGACACCTCGCTGGCCCTGTCACCTGGTATGGATTTAAAGCACCCTGTCCAAATGTTGATGAGGACAAGGGCCTCTTCCTGACAACCCTAGCCGTTGGTTGTCGGGGTCTGCGGGCGGGGGGCTTATCGGAATCCGGGAGCCCCCTTTAATAAGGGGGGCCCCCAGATTCCGGCCCCCCACCCTATGTGAATGAGTATGGGGTAAGTGCAGGGGCCCCTAATGACTCACTGACTGAGGGGGGTGCCGCCCGTGGTCCGTCTGACTGGGGGGGTGTGGTGGCGGGTGGATAGCCGCCACCCTCACCCCCCCAAAAAAAAAATTTTTTTGTAAATATTTTATTATATCTTTTCATGTAACAACACTGAAGAAATTACACTTTGCTACAATGTAATGTAGTAAGTGTACAGCTTGTATAATAACAGTGAAAATTTTCTGTCCCCTTAAAATAACTTAACACACAGCCATTAATGTCTAAACTGCTAGCAACAAAGGTAAGTACACATCTAAGTGAAAACGTCCAAATTGGGCCCAAAGTGTCAATATTTTTTGTGGCCACCATTATTTTCCAGCACTGCCTTAACCCTCTTGGGCATGGAGTTCACCAGAGCTTCATGGGTTGCCACTGGAGTTCTCTTCCACTCCTCCATGACGACATCACGGAGCTGGTGGATTTTAGAGACCTTGAGCTCCTCCACCTTTCAGCTTGAGGATGCCCCACAGATGCTCAATAGGGTTTAGGTCTGGAGACATGCTTGGCCAGTCCATCACCTTTACCCTCAGCTTCTTTAGAAAAGGCAGTGGTCGTATTGGAGGTGTGTTTTGGGTTGTTATCATGTTGGAAAACTGGCCTGTGGCCCAGTCTCTGAAGGGAGGGAATCATGCTCTGCTTCAGTATGTCACAGTACATGTTGGCATTCATGGTTCCCTCAATGAACTGTAGCTTCAAAGGGCTGGCAGAACTCATGCAGCCCCAGACCATGACACTCCTACCACCATGCTTGACTGTAGTCAAGACACACTTGTCTTTGTACTCCTCACCTGGTTGCTGCCACACACGCTTAACACCATCTGAACAAAATAAGTTTATCATGGTCATATCAGACCATAGGACATGGTTCCAGTAATCCATATAATTAATCTGCTTGTCTTCAGTAAACTGTTTGCGGGCTCTCTTGTGCATCATCTTTAGAAGAGGCTTCCTTCTATGGTGACAGCCATGCAGACCAATTTGATGCAATGTGCAGTGTATGGTCTGACCCCCTTTTACCTGTTCAGCTATGCTGACAGCACTCATACGTCTATTTCCCAAAGACAATGGATATGACACTGAGCACGTGCACCTATCTTCTTTGGTCAACCATGGCGAGGACTGTTCGGAGTAGAACCTGTCCTGTTAAACCGCTGTATGGTCTTGGCCACCGTGCTGCAGCTCTGTTTCCGGGTCTTGGCAATCTTCTTATACCCTAGGTCAGTGATGGTGAACCTTGGCACCCCAGATCTTTTGAAACTACATTTCCCATGCTGCTCAACCACACTGCATGAGCATTATGGGAAATGTAGTTCCAAAACATCTGGGGTGCCAAGGTTCACCATCGCTGCCCTAGGCCATCTTTATGTAGAGCAAGAATTCTTTTCTTCAGATCCTCAGAGAGATCTTTGCCATGAGGTGCCATGTTGAACTTCCAGTAACCAGTATGAGAGAGTGAGAGTGATAACACCGAATTTAACACACTGTAATGTCTCAGGCAGTGAGCTAGTAGCGTTTTTGTAGAGGATCACAGCTTCGGACTTATATACATACTATGTAGTTAAGTGGTTACACCTTATGGCAAATTACAGATAAAAGAACAAAGGCATGTTGAAGGATTAGTTGGGGTTTATTTAAAGAGTTTATATACAACCATAACTTAGGTATCAAGAGGGTCAGCAAGGCATTAGCAGTTCAGAAGTACAAAGTTTATGCAGTTCAGGTATACTTGCAGTGAGTTGCGTTATGCTGATGGGGACACTCCGTAGGTCTGGAGAGATGGTGGTGAAGCGTTCATTGGCCCAAAACGAAGAGTAGTAAGTGGGGGCTCTGTCCGGCCCAAACGAAGAGGATGAAGTGGGGCTCTGTCCGGCCCAAACTTGGAGACGTAAGCAGCAATGTGTAGCTGGTGCACTAGGCCTGGTAACAGGTTCCTAGCACAAATGATGAGTAATTGGTGGTAGCTGTTTAAATAGGAACAAGAGGAGGAATCAGGTGATGTGGCTCTGACATCATCAACGTGCTACGGAGATAGTGGAGATGACTGAGCCCCCAGTGGATGGATCAGACATTACACACACCTGCTCCCCACTCACACCTGTGACCTTGTAACACTAATGAGCAGGCCGGATTGGCCATAGGGCAAACCGGCAACTTGCACGACGGGCCGCGGCCGCAAGTCCTTGCGGGGCACAAGGCTCTTGGAGCCCGCTCCACTCATGCAGCATCTCCGCGGCCACCCGGCTGCCAGTAAAACTCATCTCATTGGTGCTGGGGGGGACGTAAACATAGAGGGGGTGGAGCTAGATGAGAAGCCTTCGGCCTCTCCGCGGCCGCTCGTATAGGTCAGCCATTGGTGCCAGGGGCGTGACTGCAAAGGGGAAGGAGCCAGAGCAGACACCTGCTGCTGACAGCTTGAAGCCAGATAACAGAAAACGTGAGTGCAGCCCCGTGCTCTCCGTCGCCCCCTGTAACCTGGATAGGAGGAGCAGTGGGGGCGGCTGCATATAGAACAATCATTCTCTCCATCTTCCTCCTGCAGTATCGTAATGCCTTGCTAGAGGTAGAGGAGAAGCAGGAGACTGCAGGAGGAAGGTGGAGAGAATGATTGTTCTATATGCAGCCGCCCCCACTGCTCCTCTTATCCTGTTTATTTCTGCAGCCCCTCCCCCCCCCCCCCCGGGCTCTCCACACCACCCATACTCTGCCTCCTCCCCCATGCTCTCCGCCACCCCCCATGTGCTCTCAATCTCCTCATGCTCTTTCCTGGTCCCACCTCAACCCTCCCCAACACCTGTGCTGGGTTCCCCCCTCCCCTCTCTCAGGGGATCTGTCAGGGAGAAGAGTGGGGAAGGTGCTGGTTAACATGTCATGGGCTGCTCAATCCAAAATGCCCGGGCCAATTTTTTGTCCCAGTCTGGGCCTGCTAACGAGTCACGTGACCCCAGGGAGGGAAAATGGCTAATTGGGCCCCATTTGGACACTCGCTTTTGTTGCCAGCGGTTTAGACATTAATGGCTGTGTGTTGAGTTATTTTGGGGGGACAGCTAATTTACACTGTTATACAAGCTGTGCACTCACTACTGTACATTGTAGCAAAGTATAATTTCTTCAGTGTTGTCACATGAAAAGATAGAATAAAATATTTACAACTATGTGAGGGGTGTACTCACTTTTGTGAGATATTGTAGGTGTAGGACACACACCCGGCCCACCCCCTTAAAGCAGAGTTATACAAAAAAAAGATTAGTTAAACCCATGAGTGCTTTTTTTTTACCACTACTATTCCTTTTAGAATTTACAAATGCAGCAATTTAGATATTGGATGAAAGGTTTAGCACTAGGAGAAACTTTTTGAGAAATAATGCATTTTTATATAAAAGTATATGGATCAGACCACAATGAGGGACTTTGCTACAGATCAGGGGCAGTTGGGAGCTATGCCAACCACCCTGAAAAGAGGTGGGGCTGTCCTATCTTCAGGCCATGGCTCAGGTTTTACCCCTAAATATAGGGGCATTACACAGGCCATAGACATGGAGTTTTCTTTCAAAGGAAAAGTGAAACTTGGAGTTATGGTCCCAAATAAGAGATCTCTAAGCCTTAGCCTATAGCACTAAATACAATCATTGTATGCTTATTGGCGCCTCCAAGAGGTCAGCCATACGCCTTACTATAGCACGCTCGCGACGTCCAACCCGCCGTTCACCGCGTGACCTTGAAGCCACGCCCCCTTGCAGCGCGTTGGCTTGTGGGGGACTAGGTGCTGCGTGAGGAGGCGAGAACGAGTCAAGATGGACGCGGGCTTCTTCCGCGTGAGTAAAGGGTTGTCGGCGGGCGGGCAGTACGGGATGTGTGTGTTGTAGTTGTGCGGGTTGTTGTTGTCGGCGTGTGGTTTCTTTGTGTGGACGCATGCGGTGGCTGAGTCCAGGGGAACGTGATGTGTCGCCGCAGATGCTTCATGAGTTAGGCCGCGGCCTGTCTGATTTAGTCGTAGCCGCTTGTTAGTAAGCTTGTGGCGGCGCGGTGCTTTCTCCGTGAAAGTCGCCCTCTGTGGGTTAGTTGTGCGCTCCTCATAGCGCCCTGCTGTTTGTAGACACAGAGGCCCCGTGTTCATATAAAGTGGGCGGGCGCTCGTGCACCAACCTGGGCTCACTGACCCGTCTACATCATGGGCAACAGAGTTCAGCTCCCCATGGTCAACAAGTTTTCCAGGGAGCTGATTGGTCCTTTTCCAATGTAATACAAGCGCACACTCTGTACTAGCATAATGTTTACCCCAAGAGAATGTAGTGTGCGGGCCTTTATTAGGCTGGCTTTACACATATGTGATCGGCAGTGTGTTTGCAGTCCATTTTAACATGATTTCCTATGGGTCAAATTCACATCCTGTTTTCAAATAGTGTTGCACCGGTACTCTTCTTTTATTTATTTTTTTTAAATCGGTGAGTACAAGTACCAATACTTTCAGTCACGTACCCGCTGATACAGAGTATCGATACTTTGCTGTGTGCGATTTTTCGTCCATTCAAAACGCAGTCCCTATTCCTATCGCACATGTTCCTAGAATGAGCTCTTAAAGTACTGGGTGCCGTAGCAACCGCCAGCTGGATACTGGAACATGTGGGTTATTGTAGATATTCGCCAGTACACCAAGGATCTTCAGTTTTGTCCAAACTGTTTTTTAACTACCTCAATACAGGGCTCTTATACGCCTTCCTGCCCAGACCAATTTTCAGCATTCAGCGCTGTCGCACTTTGAACAATTGCGCGGTCATGCTACATTGTACCCAAACTAAATTATAATTTTGCTCCCACAAATAGATCTTTGTTTTGGTGGTATTTGATCATCTTTGGGATTTTTATTTTCTGCTAAACAAAAAAAAACGAACATTTTGAAAACAAAAATTGTGGGCATCCGGGGAGGGGGGGGGGGCTGCACTGATAATCGATCAGCACAGACCCCCCCCCCCCCCCCCCCCCGTCAGAGGAGCAGCCCATCAGCTCTCCTCTACTCATGTCTGACGCGAGTGAGGAAAAGCCAATCAATGGCTCTTCTGTTTATGCTGTGATCAGCCATGATTCGACATGGCTGATCACGTGGTAAAGAGTTTCCGTCAGACTCTTTACCTAGATCGGAGTTGTGGCGAATCAGACTGACACAACGCAACAATGATCGCCGTTATGCACGCCCCTACTTGTTATCCTGAATGATGTCCGGTCAGGATAACACAGCAACTTTGCAGACGTCATTTTGCTATATGGCGGGTGGCAAGTGGTTAAAGAAAAATTGCATCACAAACCGGTGTAGTGCAATGTTTCGGAGTCTTGCAGGACCCCTTTGTCAGATGCCTGAAGAAGGGATCCTGCGTGACTCTGAAATGTTGTGGTGTGATCTTTAGTTAAAAACTGGGCGAAATTGAAGATCCTTGGTGACTATCTACATCACCATACAAAACGAATGGGCCCCAATCGCACCGCAAATAATTGCTTGCGATTGGACAGGAATGCTGTAGATAATGGATTCTATCTGAATCCTGTGCTGTGCTTCTGGGTGAATCCAGGCTTGCCAGTGATTTCAGCCTGGGTCCAATGTGGGAAACCTCATGCAATTCAGACAGGAGTTGCATCGCATTCCTGTTCAAACCACATGCAATTCTTTGCTGTGCGATTTGCACCCATTCATGTTGTATGGACGCAAAGTTTCCGTATCAAGCATTTTCACATGTACGCCTGAAAATACTTAGCATCGTCACTGGTATTTGTTCATTGGGCCTCTTGCACACTGCAGCTTGAAAAGCTCAGTACATGTTTTATTTTACTTTTTTTTTTTTTTTTTGCTGATCTAAAATAAAACCCATTGGCCTATTCACACCAGTTCGTAAAAAAGCGCCATGCAATCTTAAGTAAAAAAAAAAAAAATCTGCTTTTTGGTCTGTAATTTACGCAAAAGCATATGTGTGAAAATACACACAAATACATACAAAAAAGTCTGAAAAAGTAGATGCACAAACAGGAGTATTGTGTGCAAGGGGCCTTATACAGGATTTATATAGTTGCAGCAGTTTGCACAGCACTCTACAGCATTTGGGCAAACAGTACAGGTACGATACAATTCAATGCATCCCTATGTTCAACCGATGTGTTTTTTGAAAAAGCGCTGACTTTTTTTTTTTGCCACTTCAATGGAAGCGGATGTAAAAGCACATGTCCATGTTTTTGGTGCATTTCCTGCATGATAACAAACACCTTCCTCTAGCAACATTAACACATCCTAAAAGTGAAAAACGCAGATATTGACCACAACCTGCATAGGTGTGAACCTAGCCTAAAGTGATTGTAAACCCTCACTTTGTAAAAACTCATTTAGTTTAAAATAGAAATGAAAGGCAAGACATTTGTGTATACATATATATAAAAAAAATACTTTTTCCCCCATATATTTTTATGTATTTCTTTTAATATATGTAACATAAACACGTTCCCAGCTACTTAACCACTTCCCACCCGGCCAATGCATATATACGGCCGGGTGGGAGCCGTCTACTCCTGATAGGACGTTCAGGAACGTCCTTCAGGAGTAGCGGGATCGCGCACGTGCCCGCGCAGCGGCGCGATCCCGATGTGCTCGTGTCACCCGGACACGGCACATCTCAGATCGGCAGGAGGGCTCTGTGATTGGCCCTCCTGATCACATGACGGCCGTGTCCAATCACGGCCGTCATGTGATGTAAACAAACAGCCGGTTTCTAGGCAATCGGCTCTCCTCTCCTCACACAGAAGTCATCGCTGAGGAGAGGAGAGCAGAACGCTGCAGCCGGCTGATGATCAGTGAGTATGGGCTGCTTTTTACAGCTTTTTACTCACTGATCTTCAGTCTAGTGTAAACACACAACACACCACACAGTACAAACACAGTCCCCACACATGTCCCCAAAACACACATGTCCCCAAAACACACATGTCCCCAAATAATAAAAACATGTCCCCCACATATGTCCCACTAAAATCACATGTCCCAATGATTATCTGCACACATATGTACGTGATCACCTGCACACATATGTACATGATCATTTGCGTACATATGTCCGTGATCACACAAACCAATTATTATACACTTAACGGATTTTTTTTTACCAAAAACATGTAGCAGAATACATTTTGGCTTAAATTTATGACAAAATTTGATTTTATTGGATTTCTTTTCAAATAGAAAAAAGAAAATATAGTTTTTTTTCCAAATTTCCGCTATTTTTGCGCTTATATCGCAAAAAAAACGGAGCCGTGAATAAATAACACCAAAATAAAGCTCTATTTGTGCGAACAAAATGATAACAATTTCATTTGGGTACAGTGTAGCATGACCGCGCAATTGTCACTGAAAGCGCTAAAGCGCTGAAAGCTGAAAATTGGGCTGGGAAGGAAGGGGGTGAAAGTGCCCTGTATTGTAGTGGTTAAGAACTGGGGGAGGAGGAGAAGCAGCAGCAGCACACGGAGGTTCCCAGTGAATGGCTGTACGCGGGGGGGGGGGGGGGGGTGAGGACGAGGCGTGCTGTATGCGGGGGGTGTCGGGGTGATCTCAGTGAAGAGCATCGATAGTTTCAAAAAACTATTAGATAAGCACCTGAATGATTGCAGCATACAGGGATATGCAATACTGACATAATCACGCATAGGTTGGACTTGTGTCTTCTTTCTTTCAACCTCATCTACTATGTAACTGATCATTTTGAGTAGAGCAGGCTGAGTTCTCAGCATAATTGGAGAACTGACCATGCTGTGTTCTGCTAGTGTGGTCAGTTTTTAATAGAAATGCTGAGTGGCAGGAACACCAGGGATTTCATACAGAGGAAGCAATACAAAGAAAACAGGATACTTTTTCATACATGCACATATCAGGGATAAGAAATGTTGGGTTTACATATTCTTTAAAGGTTTTTTTTTTTTTGTTTGTTTATCCGGTTATAGACGGCCCCATGCAGATATGCTGGGGCAGCCCTCCTGTGTGAAATCACATGAACCGCTCACCCTGTGATTGGCTCCGGTGGACACGCCGATTGCTCTCAGGATTGGCAGAGCGGTAAAACAAGACAGATTGCTGTTCTGTGAGAGGCAGATAAAGATTGTTGCGCTGACTCAAAAAGAATATAATAAAATAAACAAAATGGCAGCTCGCACTATATTTCAGGGAACAATATGCACAATATAAACAAAGAAAATGTGACGCACAAAAAAATAAATGTGTGTGTGTGTGTGTATGTGTATATATATATATATATATATAACACATTCATGTGTAAAAGTCCAAAACGGGTACTGAAAGTTCAATGAATCCACAAAAGATCTCCCTCCACCTCATTCAGCAGCGATGAGGATAGTAGGGGACCCATCGCCATCACCCAACACGACAGACCCTTACCATCGGTGCAACGATAATGCACAAATAGAAAAACTACTGCTTCTCACAAGCAGTACACTGGAACCAGAAATCTCTCCAATCATGAACATGTATTTAGATTCCCATGCAGTTCAGCAGTCATGTGGATAGAGAAAAATAACAACGCTCATTGCGCAAATATAAGAAACGATGCCCAATTTATTTAGGGAAATGATGACTCCTGATGATGCACTTTGAGTGATGAAACGTTGGGCAGAGCCTGGCTTAACGTGGGACCTGGACAGACTGCACTACAGCGACTATCACTGAAGCGCTGGACGCTTCAGTTGTTTGCCTTTAATCAAATTAATTGTGAGTAGAATTGTTTTTCCTTAAATAAATTGGGCATCGTTTCTTATATTTGCGCAATGAGCGTTGTTATTTTTCTCTATCCACATGACTGCTGAACTGCATGGGAATCTTAATACCTGTTCATGATTGGAAAGATTTCTGGTTCCAGTGTACTGCTTATGAGTAGTGGAGCAGAGTGTTTTTTTCTATTTGTGCATAATCGTTGCACCGATGGTAAGGGTCTGCCGTGTTGGGACCCCTACTATCCTTATTTCTGCTGAATGAGGTGGACTGAGATCTGTTGTGGATTCTCTGAACTTTCAGTACCTGTTTTGGACTTTTACACATGAATGTAGGGCTGAATCAACTAATCGATTAATCGACAACGAATCGATTAATTTCATGATCGATTAATTGACCAGTAACATGATGGGGTTAAAAAAAAAGACCCCTTTATAGTACAACAATATAATCACTACTGTAAATATTACTTTCACTGTTCTACAATAAAAAAAAAAAAAAAAAAAAAATGAACCCCGTCCAGTAGTGGTTATCTGCTTTTTTGTACTATAAAAGGGCAAATTTTAGTGTTTTTTTTTAACCCTATTATGTTACTAAACATCTTAGGCCTGGTTCATATCTATATGTTTATTGGTGATCTTTGCAGAAACGCACTACAGTTCATTTAAATGGTTTCCTATGGGACACGTTCATATCTGCTTTTTTCAGCCGCTGCATATTTGGAAAGGGTCAGGGACTTTTAACGCAAAGCGGTGCTTTTTTGGTTCAATATACTTCAATGGAGAAGCTGCAGAAAAGAATGTAATGTATTTTGCAGCAATTTGTGTTTTTTAATCTGCCCAAAAAAAAAAAAATGCAAATTGCAGTAAAATCACGTGCGCAAAAATCAAAACGCACAGCAAAAAGCACTGCAGAAACACTTTACTTTAAGTGTGTGTGTGTGTGTGTGTGTATATATATATATATATATATATTTTTTTTTTTTTTTTTGCTTTGTGCGCCGCATTCTCTTTATGTTCTGTGAGAGGGGAATATGGAGATCTTGTGTTTCGGCTAATAAGGAACACGCTCTTTCTCTCCACAATCAAAGCATCTCCCACACAGAAAGCATTCATTAGGAGCACATATAACCCTTTGATTGCCCCTGATGTTAACCCCTTCTGTGCCAGTGTCATTAGTACAGTACATTTTTTAAAGCACTGATCACTTAGTATCTCACTGGTCCCCAAAAAGTCAGATTTGTCTTTAAAAAAAAAAAAAAAAAAAAAAATTTTTTTTTTTTTTGCTTTCCATTCCTCTTTGTGCTTAGAGCCTGGTACAGATCAGATGCATTTCTCTTCAAACAATCATACACGTTGTAGTGTACATAGATTAGTGATGAACTTCTTGCAAGCAGCTTCCCTAGGGTGCAGCTTTAGGTCTACTTGGAACATGTATACCAGCCCAGAAACAGAACTTTAACATGGATTGAAGTTCTAAAAGGGAAAATAAAGCTTAATGTTTACACTTGTGATGCTGATGAGACTTTGCCAGCGCCAGAATTGCTGTGGAGGACTAAACTGGGAAGTGGAACACTGGGCTGCTTGCATACAGTACCTCACAAAGTAAGTACACCCCCTCAAATTTTTGTAAATATTTTATATCTTTTCATGTGTTGACACTTTGCTACAATGTAAAGTAGTATACAGCTTGTATAACAGTGTAAATTTGCTGTCCCCTCCAAATAACTCGACACAGCCATTAATGTTTAAACCTCTGGGGGCAAAGGTTAGTACACCCGTAATGAAAATGTCCAAATTGGGCCCAAGTGTCAATGTTTTGTCTCCACCATTATTTTCCTGCACTGCCTTAACCCTCTTGGGCATTAGGTTCACCAAAGCTTCACATGTTGCCACTGGAGTCCCCTTCTGATCTTCCAAGATGACATCACAGAGCTTTGCGTTCCTCCACCTTCTGTGAGGATGCCCCACAGATGTGCAATAGGGTTTAGGTCTGGAGATATGCTTGGCCAGTACATTACCTTTACCCTTGGCTTCTTTAGCAATTCAGTGGTCGCCTTGGAGGTGTGTTTGGGGTCATTATCATGTTGGAATACTGCCCTGCTCTGCTTCAATATGTTCCAATACATGTTGGTATTCATGGTTCCCTCAATGAACTGTAGCTCCCCAGCGTCGGCAGCACTCATGCAGCCCCAGATCATGACACTCTCACCACCATGCTTGACTGTAGGCAAGATACACTTGTGTTTGTACTCCATACCTGGTTGCTGCCACACATGCTTGACACCATCTGAGCCAAATAGGTTTATCTTGGTCTCATCAGACCACAGGACATCCAGTAATCCACATCCTTAATCTGCCCGTCTTCAGTAAATTGTTTGCAGGCTTTCTTTTGCATCATCTTTTACAAGAGGCTTCCTTCTGGGACGACAGCCATGCAGACCAATTTGATGCAGTTTGTGGTGTATGGTCTGAGTACTAACAGGCTGACCCCCCACCCCCCCCCAAATCCGTTCAACCTCTGGATGTGACACTGAACAACACGTACACTCATCTTCTTTGGTCGACCATGACAAGGCCTGTTCTGAGTGGAACCTGTCCTGTTTAAACCTCTGTATGATCTTGGCCACGGTGCTGCAGCTCAGTTTCAGGGTCTTGGCAATCTTCTTATAGACTAGACCAATAATTCTTTCGGATCCTCAGAGTTCTTTGCTGTCAGGTGCCATGTTAAACTTCCAGTGACCAGTATGAAAGAGTGAGAGCGTTAAGAAAATGGCTAGTTGGGCCCAATTTGTACATTTTCACTTGGGGTGTACTAACATTTGTTGCCATTGGTTTAGACATTAATGGCTGTGTTGAGTTATTATGAGGGGACAGCAAATTTACACTGTTAGCGGATCTGTATTCAGCCCTCTGCTTGCTCAGCAGGGATCAATCTGCTGATCCCCACTGAGCCGGCGGATGACAAGTCTGTGTCTGCACACTGTGCAGGGGTGGACTTGTCAGATCTCCGCTCTCCTCTATGGGGGGGGGCAGGTGATTACGGACCGCCTGTCTGTTTTCATCCGATCCACCAGATGGATGGAAAATAGGGTTTCCATCCGTCTGGATTTTGCGGATTGGATGTCAGCAGACGTGCCACCGCTGACATCCTTTGCTCCATAGAGATGTATGGAGCGACCATTCAGATCCGCTGAAAAAACTGGCAGGCAGATCTGAACGGTCCGCACGTGTGAAGGCTGTCACTACTTTACATGGTAGTAAAGTGTAATTGCTTCAGTGTTGTCACATGAAAGAATATAATAAAATATTTACATGTGAGGGGGTGTACTCACTTTTGTGAGATACTGTGTATCATTCCTTTATCACCTGAGTTAAATTCTGTGCAAAAGTGATATCTTGCTGGTCAATTTGGCATGAAATGTACACTTACAGGTATCTTGATTATTAGTAAGATTGTGAAATTACAACACCATGTGTAAATGTACAAAATACATTTATTTGTTAACACAAATGGAGAGCTTCTTGTCCTGGCTAACAAGTCTGTTTGCACCTGCCTCATGACCATGCAGTTAAAAGAAAATAATTTGTAGACCTTTGAGGTTTTCTTATTTTCTGTACTATTGGCTTTATTTTTTTTTATATATATCTTGTTTTTGTTCAAGTACACCTATAAGCAGAGCTATTTGTGGCAACACGACTTTCGGAGGCGACTTGGACGTGACTTACAACACTACTTTAACCACTTCAGGACCGCCGTATTGCCATTGTACGTCAGCACAATGGCACAGGCAGGCACAATCACGTACATCTACGTGATTGCCTTCCAGCGGGTGGGGGGTCCGATCGGACCCCCTCCCGCTGTTTACGGCGGTCCGATTCGGTCCAGGAGCGCTCCGTGATGAGGGGATGGCCGTTGGTTTTCGGCCACCCCCTCTGGATCGCTCCTGGCCAATGAGAAGCTTCCTCCCCTGTGTATTGTTTACACCGGAAGGAGGAAGTGATGTCATTCTCCTCGGGGCGGTCTTTTTGACCGGACTACGAGGAGAAGACCAAAAGTAAGTGTGCACCAACACTACACTGACATGTAGGTACACACAGGCACACAAACCCCCGCCCCCCCCTCCCCCCCCAGTCACAGTGTCACTGATTGCATTGATCATTTCTTTACTGATCAATGCATTCAGTGTCAGTTGTGACAGTAAAAACTGTCAGGACAGTTAGTGTTAGGTCCAGGGTAGCCCCCTATCACCCCCCAATAAAGATTTAACCCCCTGATTGCCCCTAGAGTTAACCCTTTCACCCCCTTTTGCCAGTGTCACTAAGCGATCATTTTTCTGATCGCTGCATGTGTCGCTAGGTAGCTAGTTATTTTTTTAGGTTCACCGCCAGGTTTTTATATCGCTAGGTACCCCGATATACTACCCAATAATGTTTTTAACCCCCTGATTGCCGCTAGTTAACCCTTTCACCCCCTTTTGCCAGTGTCACTAAGCGATCGTTTTTCTGATCGCTGCATTAGTGTCGCTACAGTCGCTAGGTAGCTAGTTATTTTTTTAGGTTCACCGCCAGGTTTTTATAGCGCTAGGTACCCCGATATACTACCCAATAATGGTTTTAACCCCCTGATTTCCGCTAGTTAACCCTTTCACCCCCTTTTGCCAGTGTCACTAAGCGATAATTTTTCTGAGCGCTGCATCAGTGTCGCTAGTGTCGCTAGGTAGCTAGTTATTTTTTTAGGTTCACCGCCAGGTTTTTATAGCGCTAGGTACCCCAATATACTACCCAATAATGGTTTTAACCCCCTGATTGCTGCTAGTTAACCCTTTCACCCCCTTTCACCAGCGATCACAGTATAAGTGTCACTGGTGACGCTGGTTAGCCAGTTAGTTATTTAGGTTCCCCGTCAGGTTTTTATATAGCGCCAGGGACCCCCATATACTACCTAATAAAAATTTGAACCCCCTGATTGCCCCTAGTTAACCCTTTCACCACTGATCACCGTATAAGTGTTACGGGTGACTCTGGTTAGTTTGTTTTTTATAGCATTTTATATTCAAATCCGGAAGGCAGTGCTTGGTTTTCGGGGTCCCGTACGTGGCTAGGCTCCCAAAAAGTCCCCCACATGTGGTATCCCCGTACTCGGGAGAAGCAGCAGAATTTATTTTGGGGTGTAATTTGACTTCTGCCCATAGCATGTGTGAGCAATATATCATTTAGTGACAACTTTGTGCAAAAAAAAAAAAAGTTTGTAATATTCCCGCAACTTTTGGCAAAATATAAAATATTCCATGGACTCAACATGCCTCTCAGTAAATAGCTTGGGGTGTCTACTGTCCAAAATGGGGTCATTTGGGGGGGGGGTTTTGTGCTATTTTGGCATTTTATGGCCTTCGAAACTGTGATAGGTAGTGAGGAGTTAAATCAAAAATTTGCACCCTTAGAAATCCTGAAGGTGGTGATTGGTTTTCGGGGTGCCGTGCGCGACTAGACTCCCAAAAAGTCCCACACATGTGGTATCCCCATACTCGGGAGAAGTAGCGGAATATATTTTGGGGTGCAATTCCACATATAACCATGGCATGTGTGAGCAATATATCATTTAGTGACAACTTTTTGTAAAAAAAATATATTTTTTTTTTTGTCATTATTCAATCCCTTAGGACAAAAAAAATAAATATTCAATGGGCTCAACATACCCATCAGCAATTTCCTTGGGGTGTCTACTTTCCAAAATGGGGTCATTTGGGGGGGATTTGTACTGCCCTGCCATTTTAGCACCTCAAGAAATGAGATCGGCAGTCATAAATTAAAAGCTGTGTAAATTCCAGAAAATGTACTCTAGTTTGTAGACGCTATAACTTTTGCGCAAACCAAAAAATATACGCTTATTGACATTTTTTTTACTAAAGACATGTGGCTGAATAAATTTTGCCCTCAATGTATGACTAAAATTTAGTTTATTCGATTTTTCTTATAACAAAAAGAAGAAAATATATTTTTTTTTTCAAAATTTTCGCTCTTTTTCCATTTATATCGCAAAAAAAAAAAATCGCAGAGGCAATCAAATACCATCAAAAGAAAGCTCTATTTGTGGGAAGAAAAGGACGCAAATTTCGTTTGGGTGCAATATTGCATGACCGCGCAATTACCAGTTAAAGCAGCGCAGTGCGAAATTGCAAAAAGACCTCTGGTCCTTAAGGTGTTTATTGGTCCGGAGCTGAAGTGGTTAAGTCGCCCCAGGCCAGGCGACTTGCCGTGACCAATCAGAATGAGCTCTCGGGGGGAACTCCTTTTGAGAGCTGATAATGCTCTGAGAGTCGCCTCCGTATAGACGGAGATCCGACTTGGAGGTGACCTCCATTGAAATCAATGGGTACCAGTCACCTACAAGTCGGATTGAAGTAGTACAGGAACCTTTTCGGAGCGACTTCAGTAGTGTGCATTAAGACAGCTCTCATTCACTTACATTGATTTCTACATGTTGTGCGACCTGAGGTGACTTGGGGCGACTTGAAGTCGGATCTGAGTCGCCCCTGTGTGAACCGGCTCTTATTGTTTTGAAAATGTAAGTCACTAGGCTGTCTCTAGTGTCAATATTTCTGAGTCGTTTTGTGCCGGTTTCCAGCGGTAATCTTTGGCAGCATGGCCTGTTGGTGGCTGATGCAGTTTGTACATCCTCTGGCTTTCTGATCATGTACAAAAGAAAGGGATGCTTGCTGGGTCTATATGTGTGTGTGTGTGTATATATATATGTGTGTGTGTGTGTGTGTGTGTGTGTATATATATATATATATATATATATATATATATACACATACACATACATATGCATTATATGCTATTTTTAAAAATGTTTAGGCCTTGCAGTGTTCAAGGTTGCTTGATTGTTGTGCCTAGGAGTCATGAGTATTGCCGTATAGCCATAGACACCAGCCTGTAAAAATTGGTGACACACAGGCTGTACGCACATCTGACTGCATATAGCCAGGTAGTGGATGAGCAGCTCTTGACAAAAATTGTTTACAGGTCTGCTCATTGTTCCTGTAGGACTTAAGGTTCTAATTATTCCATCATCAACAGAAAATTATGTAAAATAAAATGCACTGTGTACCTGCATTCTTAGATCTTTCTACATTTGGGTGCACTAGCTGAAAATGTTTTTCATTCTGGTCTGTTGAACACAGTAATTCAATAGTGTCTGGTTATATTACTGCCCACAGGAGAATTTGATACTGGCAAACGGGGGAAAAAAAAATTGTAGGCCAGGGTAACTTCAACTCTATCCAGCATACCTCAGTTTCTTTTGAGTTTTGTGGAGAAAATGCTTTGTTACTAAACCCACAACAGTAAAATCAGTCTATATATGCAGTAAAGCATGCCTGTTATACTTGCTGTGAAACCTAAGGCCGCGTACACACGGGCGGACTGTTCGCCCAACTTTGTTCGTCAAACAATCCGACAAACAGTCCGCTCAAAATTTGCATGAACGGACTTGACCACACATGATGAACGAACAGTCCGCTGAAAGCGTGCGCGATGACGTGAACGGCACGTACGACGGGACGAGAAATAAGACGTCCAATGCACTGCAATGCAACCTTCGCCGTGTAAATCCTTTCTGAGCATGCGCGAAACTTAGTTTGTCGAACAAGCCTACACACGAGCGGACTGTCCGCTGAAACCAAGTTTCAGCGGACTGTCTTACGGAAATTCCAAAAAACTTTTGTTCGTCAGACTGTCCGCTGAAACTGTCCGCTGAAGCCCACACACGAGCAGACTGTCCGCTGAAACACTGTTCAGCGGACAAAGTTGGGCGAACAGTCCGCCCGTGTGTACGCGGCCTAAGGGGTTAATTCTCTGCATTGAGTAAAAAGATTGATCGTGTATGCATAGATTCCCCTCTTCCACTAAATAAGATAGTTACTGGAGTAAGGCTGTGCATTGAAAAAAAAAAAAACACATTAGCTTGGAAAACCACTAAAGAACCCTATTGCAGAAATTTTGGAAAAACTCACTGCAAAGCTACTGGCATTATTTTTTTTTATAACGTTATTTTAACGTCCAGTGTGCCTGAGGCCTTGGGCCCCTTTCACACTTGTGTGACTTGTGCTGCGACTTGGGACTGCAAAGTCGTTCCATGATTTCCAATGAGTACCCTTTATATCTGTGTGACTTGAAATCGCACTGACTTCAAAGTAGTCCCTGTGCTACTGTGGTCTGACTTTGATGCAAGTTGAGGTCCATATACTTCAAGTTTACACAGGCATTCCCTGAAATCAGAGGCGCAAAGTCGCGCTAGTGTGAAAGGGGCCTAAGGTTCACACTATAGCGATGTGGGAACGCCGCGAATCCGCAGCGTTTTCCCGCATCGCATACCTCCCGCCGGCAGTTCACACTGCCCTATGCGGACGGCTGGGAGTGTCAATGATGTGTTAATGACACCCCCAGATCCGTCCGCATATCGCAGTGCGATCTGCACACTCGCACAGGAATCGGATCGCATGGTGTGAACACCCATGCGATCCGATTCTGCTGCGGACCAAAAAAAGGGTCCCGTGCGAGTTTGCTGCGGGAGCGATGCGAATTCAGCCATACTATCTGTATGGCTGAACTCGCATCGCTACGGAGATCGGATGTGATTTGCACTGCAGTGCGGTGCGAATCACATCCGGATCTCCCCCCGCAGCAGTGTGAACCCAGCCTAAAGAGGAACTTCTCTTTTATTTGTTATCCAATCTTACTATTTTTGGTAGATTGTCTGTCTTTTATAAACATACTCGCTTGCCCAGCAAATCCAGCATTGTTCTGAAGTAACCTGCTATTTTCTTACATCAGGGGACACAGAGCCATAGTAGTTACTAGAGGTCGACCGATATATCGGCCGATATTTGCCGTTTTTTAAATAATCGGCATCGGCCGATTGTGCTGCTAAAAAGCCAATTTAGAACTACAGTGGGACTTTGAAATAACTTCTGTAATAGAAGTCAGTGTAAGTTGCCTGAGTCCTCATAGAAACATCTTTCCTCCTCTCTGGGCAGCCTGCCAAGAAAAGAACAGAAAGATACAATGTTTACACTTGAATGAATGAAATCATCTCAGTGTGTAGAAGTTCTCAGTTTAACCATTTAAAGAGGGATTCCGCCAAAAAAAAAAAATATTAAAAGCCAGCAGCTATAAATACTACAGCTGCTGACTTTTAATAAACGGACACTCACCTGTCCCGGGTTCCAGCGATGCCGAGGCCGATCGACCGCTCGTGCCTCGGCTGCTGCCGCCGCCATTCTAGGTGAGGGAATCAGGAAGTGAAGCGAATCGGCTTCACTTCCCGGTTCCCTACTGCGCATGCGCGAGCGAGACTAAATCTGTTCTGACACTTGTTGCTTACAAGTAAAAAAATCCTGTATTTTCTGCCAGAAAATCACTTAGACCCCCCAAAAATTATATATATTTTTTTAGCAGAGATCCTAGGGAATAAAATAGCGGTTGTTGCAATATTTTCTGTCACACGGCATTTGAACAGAGGTCTTTCAAATGCATTTTTTTGGGAAAAAAATACACTATTTAAAAAATAAAAATAAAATAAAAACAGTAAAGTTAGCCCATTTTTTTTTTTTTTTTTGTCCAAAAGTTTTGACTACCTGTTTTTATTTAATATATAGGTTTTTTTAAAAATCTAAATCATACATACAAGTAAACTGATTGGAGGTTTGTTTTGTTTAATAAATGTTTAAATGTAAGAAACTTTCTGTATCACTTATGAAGACTGCTTTCACACTGGAGTGGGCAGGCGTTGATGGTAAAAACGCAAGTTTTAGCGGCTCTTTACCATCATTTTAGCGGTGCTATTTGGCTGCTAGTGGGGCACATATAACCCAGCTAGCGGCCAAGGAAGAGGTTAAATGCGCCCATGAAGCACTGCTGCCAAATCGCATTGCATGCGCTTCGGCAGTGGTGCCTATTCATATCGATGGCAGGAGTGGTGGAGGAGCGGTATACACCACTCCAAACGTGCTGCTTGCAGGACTTTTTTTTTAAGATCCTCCAGCGCATCGCCTCAGTGTGAAAGCACTCTGTCTTTCACACAGACTGCAGGGGAGCCATTTTGCAGGCACTTTACAGGTGCTATTTTTAGCCCAAAAGCGCCTGAAAAACGCCCCAGTGGGAAAGGTGTGTTAGATCAAGGGGGATTAAAAAAAAAATAATAATAAATAAAAAAGGAAAAAAATAAATAAAATAAAATCGGCCTAACATATCGGCCCCAAAAAATCTGCATCATATATCGGCCGCCATGATTTCTAAATGTCGGCATCGGCCAGAGAAAAACCCATATCGGTCGACCTCTAGTAGTTACTATGTGGGTTATAGGGCCACTGATAGGTGATGGACACTGGCACACTCTAAGGCAAGAAGTGTACTCCCTATATAACCCCTCCCACTACTGGGAGTCCTCAGATTTTTTGCCAGTGTCTAAGGTGTTGGTCACAAGTAAAGATGTGTTATGGTCCACTGGAAGCAATTCTTGTTGGGTCTAGCCATGCTGACCAGATCCGTTCTGATGTCTTGGGCTAAATGAATGGTACCCGGTAGGGCTGAAACAACTAATTGATTATGAAAATAGTAATTGATTAATTTCATAATCGATTAACCAGGCAGTAACATAATGGGGTTAAAAAAACTAAAATGAGCCCTTTATAGTACAAAAAGAGCAAATCGCTACTGCAAATAATACTTTCCCAGTTCTACAGTAAAACAAATTGAAACCCCTTACAGTATTATCTGCTTTTTTTTTTTTTGTACTTTAACCACTTGCCGACCGCCGCACGACGATGTACGTCGACAGAATGGCAGGGGCAGGCATATGGGCGTAACTGTACGTCCCTGCCTTCCCGCGGGGGGGGGCCCGATCGGGCCCCCCCGGTGCCAGCGGCGGTCGGTATCCGTGCAGGAGCGATCCGGGATGAGGGGGTGGCCATTCATTCATGGCCACCCCCTCGCGATCGCTCCTGACGAATGGGAGTGAAGCATTGCATCACTTCCTCTCCTGTAATGTAAACACAGGAGAGGAAGTGATGTAATCTCTCCTCCGTGTCGGTATTTTTCGTTCCGGCACCGAGGAGAGAGGATCGGTGAGTTGCACCAACACGACACTTCACAGTAGAACATGCCAGGCACACTCACACCCCCCCTTTACTCCCCCGATCACCCCTCAATTACCCCTGCCCCCCCAGTCACAGTGACACCAATTGCATTTTTTTTTTTTTTTTTGCATTGGTGTCATTTGTGACTGTAATAACTGTTAGGGCAGTTAGGGTTAGCCCCCTTTAGTTCTAATGTACCCCCCTAACCCCCCCAATAAAGGTTTAACCCCGTGATCACCCCCCGTCGCCAGTGTCACTAAGGCTGGGTTCACATTGCAGCGGTTTATGAGAACGGATGTGATTCGCACTGCAGTGCAAATCACATCCGATCTCTGCGATTCGAGTTCAGCCATTCGGCGCAAATTCGCACGGGACCCTTTTTTTGGTCCGCAGCAGAATCGGATCGCATGGGTGTTCACACCATGCGATCCGAGTTTGCAGATCGCACTGCGATATGCGAACTGATCTGGGGGTGTCATTAACATTTCACTGACACTCCCAGCAGTTCGCATAGGGCAGTGTGAACTGCCGCCGGGAGGCATGCGATGTGGGAACCCGCCGCGGATTCGTGGCGTTCCCGCATCGCTCCAGTGTGAACCCAGCCTAATAAGCGATCATTTTTCTGATCGCTGTATTAGTGTCACAGGTGACGCTAGTTAGGCAGGTAGGTATTTAGGTTCGCTGCAGCTTTTTATAGCGCCAGGGACCCCCATATACTACCTCATAAAGCCCCCTGATTGCCCCCTAGTTAACCCTTTCACCAGTGATCACCATATAACTGTTACAGGTGACGCTGGTTGGTTAGTTCTTTTTTTATAGTTTCAGGGCACCCGCCATTTATTACCTAGTCTGACTAGTGTACCCCTAAATTTAGGGGTGTCTACTTTCCAAAATGGGGTCATTTGGGGGGGGGGGGGGGTTTGTGCTATCTTGGCATTTTATGGCCTTCAAAACTGTAACGCCCTTAGAAAGCCTGAAGGCGGTGCTTGGTTTTCGGGGCCCCGTACGCGGCTAGGCTCCCAAAAAGTCCCACATATGTGGTATCCCCGTACTCAGGAGAAGCAGCAGAATTTATTTTGGGGTGTCATTTCACATATGCCCATAGCATGTGTGAGCAATATATCATTTAGTGACAACTTTGTGTAAAAAAAAATATATATATTTTTTTTGTCATTATTCAATCGCTTGAGGCAAAAAAATAAAATATTCAATGGGCTCAACATGCCACTTATCAATTTCCTTAGGGGGTCTACTTTCCAAAATGGGGTCATTTGGGGGTGTTTTGTACTGCCCTGCCATTTTAGCACCTCAAGAAATGAGATAGGCAGTCGTAAACTAAAAGCTGCGTAAATTCCAGAAAACGTACCTTAGTTTGTAGATGTGACAACTTTTGCGCAAACCAATAAATATACAGTTATTGACTTTTTTTTTACCAAAGACATGTGGCTGAATACATTTTGGCCTAAATGTATGACTAAAATTGAGTTTATTGGATTTTTCTAATAACAAAAAGTAGAAAATATCATTTTTTTCAAAATTTGCGGTCTTTTTACGTTTATATCGCAAAAAATAAAAATCGCAGAGGCAATCAAATACCATCAAAAGAAAGCTCTATTTGTGGGAAGAAAAGGACGCAAATTTTGTTTGGGTACAACATTGCATGACCGCGCAATTACCAGTTAAAGCAGCGCAGTGCCAAAGTGTAAAAAGACCTCTGGTCATTGACCAGCAAAATGGTCCGGTCTGAAAGTGGTTAAATGGCTATTTATTTTTTAACCCCATTATGTTACTAAATGTCTTAGGCCTGGTTCACACCTCTGTGTTTTTTGGTGCTTTTTGCAGAAACGCACTACAGTTCATATACATGCTTTTCTATGGGACGTGTTCACATCAATGCTTTTTTTCAGCCGCTGCATATTTGGAAAGGGTCAGGGACTTTTTTTTTTTTTTTTTTTTACGTAAAACGGTGAGTTTTTTGGGTTCAATATACTTCAGTGGAGAAGCTGCAGAAAAGCGTTTTTGCAGCAATTTGTGTTTTTTAATCTGCCCAACAACAAACTGGCCAAAATAATCCAAAACCGCAAATCGCAGCAAAATCACATGCTCAAATCAAAATTCACTGCAGAAACAGCTCAAAAGCAAATTGCATATGTGTGTACCAAGCCTTATGCTGGCCACACCGATCATTTTTCAGACGAGAATATTCAGATGAAAAATGTACATTCGCTGAATGAAAGAATGTTGTTGAAAATTTCTGTTTTTAAAATGAATGTAATTTCTGAACGAAAACCACATACTGTCAAAAATTCCTGTGACCAAAAAGTTTGTTGCTATTATTTCTAGGGCTGCAACTAACTGTTATTTTCATAATCGATTAGTTGGCCGCTTATTGTTTTGATTAATCGGTTAATAACTTAATAAAAAAAAAGTTTGTTGTTGGGCAGATTAAAAAACACAAAAATGCATTATTACATGCTTTTCTGCAGCTTCTCCATTGAAGTATATTGAGCCAAAAAAACAAAATAGCACAGTTTTGCGTTTAAAAAAAAAAGTCCTTGTTTTTTCCAAATACACAGCAGCTGAAGAAATCATGGATGTGAACGTGTCCCATAGGAAACCATGTAAATGAACTGTAGTGTGTTTCTGCAAAAAAGCACCAAAAAACAGAGGTGTGACCAGGCCTGAGATGTTTAGTAACATAATGGGGTTAAAAAAAACTAAAATTAGTACAAAAAGAGCAAATTGCTACTGTAAGGGGTTAATTTTTTACTATGGGACAGTGAAAGTAATATTTACAGTAGCGATTTGCTCTTTGTACTATAAAGGGCTAAAAAATTTTTTTTTTTTTAACCCCCATTATGTTGGTGGCTGATTATTCGATTATGAAAATGGTAATCGATTAATTTCATAATCGATTAGTTGTTTCAGCCCTAATTATTTCCAAATTTTCCCGTCGCTGTGGTTGAAAATTACCGTTGTTTTGAACCCACTAACAATTAGAAAATTGAACGAACGTTCTTAAAAATTAGTTTTTTTTTTTGTGAAGGAAGACATTGTTTTTTTTTTTTTATAAAATTTGATAAAATTTGATCTGTGTCTGATATTTACCAGATTAACCCTTTTAATAGTGTATATACGGCATCTCTATCCTCTAATAGTATAATACATTGTCTGTTATTCTCAGAGTGGATTAGATATTTTGCTCCCTAACCATATAGTTGGTTATTTATATTTACCTCTGCATAGAGAGATTTAAGAATAAATTGCCTTTTTGTTAAACTTTACATATTAACTAAATTATACACCACACTTTTGAGGTTATTAACCGATTAATCAAAACAATCGGCCAACTAATCGATTGTGGAAATAATCGTTAGTTGCAGCCCTAGTACCTGGGCCTTGTGTCCTAAAACTAAGTTTTGCTTGCGACCGCTTCTCTTTAGAGAGCTGGCCCCTGGGATCCAATGCTTTTTGGTAGTAAGGCCATAAAGTTTTTACTGGCAGGGTGCAGTCGCAGGTCCAGGATTGTGGGTAACCCGAGGTTCCCCGGTTCCTGAAGGTCTAAAAGGTCTCCGAGCCCACCGTGAAGGGTGAAGATTGGGTTTTTTATCCCTGATAAAACCCTGCTGCGAGGAAAAGGTAAGGGACAGTTTCTCAAATTTCTCCTATGTATAATGTTGTCATGCATATGTGTTACCACTGTATTGAGCACTCACCGTCCTGACGCTGGAAACGGCACAGAAGCCTTCATTCTCCTCTCCTCTAGCCGCAACAGATCCTCCAGTAAGAAGGGGTATATGCTTCTCTTCCTGAGCCCCCCAAATTTTTTTCTCCTTTGGGGGGTAGGATGCCAAACTACCGTATATACTCGAGTATAAGCCGAGATTTTCAGCCTCTTTTTTGAGGCTGAAAGTGCCCCCCTCGGCTTATACTCGAGTCATCGCTGTCTGCCCGCTCGATCAGCGTGTCGAGCAGACAGACAGCGGCCATTCTATTCAAAAGCCGCGCCTCCGGCTCCGCCTTCGCCTGTGATAGGCGGAACACTGAATTTCCCAGCAGCCTGTGTTCCGCCTATCACGGACATCGTATCATCCTCGTACTACGGACGAGGATGATACGACGTCTGTGATAGGCGGAACACAGGCTGCTGGGAAATTCAGTGTTCCGCCTATCACAGGCGAAGGCGGCGGCGCAGCTTTTGAATTTTACAATGGCCGCCGACGAAGAGGGCACGGGACGGAGGCAAGGCAAGGCAAGGCACGGGACGGGGGCAAGGCAAGGCACGACACGGGACGGATGCAAGGCACGGCACGGGACGGAGGCAAGGAGGCAAGGCACGGGACGGAGGCTCGGGACAAAGGTAGGCTGGACACACACACACACACACACACACACACACACACACACACACACACACACGGATGGAGACACACACACACAGGGATGGATGGATGGACGGACACACAGGGATGGACGGACACACAGGGATGGACGGACACACAGGGATGGACGGACACACACACAGGGATGGACAGGCATGTCTCACCCTCGGCTTATACACGAGTCAATAAGTTTGCCAGTTTTTTTGGGGGTAAATTGGGGGCCTCGGCTTATATTCGGGTCGGCCTATACTCGAGTATATACGGTAGTTTCCTTTTGTTTTCCAAAAAAAAAAGACAGACCACAGCCGCTCAGCGGAGGATTTAAGCGCCCCGCCGCCATGCCTGCATGTTCCACAGGATGCTCTCATGCGGGAAAGCACTTTACTTTGAAAGGAAAGGGGGCATGGCTAATGGCATCAGACGCCGGCCACACATGGAAGGAGTTGATTTTAGCGCTGTGTGTGAAGCTGCTGCTGGCTGTGGAGAGACAGAGCAAGCGGATGGCTTGTTCAGGTTAGTGACACAGGCTTTTCCCCTTTGACACATTATACTTTACCAGGCTAGGATTAATAGCAGCTAATGGCGCTGAACTGTATCCAAGCAATGCACATTCTTTTGCTGGTAGTGCCTCTGCTTTATGATTCAGGCTATGAATGGTAATGGGACCAGGAACGTCTCTAAAGGGGTCAATGGATTTCACTATAAACTGAATCCATTTCCAAAACAATGTCGTCCTCCTCTGAGAGGGATGCGGCTAGTCAGATTGAGCCTTCAGGGAAAATTGTTGCATAAAACACTTCAGTCCCTGTATATATCATACAAAAGGTTTTTTCTTCTACCATTTGGAAAGAACAGTAATGCTATGTCTCTCCATAGCAGGGCTAAACATAGCAGATTCCCATCTAGTCCTCAGGACCCTCTTATTGAGGTGCAGGAGGCTGGGGATCAGGTAGATCTTCCCAAATATTTGGAAGATACTTATTTATCCTCTTCTGAGGATCCTAATATGGAAGGAGTAGCATCACAAGACAGGTTGCTTGTGTACTCCCGTACTCCCTTTTCTTCCTGCAGCACAGGCTTTTGAGGAACCTACCTCTAATTGGGTTAATTAGAACCTCTCCCATCTAGGGATGTTTTTTCCTATTCATGCATGGCTAAAAAAGCTTATGTATTCTGAATGGGAACATCCGGATAAACAATATTATCCTCCCAAGAAATTCTCCACACTTTATCTATGGAAGAGGATTTCTATGAAGAAAATGGGGGTGGTTCCAGCAGTTGATGCTGCAATCGCCTCAATCGCCCAATCAATACCACCTGCAACCACCAACCAGTGCCACCTGCCACCGCCAATCAGTGCCACCTGCTAGTGCCAACCAGTGCCACCGCCAATCAATACCACCTGCCACCACCAACCAGTGCCACCTGCCACAAACCAATGCCACCACCAATCAGTGCCACCGTCAGTCAGTGCCACCTGCCACCGCCAATCAGTGCCACCACCAATCAGTGCCACCTGCCAGTGCCAACCAGTGGCACCTGCCAATGCCACCACCAACCAGTGCCACCTGCCAGCGGCAACCAGTGCCACCTGCCACCACAAATCAGTGCCACCGCCAATCAATACCACCTTCAACCACCACCCAGTGCCACCTGCCACCACCCAGTGCCAATCAGTGCCGAGTGTCACCGTCAATCAGTGCCATCTGCCACCGCCAATCAGTGCCACCTGCCAGTGCCACCTGCCACCACCTGCCAATGCCAACCAGTGCCACCTGCCAATGCCAACCAGTGCCACCTGCCAATGCCAATCAGTGCCACCTGCCACTACCAATCAGTGCCACCTGCCAGTGCCACCGCCAATCAGTGCCACCTGCCAACACCAACCAGTGCCACCGCCAATCAGTGCCATCTGCCAGTGACAACTAGTGCCACCGCCAACCAGGGCCACCTGCCACCGCCAACCAGGGCCACCTGCCACCGCCAACCAGGGCCACCTGCCGGTGCCATCTGGCAGTTCCACGTGCCTTCCAGTGGCAACCAGTGCCAGCCAGTTCCATCTGTTGCCAGCCTTACTCTTTCTGGTCAGCCCATACCCCTGATGTAACAGCGTTTCAATGGAGTTATTGACTGGGTGCTCCATTGTGAGTTAGGGATAGGGGGTGAAAATGAGTGGCCTTACCCCGGGAGCTGAAAAAAAAACTGGCTCCTAAATTCAAAGAAAATTTGTCAACCCCTGATTTAAGCCTTATGGCTTATGCTTGAACTAGTGCATTCTCGCAGAGTTCTGTGGCTGAAAAATTGATCAGCCAAAGCACCGTGTAAAAAGCTCTTAACCAGTTTTTCCCCTTCATGGTGTATGGCTATTTAGAGACGATCTGGATAAGTACATCTAAAGAACCTCTAATGGGAAAAACTTTTACCAGTAAAGAGGTACAAACATTTCTCCTTTAATTGTGCTGCCTCTCCTATGCCAGGGGCATCTGCCTATAGGCAGTCTCGACGGCCTCAACCGTCAGGTTCAAGGGAAGGCACCAAGGACAGCACCAGGGTCAGAGGAGATCTTGAGGCAGAAAGTCCACAAAGCAGAATGCTAAAGCCTTCTCATGAAGGGACACCCCCCACTCATTCGGGTGGGGGGAAAGGTCCTGCAATTCTCAAGATCTGGCAGCAACAATGTCAAGACAGATGGATTTCTGTGGTTTTTTTTCTCTAGGTTACAACTAGAGTTCTGAGAGTTTGTCTCATTTTTTCTAAGGGAAAATGTTCCCAAGGATCCAGAGAAAAAGAAGTCTCTTTCTGGCCTCTGGATCATCTATTATCCCAGTCGATGATATCAGAGGTTCCCTTAGTGGAACAGGGCACAGGGTTTGGCTCAAACATTTAACGGTTCCAGAACCAAGCTGAGAGGTAAGACCCATTATCGATCTCGAAGATCTGAATCGGCACTTAAACATCCGATCCTTTCATAACGATTGGTTGTGTCCATCCTGCAAGGAGGCGAGTTTTTTTGGCTTTACTCTATCAAAAATGCATATCTCCACGTGCCAAACTTTCCCGCTCACCAGAAATGTCTGCGTTTTGAAATATAAAATTATCATTTCAGTTGTGGCCCTGCCATTCGGTTTAGCCACAGCACCACGGGATGCCAGATTAAGGGCTCAAGGCATAAAGGTCCTAGCCTATTTAGAAGATCTACTTTTAATAGATCATTCAGTCTTCGGTCTAAACCAGAGTCTGATCAGAGCTATAACTACCTGAAATCTCTGGGTTGGATACTCAACCTAGGAAGATCCTCCTTAAAACCATCAAGGGGATTACAGTACTTGGGGCTGGTTCTTGATACCATACAGAAGAAGGTATTCTTACCCCAGACAAAAATCAGTTCCATTGTAGGACTAATTCAACTTTATCAAAACAAAGAAAAATCCTTCCATTCAGCTGTGCATGAGATTGTTAGGGGAAATGGTGGCCTCTTTCGAGGCCGACCCTTACGCACAGTTTTTACTCAAAAACTGCTTCAAAACACCATCCTGTCGGTCTGGAATGAAAAGATTCAGGCCTTTTTTCTTTTACAATACGCTTGGCTCCTGACGTAAGTCAGAGCCTAAATTGGTGGTTAACCAGCAAAAGGGAAAATCTTTTCTACCTGTATCCTGGAAAGTGTTGACAACAGATGCCAGCCTTCTAGGCTGGGGAGCAGCCCTGGAAGAAGAGTCTGTCCAGTGGAGATGGTCCAGGTTAGAGGACTTTGCCTATCAACTTTTTGGAAGATTCAGGCAGTATGTCAGGCCCTAGAATCTGGGACGGTCAGAATATGGGACTGTCCTGTCAGGATTCAGTCTTAACAAGGCCATGGCGATGGCTTACGTCAATCACCAGGGGGGCACGAGAGGTCGTGCAGCCCAAAAAGAGGTGAATAATGTTTTATAGCTTGGGCAGAACACAACATTCCTTGCCTATCAGCAATTTTCATTTCGGGAATAGAGAATTTGCAGGTGGACTACTTGCGTCACCAACAATTTATTTCCGGGAGAATGAGCTCCTCACCCCGACATCTTCCTAGTGATATATCAGAGATGGGGTATTCTAGACATGGACCTATTCGTGTCCAGATTCAACAACAAAGTTGTCAACTTTGTGTCAAGAACAAGGGATCTGCTAGCAGGTAGAACAGACACATTAGTCTTCCCATGGGATCTATACATTTCCTCCAGTTCTGCTACTTCCATGCCTTCTCTGCAGGATTAAGCAGGGACGAAGGGAGGTGGTTCTGGCGGCCCAAGTGGGTCCCAGAAGATCTTGATTTACTGAGATCATAAAGGTGGCAGTAGTTGCCATTCTAGCCATACCTTCTCACACAAGGTCCGGTATTTCTTCCTACCTTACGGACGAAAAATTTAATGGGTTTGACTGTTGAATCCCACTTTATAAGAGATCATGGGTGATCTCCTTCATTAGTGTCTACTTTGATTAATGCCAGGAATCCGGCTTCCAGAATCACTTACTATAGAGTGTGGATCCAGGGGTTGGCACATCAGGAAGTATGTCATAGGTAGGGTCCCTGATTTCCGGCATACGGGATCTGAATTTAAGCTGGCCTTGACTTCTATCCAAAAGCCAGATCCCGGCCTTGTCAGTGTTTTTTCTAAGGCCTCTTGCTTCCCACTCTTGGTGCGTAGCTTATTCAAGGGGTAACACGGATTAATCCCCCTATCAAGGCACTTCTAAATCGTTGGGATTTTAAATTGGTCTTATCGGCTTTGCAGAATCAGCCGTTTGAGCCTTTACGAGAAATTCCCTTGGTTCTTTTTGACAAGAAAGATAGTCTTTCTGGTTGCCATTTCTTCTGCTATAAGAGAATCAGAACTAGCGGCATATTTGATCATGCATAAGGGTGATGTGGTTTTATGTCCTCATCCTGAATTCCTACCAAAGGTGGTAACAGGTTTTAATTTAAACCAAGATGATATTATTCATTCTTTCTCCCAGAGCTTCAATCTAGGGAAGAGAAGGCAATACATTCCCTTGATGTAGTAAGGGCATTCAGTCTATTTAAAGGCAACCGCAAAACACATGTTTGTTCTGCCAGAGGATCCAAAAAGTGGACAGGCAGCGTCAAAATCCATTATTTTTCCAAATGGATTCGTCAAGTGATTGTTCAAGCTTCAGCTTAAAGAAAATTCTTCCTTCTTATGTTAGAGCACACTCATCCAAGTCGATTAGTGCCTCTTGGGTGGTGCATCATCAGGCTTCTATGGCTCAGATCTATAAGTCCGCGACTTGGTCTTCGGTTCATATGTTTAGCAGATTTTATCAAATCAATATTAAGTCATGAGCATATTGCCTTTGGGAGCAGTATACTGCAGTATGAGTCCTCTGGCCTCCTATTTTTTGGGTTGTCTCCCTCCCTTCAGTTGCCATTGCTATGTGACATCTCGCATAGTAACTACTATGGCTCTGTGTCCCCTGATGTAAGAAAAGAAAACTGGATTTTTAAAACGGCTTACCTGTAAAATCCTTTTCTTTGATGTACATCAGGGGACACAGAGGTCCCTCCCTTCTTGGTATACACTTGTATTGCTTGGCTACGAAACTGAGGATTCCCAGTAGTGGGAGGGGTTATATAGGGACTACACTTCATGCCTTAGGGCCTGCCAGTTTCCATCACCTGTCAGTGGCCCTAAAACCCACATAGTAACTACTATGGCTTTGTGTCCCCTGATGTACATCAAAGAAAAGGATTTTTACAGGTAAGGCCCCTTTCACACGGGACGGATCAGTAATGATCCGTCCCGTGATGATCCGCTCGCTCAGCGGGGATCGCTCCGTTGTCCCCGCTGAGCCGGCAGCGGACAGGGCGGTCTCCGCACACTATGCAGGGACCACCCTGTCAGCTCTCCACTCTCCTCTATGGGGGATCGGATGAACACGGACATTCTGCCCGTGTTCATTCGATCTGCTCTGCAGACGGATAGAAAAATAGGATTTTCCTCCGTCTGCAGAATCGGACAGTAGCGAAGGCGGACGATATCGGGTGTCTGCGGATGATCATCCGCAGACACCCGCTATCCCATAGGGATGAATGTATGCCCGTATTTCATCCGCAAACGGATGGATGAAATACGGACATATCATCCGCATGTGTGAAAGGGGCCTAAGCAGTTTTAAAAATCCTGTTTTTGCTGTGTGTTTTTATGTGTTTATAAAGTAGCTAAAAAGCAAGCAAATATACTGCTGCTCACCCAGTCCCACACCACACCATCTTCTCTCCTGCATTAACTGGGAGCCTGTTGTCCCTACCCAGGAAGAGACATCTGGCCTCCAGATGATACTACGCATACACCGTAGGTTTCTGGGATGCAGGACATGAGTATCCAAGAAGGTTATAGGCAGCTGTTGCATCTCATTCCCTGAAGTGTGGTGAGGTTTAACAAATGAAAGATTGTGTAAAAGGAGGGCGGTAGAAGTCATATGGTAGAAAGTGGGTGAAGGTCCGCTTTTAAAGAGACCCTGTCGCTTTGCCCAATCAAGTCAATGTAACAGCGTCAGCAGATAATCCACCCCTCCAGCCAGTTACCAAGCCGTGCTTTTATGCCGCCTCCCTGCACTGCCAGAGCTTGCATTAATGTAGAAGCAATTCCAGGTATGAGGGAAAAACTTGACCTCCTCATGTGACAGTGCTCAGACTTGAATGGTTGATCAGCAGGCCCCCACAGTCTGACAGCACGCACTGCCTTAAGAACATTCTGGATAGAATTTGTTCTTCCTTTGCTTTTGTGAGTTTCACAATCCAAAACCCTGCTGGTATATCTATTGGCTTTCACTGTAACCATCATTGTCAGGTTTTTCAGGTGACAATGGCTCGTGGGTTCACTGTTCTCAAAAGTGCTAAGTGCTGACATTAAGTTAATCTGTGATATACAAGCAAATATACATGTTTGGATGCTTAAGAAGTTCCTGTTTATCACCTAATATGTACTTATTCGATGCATAAAATTGTTGTTTTTATTTATTTTCCCCCAAATAGTTTTTTGTCCTTTTTTATTCATCGTCCTTTTTTTTTTTTAATTAATTTTTTATGCTTTGCAGGGCACAAGTGCAGAGCAGGATAATCGCTTTAGCAACAAACAGAAGAAGCTTTTGAAGCAGTTAAAGTTTGCAGAATGCTTGGAAAAGAAGGTACTGTTTGTTATTGAAATGTTATACCCAAAAGCGTGTCTTTTTTAAAATGCAGGGTATCACTGGGGATAAATGGAGACCATCACCAAAATTAAAATTCTACCATGGGGAAACGTTTACACCTTTTACATGCAATACACGTGCTGGAGTTTTGGATTTGATCACAGAACATCATATGTAACAGATGTTTACATATAATTCTTAAAACTCACTTTGCTACCTCCAAGGCAATATGCACACAACAAAATGCTTCATACATGCACGGTCTTAACCTTGCAATATACAAATACTTATGTTGATGTTAATTAGGGGTGCAACGGATCACCCCGCTCGGATCGGCACATGCCGCGATCCGCAGAGCTCTCCGCAGTCTCAGACTTAGGAAAGGCCACGGCTTCGGCCTAGCTCTGAAGCAGCGGCCATCTGTCTACACCCAGGCCGTTTACACTGTGATCGCTCCATCAAATGACGGAGCGATCACTTGTAAACAAACCGGCGTCATGTAATGACACCGGTTCCTTCCTCCCCTCTCTGTACTGATCTGTGGAGGGGAGAGATCGGTGTCAGCAGCACTGTGGGCTGGATCTGTAGTGCCCACGGTGCTGCTCTGTGACAGCCATCCCTCCATACCCAGCCAATACCCCTGCCATACCCTGCCAATATTACAGTGGGGGAGATTGTGGCTATTACAGTGGGGACTATATGGTGGTGGAATTTTCACAGGTTTTTGCAAATTCAATTATTTGATCCAAAAAATGATCCGTTCCGTGAGTTTTTTTTGATCCGTGCACCCCTAATGTTAATACACTTCAAATAATTCTTGAAGACTGGCAATAAAACTTTTGTGATGGGAATTAGTGGTCCTTTTCTTTAAAGGAGTTGTAAAGGCAGAAGGTTTTTAGTCTTAAAGGGACACTAAAGGTTCCCTTTTTGTTTTTCTTTTAAAATAACCTATGTTATGTATAGGAAAAAAAGCCACGCTAATGTGTCATCTAAAGTAAATATAGCAGCTGCGCACTAAAAGCTAAATTCTAGGCTAATCAAATATGTATTTCCTAAAAGTGCAGCGTTAAATAAAATTACCATGTGCAAAACACCATATATGACATAATGCAAGACCTTTAAAGAGAATAGGATATCCAATCAAAATAATATTCAAGAAACAATTTAATGTTTCAATTCTTTGTGAGCTTGCGGAGTTTGTTGTGGATAAGCCGAGAGCGCCGGTGATAGTAATGGGGGACTTCAATATGGTAATGGACCGGAGACTAGATAGGTTCCCCCCGGGGACACTAACGGGTGGTGTCACGGATAACCGGCTCCCCAATAATTTATTTTTTTTGGGAGACAGGATTGTGGGGACATCTGGAGAATACGGAACCCAGAGGCCCGACAATACTCGTGCTTCTCCAGGACACATTCGACACTCTCCAGGATCCACCTAGTGCTGGGAAATGACGAAATTATGTCGATCATAAAGAATGTGAACTACAGACCAAGAGGTCTGTCGGATCATTCCCCAGTGACAATATCGCTAGAGCTGGGCGAGTGTAACCATCCTGGGGAGTGGAGGATAAACCCATTTTGGATCGAACTGATGGAGGATCCGAACGAGATACTGGCATCAATGGGGGAGTTTCTCGATTTGAATAGAGGTACAGCTTCAGAAGGAATAGTGTGGGACACTCTGAAGGCTTTCCTAAGAGGCATAATGATCCAACAAATCTCAAAGATTAAAAAACAGACTAAGGACTGGGAGAGACTAATAGGGGAGAGGGTAACTACAGCAGAGGAACAGTATATCAATTACCCAACACCGGATAAACTTAGGAAATGGATAGAGGAACAACAAAATTATCGATTAATGACTCTTAGAAAATTAGAGAATAAAAGTTCCAGAAACAATTTGCCTTTGGAGAGGGGGAAAGTGCAGGACGTATGCTGGCACAGTTAGTTAGGGTGAACTCTCCCCCCCCCCCCCCCCCCCCCAATCCATCCGTTATACCCACGATAACTATAAGATGGAAGGGCATCCTCATATACTCCAGAAATAGTGGGTAAGTTTAAAGAATATTATGAGGACTTGTATAGATCACAACAGGAGGAAATGGGGGATGAAATGGACAGCTTTTTCAGGGATCTGAATTTCCCCTGTCTTGATGAATCAGATAGAACTGAGTTAGATAGACCTATAACGATAGAGGAAATGCAAAGGGTCACTATTGAGATGGCGCAACAGAAATCCCCGGGCCCAGACGGACTCCCAACCGAGATATATCGGCAGTATGGGAAGGTATTGCTTCACGAGCTGTTGAGGGTATTGAATTGGTCATTAATGAGGGGAGAGCTCCCCTCATCGATGATGGAATCCACCATAATCACCATACACAAGGAAGGTAAAGACCCACTTGATCCTGCCTCCTATAGGCATATCGCTTTATTAAACACTGACATAAAAATACTGGCAAAGGTCTTGGCAGCTAGGGTGAACAAGGTTATACTGAAACTCATCCACCCTGATCAATCAGGTTTTATACCCGGAACAACTACTAGCACAAATATAAGGAGGGTATACTTGAATCTTCAGGTCCCTACAGATGAGAGTGGAGAGAGGGCTATTTTGTCTTTAGACGCCACCAAGGCCTTTGATAGTCTTGAGTGGCAGTATCTCTGGAGAGTTATGGAGACGGCCCAATTTGGTCTGGGTTTCATGAAATGGGTAAAAATGCTTTATAGGGCACCAGAAGCCAGAGTAAAGGTGAATAATGAAAAGTCCGATAAATTTAGACTGGGGAGGGGGACAAGGCAAGGGTGTCCCTTGGCACCCCTCCTCTTTGCCATTGCAATTGAACCTCTGGCCATTACCCTGCGGTCTTCTGCTCAGGTGAAGGGTCTTAGAAGGGGAGACTTGGAAGAAAAAGTAGCATTATACGCGGATGACCTACTGTTATTCCTTGGTGATACACAGGATTCTCTTCAGAAAGCTATGGATATTAACAAATTTGGCCAAATTTCCGCACTCAAGATAAATTGGGAAAAATCTAGCCTTCTGCCAGTAGATCCTCTGGAAAGCCCCTTGCCTGAGGAGGTGACCCAGATTCAAGTAGAGACCCTCAACAGTACACTGCAGATAATATAATTCCGTTACTGAATAAATTTAGGAGGAAGACAAAAGTGTGGAAACGCCTGCCATTATCTGTGGCAGGTCGCTGTAATTTAATCAGAATGATATGGATGTCGCAGCTTCTCTATGTACTGCATAACTCCCCAATTTGGTTATGTAAAATGTGGTTTCAAAAGATAGATATGGTGTTCAGGGAACTGATTTGGAAGGGTGGGTCGGCAAGAATTCGATTGAGTACTCTGCAGTTACAAAAACAGGAAGGAGTAGCAGCACTCCCACACCCCCTTTAGCTACTTCCTCGTGTCACAACTCCAGTATATGGGGGGGTGTAATTTAGAAGGGGAGAGACAGGGAGAAAAATGCTCCTACAAAATACACCACATGACTCAATAGTGGAAGCTCTGGAGGCAGGATCCTTCCTATTAGGATGCCCTACTTTGAGTTTAATGACGAGAGTGTGGGACACAGCAAAGGCCATATTAAAATACAGAGGATTTAATGAGTATACCCCCTTATGGAAGAATAGTAAATTGGGAGAACTGCAGAAGATGGGGACAGTAAGAGAATGGGAGAGATGTGAAATGAAATTTATTGCTCAGCTATACCAAGATGGTGCCCTGAAAACCTTTCAGGAACTGAGATTATTTTGCTCTACCAAATAAATCCTCCTATAAGTATTTGCAGGTCAGGCACGCACTGGAGGAGCAGTTTAGAGGGAGGACCTTTAGAATGGAGCGCAATCCCAGTTCTTCAAAAAATAATTAATGCAGAAACAGGAAAAGGTTTAATTTCGAAAATATACCCACATATAAACAAGGGGAGAATAGGAGGGATAGAGACCCCTATGTACAAGAGGAAGTGGGAAAAAGATGTGGGAGATATCTCCGAAATACAATCGAATCGAATTCTTGAACTGGCTCCGTTGGTATCACTCTCTCCCTCTCAGAGGATGTTACATCTGTTGTTGTTATATAGAACCTATTATACTCCTCGTAAACTTTTTCAATTTGGCCGACTGCCGGATGCAGGCTGCCCCCGGTGCGGGGACATGGAGGGAGATATGATTCATATGTTTTGGAGATGCCCGAATTTGATCCGCTATTGGACGGAGGTGACAGAAACCATTGATCGGGTGTTTGGAACCTCCGCCAGGATGGAGGCGAAGTATTGTCTCCTGGGATTAGTTGAGGGAGTTGGAAACCCGGGAAGCAGCCAGACGGCGGTCTTGAGATGCCTATTTCAGGCAAGGAAATTGATTGCCCTAAGATGGTTGTCGGTGTCGCCTCCGTCCGGTAGAGAATGGATAAATGGCATGAATGTGGTAATTCTTAAAGCGAAAGCGTTATATATAAAACAAGGGACTTTAAAGAAATATGACAAGATGTGGAAACCTTGGTGGGATGCCAGAGGGATTGATATGTGAATAATAATAGAGTGAAAAATATTTTAATGATGAAAAGTGACCCAATAAGAATTAAAGTAAGAGGACAAATGAAGAGGGTGGAAGTGTGCGAGAATGGGGATGGGAGGGAAGATTGATAGAGTGGGAATCTAGATTATATGGAACATCAGCCAGGATGGCCCTCATGATACCAATCCTCTTAGGTCACCCAAGATATGAATCGTCCTTTTTTATCTGATAAGGTGATGGGGGGGGGGGGGGGCTGAGGGGATGTTCGATTTTAATGTATTTTGTAAACAAAATAAATATCTTAAATGGTTAAAAAAAAAAAAATATTCAAGCCAAAAATGTCCTCATGCAAAATATATTATATTCATAAATTGATCACTAAAGTAATCCTATGCAAGCAGTTCATGCATGCCAGTGTCCCACACTGGATAGATCGCTCCTGATGGCACAGTGCTTCACAGTTCTGACACCTTGCCTATAAATCAGATGGGGACTTGCCAGACAACCGGCAATCTTCCTTACTCGGGAAGATCATTCAGCGCTTATTGGGATCTCTGGTCCTCAGATGGAAATCTTGAAATGTTCCCTTACCAGCTCTCTGTGTTCCCTTATGGTGACAAGATGATCCGGATCACAGTCTCCCATACGATGCACACTGCTGCACAGATGCTTTTTTGAATTTATGACTGAAGGATAGCACTGGCTATAGTGGAGAGATTTACAGCCAGCGGCATCTTTGTTTATGTAAGTGCACTGATTTTAAAAATAAAACTGTTGAGACCACACTACACCATGAGGAGTCTCCCTATTTTACACCCATTTTAACTCTGAGGATTCATTCATCCAATCCATCCAAGATGGTGAGCTGGATCAAATTGACACCATAAGGGGAATGCAGAGAGCTGGTGGGGGAACATTTCTGGATTTCCATCTGAATGATCTTCCTGAGTAAGGAAGATCGCTGGTTGTCTGGTAAGCCCACATCTTGATTTATGGTGAAGGTGTCACAACGGTGAATGTCTGAGCACTGCGCCATCAGGATCGATCTATCCAGTGTGGGACACTGACATGGATGAACTGTTTGCACAGGAACACTTTCATGATTTATGAATATAATATATTTTAAACTTTTGCATAAGGGCATTTTTGTATTGGATTTTCTGTTCCCTTTAAAGGTTTTGCACTGTCATATATGGTGTTTGCACATGGTAATTTTTTTTAGCGCTGCACTTTTAGGACATATAACATGTTGTTATACTTACCTCCTCTGTACAGTTGGTTTTGCAGAGTGTGGCCCTGATACTCCACAGGGGTCCCCCCATGGCACTCCTAGCTCCTCCACGAGTGACCTGTTGAACACGCTCTCCTTCCGGGCACCAGTGCAGGCGCGCTCCTGTGTCCTGCTGTGCCATAGACAACAGGACTCTGCACTGCCCCCGGCGCCCGCATCATTGGATTTGACAGCAGCGGAAGCCAATGGCTGAGCTGCTATCAATCTATCCAATCAAGAGCCGATACTCTGGATGTGCACGTCTCCAGCGTGGGAACGAATGGGCTCAGCTGCGTAAAACGGGGGGCTGGTGCACAATAGGTTTTTCACCTCAATGCATTCAGGTGAATAACCGGGAGGGTTTACAACCCCTTTAATGCATTTTATCCATTAGGATAAAAAGCCTTCTGTGTGTAGCAGCACCCCCTAATACATAACTGAGCTCTTTCTGTCCAGCGATGTCACTGACTCTCCCTCCTGATTGGCTGAGACACAGCAGCGGCGCCATTGGCTCCCACAGGTGTCGGCCAATCGGGAGAGAGGGGCTGGACCAAACGGCAGCTCTGTGTCTGGACACAGCTGCAGTTTAGATTGGGTGTCCCGATAGCAAGCTGCTTGTTGTAGGGGCTCTAGACAGGAGGGAGGAGCCAGGAGCAGCAAAATAGGCACCCAAGAAGAGGATGATCCAGGCTGCCCTGTGCAAAACTACTGCATATAAGAGGTAAATATAACATGTTTGTTTTTGTTTTTTAAACGAGAATTTACAATTACTTCAATATCAGAAGGGCCTCTTGACTCCAAATTAGGATTAAAGTCTTGTTCACACTTGCAAATAGGGACTTCAGTGGATTCCAGTTGCAAAACTATCTGGTGTATGAAAAGAGCTGCTGGAAGGCCTGTACACGGCAGGGACAGGCTGATGGGAGTTGACTGCTGTTGACATGTTTTCTGCTAAAGTCCCTATTAAGTGTAGATTAGGCATGATTATATCTTTATGCTTTGTTTTGCATTATAACAAAATTATTTTATATCCTTTTTCAGGTGGAAATGAGCAAAGTAAACCTGGAAGTAATCAAGCCTTGGATAACAAAGCGTGTAACAGAAATTCTGGGGTTTGAAGACGATGTGGTCATTGACTTTATTTTCAACCAGCTGGAAGTGAAGGTATTCCTCATTGAAGGTTTAGGGTATTATTTTATTATGTGAGTTGCAATGCGTTTGACTTAGCATGTACATTGTGTGATCTTACTGCCAGTGTTGGTGGAATAAGTTTAGCTGAAGGTACATGGTATTCAGACTGCAAGTCAGGAAGAAGTTAATGTTTTGCTGTGTGACATGATGGGTTAGATGGCAGTTTTCTAATGATGATGTGATTTATGATTTAAAAGGCCTGAACCAAAATGGAAGTTATTCCTTGCGTGTGAAGTATAGCACCATCACCTATTTAGGGCACAGCAGAGTGAGTGTCCAATGTCGCTCTGACCCAACTCTTGATGATGCAGTGTTTGTTCTGGAGGTGAGTTGTGTTACGGTGGATGAGCAAAAACAAAACAAAAAAGCACAGTAAAAAAAAAATGCATAATTAAAATCCGTTTACATTTAAAAATTACATCGTTTAGCATAATGGTATAACTAGAGTGGGAAAAAATACCTTCCATTGCCTTAAGCATGACATTTACACCCAAATGTTTAAATTATACTATAATAAACCTTATAATTAGTAAAGGCTATATCATGGTTTTTGCATACAATTCTGTTTAAACAAAAATATGCTGTCTTCATTTAGTTTACTCAAATTAAGAGTTCAACATTGTAATCTATAGTCCCTTTTAAACATCAGGTTCCCTCATTATCCATTCAAAGTGCTTTTTTGAATATGACCAGTTCTGCTCTGTGTGTTCCTCTTATATGGGATGTTATTTCTTTAACGTGCACCTGTGCCCAGACTATGGACATAAAACTGTTTACATATGCTTAACAAGCTGTAGGACCTTTTAAAATAAGCCCTGACCTCTGTAGCTGCTTTTTGATATGAAAGTTGATCACAACGAGGAATCTTGAGTCAGGTTTAAATGGATCTCGACAGCTTAGAACCGCCTGCTGGTTGTTTACATTTGAGGCCTGGCAGGCTGCACAAATTCTGTTTACAGTTTAAAAAAAAAAAAAAAAAATAAGCTAAGATTTCAGTGAACTTTGAAAGTTTCTCCCCAATGCTTATAGATACAAAGGTGATTAAGGGCTTGATTTAAAGTCCTTTTACTGCTTGTTCAGAATATTTAAATATTTTATAATGGCCTAATCTGGGCACAGATTCATTTTAAACACTCCACTGTTAACAAACAAGTTGGTCCAGAGATCAGTTGGATGCTTGCAAGTCAACCAGATAAAACCATTTAGCTTTTATAGTGTTAATTTGAAGCATGAGTAAAAAGAGTAGATATTTGATATCTTTATATTTGGCTGTGTACTCATTATTGCTTGTTCATTTTTTGCAATTTAGATAAATGATATAACATTAAACTCAAGGTGGTTGAGTTGCTGTAGGCAGTCGGAAGCAAGCCAAGCGAACACCTTTCTCTCCAGGGGAACTGGGAGATACCCCCCCCAAACCTCCCCCAAGGTTCCAAGAAGAGGCTGAAGACTGCTGGAATCTGTACTTTGTGCTGTTGCGCTAAGCTTGTCACAAGGATCTATACTGCTTGACTATGTACATAATATTTCAAACTGCCCAGTGATCTTTTAAGCCTTTGTGGACTATACCACCTTTTATGTTAACCCACCAGCTTAGTTAGAGCTACATATAAGTCTTCTGTAGTCTACAGCGTTAATAATTTTATGTTTAATTGTTATGTAGTACTGTTGCTTATCAAGTATACAGGATAAACTTTGCAAAGTCAGATGTGCAGGTATTTAATTTTGATGAGATCCACAAAGGGTTAACAGGCCATTATTAATACGCAGTAATTTGGCAGAATGTATGCCACAAAGACCTACTAAAATGTAGTTTTCCCTAAATGTACATTTTTAGAGCAAAAAATAATAATTCTGAAATAGTTTTCAGTACTCACCTGTAAATCTTCCTGTTGTCTCTTTTTCAGAACCCAGACTCTAAAATGATGCAAATTAACCTGACTGGCTTTCTAAATGGAAAAAATGCCCGGGAATTCATGGGAGAGCTATGGCCACTACTACTGAGCGCCCAGGAAAATATTGCTGGCATTCCTACAGCATTCCTTGAACTGAAAAAAGAAGAAATCAAGCAGAGACAGGTGAGGGCTTTTTATTTTATTTTTTTGTATCTTTATCAAGGTTGAGAGGTATACCTAGCATGCTTGTTTATGGTGATGTCAGGCATGCCTTTTTCTATTTGAAATGTCACTTTTCATACTTTTGTCATTGGACCTTAGTGGCAACAACTGAAATCCACAAGTGTGAGAAATGCTCTGATGCTACATGTTACCATAACAATTATTTTTTTAATACAAAAAAGGGTGGAAGATGTATGCGCTTGGACCAAAAATTCAGCTGATGAACACCATACCTTTTTGATACTAGGCATAAATTAACAAGTAAAAAATGTGCGCCGTGCTAAAATAAACAATATAATACATGAATAACTTAAACACCAAATAAGTACAGTAATTCAAAGTGTGATGGTGCACAATCAAAATCAAATGAATAATGTAGACTAGTTAGTTGGAAGCTAATTTTAAACACTATGAATGAGACAAATGTATACACAGAGCTGATGACACTGCAGCTCGATTGTGCTTGATTTGTTCCTGGAAGCTAAGCAAATTTTATCCATAAGGTTGCTGAAAAAATGTAGCGAGATTGCCTCTGTTTGAGACATGGAAGTGATCCTGTATACTTCATTGTGCACATTAGTAGATACGTTGAGAACTCCTGGTACTACCCAGCTGGTGAGCTGTGTCTAGGAAAGTGCTGGAAATCTTTGATGAGATTGCATGGTTTTGACAGGTAAGCTCTGTGGAATACATTTGTTTCAAAAATCTTTTAAACCCATTTTCGGAAAAAGAACATTCGGCCGTGAGCAAACAATAGTGCCATCATGTAATGACAGATAAATTGGTCAGTGGACCTATATGGATCCATTTTTTGTTAGTTTTTTCACATATACCTAGTGCAAACAGTTTAACCATTTCAATTTATCCTTCGTTTGGCAGAAAATTTCCAAACTTGTACTTCCTTTTTCTTTTTGGGTCAAAAACGTCCCAACTGATTACTGATTTCTTCCCATTAACTGGCCGAAAAACAAACTGTCTAAATAGCCGATTGTTCGTATTGTGTATGGCCAACATTAGGCTTGGTTCACACTGCTAGGACGTGGGATCCTACTTGTTAGACCCCAATGTCTTAGCAGTACTGAAGTCCCCCCGATAGGGTTCCTGTACTACTTCAAGGTGACTTGTATCTGACTTGTGCCCATACACTTTAATGGAAGTTGTCTCCAAATCGGATCCTCATCTTAAAAATGTGATTTGGAACCAACATTGCAGGAAGATTACACAGGTATTCCCTGAAGTTGCTTCAAAGTTGCATGACAAAGTAGCACTGTAAGTAGGTCAGGTCGCAGCAGTGTGAACACAAAGCCTAATGGATACTTTTTTTTTTATTTTTTTTTTATTTTTTGCTTGCTTTTATGTTAGATCTAAAGGCAAAAAAAAAAGAACTTAACTATTTAGTTTGCAGTTAAGAATACTCTAATTGGTTGCCATTATGGAGACCCCCTGGAAAGGGGGCTTCAAAACTAAGAAAAAAATTTTCAGCAGCGCATATTCAAGTCAAAACTTTTCTTTTAGATTGAACAAGAGAAGCTTGCATCTCTAAAGAAGCAAGATGATGACAAAGACAGACGAGACAAAGATGACAGAGACAAAAGGGATCGATCTAGAACTCCAAGAAGGTAGGAGTATATTTTGTTTGTTTTTTTTGATCCTAACTACCCAGTGCGTGACATTTTATACTCTTAATAAGCAATTTTTTTATAAAAAGGTACAGAAACCATTGGGGACAAATTGGCAGTAAACTCTCTATACTTGATGCTTTTTCTTTCTATTTAAAGAATTTTTCTTTTACACGCCTCTCCAGCACCCATTCACCTAACTCCTAGGATTTTTAGATTTTAATATCTGATGCAAGTGGGTTGCTATTTCACAATATTTACACTTCTTTTTTTTTTTTTTTTAATTAGGCGCAAATCGCGGTCATCTTCACCACGGAGAAGGTCTCCAAGCAGGAGAGAGAGGAAAAGAAGCCACTCTCATTCACCAAGACACAAAACTAAAAGTCCAAGCCCTGCTCCAGTTTTTGAGAAAAGGGAGGCAGAAATTCAAGAACCTGAGCCCTCTCTAAAAGTGAAGGAACCATCTGTACAAGAGGCAACATCATCAAGGTACTTAATTAAACTTCAATAATGTTTGCTAGTTGTGATAAAGTAGAACTAGTGGCAAAATATTTTTTGGGGATAGGATGGAGAGGGATTAAACACCTGCCTGTTTTTATTGCTGTCTCTGCTCCCATTCGAGAGATTCACCCTCTTTTTGTCTTATTTACTGTTATTGAAAGTAAAATAAAATCCTTAATTTTGGGTTGACACCAAAACACTAATAGAGGGGAAATCTTCCAATTGGAACACTAGTTGACACCCCAGGATGCCCTCATTTTGGAGGGATTTTGTTTAGCTCCCTGTTTTAACTATGGGACACAGATTGCAAAAAAACACTAATGGGTTATAACCCTCCCTTACTCTAGCCAAAATGAAAAAAAAATGAAAGTTTTTACTGTTTAGATAGTTTAAATTTGGTACATTTGGAACATTTAAAGCACCATGTGGTCTTTTTTTTTTTTTTTTTCTTTTTTCCCCCTATTAATGAGGAACTGAAGTCTGCTCACATAATTTAATAAAAACATCTTTTCCATTCTGAAGCTTCCCTCCAAACCACTTTGCATGTTTTATATACTGTATATTGTGATTCTGTACTTGCCAAATATGCTGCAGAAATCTTCCTCCACTATGTCTGGCTGCAATCATTTTAACTGGGCATCTGAAGCTGCTGCCTGTTTTTGTATTTAAATTACACAGGCAGAGGACAGTCTGCCATTCTCCACAACCGATCAGCAGGTCCAGGCCAGAAATTATTGGCATGGACCTGTAGATTGGTTTTGAAACAAACCGGTATGGCGATTCGCACAGCCGATCCACCTTGCTGCAGTATATCTGCAGCGGCTGGTTGGGAAGTCGTTAAAGTCTGGTCAGCTGAAGCTGTCAAACGATGTCCCGCACATGCCCTTTAAAGGAGGACATCTCTTTGAGGCACTAAATGTATCAGATGTCACAAGTTTAAAAGGCAGTTCTTCCACAGTTCAACGATCCCCTTCCCCAGCAGCCTCTTCTTCCTGAAAACACAACACCTAAGTGCTCTATCCAGGCTTCAACTTTAAAACCTTCAGATCTTTATTTCGACTTAAGACTTGACCCACAATTTCCAATTCTTCTCCATGCCCTCTTCTTAATGAAGGGGCTTCCAAACTCCTAAGAGTGGGGATATGTCCTGTAACAGTTTGCTTCTCTCTAGGTTGCTAGTGTCCTGGACCCTCTGGGTTTAGTTGTTGGTTTCAAAGGATTAGAAAACAAAAGTTTAAAACTATGCCCACACACTGCTTTCTTCTCTCAAATCAATCAAAATCTTCCCAAAATCAGTCATGTTTGCAGAATGCCCTAAACCATCTGTCACAGGGAGTGAATGTGCCAGTACCCCTACAGGATTGTTCAAAGGATTCTATTGATACATGTTTGTGGTACCAAAACCTATCGGGGGTATTTGTCATATCCTGGACCTAAAATTTCTAAACGAATGCATTTTAAATTCCAATATTTTGCATGGAAACCACAAGGTCAGGTATTGCCTCTGTGAGCCAAAGGGAATAATTGTCATCCATAAACATCCATGAGGCCAATCTGCTTATTCCCATTTATCCACCTCCGCTGATTCTCATTGCACCAAACAAAAGAACCTGGTATACAGACATACTCTAGGAGATGACCACTGGCCTCTCTACAACAGGCCAAACCCGTTGTCCTAATGTCCTCTATTCCATCTTGCTGCTTAATCCCTGGCTTTAACATCATGGCTTTTGAAGCCTGGGTCCCAAACAGAGGAGTTGCTGAGTCTCTCATTCCTTTGTTAAAAGCAAGAAAAAGTATCGTACTAGGAAATCCATCCTCCTCTGCCTGATGTGAGCACAGGCACTTTAAACCCAGTAACCACTCTGGACTTCTACAATTAAAGTGGCTGTAAACTCTCCCCCACAACTTTTTCCCATGTAAATCAGCATAAAAAAAAAAAAAAAAACAATGAACACTGCTTGTAGATATCTCCATACTTAGTATTGTTATCCTTTTTGTTCTTTAGAATGACCTCACCTGGAGCATGCCCAGATCTCCCCTGATTTATGGCACACTGTCTGTGTTCACCAGCACACTCTCTGTGCTTATCTATCTGTTATCAGGATTTCCTAGGCACACCACTGATATCCCAGGAGGCTGCAGAATCTTTCAGAGCTTCCTCCTACACACCATGTGACCTCACATACAGTGTAAACCTGGCCATTACTGCAGTCTTATCAGTTGAAGCTGATAAGACTGAAGGCAAACATTAGACAATTGGCACAAGTAAATACTATGAAATAAAACAAGTCAGTTATGAACAGGGAAGCAGGATTGCCATAGAAATGTTGGATTGAGAAGGAGGCTTGGTTAACAGTACAGGAAGTGCTCAATGTAAGGGCGGAAATACACTCCACTGAGCACTGAGGACTCGGAAAACAATACTTAAGATGGCGCTGCCTAACCCCTGGAAACAAGTTTTTTTTTTTTAAAGTTTCTTTAAACAGTAAGTAATATGCGATTTGGGCTGGATTACTGTGGTTGTAGTTTGATAATTACTTATAATAGACTAAATGAAAAGAAGCATCAGAGTGGGAGAGTTTACTTCCTCTTTAAGACTTGATCAGAACATGGCCTTAGAGGTTATTAACACGTTTGCACTCAAATTTGAGAAAAACCTACCTTTTTTATTGTGTTTCCATTCACAGCTTACCTTTTTTTTTTTTTTTTTTTTTTTTTTTTAAATTCTTACATTCTTGATGTTTCTGTGGTGGGTGTCATAGCTGATTCAAAGTTTCTGGAGGGTTTTGCAGTATTTGTGTCCCCACGCAGTGAGTATTACCTCATAAACCCCTTCATGAAATAGGTAAAAATAAACCCTAATGCCCAAACCCACATTTGCACGTTTGACGCATTAATAAAACAAGTAGTTGATGATATGTACAGTTTTACTAACACAGAAACCTAGGCCAAAATAGTAGAAAATACAGTGCCTTGCGAAAGTATTCGGCCCCCTTGAACTTTTCAACCTTTTGCCACATTTCAGGCTTCAAACATAAAGATATACAATTTTTATTTTTTGTGAAGAATCACCAACAAGTGGGACACAATTGTGAAGTGGAACGAAATCTATTGGATTTTTGAAACTTTTTTTAACTAATAAAAAAATAAAAAGTGGGGCGTGCAAAATTATTCGGCCCCCTTGCGTTAATACTTTGTAGCGATTACAGCTGCAAGTCGCTTGGGGTATGTCTCTATCAGTTTTTCACATCGAGAGACTGAAATTCTTGCCCATTCTTCCTTGCAAAACAGCTCGAGCTCAGTGAGGTTGGATGGAGAGCGTTTGTGAACAACAGTTTTCAGCTCTTTCCACAGATTCTCGATTGGATTCAGGTCTGGACTTTGACTTGGCCATTCTAACACCTGGATACGTTTATTTGTGAACCATTCCTTTGTAGATTTTGCTGTATGTTTGGGATCATTGTCTTGTTGGAAGATAAATCTCCGTCCCAGTTTCAGGTCTTTTGCAGACTCCAACAGGTTTTCATCCAGAATGGTCCTGTATTTGGCTGCATCCATCTTCCCCTCAATTTTAACCATCTTCCCTGTCCCTGCTGAAGAAAAGCAGGCCCAAACCATGATGCTGCCATCACCATGTTTGACAGTGGGGATGGTGTGTTGAGGGTGATGAGCTGTGTTGCTTTTACTCCAAACATATCGTTTTGCATTGTGGGCAAAAAGTTTGATTTTGGTTTCATCTGACCAGAGCACCTTCTTCTACATGTTTGGTGTGTCTCCCAGGTGGCTTGTGGCAAACTTTAGACGAGACTTTTTATGGATATCTTTGAGAAATGGCTTTCTTCTTGCCACTCTTCCATAAAGGCCAGATTTGTGCAGTGTATGACTGATTGTTGTCCTATGGACAGACTCTCCCACCTCAGCTGTAGTTCTCTGCAGTTCATCCAGAGTGATCATGGGCCTCTTGGCTGCATCTCTGATCAGTCTTCTCCTTGTCTGAGCTGAAAGTTTAGAGGGACGGCCAGGTCTTGGTAAATTTGCAGTGGTCTGATACTCCCATTTCAAAATGATCGCTTGCACAGTGCTCCTTGGGATGTTTAAAGCTTGGGAAATCTTTTTGTATCCAAATCCGGCTTTAAACTTCTCCACAACAGTATTACGGACCTGCCTGGTGTGTTCCTTGGTCTTCATGATGCTCTCTGCGCTTTCAACAGAACCCTGAGACTATCACAAAGCAGGTGCATTTATACAGAGACTTGATTACACACAGGTGGATTCCATTTATCACCATCAGTCATTTAGGACAACATTGGATCATTCAGAGATCCTCGCTGAACTTCTGGAGTGAGTTTGCTGCACTGAAAGTAAAGGGGCAGAATAATTTTGCACGCACCACTTTTCAGTTTTTTTATTTGCTAAAAAAGTTTAAAATATCCAATAGATTTCGTTTCACTTCACAATTGTGTCCCACTTGTTGATTCTTCACAAAAAATTAAAATGTTATATCTTTGTTTGAAGCCTGAAATGTGGCAAAAGGTTGAAAAGTTCAAGGGGGCCGAATACTTTCGCAAGGCACTGTATACTTTAGCCTTTAGCTGTATATTTTTTAGGCTATAACCATGGCTCTCCACCATAAAAACGCAACATTTATCTCAAAGCATGTGATTAGCACAGGGCCAATCTGCTCAATGTACTCATAGGAGAATGAAAACTCATCCTACAAGCTTTAACCAGTGCTGTGCCAAACACTGATAGAAGTCTCAAGACTGAACAGAAAAGGTATTTTAACAGTTTATATTTACTAAAATAATTGCATTCCCATATTCTGTGTCCTGTGGGAAACCACATATAGTGAATGCAGGGCTGGGTTTAGGAACACTTTAAAAGTAAAAGTACAGCTGATCTCCTCTTACATATTGGTACCAAACCACTTAGCTCTGCGCCGATCTAAGTTGCTGTCACATCTGTTAGACATGTCTGAGTTAGTAGTAACAAAATTGCTCTTCCCTACTTGCACTTAGAGCCATCAATCTATCTCAAAGCACAACAGATTCTATCAAGACGACGGACTCCCTATTTCTCCTACACTCAAAACCTGCAAGGTAAATCCTACTTCCGAGTACACCATCACTAGATGAATAAGGCAAATTATCGCCAAAACTTAGTCTTAAAGGGAAACGTTTATCCAGAACTTTTACACATTCACTTCTACCAGGTTGGTGGGTGTTTCCTGGGCATTTTGGCACAGGACCTCTGTCCAGCTTTTTAGGACTGCCACCTGGTCCACTGTTCATACCTTTGGAAGTCAGCCCTGGTTCTGACTGGAGTGTTTTGGTCTTAGTCCTCAAACAGCTCAGGTGAAGGTACTGCTGCAGCTGGAGAAACGTCTCTCCAATTCCAGGTAGAGAGCCACTCAATTTGAGCCTACATGAGGGTGTTGGATGATGGTAGTCACTCTTAATGCAATCTCCTATGTCCAGGTTCATTGCAGAGCTCTTAAACTCCATATCATGTTTGTATGGGACAAACGCCAGGAATCCAAGATCTGCTAATGCATCCGACTCCAAGGCCAGGTCTGTTCTGGAATAATGGGGTTTGACGCACATTCTGGGAAATCTGTCAGGCTGGGGAGATGTTCTGGTGAACTTCTTGATTTGGGGAATGTGGTCTTCACAGGAGCTGAGGTTCCCAATCAACATCCTGGAACTTCAGGTGATTAGTCTGACTCTCGTACACTGGTCTGTCTACCTTCAGGTTCTCTGTCCGGGTGCAGTCGGATAATGCTACAGCTGTGGCATATTAACTGTCAAGAAGGAACAAAAAGTTGCTTTGCTCAGAACAAAAACTGATGTGGACTTCAGCAGAACTTCCATGTACCAGGCCTCTCCACAGTGCACAGGCCCTGATATGAAAAATTAACAGGTTTTCACAGAGATTTGTTTGCATTGGGGTACACTGGATATGGATCTTGGCATCCATATTCAACAAGAACCTGAACAGGTTTGTGTCCTGGGCAAGGGATTCTCAGATGTTTGCTGTGGATGCCCTGGTAACTTCTTGTGACCTGTCCTCCCTGGCCTATGCCTTTAGGCTGGATTCACACCTATGCAGTGCTTTTTGCATTTTGCAGATTTGCACTACAGTCCATTTAACATGGTTTCCTATGGAACACGTTCTGTAGTATAAATCTGCAAAAAGCACTAAAACTGCATAAGTGTGAATCCAGCCTTACTTTACTGCAGCTTCTTCCTCGCCTTTGCACAGGATAAAGGTGGAAGGTGGTATTGTGATTCTGATCACACCTGCTTGGCAAAGAGCGTGGTATGTGGGTAGTGTAATTCTCCTGGCATGTCATCTGTGGGCTCTTCCAGATCAACCAGACTTGCTTTCACAGTGTCCGACCTTCCATCTTTTGTTACAGTACACGGAAAGTATACCATGAACACCAGAGGAATGAGACTGCAGACAGAAATGACACTTAGTGCTCTGGATTGAGACAAGTAGAGGGATATGCTTTGTTCATATTTTGTCAGGTTTACAACCACTTTAACCACTTCCCGACTGGCACACGTCGATGTATGTCGGCAGAATGGCACACATGCAAATGGGCGTACCTGTACATCCCTTTAAATTTGCTGCCGTGCCATCGCGTGTCAGCGGCGCCGTGCTGGCCATGACCTCTGTGAGTTGGATTGCGGGTCCCGCGGACTTGATCGCCGCAGGGTAGAGCCGCACAATTGTCAAGAATCGTTCTCGCGATCTTGTTTCACAATTCTTTATGCAAATAATTAACTGTTCTTCTGAAGCCACAGCCCTTAAAAGAAAACAGAAAAACTTGGCAAAGAATGAAAATATTCTTTATCAGTTGAACTTAAGTATAAACGTAATAATTTGTCAATGGAACTGTGTGTAAGTGAAAAAAAAGTTTAACCACTTAAACACTAAAACTTTTTCTGACATTTGTTGGTTTCAAGTTAAAATAATTTTTTTTTTTTTGCTAGAAAATTACTATGAACCCCCAAACATTCTATATATTTTTGAATAGATACCATAGAGAATAAAATGGTGGTTGCAATATTTTATGTCGCACTGTATTTTCACAGATGTCTTTAAAAAAAAAAAAATTTTTTATATATATATATATATATATATATATATATTAATTTTTTTTTTTATTAAAAGAAAAACAAAACTAACCAGTAAAGTTAGCCCCCTTTTTTTTTTTTTTTTTTTTTTCTTTCTTTTTTTTTTGTGTAATGTGAAATATTTTACATTGCGAGAATCGTGAAAGAATCACAACCTTTATTCTAAGCAAAACAATCGTTATTCTCATTTTACCCAGAATCGGGCAGCTCCACTGTGGGGATACTCGCGATCATCTCATGGGGAGGAAGAACGGGGAGATACTAATGTAAACAAGCATCTCCCCCTGCCTTGTGACAGTGTCACTGATCTCTGCTCCCTGTCATCGGAAGAAGAGATCAGTGACATGTCACACACAGCTACGCTTAACCGATACACTGCCACCTAGTGGTGAACCCCTTCTCTACCAGTGTATTTACACAGGAATCGGTGCATTTGTATAGTACTGATTGCTGTATAAATGCTGGTCCCAAAAGTGTCAAAAATGTCCGATGTGTTCGCCATAATGTCGCCATTGCTTGTGTAAAAAAATAAATTTATAAAAATGCCATAAAACGATCCACTATTTTGTAAACGCTATAACTTTTTTTTTTTTTTTTACCAAAAATGTAGAAGAATACGCATCGGCCTAATCGGAGGAAATTTTTTTTATATTTTTTGGGGGACATTTATTTTAGCAGGCGTGATCAAATACCACCAAAAGAAAGCTCTATTTGTGGGGGGGGGGGGAGATGTCAATTTTGTGTGGGAGCCACGTCACACGACCGTGCAATTGTTGGTTAAAGAGACGCAGTGCCGAATCTCAAAGTGGTCTGGTCTTTGGCCAGCCAAATGGTCCGGGGCTTAAGTGGTTAAGACCAGGCCTTTTTTTTTTCTTCAAACTTGTTTACAAGTTAAAAAATTTTTTTTTTTTTTGCTAGAAAATTATTTTGAACCCCCAAATATTATAAAAAAAATATTTAACACCCTAGAGATGCTGCAATGCTTTCTGTCACGCCGTATTTGCACAGCGGTCTTACAAGTGCACTTTACTTTTTTTATATATAAAAAATAAAAGTTAGCACAATTTTTTTTTTTTTTTTTTTATACTGTGAAAGATGGCATGGGAAAGGAACATGTCGGGGAGAGGTATTGATGCTGCACACCACAATTGGTACAATATGGGAAAGTTCCCCAGGGGAGTTTTTTTAGCAGCAAGGTAAGTAATTGAATTGAGGGATTTAATCTAGAAAAATAGATACTTAAAGTATACATATAATACCATGATCATTTAAAATCTGAGCTCTGGTAGGAGAATAAGAACATTCCAAGTACATAAAATGCAAACACAGAACTATACATGGCATTACACATCAGAATGTCAGTTGTATAACAAGGCTGACATGTTTTGACCCGTGGCTAGTGGCCCAGCCATGACATCCTGCCACAGTAACACTGCGGCGGCTGGTCGGTAAGTGGTTAAGAGCTATGGGCGGAAGTGACGTTTTGACATGGCTTCCGCCCTGCAGTTGTATGGAGCCGAGCGGAGGCCATCTTCCTCTCAGCTCTATACTAAGCAGGGGAGGGGACTTGTTTGCCCCCACCGCTGTATAACCTTTTTTTTTGTTAACTAAAGACTCACTTTATCGCTTTAATGCTTTAGATACAAAGAATAGAGCCAGCAACTCCAGAAGTCCTTGTTGCTGCTTTATTGGTGCATAAAAACGAGTGAGTAAAAATATATACAGGGGCCCACGCGTTTCGGCTTACAGGCCTTTATCACGTTAATGCTTCCTGGATGATTCAACATCAAGCTTCTGTTTGAATTTGTAATTTGCTACTACCTGGTCTTGTTGATTAGCCAAGTATCTTGGTATCAATTGCTTTGTGGACTTCTAGGATCTGTCTGATCAAAGTCTACACAATATTGTAGTTGGGCACTGTCACAGAGTGCAGATTTCGGCCACCATTCGCTATGACCATTTCTTCAAGTTCCTGTTCCAACTAGGACTGTACATCACTTTTATGTAAGCATCCAGTGAACTCATAAGTTAATATACTGTTGCTGCATTTGAAATTTTTCAGGACATAGGCTAGACCTGCTATTTTTACCTGCTGCACAGCAACTCCACTTTAATCCCTGGATGGTAACGGGGCCCTTGAATAGACACAGATCATCTAAACCACTATCCTAGTCCAAGCCTTCATATACTGTTAAGAGCTATTAGTTCTTATACAGGCTGCAAACTTATTTTCTATATGGTTCAAGTTCTGGACTTCTCTGGAATGTTGGAATCGCCCTCCCTCCAGTTACACTAGTGGATCATTACCTACCTATATGAACTTATTTAGAAAGCTTAATACATATTCTGCCATATGTCAAACTAGTTCTTTCCTGATTGTCAATTGTCATTTTATTTAATGTTTTCGTCTGCGTATTGTTGGCATAGACACAGTACTATGTAAAAGTTTTAGGCAGGTGTGAAGAAATGCTGTAACGTAGGAATTTTTTCAAAAATATATATTATAACCACTTAAGCTCTGGAAGGTTTCACCTCCTTCATAACAATGGCATTTGTTTTCTCTTCAGCACTGTGCTACTTTAACTGACAATTGCACAGTTATGTAACACTGTAACCAAATTAAATTTATAATTTTTTTTCACACAAATAGTGCTTTCTTTGGGTGGTATTTATTCACCACAGGATTTTTTTATTATATAAATTGAAAGACCTTTTCTGCTTTCTGTTATAAATTACATCCAAAAAAAAAATCTTAAATTTTGGCTGAAATGTGTTGTGCTACATGTCTTTTGGTAAAAAAAATCCCAATAAGTGGATATTTGTGTGAAAGCTATAGCGGCTATAAACGTAAAATATATATATATATATATATATATATATATATATATATATATATATATATATATATATATATATATATATATATATATATATATATATATATATATATATATATATATATATATATATTTGAAAATTGATGTACTGGATGTACTGAGGGCCTATCATTTCTTGAGGCCCTAAATTGTCAACAGTACAAATTCCCCTCAAATTACCCCTTTTTGGAAACCGTCTGAGGTATTTAGTAAGAGGCATGGCAAGTTTTTTAAAGTTGTAATTTTTTGATCACAATTTTTTGGAAAATGAAGAAATTAAATAAATGTTTTCACATTTTTTTTTTATTTTTTTTTTTTTTACATATGGTCACCAGTGCAGTACAGCATCATCATATGACTGATGTGGCAGTGATCAGGTATTTTTTATGCAATTTTTAAACCTATTTTTTTACAAGTAGTTATTGCTTTTATAGTGAGCAGCTTGCATTTGGTTATGATCTGTGATTGGCTACAGCTAACCACGTGGTGCAGGTATCCAGATGCCATGTGTTTGTTGTGGGATAATTATAGGTCATAACGGTAAGCAAGCTATGCATGAATGGAAAGCCATTCATGACAGGTCGTTTACATTATCATGTGATCGCTATGGCCAATCACTGACCGAATACATGATACCCGGTTATCAATTACTGGTAACTGTAACCCTCTTTGTCACATGAGGGGGGGGGGGGTGCTCCTAACCCGGAGCAGGCAGAATGATGTACAAGAACATAAATGCGCTGCCCCGCCGCAGTACATTTAGTGGCAGGTCAACAAGTGGTTAACTAGTTTTTTTTTTTTTTTTTATCAATTTACAAAATGCGACTTAACAGAAGAAAAGTGTTGAATCAATATTTGGTGCGACTACCCTTTAGTTTCAAACTAGCATGAATTCTTCTATGTACACTTGCACACCGTTTTTGAAGGAACTCTGCAAATAGTTCTCCAAGATGTTTGGAATAACCTAACTAAAGATCAAGCTGTTTTTACATTTTGATGCTTGACATTCAAATAAAAACACGATTCGGTAGTCATAAGCTGGATTAGATTCCCTGTTGTGTTGGCACTCACTATTTGTATATAAATTGCAAGTATATTTATTGGTCGAGCACCATTTTCACACATTGTGGGCTCCCAGGACCAAACTTGGAATAGAGCACGTTATTATGAAGTACCCTGTGTCCTGTGATGTATTGCTAGAGGATTTTACAGGAAACCCAACAATGTGATTGGGGGGACAAAGCTTTGACAATGGGGATTTTTTTATTTTTTTCCACTAGCCTATTTAACTGTTTAATTTTTTTCATCTTGCTTGAACAAACCTATTATTTTGGGCAAATTGTAAACCTGCAAAATATGACCTTTTCTTATGCCTTGATAACTGCCAAGTGCGCTAATTATTGTAATTTTTTTCTGTTCATTTATTACATTTCCAAAATGGTGACAATGTAGCGTTTGAGTGAATAATCAATCTGTTTCTTTTCTCCAGTGACATAGTGAAAGCTTCCAAACCAGATCTTGTGGCAGATACGAAGGAACCCTCACCAGAGCCAAACTCACGAAAGATAAAAGAGAAAGAGAGACATCGTCACAGGTCACGCTCACGCTCCAAATCAAAATCAAAGTCTCATTCCCCTTCCCATCCTAGAACACGAAGGCGTCATCGATCAAGATCTAGGTAATTACCAAGGTGTTGCAGTTGCTTGTTCATAATTTTACATTTATTTTGCAAATTTTCCTTTTCTTTATATGGAATACACAATATGTTGTAACATTTTTTTTTATTGATGTTGAAAGATGGCAGTTATAAACATTTTGTGAATTTTCAGGTCTTATAGCCCTAGGAGAAGACCCAGCCCTCGGCGTAGACCTTCTCCGAGGAGGAGAAGTCCACCTCGCCGTATGCCGCCACCACCTAGGCACAAGAGAAGTAGGAGTCCAGTCAGGCGGTAAGTACTAAAGTTATGAATTGAGAACAATCTATGAAAACAGTAACTGTTAGATTGTATTGATTTTAGAAATCTGTTTTTTAGAATTCTTTATTTCTGTTGGCATTTTTTAAGTGAGACAGTAGTAGTAGTGTATATGATTTGATTGACCTATATGATTCATTTTTATGTACTTGGTAGTTAAAGCGGGATTCCACCCTAAAGTGGAACCTCCGCTGATCGGAAACCCTCCCCCCTCCGGTGTCACAATTGACACCTTTCAGGGGGGAGGGGGGTGGAGATACCTGTCAAAGACAGGTATTTTCACCCACTTCCGGGCATAGACTCCCACGGGAGTCTACGCCATTTCCTGCCCTGCCGCGCTGTCTGCTGGGACACACACGGGTCCCAGTGACAGCGCAGAGATTTTCTATTGCGCGGCTCGCGCATGCGCAGTAGGGAACCGGGAAGTGAAGCCGATTCGCTTCACTTCCTGATTCCCTCACCTAGAATGGCGGCAGCAGCCGAGGCCCGAGCGGTCGATCGGCCTCGGCTGCCGGCATCGCTGGAACCCGGGACAGGTGAGTGTCCATTTATTAAAAGTCAGCAGCTGTAGTATTTATAGCTGCTGGCTTTTAATTTTTTTTTTTTTTTTTTGGCGGAATCCCTCTTTAACATTAGCTTTATATTTTATGTGTGTGCATGCCTTTGTCAGAATTCTTTTAACTGTTGAAAAAAAATCATACAGAAGGCGACGATCTTCTGCATCGGTATCTGGAAGCAGCAGCTCCTCCTCTTCATCACGTTCACCACCTCCTCCAAAGAAACCACCTAAGAGAATGTCCTCTAGCCCACCACGCAAGCCTCGTCGTTCCTCCCCATCTGCAAGTCCTCCAAGAAGACGTTTTAGGCAGTCTCCTCCACCAAGCCCACCTCCAAAAAGGCATTCTCCTTCCCCACAGTCCTCTCGACTCAGAAAGACACGAGGATCTGTGTCTCCTCCTCGTGCACAAGGTGGGTTTTATCTTCCCTATTTACTGTTCTTGTATGGACTTTCCCTAATGCTTTGGTTTTGCAAGAACTGGTCAGTACATTTTTTATATCTATACCAACCATCTTATTTCCAGTCTACGTTTTTATGCATATTCAGTTGTGTTAAATTCCCATGAAAATTTGTTTTTGCTCATAGTTTTACCTTGTCATGGTTGATATAAATATGTAATTTCTGCATTCTAGTACCAAAACACAAAATTCCAGAAAAGCGGAAGACTCCATCGCCACCTCCAAAACCTCGCAAAAGAGAGACCTCTGATTCAGGTGAGTTGATCACTCAGTATCAAGCAATACCATTTTTCAAAGATGGTAATACGCTGAATATTAATGCAGTCTTTCTCAACCTGGCTGCTGTCTAAGTTTACAGTCAAACAAAATCTCCTGCACTCAAAAGTGGTGCGACAGCAATGGAAATGGCCTAGAATGTGAGGCTCTCAGACCTTGCTGCCCTCCAAGGGTCAGGGTACACCCAACAGAAACACTAAAAGAATAAATAGAGAACGCACCAACCTTGCATGTTGCCTACGTGGTATTTATTGAAATCAAAAAGAAGACATTATATTCCCAAACAAGTGAATAATAATAAGCATATCAAAGTCCAAAACTGGACGCAGAGCAACCAGGCCACGTTACCCTGTGCATCCCGATGGCTGACCCGTTTCGAGGGGCGAGCCCCTCTTCCTCAGAGCCAATCTGTGATGCTGCATTGTGCACATAAATATAGTAAATTATCACATGGTCTGCAGACCCATCCCATTAGTGGATGGAGATGGGAGTGGTCAAGAGAGCAAGCCGCATCCTAGTGCATAATGGCACATGCATAGAAAAAGCAATGATAATCAACATAGTGTCAGTTGTAAGCTTACAATATAATATTAAAACCAAATACAGTGAGTAGCAATGGCTAAAAATCAGCAAATGCTGGAAACAAAGTCCCCTGTATATACAGAGTATCTGCAAACGCAAAGGAAAAAAAAAAAAAAAAAACTTATATTGTATATCAAAGGAATAAAAATGTATGAATGGTACCTCTTTTGCATGAAGGACATGGAATCCCAGAGACACCTCCTATCAGTTGTTACCACGGATGGCTGATGGATCTGACCATGTAAGCTGGCATGGTGCTGTATATTGTAGTATGTAGTGAATTTATGGTGTGGAACGCATGCTATTACGTTCCACCTGACACTTCCTGCCTCCGAAACAGACTTGAGAGCCGGAACTAAAGTTGTAGCTCGGAGTAATGTGGGAAAATAATCTGCCTGGTTCACCTGCACTTGATACAATAGCAAGGCCTGGGAAATAAAACATATTAAGAAAAATTGCAACATTCTCCATAATAATCCTGTGTTAAGAGACATTCTGCCAGATGAACCCAGTTTTATCTTCAGGAAACCAGTGGACTTTAGAAAATATTGTGGCCCCTAGCAGGGTACAGAAGGTAAAGGGAACATTAGACAACGGTCAGGCAGTGTGGACTTCCATATTTTACCAAAAAGGTCTTATGTGGCACCAGAAGCGTCACATTGTCGGCACATATGGGAGAACTTTTCCCATTAAGCAATTCATTAATCCTATGTGGTTTATGGGCTCCTTTGTCCTTGCAGTTTACTTTATGTAGGTCACACGTCTAGACCATTGAGGGTCCGAATTGGAGAAACATCCATCGCAACAGAGACAAACTACTATGTGCCGTGTTTTTTTTTTTTTATTATTTTTTTTTTTGTTTTTTTTTAATAGAGGCACATGGTAGTAACCATTGTACATGAGATTCTGAAGGCCAGAAAGTTATTGGATTCTCACTTTGAATTGTTTAGCATCTAAAGGCCTTAATGATGAGCTATAAACCCACAGTTTCATGTAGTACCATCATGCGCAGCCCAACCCTATTGGGTTGCATATGTAATGCTGTGGGCATTTTCCTCCCTTTCCCTCCCCCCTCACTTCCTCTCCCCAGTTGTTGGACACTATTCCCACAACAGTTGGGTATATTATATTGTGTGGGGCCATACCTATTGTCCCTTTGTTTGGTTGTATGCTGTGGCGCAATCTCTTTGCCAGAAATTAGTCATTGGCTTAGCAGGTGCTCATGTGGGCTGCATACATCAGCTCACGGTTCCCCACCTTGTGTGTGTGTGTGTGTGTGTGTGTATATATATATATATATATATATATATATATATATATATATATATATATATATATATATATATAAATTTAGGGCTGCAACTAACGATTATTTTCATAATCGATTAGTTGGTCGATTATTGTTTAGATTAATCGGTTAATAACCTTAAAGTGCGGTCTATAATTTAGTTAATATGTAAAGTTTTAAAAAAAGGCAATTTATTCTTAAATATCTATATGCAGTGGTGAATATAAATAACCAACTATATGGTTTTGGAGCAAAATATTGAATCCACTCTGAGAATAACAGATAGAAGAGATATACTGTATATATTAGAGGGGATATATACCATTAGAGGAGAGATATACTGTTTATACTATTGAAGATATACTGTATATACCATTAGGGGAGAGATATAGAGTATATACCATTAGAGGAGAGATATAGTGTATATACTATTACAGGATATATACTGCATATACTATTAGAGGAAAGATATACTATTAAAGGGTCAATCTGGTAAATATCAGACTCATTAACTTTATCCCCATTTTGTTACTGGCCGATTAATCGATTAATTTCATAATCGATTAGTTGTTTCAGCCCTAATATAATTAGCCACTCCTTGATTAGAGTTTGAACACTGCTTGGTATTCTCAATTCTTTGGATATCTTTTTATATCCCTTTCCTGTTTTATACAGTTCAACTACCTTTTCCCGCAGATCCTTTGACAATTATTTTGCTTTCCCCATGACTCCGAATCCAGAAATGTCAGTGCAGCACTGTGCGGATACTCTGTATATACGGGGGTTCTGTTTCCAGCATTTGCTGATTTTTAGCCATTGCTGCTCACTGTATTTGGTTTTAAGATTGTTACATGCTTACAACTGACACTGTTTTGATTAGCAATGCTGTTTCTATGTATGTATCATTATACACTAGGCTGCTTTGCTGTCTGACCACTCCCATCTCCACCCACTAAAGGGATGGGTCTGCAGACCATGTGATGAGACCCATTTACTATATTTGTGTGCCAATGCAGCATCACAGATGGGCTCTGAGGAAGAGGGAACCCCCCCCTCAAAATGCACTGAATATCTGGAAGGTTCCCTGGCGTGCTGCTCACAGTCCCTGTGGCCTCATTGCTCTGCATCCAGTTTTGGACTTCAATATGCTTTTATTCACTTGTTTGTGAGTATATTTCCTTCTTTTTGATTTCAGTGAACACCACTTGGCTAATGTGCAAGGTTGGTGCGCCCTCCTTTTTTTTGTTGTGTTTTTTATTTTTTTTACTTTTCTGTCTAAGTTTGTCGGAGGTGCTGCAGCTTCCTGGTTGAGAGAGGCTGAGGTCGCACTTCCACTGCTCTGCCGAACTGTAAAACGGCACAGCGCAAGCATGATTGGGACAATAAGTGCAGAACAGTAGAAGGGGAACCGTCTAATTTTCCTAACCTCCATCCTACAGTGCAGTACCTGGCAGTTAGGGCACAGCTACAGTAATGCATTTTTTTAAAAATGCTATGTGTGTATTTGAGTGTGTTTATTTACGTGCGTGTATATATGTATGTTTTAATCCTGACCCCTAACCCTGTACGATCTAACAGTGTTTTTAGTGATCATTCACAACAGCTGCAAAGGACTACTGCTCGTCTGAAAAGTGATCCTCACGCAGATCATTTTTCAGTTATTTGAAAGGCGGGGTGGAGATGTTGCCTCATCATTGCCTTTTTTGACCCTCTGAATGCAGCACCACCGACCTGCAACACACAAGCTCACAATGAATGTAGGGGTAATTACAGCATGGCCTCATTGATCTTAATGGGTTACATTAGGGGTTGGTGCTCGATGAATGCGATAGTGAGTATAATTTTTGCCAATTTTTGTGTAAAGGGGAGCAGTTGGGGTGGTAAAAATGTGCCTCAACTGCATGGTTTTACTGCCCCCCAGCCTCATGTATGAACATGTCCTTAGGCCAGGGCTCGACAAACCCCAGGCGCTAGGTCGCCAATGCGACCAGAAATCGCAACCTGGCGCCTAAGCTGCCACCAGCCCACTCACTATTGATGCCCCAGACATGCAGCAGCATTAACACTGACTGACGTCCTCCCTCCTCCGGCGCCGCGCTAAGTGTGTGAAACTGACAAGCAATGGAGAGAGGAGGATCTGTCAGATTTCATCTTGATGTCGGTGTGGGCTGGACCCGGCCGGGGTGGGCGGGACCCAGCAGCTAGCAAACACCAGCCAATGGAATCTGGGCGGGCCGCTACGTGTATGTGGCCCGACCCTTTTCTTAAGCAGCCCAATCGTTGGCTGGTATTCGATAGCTGCTGAGTCCCGCCCACCCCGACATCTAGCTCAAATCTGACATATCCGCCTCTGTTACTTGTCAGTTTCACACCCCGGTTGGGTCCCGCCCATTCCGACATTTAAGCTGAATCCTGACGGCTCCTCTGTTACATTTCAGTAACAGAGTGCTCCGTGTGAAACCTACCAGTGCCACCTGCCACCTACCAGTGCCACCTGCCAGTGACAATCAGTGCCACCTGCCACCGTCAGTCAGTGCCACCGTCAGTCAGTGCCACCTGCCAGTGCCGAGTGTCACCTGCCACCACCTAGTGCCAGTGCCAACTAGTGCCAACACCAACCAGTGCCACCGCCAATCGGTGCCATCTGCCAGTGACAACTAGTGCCACTGCCAACCAGTGCCACCTGCCAGTTCCAAACCAGTGTCACCTGCCAATGCCATCTGGCAGTTCCACGTGCCTGCCACCGCCAATCAGTGCCACCTGCCAGTGCCACCGCCAATCAGTGCCACCTGCCAGTGACAACTAGTGCCACCGCTAATCAGTGCCGTCTGCCAGTGACAACTAGTGCCACCGCCAACCAGGGCCACCTGCCAATCAGTGCCACCTGCCAGTTCCAAACCAGTGTCACCTGCTGGTGCCATCTGGCAGTTCCCTGTGCCTGCCAGTGGCAACCAGTTCCACCTGCCGGTGCCACATGCCAGTGCCAGCCAGTTCCATCTGTTGCCAGCCTTACTCTTTCTGGTCAGCCCATAACCCTGATGTAACAATGTTTCAATGGAGTTATTGACTGGGTGCTCCATTGTGAGTTAGGGATAGGAGGTGAAAATGAGTGGCCTTTCCCCGGGAGCTGACAATCCATACCACTCTAAAAAAAAAAAAGCCTTAGGATTTGTTCACATCTGTTTAACTACGTGTAGGGCAGTCAATTCATTTTAGTGAGCTGCCTTACCCACAAATACATGGGGGGGGGAGAGAGAAGTCTATGTACCCGGTGCTTTGACATCATGCTGTTTGGCGTGTGTGAAATCATGCTGTTGGCTGATGTGTGGAGGTAGCATTTTTAAATGGCCTTGCATGCGCCTGTTATAAAGCAGAGCCTTTGTGTGTGTTCCCGACATGCAGCAATGTGAACCCTAGGAATTGGAGTGCCTCGAGACTGAAATACTTTTTTTAAAGGCGCTCCATGACTTCAAGGTTGAGAAACACTATAGTCGTGTTTTTTTTTTTTTTTTGTGCAGGATTTCCAAATAAGTCAATCATAATTACCTAGGTGTATGCAGAATCGGTCCCCTGTCTCTCTAAGACCACTGATTGTTCAGTTCTCCATCTTCAGTGAGCCAGTTGCGGTCAGGTACTGGCTCTCTGCGCTGCCCCTCCAGTGCTCACTTGAGCCCCAGACTGTGGAGGGGGCTGGAGTGGCTAGCTCAGCTTCCTTGCAGCAAGCTGAGCCAGCTGTCGCTCAGGCATCTGGGTGAATCCCAGAAATAATGTCGGGATCCCTCCAGAGTCTGGACTGGCTGACAGGTGAATCTGGGTAACAGGAGCGCAAAACTAAAGACACTCCTTTGACCCAAAGAAGTAGGGCCAAAAGAGCCCTACTTTGGCCCTAATTCTCTAAGTTAAGAATTTGTTTTTGTAGATGATGAAAAAGGAGGCAAAATGGGAGCGTCAGATTCGGTACAGCAGCGTCGTCAGTACAGAAGACAGAACCAACAGTCGTCCTCTGGTATGAATTCCATCTTATTTGATTAGCACAAATTTAATTTGTTACATTTTTTTTCCATGAATCACGGGACACAGAGTTGGGCTATTATTCCTTTCTGGGTTATGTATGCCATTTTTAGGTGAATGGAAACTGATAGACCAAAGTTCTTAGACAGCAAGTCTGCTCTTGTATAGCCCTTCCCTTTTGAGTTTTTTACCAGTGTCTGCAAGGTGAATGGGCACGTTTGAGCTCTCTCGAGCTCCAGGTTTTGAGTCCCAAGAACGGTCATTAAATGAGTCAAGGGATTTACCGATTCGGATCCATTTGAAGTAAAGCTTATATGCTAAAATAAATGGTACCCAAGCTTCACAAACGATGCAAGGAATCCTGTAAGGTTTTGCCGGTTACCTGGACCCTGTGTAGTGGAATCCTGGACACCACAAAGCTAAGGCATTCCTGCTGGGTTCTGTACATGTCCAAGAGAGCGGACCCTAAAATATGAAAAGGGTACCCAGTCCTTAAAGATCCCCAAGTCACGGAAACCGCCGTGATGGGTGAAGATTGGGCTCTTGGTTTCTATGCTTTCCTTGGACAGGTAAGTGAAACCCCCTTATTTACTTATTGTGGGGTGCCCAAGGTGTTGCAACTATCTGTCAAACTTGCTAGACACCTGTGTGGCGGTGACCACAGGGGGCGTTTAGGCTAGCTGCTGGTGTTTGCGTAGGAGTACCTCTTTTCCTGTCTTGGCTGCTTATGGATGGTCCGCGCATGGGGATTCCATATTGTACCTAATGGTTTGCCATAACGCACAAGAGTTTGCGGCTGTGTCGGCAGCCATGGTGCACGCTGCTTTGCCACTGAACAGGCGTACACAAAGCCGCGCATGCGCTGTACCTCTAGGGAGGGCTTGTGATGTCTTCAAAAAAGAGCAGTAGGGCTAACACTACAGGGAAGGGCACATCTGTGTCATCAGTAGCTTCTGAGGAGCCTAGTGGAAACAGTAGTGTTGTATACCCTCAGAGACCACAGGCTTCAGGGCAATCTGAGCTGCTGCGCATGTCTGGTATTGTGTTTCAGCCTTTGTTACCAGTTCAGCTATTCAGCCAGCTGTCATAGCAATTGGAGTCTGCCAGTCCTTAGGACCCATTCACACCTGAGCATTTTGTAGCTAGGGGAAAAAAAATCAGTTATGCTAGATGTTTCACATCTCCACTCCAAAACGCCTGAAGCTTAAACAAGTTCTGGAACTTTTTTAGGCAGATTTGGGCATTTTTCTGCTTTTTACATTGGTGACCTTTTGAACTGTACAAAAATGCGGCAAAATCGCACAACTTTCTGCCTGAAAATGCTACGTTCAAATGTGAATGGGACCGTTGCCATTCTCAAGCTTCCCTCCAACCACTTTGCGTGTGTGTATATTTGTATGTGTGTGTAAAAAAAAATATCTTCCTCCACTGTGAGTGAGTCTGGCTGCAACCATTTTAACTGTGGATAGCTGAAGCTGCTGCTTTTTCATTTCCTGGATTTACAGAGGCACACCTCCAGCTCTCATTGGCCTGCTTATGACTGTTTGCATGTGTGTTTGCTACTCATAAATGTGTTTGCTTCTGTGTGCATGCTTGGAGCGACGGGGCGCATTTTTAAAAAAAATACCTTTTTTTTTATTTTTACACTGCTCTTTAAAAAAAAACAAAAAAAAAAAAACTTTTATTCCTATTACAAGGAATGTAAACATCCCTTGTAATAGAAAAAAAAAAACATGACGGGACCTCTTAACCACTTCAATACAGGGTATTTATACCTTCCCATCTAAGACCCTTGGTCTACCAATGTCCATTCACCTAAAGATGGTGTATAACCCAGTAAGTAAGGAATAGTAGCCTAACTCTGTGTCCCATGGTATTTAAAAAAAATAAAAATTTCTCTTATATTCACCAACCGACACAGCTCCTCTTAGCCATTGGGTTGTTATGCCCTATTACTAGGAGATACTAGGCATTGGGCAACAACCCTCCAGCCTGCCATGCAGCCATCAGTTTTATTTTGCCTAGTGGACCTAGGAACCCTGTGGGCCCATCGGTCTGTGCTTTTTTTTTTATGCAGAAGCGTGACTTTTTTGCGCAAGAGTAATGATCCTGTGATCTACTATCAACAGCCGGCTGGGTGGCAGGCTGGATACCCTTATCCTTGTAGTCCCCCCAGTCCATCCATTGAGCGTGTGCAGGCCACAGCTATGTGCTCGGCAGGCCACGATGAAACCTCAGCTCCAGAGGTGGTCGTGAGCTTTTATGCTCCAGGGCATACATATGACCGGGCTACTGATGTCTGTGTTACAGTATGCTGGGCCAGCAGCCACCCTATACTGATCCAGTGAGTGGGTCTGTGATGGAATGTCTCCCAGCTCTTCAGGACTGGTCTGGAAGTACAGCTCTCCCTGCCTCGATGGGGCTGAGTGGCTGGGCATTCCTAGGGAGGTCGATTCCGGGGGGGTCCCCCCCCGGCGGGATGCTGCATGTGGCTGCTGAGCGGAGTGTGTGTGTGTGTGTGTGTATGTATATGCAGGGGCTCTCATCTGGGGGCGGGCTGCACTGGCTAGTGGTGTCGTGGGTCCTGTTCTTCATGCCCCTGGAAGGTGTCTGTGAGGTTTTGCTGATGTCATGTACAGCGCTGTGTTCACTGACATTGTTTTCTCCCTGTACCTCATGGAGCTGCTTCCGTGGCCATTTTAGGTGTGGGCAAGGGCAGCGTGCTATCCTGGGCTTCTGCGGCCATTTTCCTAGTGATCTCCTATTCAGAACACTGGCAGCGATTTTCTTGCAGCCTGAACACGTTTTTTCAGCATGTGCTCCTGAGCGCTCTCGGCCATTTTTCCTGTGTTTTATGTCTTTGCACTAGATGCTGGGCGGGCATTTTCTTGAAGCCTGAGCACACTTCAGAGCGGTTTTGGCGCTATTTGCAGGTGCTGCCATCCGACACAGCATTGTTTCCTCTGCACCTGGGAGCCCACGGGGACTACAGGCACTACTTGCTGGATAGCACACAACAAGTTGAGGCGCAAACACCACTCGCTGGATAGCGCAGAACTCCTCAGGGTGGTGAGTCCAGCGGGAAAGAGACCCTCAGCCAGCGGCAGTAAGGAGGGTGGGACTGTCACTGTCCTAACTCCCCTTCGGATGGCAGACAGGGTAGGGTCAGCATGGCTTCAGAAACTGGTGTTTCTTCCCCTGAAATCCAGGCAATTGCAACCGGGTCACCTGCAGACTGCGCAGTGCCCATGGACAACCTGATGGCGATCCTCAATTCATTTGTTGCCAAGATGAAGGCGGTGCGTGGGAAGAAAGGTGCACTAAAGCGGCCCCTGAACCCCTCGTCCTCTGGGGAGAGCTCTGACGCATACTCGGGTCCTGCGGAGGCTGGGGACCCCTGCTCTGGTGACCTCTGCTCTGTTTTGTAAGATGCCGACGCTGACCAGGACCGTGAGGATGAATTCGGGTCCATGCGCGACAAAGCGCTTCTTGGAATACTTATCACAGCTATGTGTGATACCCTGAAGATTCAGGAGCCAGCAGATCCCTCTTCTGATGTACCTGTCGCTTTTGGGTCCCACAAGCCAGCACGTTCACCTAAGGTATTCCCCGTATCTGACTTATTTTGACAAGTTCATTTACAAGGAATGGGGTTGCCCGCAACTGACCTTTTCGGTCCCCAAATACATGGTGTACGTTACACTTTTGAGGAGAGCCTTCCCTGGCGACTGCCGTTGTGAAAGGACCTTCTATCTCAAGGTCTGATCCCCCATCCTGCTTTACCATCGCTGGCTTTAATGGCATGGCTATTGAGAACCAAGTGTTGAGGAACCGTGGTCTGTTGGACTCTGTGATCCCAACTATGTTAAGAGCATGAAAATCTTCCCGGAAGATATACCATCGTACCTGGAAGGCCTACATCTACATGTGTGAGAAGAAAGGATGGCATCCACGCTCCTTTTCTATATCCAGGATTCTGCTGTTTCTTCAGCAAGGAGTAGACCAGAAATTGGCGTTAAGCACCATTAAGGGGCAAATTTCAGCCTTGGCTGTCTTTTTTTTTTTCTCCCCAGAGACCCCTGGTATCTCACTCATTAGTGAGTACCTTCGTTCAGGGGATATGACATGTAGTCCCTCCTGTGTGTCTACCGTTACCCCCATGGAATTGCAGCCTGGTGTTATCGGCGCTTCAAAAACCACCATTTGAAAATATCAGGGCGTTTCCCCTGTTGACTCTTTTCCAGAAAGTGGTCTTTCTAGTGGCCATCACATCGGCCAGGAGGGTTTTGGATCTGGCGACCTTGTCTTGCAAGTCGCCCTATCTGGTTATCCACAAGGATAGGTGCTGTTGCGGCCGCAACCGTCTTTTCTACCGAAAGTGGTCTCGGCTTTTCATATTGAGGGCATTGTATTACCATCTCTCTGTCATAAGCCGAAGCACCCGAAGGAGGTGGCCCTTCACGGTCTGGACGTGGTTCCGGCTCTGAAGGTGTATTTGTCTACCACTGCTCCCTTTTGGAAGTCGGGCTCCCTGTTTGTTTTTCGGTGGCTGGTCCCAAGAAAGGCATGGCGGTCTCGGCCACCTTTTCCAGGTGTATCCGACAGATTGTAGTACAAGCCTACGCCTTGAAGGGGCAGGTACCCCCCTTTACGGTCACAGCCCACTCCACAAGAGCAATCGGAATGTCTTGGGCCTTCCGACACCAAGTGTCTGTTGCTCAGGTGTGTAAGGCGGCGACCTGGTCCTCTGTCCACACATTTACCAAGTTCTACAAGTTAGACGTCAGTGCATCGGCTGCCTGTTTTGGCCGCAAGGTTTTGCAGGCAGCCGTATAGTTGCAATTGTATATGCAATATATTTCCCTTTTTCCTGTTTTTTTCATTAAAAACAGTACCGTTAAGTTAATGCACTGTTACATTACATTCCACTTTTTTTTTTGTGCTGTTGAGGGTACCCTGGTTTGGTTGTGGATTTCTCCACGCACTGTTTTTTGTGGGTAAAGTTTCACTAGTTCCCACAGTGGATGAAGTTTTTATGCTGTTTTCCCACCCGTCCTTTGGCACTGCTTGGGGACTTCCCAATGGCTAAGAGAGGAGCTGTGTCAGTCGGTGAATATAAGAGTAAATAGGATTTTTTTGTACTTGTCGTAAAATCATTTTCTCTGTAATTCACCGACCGACACAGCACCCGCCCCTCCTTTTTATCTTTATGTTATACTGCTTTTTGACGTACTGATGGCTGGAGGGTTGTTGCCCAAGGGACCGCCCCCTAGGCGGAACTAAGATTTCTGAGTGTTGAATTGCAATTAATGCCTAGTATCTCCCAGTAATGAGGCATAACAACCCAGTGGCCAAGAGGAGCTGTGTCGGTCAGTGAATTACAGAGAGAAGGATTTTACGCTGAGTACAAAAAATCCTATTTTTACAGGCAAGTATGATTAAAAAAAATCTTTTTTTTTTCCCCACTTATAGCGCAAGTTCATAACCATGCCCATTCCACTCCGTTTATCTCCATCACCTGTGAAAGTTACCTAAAAGAGCCTCCTCCTATAGAAATCGCAATCTGTTAATCGGTGTACCTAAACAAGCACATTTGCATACGCCCATGCTACCTCTCCATGCCCTTCAGTCTTTTTAACCACTTGCCGCCCACCATATAGCAAAATGACGGTGGCAAAGTGGTTTTAATATCCTGACCGGACGTTATATGATGTGATCAGGATATTAAGCAGTTGCGCACCACAACTACGATCTCTGTAAAGAGTCTCTGACGGAGACTCTTTACCATGTGATCAGTTGTGTCCAATCACGGCTGATCACAGTGTGATTATCAGCGCAGCCCCCCCACCCAGGACCACCAAGGACACCACCAGGGATGCCCAGCACCAGGTATGCGCCCCCCCCCCCAGATCACCAGGGATGCCAGTCAGTGCCCACAATGGATGCCAATCAGTGCCCACAATGGCACTGATTTGCATCCATCCGTACAATACTGTACACTACAATACCGGTCATCGGTGCCACCCATCAGTGAAGGAGAAAACGTATTTACAAAGTTTTGTAACAAACAAAAGGTTTTTTTTTTCACAATTTTCGGTCATTTTTTAATTAGTTTAGCAGAAAAAAATAAAATCAGAGGCTATCAAATACCACCAAAAGAAAGCTCTATTTGTGGGAACAAAATGATAAAAAATTAGTTTGGGTACAGTGTAGCATGACCGCGCAATTGTCATTCAAAGTGCGACAGCACTGAAAGCTCAAAATTCGAAGTGGTTAAAGTGTAAGTTCACCTTTACAGAAAATCTGTAAGTTAAACTTACACTGGAACCCCCTCCCCATCGTACCTGGTCCCACTGACCAGGAATCTGGCAATCACCCACTAGGAGACATCCTATAGCCACTTCACAGGTCCGGGAGACTGTGCCACCCTCTCTGAAGTTCGGCCTCTTTCCTCCACTGGGCCGTTCAGAAAGGGCACCAAGCTTTACACATGTGCAGTAGGGAACTGGGCGGTTTCCTTAACATGAATGATGATAAAACCCGAGTCCCCTAAAAGTGCCGGCCTAGGCCAAAACGCACAGCACTGGCCATACCCGCAGGTCTCAACATTGATGTACTGCGCATGTGCAAGTTGGAGCACATGAAATTATATGCCTCATCAAGCACATGCAAAACTACATTACAACTGTTTGAAAAAAAAAGAAGCCTTGCAAGGTCTCAGGGAGTCAGCCTTATTTTTATGAAACCCTGAAGGCTAGTAAAGTGAATTGGCTTCCTGTAATGAACCTCAGAACAGTGCAAGCCTTAGGTCTTTTTGTCCAGGGATAGGTTGAAAAAAAGATTACCTTGATTAATATGCGACTATCTTCTATCTCTTATAGTTATTGTGATTTAAGTCTGATTTCTGCAATTTTATAGACTCTGGATCATCCTCCTCTTCAGAGGATGAGAGGCCAAAGCGCATTGCAGTGAAGAATGGAGAGGTTGGCAGAAGGCGCAGGCATTCAACATCAAGAAGCCCTTCACCTTCAAAGAAGAGACCTCGGGATCCATCTCCGCGGTACTTTTTATATAATATTTTTTATTTTTTTCGCAGAATGCAAGCTTTAATTTGTTTTTTAGGTTATAATGAGCTTGAAACTATTTATTTCCTTTTTGCTGTCAGGATGCAGACTGTGAAAAGGTGGCAGTCACCTCTTCTTAAAAGGTTGGTTTAGGCATGGCTATTGTCTTGCTGCAGGTGTAGGTAGTTTTTAGTGGCTGAGCAGACCACTCTGTTGCGTTTTTATGTAAAAAAGTATTGCCATCATTGCACTACTGCTGCAGCCTCTCCCCATCCCACCGCCTCTTCACAAACCACCGTTGGATCTTCTCCCCAAACCCACTGTCACAATAAAATTTAAAAAAAAATGTTTCGGCCCACCTGGCCATGTCATTCATTGACAGAGTTCTGTAAATGGGAGAACTTCGTTTATTCCTGTCATTGTGCAACTGGATGCTTGTACAAGGTAAGAGCAGACTGCTTATACTGACAGTCTGCAGGAGTCCTGCATTCTGCTGATCATGGGTGCAGAGATTTCCAGCCTCCTAGTTTAAAAAAAAAAAAACTTTTTTTTTTCCCCTGCAAAAAGATGTGCATTTTTTTTTTTTTTTAAAAAGGTGAACTTATTCTTTAACTTTGTATTTAATATTTTCCTGAACAGCAAGCATGGTAGCCAATATGTCCATTTGAGTGGAAGGTTCATTTTCACTAAATGGTTTGTTCTTTTACTCTGCATTCTTTTTCAAGCCTTGGGTCGTTTCATTGGCTCCTCCATTTTATTTTAGTAGTGTTGTCTTTTTATCTTTAAATTGGACATTCTTTGCAAATTATTAATCCTGCTTTCTGTTCTGTCTCCGGGACAGAAAGTGAAGTGAAATCTCCCCGCTGTAATACAGACAGCAAGAGAAAAATAAACCGAAAGGGATTTTAACTCTTTCCTACGCTACCCTTAACTATGACTTTACATACACTTTGAAGATTTATATTTACATTTTCTATAAGTTAGCACTGCTGCATTTTTTGTAAACTGAACAATTGTGTTTTTTCATTTCTACAGCAGAAGAAGGAGGAGTCCAACTCCACCTCCTGCCCGAAGAAGGCGCAGTCCTTCTCCTGCTCCACCTCCCAGGCGGCGCCGATCTCCATCTCCTCAAAGGCGCAGGTAAGATTATAAGGGAAACCAAAATTAATTCATTTCAGTTTTTTTTTCTTAATTCTTTTCAGTATGCCTCATTTCATGGAGTTTGACATTTTTTCCTTTACTTCATAGATCTCCATCACCTCACAGGCATTCCTCTACTCAAAGACGGTACTCGCCACCAATTCAAAGAAGATATTCCCCCTCTCCACCCCCAAAAAGGAGAACTTCTTCACCACTGCCCCAGCCTCCTCCAAAACGTAGAGTATCACAATCTCCTCCTCCATCAAAGCGCAGAGTATCACATTCACCTCCACAAAAACATAAAGGGTCACCTGGAGGAAAGCGACGCTCTCCATCACTATCCTCTAAACACCGTAAAGGAACTTCTCCTAGCCGGTCAGGGAGAGAAACCCGCTCCCCACCACAGACTAAACGTTCTTCACCTTCTCCACGTCCACGAGCAGCTCGAAGCTCTGAGAGTCCTCCAACTCACAGGAGAGGAGGGTCCTCATCTCCTCCCAGGAGGCAGCAGTCACCTTCACCAAGCACTAGGCCAATCAGACGAGTATCAAGGACTCCAGAACCGAAAAAACCTAAAAAGTAATTTTTTTTTATTCATTCTTTTTATGATATAAACATTCTGTTCTATAAATATTCACTCTAAACTATATATACTAATATTTGCTTTTTATCTTAGGGAATCTCCCAGTCCTCAACCTGCAGAAGGCTCATCATCGCGATCTGTTTCTGGATCCCCGGAGCCAGCGCCCATAAAACAAGTAGTCCCCCCATCCCGGTCTAGATCTCGTTCTCAATCTGGCAACTGGTCCCCAGCTCCAGCACCTGCTAAGAAGACCAAGAGTGCCACACCCAGCCCGTCTCCAGCTCAGGTATCTAAGCTGCACTGGCAAAAAAAAATACCTAAAATACAGAAGTGAAAACTGCTTGTGGGGTCTTTTAGGCCACTTAAATCCATAGTGTAAACTAGAGCTATGACAATTTTTTTCCCCATTATCCTTGTTGAATTTTGTTGTGCCATGAGGGCAGGTCTATGTATAGTGTACTAGAGGGCATGCCTGTTTATTATATCATGATCAGTAGCTCCTGTTGGACTCATTCAGCATCTCCAGAAACGTCAGATTCCTGTGTCTCCTGTTGAGCACTGTGGTGCCATCCTCTCACTACGCCCATGCAGGACACAGCATGTGGTGAGGGTTGCAGACATCTGACACTTGTCAGTCACTATATTTTTTTTCTTGTTTTTTTTGTATTGGTTAAAAGAAGTATGGGTTTCCTTTTTTCTGCTTGCATCTATTCTATGTGAGCTGCTAATATCTAAAAAAAAAAAAAAAAGCCCTCTAAGAAGTGCCCCCATTCTGTTTAAATCAAGCTAAATAACTGGGAGGGGCTACAGACTTTCATACAGCATCATACCGACAATGGTCTGGCTCTGGAGTCTGGATCCACCCATTTTCCTGTTATTTTGCTTGACTGATGTCCTTTGCTCATAAAATCAGAGCTAACATTGTGAATGGATCCTTTTATTAACTATCTGGCCTTATATATGAGGCAATGAAACCTTCCATTCACATCTGCTTGTATTTTCATTCTGAAGCACAGAGTTCCCTAGACATGGCCAGAACCTTGCTCCCCCATAATTGGTGTATTACCTGGTACCCCTATAACAATGATGTTTCAACATTGTAAATGGAGTATTACAGGGCCATCACATGCCATACAGGAGTACAGTGACAGAGGGATGATTTGTATGTACAAATAAGGAGACTCTTGGGACATATCGGGGGTCACTTTAGATGTAGGGGAAATGTCAGTCTCCCCTCCTATGTACTGTACACAGGTATGCTCCCTACACATAGCACTGTGCACATTTCAGAGAACAGAGACGGGGCACAGGTCATGCTCTTCTCCTCATATAACACAGTGCTATGTGTAGAGAGATTACCAGTGTTAAAATGGTTGTATACCCGCTGATGTTTTTTTTTTTTTTTTTTTTATCTTACCTGCAAAGGAAAAGGCATAATGAGCTAGTATGCACTGCATACTAGCTCATTATGAAATACTTAGTGCCTTGCGAAAGTATTCGGCCCCCTTAAACTTTTCAACCTTTTGCCACATTTCAGGCTTCAAACATAAAGATATAAAATTTTTATTTTTTTGAAGAATCACCAACAAGTGGGACACAATTGTGAAGTGGAACGAAATCTATTGGATTTTTGAAACTTTTAACTAATAAAAAAAATGAAAAGTGGGGCGTGCAAAATTATTCGGCCCCCTTGCGTTAATACTTTGTAGAGCCACCTTTTGCTGCGATTACAGCTGCAAGTCGCTTGGGGTATGTCTCTATCAGTTTTGCACATCGAGAGACTGAAATTCTTGCCCATTCTTCCTTGGGAAACATCTCGAGCTCAGTGAGGTTGGATGGAGAGCGTTTGTGAACAGCAGTTTTCAGCTCTTTCCACAGATTCAGGTCTGGACTTTGACTTGGCCATTCTAACACCTGGATACGTTTATTTGTGAACCATTCCTTTGTAGATTTTGCTGTATGTTTGGGATTATTGTCTTGTTGGAAGATAAATCTCCGTCCCAGTTTCAGGTCTTTTGCAGACTCCAACAGGTTTTCATCCAGAATGGTCCTGTATTTGGCTGCATCCATCTTCCCCTCAATTTTAACCATCTTCCCTGTCCCTGCTGAAGAAAAGCAGGCCCAAACCATGATGCTGCCACCACCATGTTTGACAGTGGGGGTGGTGTGTTGAGGGTGATGAGCTGTGTTGCTTTTACTCCAAACATATCGTTTTGCATTGTGGGCAAAAAGTTTGATTTTGGTTTCATCTGACCAGAGCACCTTCTTGCACGTTTGGTGTGTCTCCCAGGTGGCTTGTGGCAAACTTTAAACGACACTTTTTATGAATATCTTTGAGAAATGGCTTTCTTCTTGCCACTCTTCCATAAAGGCCAGATTTGTGCAGTGTACGACTGATTGTTGTCCTATGGACAGACTCTCCCACCTCAGCTGTAGTTCTCTGCAGTTCATCCAGAGTGATCATGGGCCTCTTGGCTGCATCTCTGATCAGTCTTCTCCTTGTCTGAGCTGAAAGTTTAGAGCAGGGATCTTCAAACTACGGCCCTCCAGCTGTTGTGAAACTACACATCCCATGAGGCATTGTAAAACTGACATTCACAGACATGACTAGGCATGATGGGAATTGTAGTTCCTGAACAACTGGAGGGCCGTAGTTTGAAGACCCATGGTTTAGAGGGACGGCCAGGTCTTGGTAGATTTGCAGTGGTCTGATACTCCCGTTTCAAAATGATCGCTTGCACAGTGCTCCTTGGGATGTTTAAAGCTTGGGAAATCTTTTTGTATCCAAATCCGGCTTTAAACTTCTCCACAACAGTATTACAGACCTGCCTGGTGTGTTCCTTGGTCTTCATGATGCTCTCTGCGCTTTCAACAGAACCCTGAGACTATCACAGAGCAGGTGCATTTATACAGAGACTTGATTACACACAGGTGGATTCCATTTATCACCATCAGTCATTTAGGACAACATTGGATCATTCAGAGATCCTCGCTGAACTTCTGGAGTGAGTTTGCTGCACTGAAAGTAAAGGGGCCGAATAATTTTGCACGCACCACTTTTCAGTTTTTTTATTTGCTAAAAAAGTTTAAAATATCCAATAGATTTCGTTTCACTTCACAATTGTGTCCCACTTGTTGGTGATTCTTCACAAAAAATTAAAATTTTATATCTTTATGTTTGAAGCCTGAAATGTGGCAAAAGGTTGAAAAGTTCAAGGGGGGCGAATACTTTCGCAAGGCACTGTACCTTAGAACGAAGCCCCGACATTTGGTCCAATCCACGCCGAGTAAGCTGACATGTTCCCTCAGCGTTTCTTCCGGGTATGGCGGCTCCGGCGCTGTGAGTGGCCGGAGCCGCGATATCGTCACTCCTGCGCATGCGTGCTGGAGATTTCTTCCCGCCAGGGTCCGTCGTCTGCCGGGCTTTCAGCTGGGAATCCCCTGTGCGCATGCTCTTCTACAGTCAGTGGCACATTGCGAGGGGAATATCTCCTAAACCGTACAGGTTTAGGAGATATTTATCTTACCTACAGGTAAGCCTTATTATAGGCTTTCCTGCAGGTAAAAGTCCCAAAAAGGACTATATAACCACTTTAAGATGAGGATGATACAGACTTTGAATGAGTGGGGGGGGGGGTACACTCCTACAGCTGCCTCCTCCAGCTTAAAATGAGGTAGGAGGTAGGCGTGGGGGAGCTGGAGGACGAGGACTGGGAGGATGCTTTTGCATCTTGTAAACTGGTCTCCCCAAAGCTATCTGAATTATGCAGTTGTATATACTTCACAAATCCTACATTACTCCTGGGTGCACGTTTTATCACTTCTTATGGACATGCCCGGTCATGTAAGGCTACTGGACACAGGTTGTGCAGTTCCTGCATGATCGCATGGGCTGACACTTGACCTTTTGCCCTGAGTGCTGTTTACTGGAAATATTACCTGGTCAAGAAAAGAATCATACAGGAGAAACTGTGGTCAGATCGATAGCAAGGGTATGTCTACAGACCTCCCCACTGACATTAAATGACTGGCTGTAAACCAGTCCTTACCTTATAAAAAAAAGTTTTATATAAACAGAAAATTCTCTGCCAAATACCACAAAATATGTGATAGTTGAACGTTACATTTACTTGTACAGAAGAAGAACCGGTAGTACACCGATTAGCTGCATTATAGACAATGTACTTTGCTTATTTGATCCACTGTCACTATTCTGAGACACTGAGAGCTTCAAATGCCAGTCTTTATTTACCACAAATGGATGCGCTGTAACTCCTATACTTCCTTAGTGTTGAATGTAGTTTAATGTGTTGAAAAATATTGAATTATTGTCTGTCTTCTGTGCGTGCCTTTCATTTTCCAATAAGTTTGTTGGATTAAAAAAAAAAAATGCTTACAGAGACCTGACACAGCCAGTGTTTTAAGTGTTCTATTTGTTTTTTGTAGACCTCTGATCAAGATGGTGGTGGAGGTAAAAAGAAAAAGAAGAAAAAGGACAAGAAACACAAAAAGGAGAAGAAGCACAAGAAACACAAAAAACATAAGAAAGAGAAGGCTGCAGCTGCTCCATCTCCTGCGTCTCCTCCATCTCCTCCATCTCCTGCATCTCCAGCATCTCCAGAACCTGGTGAACCAGATGCAGACATTGAAGCCAAGAAGGTGAGGCAGGCGCATGTTTGCTGAGGCTTCACATTACGCACACTACCATTCAAAATCCATCCAGCTCCCGAAACTTGCATTTCCCCAGGTTCCCGAAACTTATGGCCACGTCTGCATATAAGGATATGCTGTACCCTGTAGTCGCAGTTAATTATGGGGGTGGGAGACATATGGGAGCCCCATTACCAAGTTTCGGTAGCAAATCACTGTTCTGCCTCCTTTTCTGTCTTCTGCTGCAGCGTAATAAAAATTCTGCTGATGCCGGGCGTGTACCTCCCTAAACAAAAATCCTGTACATTTCCCCCCCACCAGGAGACTGAAAGTGATGGCGATGGAAATCTAGACGATCTGGAGAAGCATTTACGAGAGAAGGCTCTGCGTTCCATGAGAAAAGCGCAGGTTTCCCCTCAGCCCTAGTGGTTGTTCGCTTTCCAGTTACAATAATGTAAATTTTATATAGGGTTTTTTTTTTTTTTTTTTTTTTTTTTCTCTCAGATGGCTGAAAGGAAACATTTGTCTGCCATTGCTTTTGACTACTGAAAATCCTGGTTGCCAGACTTTTGTGCTGTACCTCTGGAGTCACTAATTAAAAGCAAGCATGCAGATCAGAAGTTTTGATGTTCCTCTAATTGCACTTGTGCATACTTGTTCCAATCCATACTGAATCTAAAGGATCAGCATGACAGCCTGGCAACTGGCATTTTCAGGTGGTCTAAACTGGCAGCCTTTGAATTTCTGTCATGATGGGTTTCTTTTATTGCACGGAAGTTTTTTCCAATTGTTAATAGAGGAGGTTTTGCTTTGTTATCCTATAAATCATCCACACATTGACTCAAAGAGTTTGACAACTGCAGCCGCAAAAGATGCGGTTGGACTGTGCGGTCTTAGGCCCCTTACTGTATTAGTTCATTCCTGTTCTGTCAGGAATGAAATTTTGATGCGTTAAAACAGGTTTTTCTCCTGATGTGTGCTTTTAATATCTTCCATTGTCTTGCCATTTATTTCCAGATTGAATAAATTTTACAGGCCATTTATTTTCATAACCATATGTGAAGAGCATACTGATTTGTAATGGTTAAGGAGGTGAATGCAATACATTAGTATGTAAGGGGTAACAGTTGTGGTGTAATGCGGCTTTGTTGCTCTGTATACCTTTTTGTATGTGGCCACAAAAAAAAAAAAAAAACAAAAAAAACAAGTTTACCTCTGGGTCTGTTGTATTCATCAAATGTCCTTTTCACCACAGTGTTGTGGATAAGTTTTTTTCATTTGAAAAGATAACTTGGAACACTGGAATTTCATGACTATGTTATTAAAGGTTTTTTTTAAGGGTTTGGGTCTCGTCTGATTTTCTTTTTGCTTTCATTCTTTCAGACAGGTATCAATTTGTATTGTATGATATTTATACACGCACAGCCAATTCTGTTCATGTAGCTTTATTAGTTTGACAACATAAATGTTATTAACCTTTAGAAATGTGCACACAGCTAAGGCCTCTTTCACACTTGTGCAACTTTTCCTGCAACTTGGGACTACAAATTCGCATGACAAGTCGTATCTCTTTATTTCCTGTGGGTACCATTCATATCTTTGCGACTCTAAATTAGTCCCTGTACTACTTTGGTCTGACTTTAATGCGACTTAGTCCATAGACTTCAAGATAACACAGGCATTGCTTCAAGTCGCTTCAAAATCGTGTGACTTTCAAGTCGCACAAGCGTGAAAGGGGCCTAAAGGGAATCTTCATGATTTTTGTCAGTTCATTGAAGCCTATTTCAGCATTTCAGGCTGAAAAGAGCCCATTAGATTATTGGATTTTTTTGGAATAAAAATGTTCAGGATCACTTATTTGCTGCCAATATTAAAGAATAAATCTCCCTGTACAATGGTATATTTAAGATCAAACCTTTAGACCTCTTTCACACTGGAGGCGTATTTCAGGTGCTTTAGCGCTAAAAATAGCACCTGAAAAATACCTCCTCTGCAATCCCAGTGTGAAAGCCAGAGTGCTTTCACACTGAGTTGTTGCACTGGCAGGATGCTAAAGTCCTGCTAGGAGCTTCTTTGAGACGCTTTAGAAGAGGTGTATACACCGCTCCTAAAGCAGCCCCTGCCCATTGAAATCAAAGGGCGGCGCCGCTGTGTAGGCATTATTAACCCCTTCATCTGCTGCTAGCAGGGGTTAAAAGCACCCCACTAACGGCTGCAAAGCACTTCAAAAGCAAAGGTAAAGCGCTGCTAAAAATAGCGCTTTACTGCTGACACCCGCACACTGTCATTGTAAAAAGGGCTCTTAGGGTGGCTTCACATTGCCCTGCTCCCCTTTGGCCATAGACCTGTTATGTCCTGTGACATTTGGTGCATTTTCTGAAAACACAGCAAAACCACACGACCTAATATAATGTGGCAAAGCACAGCTAACCTGCACTAAAACCATGGGTTCACTGTGGCCAAAGTGCAACCACGCTTTACCTGTCTCCTGTTGTCTAGTAAGTGCCATGTTTGCATTGTTCACTGTGTCAGCCAGTTCTGTTCTGTCGGATAAAGACGTGCAGTTGTTTTACGCATTGGATGAATTGCACACACTAAGCAATTAGGATTGCCTGCAAACATGCCTGTTTGTGTAAATAATTGGCCAACTGTGGAAAAAAGCAGATAAGTCAGGAGCTTCAGTTCACGTTTCACATCACACACCAACATGAAGTAAAAAAATAAAATAAAAATTGCTGATCAGAGATGTTCATGACAACAGTCTAGACCAGGGATCTTCAAACTACGGCCCTCCAGTTGCGGAACTGCACGTCCCATGAGGCATTGTAAAACTCTGAAATTTACAAACATTACTAGGCATGATGGCAGTTGTAGTTCCTGAAGAACTGGAGGGCCATAGTTTGGAGACCCCTGGTCTAGACTTTATGTAGAATGCTGAGAAACTCTTAAAACCGCTAGTGAGCTTCTGTTGTGCAGATTGAACCAACTTATTAATGAGGTTGGGAAGGAAGTCTATACTAATTATAGCTGACAAAAAGGGTATGGTTACTCAGCTAAACACCTATTTTAAAATGTTGGGAGCAGAAAGCATGTCAGATTGTACATTTGAACCTAGAGGTGAATGGGCTAAATCAATGAAAGGCCATGTTGGGTTCTTCTCCTGTCAGTCATAAAAACAGGAGGCTGAAGCTGCTGTGGGCACAGGCTCACCAAAACTGGACAGTTGCAAAGTCAAATCAAGACATTCAGATTTGTTTTGTGAACATGACAAGTTCGTTGTTCAGTTGCTCTGAGTCACTAGATCTGAATCCAAAAAGAAAAACTTTAGAAAGTGGTAGATGAGCTATGCTGTGTAAATGTACAGCTAATCCGCTAACATGTTATGCATCCAAGTCACTATGGAGCAGAATGCCAGGAAGATCTGAGGCTATCCATGTATTTAAAAATTGGTGAATGTGTATCAGAGCTTTCCGGAATCATTTTAGATGTGCATGATTCTAGCACAGAGTGTTGCCCTTTAATAGTAGAGTGATTCTTAATCCATTCCTAAGTTAATATACTGATTAAACTGTTTTTGTCTGAATAGTTAGGGCTTATGAGTCCCACATTAAAACTTACATGGGCCACATAACTAGCAGGCCTGTAGTGTTTACAGATGGGTATCAGAGCTTTTAGCAGCATATTTGACAATCCTATTCACACTTGCAATTTGGGGTACTTTGTGATCACCCATGGGAAACTCAGTAGGGATCTATGTTAGTGGTGCACTGAAAATTATGGGCTGAAAGCGGTGTGTTTTCATTTGGCTGAATGAAGAAAAAAAACACATGAAATAGCTGATACTGAAAGAGGCGTGGTCTGCCTCGGGTGCTGCCCATGCCACCACTCCCTCCTCCACTCGCCACTGAGCTGAATTGCCCGGCGGTCACAGTAACAATGTCCCGCCTCCATGTTATAGACGGCACACTGATCCAATGGTGGGACATTGTATCAGCATGACTTGATTACAGGAGGCGGGACATTGTTATTGCAGCCCGGGCAATTCAAATCCAGTTCCGTGACACACGGAGATCGCTGCTGATGTGGGCACAGGCAGGCTGCACGTGATGGGCACTGATAAAGCTGCTCGGCATACATGATGGGCACTGATAGGGCTGCTGGGCACTGGCAAGCCGTACATGGACACTGGTGGGGCTGGCAAGCTGCATATGACAGGCACTGGTGAGGCTGCTGGGCACAAGCAGGCTGCGTTGATCTCTTGTATAATGTTTGCAGTCTCTGACCATCTCTGGTATCGTGGCTGCTGTCTCTGACCATCTCTTGTATCATATATGCTAGTGGTGCATCGAATGGAAATTTTGTTAATGCTATTAGCAATGTGTTTAAGAAATTGCAGACATGATACAAGAGATGGTCAGAAACTACAGACTTCAAGAAAAATGCACTTTCTTAAAGGTGCCAATAATTGTCAACAGTAAATTCATATTAATTTAAATTTGATATTAAAATGTTTTACTATAATACAATAATGTATATAAAAAACTGTCCATTTTGGTTTTCGGCCTAGTGTGTTTTTGTGTTCGGTATCAATTTTGGCACCAAAAAAACAATTTGGTGCTTCCCTAATCTATGTGATTCGGTGCGGGTGGGAAGCCCTATGAAAGCAATGGGAGCCTGACAGCACCTTCAGCTATTCCCACTTGGGTGTTCACATAGCGGTTTCCTCAGGAGATATTCCCTGAAATCAGAGTTTGCAACTAGAGCTAATCATTCACTGGTAATCGCTGCATGAGTAATTGTATGCAAATAGCTGCTGGTGTTGTCAGGGTCCTATATTAGGCTGTTAACCGGTAATGGAAATGTGGTGCTGCTTTGACTACAAGGGAAAGCAATCCTGTGTCCACCACTTTGGAGTGGAGAGGATCACCTTCCCTGGCCTGCATTCAAACAACTGTTGACCAAAAGGATGGAGCCTATTAACTGCATAACCACTGTTATTGGAATGAATGTCAGTCTCAGGGGTTAAATACATCATTGGCTACCAATGAATACAAAAAGTGTGTGTATGGGGCTGGTCACAGGAATCCATGTATGTGAAGAACCACACACACGTCACAAGAAGTGCGGTTCTGGCATATAATACAATAACCAGTTCCATGAAAATAAAACTTCAAAAAGCACTCAAAGTATAGGCAAAAATGCAAATCTGCACAAATCTACACCCCCCCCCCCCCCAAATGTATTCTAATCCCGATTAAAAGCAAAGTGGGAAAAAAAAAAATCAATGATTTGCAAATGAATAGTAAAAGGAATCCCCAAAACACCCTATACCTACAATGGATATAAAAAGTCTACACACCCCTGTTAAAATGTCAGGGTTCTGTGATGTAAAAAAACAAAGCTAAATCATTTCAAAACTTTTTCCACCTTTTAATGTGACCTATAATCTGTGCAACACAAGTGAAAAATGTTTGGGGGGGGTATAAAATGTGAAACTAAATGTAATATGGTTACATAAGTGTGCATGCCCTCTTATAACTGGGGATGTAGCTGTGTTCAGAATTAAGCAATCACATTTAAACTCATGTTAAATAGGAGTCCGTACTCACCTGCCATCATTTTAAAGTGACTCTGATTAACCCTGCACAAAGTTCAGCTGTTCTAGTAGGTCTTTCCTGACATTTTCTAAGTCCCATCCTAGAGCAAAAGTCATGGTCGGCAGAGAGCTTCCAAAGCATCAGAGGGATCTTATTGTTAAAAGGTATAGGTCAGGAGAAGGGTACAAAAGAATATCCAAGGCATTAGCTATACAATGGGACACAGTGAAGACAATTGTCAAGTGGAGAAAATATGGCACAATTGTGACATTACCAAGAACTGAACATCCCTCCCTAATTTTCGAAAAGACTAGAAGAAAACTGGTCAGGGAGGCTGCCAAGAGGCCTACAGCATCATTAAAGGAGCTGCAGGAATATCTGGCAAGTACTGGCTGTGTGGTACATGTGACAACAATCTCCCGTATTCTTGATATGTCTGGGCTGTGGGGTAGAATGGCAAGACGGAAGCCTTTTCTTGTGAGGAAAAACATCCAAGCCCAGCTAATTTTTGCAAAAACACATCTGAAGTCTCCCAAAAGCAGGTGGGGGAAATGTGTTCTGGTCTGATAATACCAATGTTGAACTTTTTGGCCATGATTCCAAAAGATATGCTTGGAGCAAAAACACACTACACATCACCAAAAGAACATCTTACCCACAATGAATGAGGGAATTATGCACAGTTCCAAATACCAGTCAATATTTGCACAAACACTTCAGGCTCCTGCTAGAAAGCAGCTGAATTTGAAGAGGAACTTCATCTTTCAGCATGACAATGACCCAAAGCATACCTCCAAATCAACAAAGGAATTGCTTCACCAGAAGATGATTAAAGTTTTGGAATGGCGCAGACCTGAATCCAACTGAAAAATCTCTAGGATGATCTGAAGAGCACAGGGGATGCATGCACAAACTGCCAGATTTTAAGTGTTTTTGCAAAGAAGAGTGGGCAAATATTTCAATATGAAAGACCAGGATTCAATAAATGGGAGAACTCAATAAATATGTTCTGATAACATAGCTCTGGGTCCAGGCATAGGGAGTGGTGGTGGTAACCCCAAGGGAAGTAAATAAAGCTATTCATGATAGCGGGTAAGTTCCCACTCAAGGTTCAAACCCCTGGGGATATGGGTGCCTAATTTAAATATCCAGTAGACCGCCCTCTTACAAAGGAGGAAAAACTGATCGCCACCACAGGCAGGACAGTCTACCCTCTGTACCCTAAAGATTTTTAGATTTTGGTAATGGAACAGATTAAAATATTTAGCTAGGTTAGAATTTTTGTTCTTTTGTCAGAGAAGTGATCTTTTATTCTATCACTCAATCTTCTGGTTGTCCTACCTACTGAATGTTGCACTCCGTACACGTGACTTCCACCGAATTAACCACTTGACCACTGGGCACTTAAACACCCTTAATAACCAGACCAATTTTCAGCTTTCGGTGCTCTCACATTTTGAATGACAATTACTCAGTCATGCAACACTGGACCTATATGAAATTTTTGTCCTTTTTTTTCACACAAATAGAGCTTTCTTTTGGTGGTATTTAATCACCGCTCGGTTTTTTATTTTTTGTGCTATAAAAGAAAAAATACAGAAAATTCTGTAAAAAAAAAGAATTTTTCTTTGTTTCTGTTATAAAATTTAGCAGATTAGTAATTTTTTCTTCATAAATTTTGGCCAAAATTTATACTACTACATATCTTTGGTAAAAATAAGTACAAATTGGTGGATATTATTTGGTCTTTGTGAAAGTTAGAGTCCACAAGCTATGGTGCCAATATCTGAAAATTGATCACACCTGAAGTACTGACGGCCTATTTCAATTCTTGAGACCCTAACATGCCAGAAAAGTACAAATACCCCCCAAATGACCCCTTTTTGGAAAGAAGACATTCCAAGGTATTTAGTAAGAGGCATGATGAGTTTTTTGAAGTTGTCATTTTTTCCCACAATTCTTTGCAAAATCAAGATTTTTTTTTACTTTTTTTTTTTTCACAAAATTGTCATATTATCAGTTTATTTCTCACACACAGCATATGCATACCACAAATTACACCCCAAAACACATTCTGCTATTACTCCCGAGTACGGCGATACCACATGTGTGAGACTTTTACACAGTGTGGCCACATACAGAGGCCTAACATGCAGGGAGCACCATCAGGCGTTCTGGAGCACCCAGGACAATTCTGACATTTCTCTCCTACATGTAAAAATCATCATTTATTTGCTAGAAAATTACATAGAATCCCAAAACATTATATATGTTTTTTTTAGCAAACACCCTGGAGAATACAATGGTGGTCGTTGCAACTTTTTATCTCGCACGGTATTTGCGCAGCAATTTTTCGAATGCTTTTTTTTGGAAAAAAAACAGCTTTGTGCTTAAAAAAAAAACAAAACACAGTAAAGTGTTTTTACAATTGCATAATGTGAAAGATGAAGTTACGCTGAGTAAATAGATACCTAACATGTCACTCTTCAAAATTGCACACGCTCGTGGAATGGCGCCAAACGTCGCTACTTAACCACTTCCCACCCGGCCAATGCATATATACGGCCGGGTGGGAGCCGTCTACTCCTGATAGGACGTTCCTGAACGTCATTCAGAAGTAGCGGGATCGCGCGCGCGTGTGCCCGCGCAACGGCGCGATCCCGATGTGCTCGTGTCACCCGGACACGGCACATCTGAGATCGGCAGGAGGGCTCTGTGATTGGCCCTCCTGATCACATGACGGCCGTGTCCAATCACGGCCGTCATGTGATGTAAACAAACAGCCGGTTGCTAGGCAATCGGCTCTCCTCTCCTCACACGGAAGTCATCGCTGAGGAGAGGAGAACGCTGCAGCCGGCTGATGATCAGTGAGTATGGGCTGCTTTTTACAGCTTTTTACTCACTGATCATCAGTCTAGTGTCAACACACAACACACCACACAGTACAAACACAGTCCCCACATATGTCCCCAAACCACACATGTCCCCAAAACATACATGTCCCCAAATAATAAAAACACATGTCCCTAATAATAAAAACATGTCCCCCACATATGTCCCACTAAAATCACATGTCCCAATGATTATCTGCACACATATGTACGTGATCACCTGCACACATATGTACATGATCATTTGCGTACATATGTCCGTGATCACACAAACCAATTATTATACAGTTAACGGATTTTTTTTTACCAAAAACATGTAGCAGAATACATTTTGGCTTAAATTTATGACAACATTTTATTTTATTGGATTTCTTTTCAAATAGAAAAAAGAAAATATTGTTTTTTTTCCAAATTTCCGCTTTTTTTGTGCTTATATCGCAAAAAATAAAAAACGGAGTCGTGAATAAATAACACCAAAATAAAGCTCTATTTGTGCGAACAAAATGATAACAATTTCATTTGGGTACAGTGTAGCATGACCGCGCAATTGTCACTGAAAGCGCGAGAGCGATGAAAGCTGAAAATTGGGCTGGGAAGGAAGGAGGTGAAAGTGCCCTGTATTGTAGTGGTTAAAAATCCCCAAAGGCGACGATTAAATTTTTTTTTACTGGTTATATGTTTTGAGTTACAGAGGAGGTCTAGGGCTAGAATTATTGCTCTTGCTCTAACGTTCGCAGCGATACCTCACATGTGTGGTTTGAACACCGTTTTCATATGTGGGCGGGACTTACGTATGCGTTCGCTTCTGCATGCGAGCATATGGGGACAGGGGCGCTTTAAAAAAAAAAATTTATTGTTCATTTTACTTTATTTATTTTAGTTTGACATTTTTTTCCCCAAAAATAAATTTTTGGATCACTTTTATTCCTATTACAAGGAATGTAAACATCCCTTGTAATAGGAATATGGCATGACAGGTCCTCTTTACAGTGAGATATGGGGTCAATAAGACCCCGCATCTCACCTCTAAGCTGGGAAGCCTGAAAAAAAAAGATTCTGGCTTTGATCATATTGGCGAGTCGGTAGAAGCACCGGAGGGTGGCGGGAGGGGGGGGGGGGGAATGTCTATGGCTGGGTATTGCAGGTATCACCGACTATGGCTGGGTATCTCCGAGTATGACTGGGTATCTCAGAGTATGGCGTTGCAGAGTATTGCGTTGCAGAGCATTGCAGGGTATTGGCGGGTGTTGCAGAAGTGTAGCAGGTTATTGCAGAGCGTTGCAGGGTATTGGCGGGTGTTGCAGGGTATTGGCGGGTGTTGCAGAGTGTTGCAGGGTGTTGCAGAGTGTTGCAGGGTATTGGCAGGTGTTGCAGGGTATTGGCGGGTGTTGCAGAGCATTGCAGGGTATTGCAGAGTGTTGCAGGGTATTGCAGAGTAATGGCAGGGAATTGAGGGGTTAAATTTCGGTGAGCAGCGATGTGGGCACTGCAGATGCAGCCCACAGCGCTGCTGACACCGATCTCTTCCCCCTCCGCTGTACCGATCAGTACAGAGAGGGGGAGGGAGGAACTGGCGTCATATGACGCCGGTTTGTTTACAAGTGATCACTCTGTCATTTGACGGAGCGATCACGTGGTAAACGGCCGCGATGGTCACGGATGCTCTCGAGTGCGCGCCCGAGAGCGGAATTCTTAAACAACCGCCCTGTAGCCGTCATTCGGCTATGGGCCGGTTGTTAAGTGGTTAAAGTGGTTCATTCTGGAAGGAGTATCCTATATTTTACCTCATAACTACCATATTTATTGGCATATAACATGCACCCCAATTTAAGAGGCAAGTTTCAGGAAAAAAAAAAAAAACTTAAAAAAAAATAAACCATGGTAGAGATACCCTCCTGTTCATACGAAATAAAATAAAAATAAGCACTTAATATATTTATCACCCATAGAGGCCCCCAGGTTCTGTATGTACCATGTCTCATTAAAGAGAAAGTACTGTATTTATCGGCGTATAACACGCACTTTGTAATTACTGATGGGTTATAGGGTATCACTAGGTGATTGGACACTGGCACACCCTAGACAGGAAGTTCAATCCCCCATATAACCCCTCCCCCTACTGGAGGTACCTCAGTTATTTCGCCAGTGTCTTAGATCTTGGTCAAAAGTAAAGATGTGCTGTGCTGAGCTCCACTGGAATATTCTTACTGGGGCGAGCTATGCGATCGGATCCATTCAAAGTGTCTTTTCCAGACCGAATTGGATGGTACCCGGGCCTCGTGTTTGAAGAAACAAGGTTTTACCTGTAACGCTTCTCTTTTTAAAGAGCTGGACCCTGGGATCCAGTATTTGTTTTTTTTCAGCCATATTCCTGGCAGGGTGCTTTACGGGCCCAGAACTGCAGATACACCTATTCAAGGGGGCCCCAGTCTCTGAGGGTTTTTTTTTCCTAACGGAGCCAACCGTGAGTCAGTGCATTTTTTTGTGTGGTACCTCTACCTTTTGTTGCTTTGCACTATGGGTAAACGAGGTACAAGTACCCCGAAGAATAGGGGCTCTAAGGGGTCCCCTTCAGGCTCTGAGGACCCTCCTCTGCAGCACCTTCCCCTCCTGCAGGACCCGGGGAGGCTGGTCCAGGACCGGGAGGGCCTTACCCATCAACATTCTGGAGATCTGTGTGGCGTATCTAGCCCTAAAAGCCTGGACACTCAGGTTGCAGGGTTGCCCTGTCAGGATCCAGTCAGACAATGCCACAGCAGTGGCTTATATCAATCACCAAGGGGGCACCAAGAGTCATGCAGCTCAGGAAGAAGTACACAAGATCTTAATCTGGGTAGAAAGACATGTGCCATGCATATCAGCAGTCTTCATTCCGGGGGTAGAGAACTGGCAGGCGGACTACTTAATCCGCCAGCAGTTAGTGCCAGGGGAATGGTCTCTCCACTCCGACGTCTTTTTGGCCATATGCTAGAGATGGGGTGTTCTGGATGTAGATCTCTTTGCGTCCAGGTTCAACAACAAGGTCAACAACTTTGTGTCAAGAATGAGGGATCCTCTTGCATGCGGGACTGATGCGTTGGTTACCCCATGGCATCAGTTCTCTCTGATTTATGTGTTCCCTCCTATTCTGCTACTGCCAAGACTGCTTTGCAGGATCAGGCAGGAAAAAAAGTCAGTGCTTCTGGGGGCCCCAGCATGGCCTAGAAAAGCTTGGTATGCAGAAATAGTGAAGATGGCGGTGGGCTCTCCTTGGACCCTACTGTCCCATCCAGACCTGTTATCCCAGGGATCTGTATTCCACCCTACCTTATGAGCGCTAAATTTAACGGTTTGGCTATTGAAACCCACATTCTGAAGAATCGTGGGCTTTCGGCCCTGTGATCTCTACCTTGATTAATGCAAGAAAGCCAGCTTCCAGGATGATTTATGAAGAGTCTGGAAAGCATATGTCTCCTGGTGTGAATCCAGGGGTTGGCACCCCAGAAAATATGTCATAAGCAGAATCCTCGAATTTCTGCAAAATGGGTTAGAGATGAAACTGGCCTTGAGTACCATCAAGGGCCAAGTCTCGGCCTTATCGGTTCTGTTTCAACGTCCACTTGCTTCACATTCTTTGGTCCAAAGCTTTATACAAGGGGTAACGCGCCTTAATCCTCCATTTAGAGTGCCTCTGAACCCCTGGGATTTGAATTTGGTTCTGTCAGCTTTACAGAAACAGCCTTTTGAACCGATACATCAGATTCCCTTAGTTCTGTTGACAAGGAAATAAATTTTTCTGGTGGCCATTTCTTCTGCCAGAAGAGTATCAGAATTAGCGTCTCTCTCTTGTAAAGAACCGTATCTGATAATGCACAAGGATAGAGTGGTGTTACGCCCTCTTCCTAGTTTTCTACCGAAGGTGGTCTCAGGTTTTCATCTAAACCAAGATATTGTTCTGCCTTCCTTTTTTTTTTTTCAAAATCCCTGTTCTACGGGAAGAGAAGTCACTACATTCTTTTGATGTAGTGAGAGCAGTCAAAGCCTATCTGGAAGCGACGGCTCAGGTTCGCAAAACGGATGTTTTGTTCGTGTTGCCAGATGGTCTTAAGAGAGGACAGGCAGCATCAAAATCTACCATTGCTAAATGGATTCGACAAGTAATTGTTCAAGCTTATGGTTTGAAGCAAAATATTCTGCCTTTTCAGATCAAGGTGCACTCCACTAGGGCTATTAGTGCTTCGTGGACGGTGCATCACCAGGCCTCCATGGCTCAAATCTGCAAGGCCGCAAATTGGTCAATCCATACATTCACCAAATTGTATCAGGTGGATGTGAGAAGGCATGAGGACTTTGCTTTTGGGCATAGTGTGCTGCAGGCAGCAGTACAGGGTTCTCAGGTCTGAGTACACCCTATGTTGTGTGGTTCCCCTCCCCTCAGATAGCATTGCTCTGGGACATCCCACCAGTAATTACTGAGTCTCTGTGTCCCGTGATGTACGAGAAAGAAAATAGGATTTTTATAACGGCTTATCTGTAAAATCCTTTTCTTTTGAGGTACATCATGGGACACAGAGGTCCCTCCCCTCTTCTAATACACTTATATTGCTTTGCTACAAAACTGAGGTACCTCCAGTAGGGGGAGGGGTTATATGGGGGATTAAACTTCCTGTCTAGGGTGTGCCAGTGTCCAATCACCTAGTGATACCCTATAACAGTGATGGCGAACCTTGGCACCCCAGATGTTTTGGAACTACATTTCCCATGATGCTCCACTACACTGGAGAGTGCATGAGCATCATGGGAAATGTAGTTCCAAAACATCTGGGGTGCCAAGGTTCGCCATCACTGCCCTATAACCTACCACCAGTAATTACTGAGTCTCTGTGTCCCATGATGTACCTCAAAAGAAAAGGATTTTACAGGTAAGCTGTTATAAAAATCCTATTTTTTCCCCTGAAAATAGGTGAAAAATCGCAGGTGTGTGTTATACGCCGATAGTGTACCCTGCGATTTCCCCCCTATTTTCAGGGGGAAAAAGTGTGTGTTATACGCCGATAAATACGGTACTTTCTCTTTAATGAGACATGGTACATACAGAAACAGGGGGCCTCTATTGGTGATACATTTTCCCCCACCTATGCTAATTAATACATGGGGTTGTGTGAAGAATAATGTGTTTGCAATGCATATAACCCATATAGCAGGAATATGCAATTAGCGGACCTCCAGCTGTTGCAGAACTACAAGTCCCATGAGGCATAGCAAGACAGCCACAAGCATGACACCCAGAGGTAGAGGCATGATGGGACTTGTAGTTCTGCAACAGCTGGAGGTCCGCTAATTGCATATGCCTGCCATATAGGGATTCCATCATCACATACTTTTGATATATTTATGACCGTCATGGACTGCAACCTACCCACCATTGAAATTGTAAACTATTTACACATCAATCCTTTAAATCTGAGGGTGTTAAAATCAATTACTTGCATATCACCTTGTCTGGTTCAGTTGGGGACAACACTGACAATATGTGCGTATAGAAAGCCCACTTCAAAGAAATATATACTGTTGCATGCATCTAGTTGCCACTCCCCTCATACTATTAGGGCAATTTATCCATGTCAGACATAATTGTTCTAGTTTGACTGACTGATAAGGAAGCTGCCTCACTGAAACAGAGATTTTGTGGACGGAGTTACAAAAAATCTAGTGTTAAACAAGCTTGCTTAGATGCCAGGAATCTTAGCAGAAACACTCTACTGACAAATCAATCCCCTAAGCAAGCTGGAACCATTGACATACCTGTTTTTTCCCCACACGATATACACTCACTGCCACTTTATTAGGTACACCTGTTTAATTGCTTGGTAACACAAATTGCTAATCAGCCAATCACACTGTAGAAACTCAGCGCATTTAGGCATCTAGACGTGATGAAGATGACTTGCTAAAATCCAAACTGAGCATTAGAATGGGGAAGAAAGGAGATTTAAGTGGCTTTGAACGTGGTATGGAGTATTTCAAAAACTGCTGATCTACTGGGATTTTCACTCACACCCATCTCTAGGGTTTACAGAGAATGATCTGAAAAATAGAAAATATCCAGTAAGCGTCAGTTTGGATGAAAATGCCTTGTTGATGTTATAGGAGAATTAGTAGTGGTTTGAGATGATGGAAAAGCAACAGTAACTCAAATACCCACTCATTACAACCAAGGTATGCAGAATACCATCTCTGAACGCACAACACATCAAACCTTGAAGCAGGTGGGCTACAGCAGCAGAAGACCACACCAGGTGGCACTCCTGTGACCTAAGAACAAGAGGCTAGGGCTACAATTCATGCAGGCTCACCAAAATTGGACAATAGAAGATTGGAAAAACATCTGGTCTGATGAGTCTCGATTTCAGCAGTGACATTCAGATGGTAGGGTTAGAATTTATGCGTAAACAACATGAAAGCGGGACGCATGTGCGGCTTGCAAAGATGGAGGAGGCTTAGGATCTGAGCTCCAATCTCTGCCTGCACATCCGAACCTCCCGCTCCACATCTATAGCAGCTACAGACTCGGGAGATATCTCATCCGCTCAGGGAACCTCTCAGCTACCCCCCTGATCGATATATGGGTAAGATCGGTGATCAACGGCACATATACCAGAGGCAAGTCTCACAGGTCGCAATCTGTCCCATCCATATTAATAAAGAAAAAAGTCAAGAACGCCCTGACTAATCCTAATCCCCCCACCCTCACCCCCCGGGTTGTAACCCTTTGAACAAAAAGGATATATTAGAAAAGGACAGGAAATTTCCAAAAAGATATTCTTCAAGGAGGGTATACCGGATATAACAAGATTTTATTGATAGCTCTCACCACAGATAACGGAAAATTGTATACTTACCTTTCCGTAATTTTCCTTTCCTGTCGCATCTTCATGGCAGCATACACTCTGGGTTGTGACTCCGCCTCCACAACCTGATAGGACCACATAACTATAAGATGATGATACGGCCCCCGCCCCAGCATTCTCCGTATATATAAATCACCTCAAGCGGGTGGGACATTGTATGCTGCCATGAAGATGCGACAGGAAAGGAAAATTACAGAAAGGTAAGTATACAATTTTCCATTTTCCTGTCACATCATTGCAGCATACACTCTGGGGAATAACTCGCAGACTGGGTGGGATTGCAAGAAAATACATTTATTAACAAGGAACAGAAGAGTTGGCCTGAATAATGGCCCTTCCAAAATCTACTGTTGAAAGCCGTGCAGAATCCACCCTATAACGTGAAATGAAGGTGTTTCTGGAAGACCAGGTGGCCGCTTTACAGATAGTCTCCGCCGAGACCCTACAATAGGCTGCCCAAAAAGTTGCCACTGCCCTGGTGGAATGTGCCTTTAAGCCCTCCGGAATCTGTAATTTACTCAGTAAGTAAGCCTTCTTGATTGCTTTAACCAGCCATGAAGCGATGGTACAAGCCGATGACGCCTGACCTTTCCTAGGGCCATATGGAAGAATCAAGAGGTTCTCCGATCTCCTGAATGACTTGGTTACTGAGAGATACTTCAGGATGTTGCCCCTGACATCCAGAGGATGAGGATCACCCTGATCTGTGATAAGGGCTGGAAGATTAATCTCCTGATTAAAATGCAATGATGATGATACCTTTAGCACTATCCTGTCCGGGTAGACGACCAGATAAGGCTCCTTGGACATCAAGGCTTGCATCTCCAAGACTCTTTTTGCTGAAGTAATAGCAATCAGGAAAGAAACTTTTAGCGTGAGGTCCCAATGGGAGATGTTGTAGAAAGGAAAAAACGGTTCTTTGGACAGGATTTCCAGGACAACAGAAAGGTCCCATGACGGGAATGAAGGTTTTCTAGGTGGCCTTAGTTTAAGGCAGGCTTTCTGAAACTGGATGAGCAGGGGGTCATGAGCCCATTTTACCCCGGTCAAAGCAGACAAGGCTGATACCTGGACCTTCAGGGTACTGGATCAAAGCCCTTTCTCTAGACCTGACTGCAGGAAATACAGTATTTTTGGGGTTGTCAGAGAAGATATGTCCCAACCTTGTTGTTGGGAAAAGGTGGTAAACTTCTCCCAGATCCTTCGGTATGTATTGTTGGTAGTCAGCTTCCTAGCCTGAAGTAATGTCTCCACTACCTTCTGAGAACAGCCCTGTTCTAGATACCTAGTCCTCTCAGCTTCCAGGCCATCAGATGTAACCTCTCCGGGTTCGGATGTAGAAGCTGGCCCTGGGAGAGCAGGTCTGCTGACATCGGGAGAGGAAGCGGATCCGCTGTGTTCAACTGAAGGAGAGTAGTGAACCACAGCCTCCTCGGCCAAAAGGGGATCACTGTCACTACTAATGCTGCCGACCTCTTGAGCCTCAGAAGAAACCTCGCTATGAGGGGAGTCGGAGGGAAGATGTAGCCGAGGTTGACGTACCAGGGATGTTGAAGACAATCTATTCCCTCCGCTGAAGGGAAGGGGGTTCTTGATAGAAACCTCTGACATTTTGCGTTTGCTGGAGTAGCTGCTAGATCTATGTCCGGTGAGCCCCAGGTCTGAGTCATGAGCATAAACGCTTGGGGACTCAGAGACCACTCGTTGGAAACAAAGCTTCTGCTGAGTCGGCTAGGAGATTCTCGGTCCCTGGAATATAGGCCGCTCTCAGATCCAGTCACTTCAATTGAGCCCACTCCATCACAGGGCAAACTTCCCGCATCAGGGAGGAGCTTCTGGTGCCCCCCTGCCTGTTGATATAGGCGATGGCCACTTTGTTGTCCATCTTCAGAAGGACTCGTTTCCCCCTCAGGTAAGTACTGAAGGCCAGAAGGGCCTGAAAGGCTGCTTTCATCTCCAGCACGTTTGAAATTGCATCCCGGATCCTGAATGGCCAGCGGCCCTGGGCTGCATGATGTTGGTAGTGAGCCCCCCATCCTTCCATGCTTGCATCCGAGGTTACAGATTCCTGAGGAAGGGGAACTATATGCTTGCATCTCGCCAGATTAGGAAGGAACGAGTCCACCGCAGGAACGAGTCCACCACTGTAAGGATTGTTTGACCTCCTCCGAGATGTGGATCGGTTGGGTCATGGATGAGCCGTCCCATTGACACAGAAAAGAAGTCTGAATGTATCTCGTGTTCCATTGGGCCCACTGGATCATAGGAATGGTCACAGACAGAGTGCCTAGAAGACTGAGACATGCTCTGGCCGGCAGGGATGTTGCTGAGCTGGCTCTTTTCCCCTTCTGTATCATTAGGGAAATCTTTTCCACTGTGTTTATCTGAGTATCCAACTCTGTACCCAGGAAGATCATCCTCTGGGTAGGATGAGCATTGCTTTTTTTTCCAGTTTATCAACCAGCCCAGTCCTTGTAAAGTGGCAACTAGGACCTCCCAATGTTGGATAAGGGACTCCTGGTTGCTTGAAAGGAGAAGAATGTCGTCCAGGTAGTGATGGACTCTCAATCCTCTCTCCCTTAAGGATGCTATCACTGGTAGCAGTACCTTTGTGAATGGATCGGAACATGAAGATAGGCATCGTGAAGGTCTATGGAGAGCATCCAATCTCCCAGGTTTATGGCTTGGAGGATCGATTGTAAACTCTTCATCTTGAATGTCTCGACTCGAAAGGAGCGATTGAGGTTTTTTAAATCTAAAACTAGGCGAAGGTCCCCTGATTTCTTCTTGACCATAAACAATGGGGAGTAGAATCCCCGTCCCCTCTGTGAAGTGGGTACTTCCCTTATTGCTTTCTTTTGAAGAAGCTCTTGAACGTACCTGGTCAGTAGAAACCATTTTTCCCCTGATGGAGGAAGTCTGGTTGCACAAAAATTATCCCCTGGGGGACGTCCTCTTAACCACTTACAGACCGGACCATTTTTCTGGTCAAAGACCAGACCACATTTTGCGATTCGGCACTGCGTCGCTTTAACTGACAATTGCGCGGTCATGCGACGTGGCTCCCAAACAAAATTGACGTCCTTTTTTTCCCACAAATAGAGCTTTCTTTTGGTGGTATTTGATCACCCCTGCGGTTTTTATTTTTTGCGCTATAAACAAAAATAGAGCGACAATTTTGAAAAAAACGCATTATTTTTTACTTTTTGTTATAATAAATATCCCCCAAAAGTTTAGGCCGATACGTATTCTTCTACATATTTTTGGTAAAAAAAAAAATCGCAATAAGCGATTATTGATTGGTTTGCGCAAAAGTTATAGAGTTTACAAAATAGGTATAGTTTTATAGCATTTTTATTAATAATTTTTTATTATTTTTTTTTTTACTAGTAATGGCGGCGATCAGCGATTTTTATTGTGACTGCGACATTGTGGGGGACCCATCGGACATTTTTGACACATTTTTGGGACCATTGTCATTTATACAGTAATCACTGCTATATAAATGCAGTGATTCCTGTGTAAATGACACTGGCAGTGAAGGGGTTAACCAGTGGGTGGCAGTGTAGGGGTTAAGTGTTCCTAGGGGTGTGTTACTAACTGTGGGGGGGTTGGGCTTTAATTTAGTGAACACTGATCTCTGCTCCAATCACATGGAGCAGAGATCAGCGTCACTAGTCGCTAGGCAGAATGGAGAAATGCTGTTTACACGGCATTTCCTCCATTCAGCCGCCCCGTGAGACGATCGCAGGGATGCCCCCGGCGATTGAGTCCGCGGGTCCCGCGACCGGACTCACGGGGGTCCCGACCAGCGCGGGAGCGCGCCGCCGGTGGCGTGCTCCCGATGGCAGGGCGGCATTGAATATTGGACTACCTGTACGCCAATATGCCTGCCCGTGCCATTCTGACGATGTACATCGTCATGCGCTGGTCGGAAACCGGTTAAAGACCACCTGTGCCCGAAATGGACAGTGGCCACTGTCCATGGGTCCTTTATTGCTTCCGCCCAAGCCAGCTTGAATCTTGAAAGCCTTGCCCCCACTACTGCTGGCTGGATGGGCGTACCTTCAAAAATACTTTTGGTCATCGGGAGCGGAAGTCTTGGGTTTCTGGAACTTCATAAAAGAGGTTTGGGGGTTCTTCCATCTCCTCCTGTATTCTTTCCCCGGCCTATAAGCTTTTGCATCCCTGTATCTGTCTGGCAGATTACGACTAAGGGGAGGTGGTCTCTGCTGCTTCGGTTTCCTGTCTGATGGTATCAGTCCCGATTTTCCACCAGTCACCTTTCGAAATTGCAGAATTCAGCTTTGCACCGAAGAGATTTCCACCGTCATATGGAATGCGGCACCAATTGGATTTAGAGACAAGATCAGCCGACCAGGGTTTTAGCCACAATGCCTGTCTGGCCATTACAGAAGCCAGCATGGCCCTTAATGCTGATTTAATTGCATCCACCGATGCCTCTGCCACAAAGTCCCCTGCGAGACTTAGCTCCTGTAGCCCCTTCACAATGCTCTCCTGATCCGAACCTTCTGAGACCAACTTCTCTGTATTCGCCGACCAACTGGAGATGGCCCTGCCTACAGCTGCCAGTGCCACTGCTGGTCTGCAAGCGCCTCCTGCCGCTAGATAGGCCCTTTTCATATCCTGTCGATCCTTCTATCCAGGACATCTCTGAATGTCACAGCGTCCTCAATGGGCAGTGTTACATGCCTGGCAAGTCGCATGAGAGATGCGTCTACAATGGGAGGAGAGACGAGAGAGCTCACTTTAGGCCCCTTCATGGGATATCATTTGGTAAGCCTATTATTTAGACTCAATTTTTTCTCAGGACCTTGCCACATTCCTTGATTAAATCATCCAATTCCTCAATGAATGGAAAAGCCTCTAAATCCCTTTTGAGATTCGGGAAATATTTCGTCCGTTTTGGTTTCACTTCTGGCGGTTCTTCCCAGCCAATCACCTCCTTCACCGATTTAACAAATGGTTCTATTAAAGAAAAATCTAAACCTGCAGACGCATCCAACCCCTCATTGTCAGACAGGGAATCCTGCTCTCTTGACGTACTGGGAGGAGCAGGTGAGGCACTTCGTGTTGACAACTGTATCTCCGGAGTAGGGATCTGTGAAGCTACAGGCTCTTTAGACTGTAGTTCTTTCTCTTTAGTAGCCTCCTCAAAGCATCTACGGCAGGCCAGTCTATCGGGAAGAGCTGAAGCCCCACAAATCCAACATGCGTTTCCAGAAAGTCACACTGGGGATCACGGTCTATGAACAGGAGATCTTCCATGGTAGGAACGGCTATATTTAGAATAAGATCTGGAGCGACTTCTCCTGCGACTTCCTCTGTGGCTTGAGCGACTTCTCCTGCAACCGGAGCTGCTCCGTCTGTGGCTGGAATGGCTTCTCCTACGTGAAGTCTCTCTGTACCTTGGTTCAGGTGAATTTGCGGACCTGGTAGGGCTAACCATATAGGCAGCGTTAGGATTGCTCTCTTTTATAAATCTTCACTACTTACCAAGGTCGCCCCCCCTTACCTATTAGGCTGATGGTGATCTGCTAGGGCAGTGGTCTCCATGGAAAGGAGAAAAGGGCAAGCCTAAGGAGATACACAGTACAAACAATTGGCATGGAAGAGAACAGAAAAGAGAGAAAACGCAGCAGTAAAAGCAAAGATACATTGATACAGTAATGATCAGGGCACTTACCTCAGTATGGTGGATGAGGATTTTGAATAAGGAAAAGCAGGAAAGTTAACAGCTGCAATCTAGGCTCTGGATACCAAGTGAAATGCAGCTTTAGTCAATCAGCTTTTTAAATTGGCCGCCGAGGTCACGTCCCACTCGTGCATTGCGCAGTAGTGCCGTGCGGCGGCCAGCACCATCTTGGATGCTGGAAAAACTAACAGACTGCCCAGAGATATCGTACTGTGCATGCGCGGAAGCGCTGGGACACTCAGAACACATCCCGGCATCCCTAGGAGGACTACAGCACCCAGCAGAATGCCCAAACACAGATGAGGGAAAAAAGCAACAAAAACAGGTACACAGGGAACAATAGAATGGAGACCACTGCATTTTTGCTAAGCCTGTTTAAGGTAAATGCCAGAGTGCTTAATAGCATGCTGCAAAGCCTGTTTAACCACTTAAGCCCCGGACCAATTGTCAGCCTAAGGACCAGAGGTCTTTTTACAATTTTGCACTGCACTGCTTTAACTGGTAATTGCGCAGTCATACAATGTTGTATCCAAACGAAATTTGCGTCCTTTTCTTCCCACAAATAGAGCTTTCTTTTGATGGTATTTGATTGCCTCTGCAATTTTTATTTTTTATGATATAAATGGAAAAAGACCGAAAATTTTGAAAAAAATATATATATTTTCTACTTTTTGTTATAAGAAAAATCGAATAAACTCAATTTTAGTCATACATTTAGGCCAAAATGTATTCAGCCACATGTCTTTAGTAAAAAAAAATGTCAATAAGCGTATATATTTATTGGTTTGCGCAAAAGTTATAGCGTCTACAAACTAGATTACATTTTCTGGAATTTACACAGCTTTTAATTTATGACTGCCTTTCTCATTTCTTGAGGTGCTAAAATGGCAGGGCAGTACAAACCGCCCACAAATGACCCCATTTTGGAAAGTAGACACCCCAAGGAAATTGCTGAGAGGCATATTGAGCCCATTGAATATTTTTTTTTTTGTCCCAAGTGATTGAATAATGACAAAAAAAAAAGTTTAAAAAAGTTGTCACTAAATGATGTATTGCCCACACATGCCATAGTTATATGTGGAATTGCACCCCAAAATATATTCTTCTGCTTCTCCTGAGTACGGGAATACCACATGTGTGGGACTTTTTGGAGCCTAGCCGCTTACGGCACCCCGAAAACCAATCATCGCCTTCAGGATTTCTAATGGCCCATACACACGTTCAGACTTTTTGACAACAAACATGCAAATTAGCTGTTTTGGAGCAACATCCGACCGTGTGTACGCTCCATCGGACAAACTTTTTTGGTTTTGATAGGACTTTTGTTGGCTGTGCAAACGGACAAACTTTCTGGCAACAAAAGTCAGATGGAGCAAAGTCTGATCGTGTGTACGGAAAACCATAGGACTTTTGTACAAAGTACAAACAGGCGTGCTCAGAACCAATGCAAAAGATCAGACAACAATACAGAAGTTGACCAAAGGTGGCGGTAAAGAGCAGAAAAACCACATGATTTGGTGAAAGTTGGCTGAAAAAGTCCTGCTGTGTGTATGCAATACAAGTTCAGGGCCGACGCCCTTTATACAAAAATTCAATGGAAAGTTTGTACAAAGTCCTATCGTGTGTATGAGGCTTAAGGGTGCAAATTTTTGATTTCACTCCTCACTACCTATCACAGTTTCGAAGGCCATAAAATGCCAAAATAGCACAACCCCCCCCCCAAATGACCCCATTTTGGAAAGTAGACACCCCAAGCTATTTGCTGAGAGGCATGTTGAGTCCATGGAATATTTTATATTTTGCCACAAGTTGCGGGAACATTACAAACCTTTTTTTTTTTTTTTTGCACAAAGTTGTCACTAAATGATATATTGCTCACACATGCTTTGGGCATATGTGAAATTGCACCCAAAAATACATTCTTCTGCTTCTCCTGAGTACGGGGATACCACATGTGGGGGACTTTGTGGGAGCTTAGCCACATACAAGACCCCGAAAGCAAGCACCGCCTTCAGGATTTCTAAGGGCTTACATTTTTTAATTTCACTGAGCCTGAATCTGACAGATGAGTAACTTCCTCTTCACTATCTGTCATGCTCAGAAACGTGTAGGCCTCTTCACTAGTGTACCTTCGCTTGGCCATTTTGGGCTCTAAATTGAGTGGTACACTAGTGAGATTCACAGGTAAAAAAGCACCTAGGCTGTCAGCGACTGTAAAAAACGCTACCAAAAAAAACTGTTAGCGATCGCAGGGATCAGGCCTGACTCTGCGAACGCAGCATTTATGTGTTTAGTGTTTTGTAAGTGACAGTGATCAATCGATACTGCACTTGGGTGGGCCGGGCGGAGGGGCAAAGCGCAGGTGCTAGCAGGTATCTGGACTGATCCCGCATGCATTTTTTGGAACCCTAAACTGTTGGGGACGCTAGTATAGATCTGATAAGATCAGATATTGATCTGTTCAGATACTATACCACTACGGGAGGTGTATGCTTTGCGCATGGGTGTTAGCGGTACTGGCACTAACCTAGGGCTGCCTGGGGAGACGCAGACCCTATCTGACCCTAAAACCTAATTGATATCACCCACCGGGTGATCAGGGGGTTAAACCTTTATTGGGTAATAAATGGCGGGTGCCCTGATGCTATAAAAAGCAAACTAACTAACCAGCATCACCCGTAACACTTATACGGTGATCACTGGTGAAAGGGTTAACTAGGGGCAATCAGGGGGTTAAAACCTTTATTAGGTAGTATATGGGGGTACCTGATTAAGGGGTGACTGGGGGTGAAAGTGTGCCTATGTGTACCTACATGTCAGTGTAGTGTTGGTGCACTTACTATGATGTCTTCTCTCCTCGCCGTCCGGTCAAAAAGACTGCCACGAGGAGAGTGACATCACTTCCTCCTGCCTGTGTTTACACTACACAGGCAGGTGAAGCGCCTCATTCGCCAGGAGCGATCGCGAGGGGATGGCCAGAAATCAACGGCCATACCCTCATCCCGGATCACTCCTAAAGCGAAACGGACTGCCGCAGCCAGCGGGAGGGGGTCCGATCGGACCCCCCCACCCGCTGGAAGGCAGGCACGTACGGGTACGTGCTTGTGCTTGTCCGTGCCATTGTGCCGACATATAATTACATGCGGCGGTCCTTAAGTGGTTAAGGCTTATCATGGTAATTAGGAAGCAACACTAGAGTCTATTTAAAGCAAGGTTCCACCCTAAAGTGGAACGTCCACTGATCGGAACCCTCCCCCCCTCCGGTGTCACAATTGGCACCATTCAGGGGGGGAGGGGGGTGTAGATACCTGTCAAAGACAGGTATTTACACCCACTTCCAGGCATAGACTCCCACGGGAGTCTACGCTTCTTCCTGTTCCTGCGCGCTGTCTGCTGGGACACACACGGGTCCCAGAGACAGCGCGGACAATTTCTATTGCGCTGCACGACTTGCGCATGCGCAGTAGGGAACCGGGAAGTGAAGCCGCTTCACTTCACTTCCTGATTCCCTCACCTAGAATGGTGGCGGCAGCAGCCGAGATCCGAGCGATCGATCGGCCTCAGCTGCCGGCATCGCTGGACCCCGGGACAGGTGAGTGTCCATTTTTTTTAAAAGTCAGCAGCTGCAGTATTTGTAGCTGCTGGCTTTTAATATTTTTTTCCACAGTGCAGTCCCGCATTAAGACTCAACTGAAGATAGCTGAAGATAACTGAAGCAGTTTAAGCCTGTTTAAGGCTTTTATCCAAGGACACAGAGAGAGGTTGTAACATACCCCTGAGATCACCTTCCATTTAGCTTTGTTTAGAGCAGGGATATGCAATTAGTGGACCTCCAGCTGTTGCAACACTACAAGTCCCATCATGCCTCCGCCACTGGGTGTCATGCTTGTGGCTGTCAGTGTCTTGCTATACCTCATGGGATTTGTAGTTCTGCAACAGCTGGAGGTCCACTAATTGCATATCCCTGGTTTAGAGGCTGTACCAGCAAGAACTTCCACCCAAGAGAGGCTAGAACCTGGCTGGGGCGAAGCGGTAAGGGGGTGCTGATCCGTGCGGTCCCAAAAGGTGAGGAAAAATAAGAGAATGCTGGGGCCGTATCATCATCTTATAGTTATGTGGTCCTATGAGGTTGTGGAGGCGGAGTCACAACCCAGAGTGTATGCTGCCATGATGCGACAGGAAAAATAGTACAAAAATTCAATATAATTAACCCCTCCAATACAAAAATTTAAATTAAGACAGGGTCTTAATGAGACACCGGTGTCTAACATATGTACTCATCCACACCATCCATTCAATCCACACGCATCACTCTATTGCAGGGATATGCAATTAGCGGACCTCCAGCTGTTGGAAAACTACAAGTCCCATCATGCATCTGCCTCTCGGTGTCATGCTTGTGTCTGTCAGAGTCTTGCTATGCCTCATGGGACTTGTAGTTCTGCAACAGCTGGAGGTCCGCTAATTGCATATCCCTGTTCTATTGGAAACAATTTGAACCATGCATGGTACTAAAAAATTTGAAAGATATGATGAAAAAATTATTTAAATAGTCTTATTTAAAATTCCATCGATGTGTTTATTGACGCCACTAACTTGACAATTTTCCCTTTGAATGAAAGTGACTGTGTAAAGTAGTATCTAATCCAAGTATATGAAAGGACCCCTGATAGGACTTCATAGAGGCTTATCTTCAAAGAAAGCCAGGTATATCAGTCAGGCAATTAGACAAGGAAACAAACAGCTATGGCTTTAAATAGGCAGTCTTTCCATTTATCAGATCCAGCTCACCATTTGATGTCTTGTTTCATGCTTTGTTTCTTTTACTTCTTTGATACTTTCTGTTTCTCATACAGACAGCCTCATCACATGTAGATTGCCACATAAGTATCAACTTGCGATTTGTTCAAACCCGGGTTCTATAGTCACAGAGCTTGGATCTTTGCCAGGAATGTCAGTCACACAGTAACACTGTATATATAGAAACGCCAGTCTTACAATATTCTCCAGTCACCAGGGCACAGACCTTAACAAAGTCTCAGGATGAAATAGGTATAGCGCTTAGTGGAGCCATAGGATGAATGAAATACAGCCCTGTAAGAGTAAACATGTCGGTATTCACATCACAGAAACGTAGTGATGTCTATAAATGCTTACATGTTTCGCTTGTAACCAAGCTTCCTCAGAGCATGCTCAGTGAGTCCAAATGTATCCTTATATATCTGTGCTGCCTATTAATCAATTTGCAATCACAGACATCCAGGTGTCACTTACAAATAGACATTAATTCCTACATTCCACAAACCAAGTACTAATCAGGGACAGTCTCCCGCTGCCAAAAAAGAAAAAGATCTGGCCCATCCAGTCTATGGATCGTTATCTCCGTAGGCTGAAACCCCCGACCTCGAGTATACCAGCACCTGCCACGATCTCGACGGATACTCTCCTGCTGGTCGACCCCTCTCTGTTCACTGAAGATACCCCATAGCACCCACGTCCCCTCAAACCCCCCCCCCCCGCAATGTCATTGCCAGTAACGGTGGATGCATTGGACACTAAGCTGCAGGCTTTGCTCCACAGCATCACCCAAAATATAACCAAAAAGGTGAGCAAGCTTGCTCATGAGCTTAGGGGCGAGATTGACCACATGAGGAAACGCACAATTACTCTGGAGTCCAAATTCGATGACATGGTACAATACGTTCATGTACTAGAGGAAGAAAATGTCAGCTTGAAAAACGCAGTTACACAAAGCTGCCAAAATCTACATATCCATGGAGTCCCTTAATCAATCCCAGATAAGGAAATTTGGCCCTACCTCCTGGCCCTTTTTGTCACACTGGCACCCCACATTCCTGACATAGACTGGCGCCTTGATAGAGTGCATAGGTCGCTGGCTCCCAAACCTCCCCAGGTGCTAATCCCAGGGACTTTATTGCACGCTTCCATTTCAGGAAGCCCTGACCAATGCCACCCATAACAGGTCACAGGTTGAATTCAAAGGTGCAAAATTCCAACTTCTCAGCAGCCTGTCGCCCATCACCCTGGGTAAACGTTGCGCCCTACGTCCAGTCACCTCTCATCTGCAGCAAAACCAAGTCCCATACCACTGGGGCTTTCCATTTGCCTGTCTGTCACCAAAGATGGATCGAAACACTCCATAAGAGATCTACAGGAATGCGAGTCTTTCTTCAAAAACCTGGGCCTCCCCCCTATATCAGACAAGGACTTACAGGCGCAGCTTCCACCTTCCCGACCTTTATCTACACCTGGGAAGATCTGGACCCCGGTGCATCAGAGGGCAAGGAGGGCTCCTGTCACCCCCCAGAGAGCTGCACTGTCCAAAGGACCCACCTGAGACTGACCTCTAGATTATCTTCATGTCTCATCTTTACATGCTTACAAGTCCTGTTCTTTGATTTATACGTCTCCAGACTCTGGGCTCAGAGTCTATAATCATACCCCGGTTGTGCCAAGTGCATATGACCATTTCCTTTATACCCATACAAATGTTACAAGTTGACAGTTCCCTATCTGGTCTTCTATCCAATGTTTGGATTAGGCTGAGGCCTCTGTGACTGATCTTGTAGGCTGCCATGCCCCCCTTTTATCATGGTCTTGCAATGGGACCGTGACCTCCCGAGGTGTTCACTCCCCTCAGGCCTTTCACCTAATTGGCTTCTACTTTTTTCTTTTTACTATGGATTATTTTTGATCCTACCCTGGATTTTATTTTTATTTTATTTTTATTTTTTGTCCTTTACACTCATATTTTACGTATGGGATTTCTTTTTGATCTGGATCCAAAATACAATTGTGTTCCTAACTTTTCATTCTTTTGTCACCTGGTTGTTAATAATGTTTCAGTTAATAAGTTTTATACATCATGGTATATATATCCTCACTGTTTTACGATTGTAACATGTGCTTTGCTCCTACGGTTGAGATATGGCTATAAGTATATTTTCATGCAATGTTAAAGGTTTGGGCTCCATCCACAAACGTTGGCGGGCGTTGAAAGCGTTTAAATCTTCTAAGGCTGAAGCGATTATGGTTCAGGAGACAGATTTTAAGGCAGAAGGCACATTCAAGTTCACCTCCAAACACTTCCCTACCGCCTTTGTAGCCTCCGACTCATCTGGGAGAGCAGGAGTGGCCATTTTATTGAAACGCTCCTCTGCCATACATGTCAAATCCTCTTTTTTTAGATCCCCAAGGCAGTTCTCTTGAGCTGTGATCACAAAAATATCTTATTCACCCTTCCCAATGTATATGCACCTAATACGGGAGAAATTGGGTTTCTAGTAGATTTTTATTTTTTTTGAGAAACTCCAACCCTTCATGGGGGAGATTTCAATATACATATGTCACCAACTAAAGATAGATTTGCCTTCTTCTCTCACAACCCACCCCCACAGATCCAGAAGTCTTCATCATTCCATAAACTGATAGGAACTCATAATATTTTTGACACATGGAGGGTAAAACATCCTACTGCCAAACAATTTACATTCTACCCCCCCCCCCCACACACACACACACACACAAATTATATATGAGACTAGACCACTTTTGTCTCGGCACTCCTATTGACATACGTGGTGAACTCAGAAATGAATTCAATAACTTGGTCGGACCATGCACCCATAGTCCTAGAACTCCTATTCACATCCACACCCAAGACTTGTCACTGCACCTCAATGAGTCTCTCCTTAACATACCTGATCTTCACCTTCATTTACAGCAAAAACTGAGGGCAGAGTTCTTTGAACTTAATGAAGCTTCAGTCTCTGGGGTGTCCAGTCTTTGGGAAGCCCATAAAGCTTTATTTAGAGGGGAGTTCATATCTTCAGGTTCTTGTCTTAAACGAGACTGTGAACTTCAAAGGTCAACCCTTTTAAATGACTTATCCAAAGAGGAATAATGTCTACTCAATCTTTTCACAGTGACACACCTCAGGTCTGTGATTTCACTACATAACTGCATAAAGCCCTTTGATTTGAATAAGTTTGCCAAATCCACGCTTTAGTCCAAGCAATAGTTCTGTGAATATGCTAATAAACCCCATAGAATGTTGATTAATAAACGAAAGCCTAGACCCTCTATCTCAGGGGTGCCCAACCTTTTGAAGAGCAAGGGCCACTTAAGCAACTTGGTAACCGGTCACGGGCCACAATGAGCAGAGCAGGCAGTTGACAGGTCCATGCAGAGTGGACACGGACACAGCTCACTCTACTCTATGGGTCCTCTGATCCGATCCCCCAGACAGAAGGTTTTTTTTTTTAAGCGAATCAGATTGGAGGTAGGCAGGTGTAAATGGACACAAATCTGTTTACTACTGCCATTTCATAGAGATGAATGGAGGGTCCGATTGGGTCAGACCGATTGTGTGAAAGGTGCCTTTCACACTAATGCAGCGCAGTGCACCTGTGTCTTTCCTTTGAGTTAGCTACACTTTGCCATAGACTTCTATTATATCCTGCAGGTGCAATACACTTTCTGAAAGCACACCAAACCCGCAGGTAATAACAGAAGTCTATGGATCAATGCAGGTAACCTTAAGGTTCACTGCACCCGTGGATCAGTTTGAAAGCAGCCCAGTAACCACTGCACAGTTATGCCCATACATACACTGCAATGTTAGTAAAGACTGACCTTTAATAACAGTGTTCCATTCAGGTATCGCCTGCTGTTGCTGTTCCAGGCAGAGTGCATTTGGTATCACCTTGCCTGTGGCAGGAAATGGCGCTATACAGGAAGCATCAGCTTATATAGCTCTGCTCCACAGCTGCTTGCTTTGCCGGCTTTGTTAAAAACAGAGATGGTCTGGTCCGCCATCCCACAGAAGGAGGTCGCCGGCCACATCAGAGGGCTCTGCAGGCCACATGTGGCCCCTGGGCCACTGGTTGGACACCCCTGCTCTACCTCCTCCCCATTACAATCCGACGGTAAACCCACCTACTGTCCCCGAAATATGTCTGAAGTCTTCAGTGACTTTTACTAGAGACTTTGAATTGCTCATCTGTAGACACAGACTCTCAATTCACCCAGGAAAAATTTGCCAACTTTATAGAGTCCTTAAAACTTACTACAATCTCTACTGAAGACTGCTTAGGACTTAATGCTCCCATTTCTGTTGAAAAAATTATAAATCAACTTCCAACTCACAAATCCCCTGGGTCTGACGGACTTCCCTATTCCTACTTCAAATCTCCTCTCGGTCCTAATGCCCCATATGGTTAACCTGTTCACCTCCCTAATATCAGGAACCCTCCCCCATTCCCAATTCCTGCACGCCTTTATCACAGTCATTCCGAAACCAGGTAAAGACCCATCATTACCAGATAACTACCACCCCATTGTCCTTTTAAACTCCAATTATACAATATTTACAAAAATTTTGGCCAACAGACTCTCTCTACTCCTCCCCTCACTCATACATAGAGACCAAGTAGGGTTTGTCCCCACTAGACACGCAGGCGATAACACCAGACAAACTATTGACCTCATTGACCTGCTGACTAAAACCAAGAAGCCCGCTATAGTCCTCAGTTTAGATGCCCAAAAAGGCATTTGACCACCTGAACTGGTCATTCATGTTCGCTATCCCTTCACAAGAGCCCCACACTTGACTTTAATTATACCCACGGAATTTGAACTGATGTGCTCTAGAGTCCCTTATGAACCTCACCTGATATCCACTATATATAATATTTTTCATGCTACTCCTGCCATCACAGAACAAACTCACTCTTATATGCGGAAATGGTCCCAAACCTAAATAGACCCATTACATTACATGAATGGAAGGAGATTTGGGAAGCTACTTCTAGGATATCTAAATGTGTGACTCAAAAGGAGACTGCCTATAAAATCTTAATGTTTTGCTACAGGACTCCAGAATTCTTAATGAAACAAAAGTTGACAATTTCTGGGCTATGCTGGAGATGTCGCACGTCTTTAGGCACCCATTAAGAGTGCTGACATTGGCTGACAGATTTATAGGCTGAAGCTTATCTTACAGCAGGGATATGCAATTAGCGGACCTCAGTCTTGCTATGGCTCATGGGACTTGAAGTTCTGAAACAGCTGGAGGTCCGCTATTTGCATATCCCTGTCTTACAGCAACAGACATCTCTCCCCCTGCGCTATGGACAGCAAGACCCTAATCAGCATTTAACTTTCCGAGTAAGGATGAGCTCGGGCATGTTCGCATACTCCACGTGCAGAGCCCGCCAGAAGTCTGCGCAGCACTAATCACAGGCAGTGAGACATTACCCCGATGCGTGGCTGCAGAGATCGGGCAATGTCTCACTGCCTGGTATTAGCACAGCGCTACGCCAACTTCCTGGCGGGCTCTGCACGTGGAGCATGCGAACACGCCACAGCTCATCCCTATTGCCGAGCTGCTACACAGTATACACAAACAGAGCGAGTGGTATTATCGTCTTTTCTATGTGTAAATCTTATCTTTTTTTTGTTTTTGCCACATCAGCGAATTCTCTAGAGAGATGTAAATCAACTTTCCGTTCAACATTGTCTCCTTACGTATTCACATCATTGTAGCTTATCATATATATATATGCATTTTGTTTTTTTCCCGCCAAATCAATAAATATATTTTTCTTATAAAATACTTTTATTCTTTTATTCATCATACATCTTTTTATTATTCCCAATCCCAACCCCCACCCTTTCCCTAGTTATAGGTCAGTATTTTTCCCTCTCCTCCTCCCGTATGGATTCTGTTTATGGTCTTAAGTATTCTGCATAACTCCAATATTTCTTAAAATCTTTCCAACATTTCCATTTTTTTATTACTGCTTCTCTTTCATTATCATCTCCACTACTCAACTTTTCCATCTTGTATGTCTCTTCGATTGCATTTACCCATTCCCACATCGTTGGAGTTTCTATTTCCTGCCAATTTTTAGGAATTAATTTTTTCGCTGCATTAAGGAGGTGTGGGATTATAGTTTCTTGATACTGTTTTATGTCACACTTGGTACCATGAAAAAGTACAATCCAAGGGTCTGCCTTCCCACTTAATTTAGTTATTTCTCTTATTTTTTGTAAGATCTTTCCCCAATAGATTTTGATTTTTGGGCATCCCCACCATAGGTGTGCTATTGTTCCTGTGGTTTTACAGCCTCGCCAACACTCCGCCGATCTTCCCTGCTGGTATTTCGCAGCCTTATCCGGGGTGTTATACCATCCAGTAAGGCACTTATAATTCATCTCAGCTGTTTTGCTGTCTATTGCCGAACTATGTGTTAGTCTCATTATTTTACTTATTGTGTCCTTATCTCTCTGTGTTCCTAATTCCTTTTCCCATTTTTTAATGTATGGTGGGATCTCCAGCTCACCCAACGTCATCAACAGTCCGTACATCCTTGATACAATTCCTTTCGGTTGTTTGTTATACAGAGTCGCTGCAACATGGTCAACTCCTCTTCAGATCTTATTGGTTGAGGTAAGCTTCCGATAAAATGGGCCAGCTGGAGATACCGCCATCCATCAATAACCATTAGATCCTTGTGCTCTAATTCACTGAGTGTTATAAGTTTACCTTCTTTCATAATATCTTTTATTTGTGTTTTTTCATTTTTTATCCAATTACCTCCTATTTCCTTTTTCCCTGGTGGGAAAAATGAATTTTCCTTCAGTGCAATAAACGGTGAATTGTAGTGTCCATTTAATTTTTTATAAACCTCATCTCAAATCTTAAATACTATTCGTGTCATCTCATTTGTGTTCCCGTCTAAGACCCTATACTTTGGAGGGTTCCACATTTTGCCTAAATGTGTCTTGCTATATTTATATTCTAAGTTTACCCACCTTTTCTCTTTTCCTTTCTCACCCACCCAATCGACAATTCTAGACAGCACTATTGCCTTATAATAATTATATAGGTCAGGGACTGCAAGCCTCCCTCGCTTTTTCCCCCGTTTTAACACTGAAAGAGATCCTTGGTTTTCTATTCTTCCATACAAATTTAAGCAATAATGATTTTAACTTTGAGAAATAACCAGCAGGGATTTCGATCAGCATCATCTGAAATTTATACAAAATCTTAGGGAGAATAAACATCTTTAATGTGTGTATTCGTCCCAACCAAGAGAGTGGTCTATTGCCAAATCTTCTGAATTCATTTTTGATTTCATTTAATAGTGGGATATAGTTTCGTTGATAAATTTTCTTGAGAAAGTTTGCCAGTTTTATTCCTAGATATTTCAGGTTTTTTCTCCATATAAATTTACATTCTTTCTGGATCTGTTGTACTTCTTGTTTACTAAGGTTAATATTTAATATTTCAGATATTATTTGGTTTATTTTAAAGTTCGACATTTCCCCATAATATTCCAAGGCTTTATTTAACTTGGGTAGTGTGTCTTTCGGGTTACTAATATAGAACAGTACGTCATCTGCAAAGGCTGCAAGTTTATGTACTTCTTTCCCCACCTTAATTCCTGTAATTTCCGGGTTATTTCGGATCGTAGAGAGAAGTGGCTCTAGCGATAGTACAAATAAAAGGGGAGACAGTGGGCAACCCTGTCTAGTCCCATTTTCCATCTCAAAAGGCAAGGAGGGTGTCCCATTAATCTTTATGGTTGCTGTTGGATGGTAATAGAGTGTTTTAATCCATTGGATCATTCTTGGTCCAATTCCCATTTTTTCCAATGTCTGGAACATAAATCCCCAGTCGACCCTGTCGAAGGTCTTTTGAGCATCCGTCGACAGTAGCAGGGCCGGGGATTCTATCTCCTCCTTCTGAGATATCAACAAGAGGGTTCTCACCCCGTTGTCTTTACCTTCCTTCCCAGCTACAAACCCAACCTGATCCGTATGAACCAGTGAGTTCATCAAGGTTTTCAATCTACCTGCTAATATTTTAGCAAATAACTTGGTGTCAGCATTTAGTAACGATATTGGTCTGTAGCTGGATCACATCGTCTTATCCTTTCCTTCTTTTTGAATTACTGTTATTGAGGCTGTCAATGCTACTTTACTCATTTCATAATTTAGCCCTAGGCCGTTCATATATTTACAGTCTCGGGATCAGAATATCTTTAAATTTTTTATAGTAATAGATTGTTAGTCCATCGGGTCAGGGGCTTTTCCCAGGGGCTGAGTCTTTTAGTGCTTTATTTATTTCCTCCTCCGTAATGGGGCTTTCTAGATTTTCCTTCTCATTTTCAGTAATCATAGACAGTCTAGCTTTGTTTAGGTATTCATCTACCGTATATACTCGAGTATAAGCCGAGATTTTCAGCCTCTTTTTTGAGGCTGAAAGTGCCCCCCTCGGCTTATACTCGAGTCATCGCTGTCTGCCTGCTCGATCAGCGTGTCGAGCAGACAGACAGCGGCCATTCTATAATTCAAAAGCCGCGCCTCCGGCTCCGCCTTCGCCTGTGATAGGCGGAACACTGAATTTCCCAGCAGCCTGTGTTCCGCCTATCACGGACATCGTCTCATCCTCGTACTACGGACGAGGATGAGACGATGTCCGTGATAGGCGGAACACAGGCTGCTGGGAAATTGTGTTCCGCCTATCACAGACAGGGAGGCGCGGCATTTGAACAGGGGAATGGGCGCCGACGAAGAGCGGTGATCCTGGGACGGGACCGGACGGAGGCTCGGCTCGGGACGGGACCGGACGGAGGCTCGGGACGGGACGGGACCGGACGGAGGCTCGGGACGGGACGGGACCGGACGGAGGCTCGGGACCGGACGGAGGCTCGGGACACAGGTAGGCTGGACACACAAGGCCACACACACACACACACACACACACACACAGGGATGGATGGATGGATGGACACACACACAGGGATGGATGGATGGATGGACACACACACACACAGGGATGGATGGATGGATGGACACACACACAGGGATGGATGGATGGATGGACACACACACACACAGGGATGGATGGACACACACACACACAGGGATGGATGGATGGATGGACACACACACAGGGATGGACAGGCATATCTCACCCTCGGCTTATACACGAGTCAATAGGTTTCCCAGTTTTTTGGGGGTAAATTGGGGGCCTCGGCTTATACTCGGGTTGGCCTATACGGTATTTCCTTTTTTTTTTTATTACTCCTATTTCCTTTTCCTTATTTTTTACTGCATATAGGCGTTTATAGTAAATTCTAAATGTTTCTGCTATTTCTTTAGTTGTATAGACCATAGCCCCATGTTCTGTTTGGATTCTCTCTATGTAATTAATAGATTTTTTCTTTTGAAGCATTTTTGCTAGGTGTTTAGTGGGTTTATTACCTTCCTGATATCTTTCTTTAGCCAATTGACCGTAAATTCTTTTTGTTTCCTGTTCCATTAACTCACGTAAATCTTCTCTTTTATTCACTAATTTTTGCAAGAGTTTTTTTATCTAAGAATCCATTTTTGTGCTGTTGCTCCACTCCAAAGATTTCATCTCTCAATTTTTGTTTCTTATTGTTTAGTTCTTTTTTTTTCCCTAGACCCCCAGGCTATCAAGATCCCTCGGATGTATGCCTTGTGGGCATCCCACAAGGCTTGTCCTGAGATCTCATCTGTGGAATTTATTGAAAAGTACCGTTCTAATTCTTTACGCACTACTTCATACCCCTCTTTATCCTGAATTAATTCTTCATTTAAAGTGCCACAAGTACGCTTGTCTGTATAAGCCGGGGATCGACATTCTCATCTTTACAGGAGCATGATCTGATAATGTGGTTATTTCTATACTAGTTTCTATTACATTTTCCAATGCTCTATGTTCCACAAAAATACAATCAATCCTAGAGTACGTCCTGTGCACAGGGGAGTAGAACGTATAATCCGATACTCCCAAATGTTGGGCCCTCCAGACATCCACCAACTGACAATTATTCAATCTTTGTTTTATCTTTTTTTTTTTTATTGTACGTTACTCATCCCCTGTGCACCTGACGTACTATCTACTTTGGGTTCCAAACAGAAATTAATGTCCCCCATCATGATTACATGACCTTCCTTAAACTCCTGTAACCTAGCTAAAATTCCCATTAGATATTTTATTGGGTTTTTATTCGGTGAGTATATATTAGCTAGTGTACATCTCATACGTCCCAATTTTCCCTTTAAAAAGAGATATCTTCCCTCTGGGTCCGTCTCTCTATCCTCTAGGACAAAACAAGTGTTCTTTGCGAATCCTATTGCTACACCCCTCCCCCTATTTGTTATTGTATCTCCATAATACCAACTCGGGTAGTCTTTGGAGTAGAGCCTAATCTTTGAATCGTGGGATATGTGTGTTTCTTGCAGGAATATCACCTCCGCCTCATAGTGTTTTAGTTCTTTCAAAATTTTTAACCTCTTATTGGGGATATTTAACCCTTTCACATTATAGGTTATAAAATTAATAGCCATTTATTTTTTTTTATTTTTTTTTTATTATTCTCTGAAACTTTCTACCCAGACCACATTTTTCTGTTCTATACTGGGAGATCTCCCTACTGACATTTCCCCTACCCTCCATTGACCCCAACCCCTCCCCCCCTGGCCCCGATCCAGCCTTAGACTTGTTGATAGAGATGGTCAGGGCTTCCGGGCCTAAGTCTTATTGTGTCTGAGGTGGGGTTCAATATTTTGCCTGGTGGGTGGACCCACCCCCGCCTTTCACCGAGTCCACCCTGCACCATCCCTTTCTCTTCTCTAGTTTGGGGGGCAGCCTTTCCATCCCTCCCCCTCTTGGACTGGCTCCTTGGGTCATATATTGTTTAATTGTGCTTTCTGCCGCTGTACTTTTTGGGGCCACCACCCCTGGCGTTTTGTTTTGAGGATTTACTCATTTTATCTTTCTTCGCCTCTCTTGTTCGTTTTCCCAGTTTGTTTATCCTTTCATCTCCCCGTATCTTGATAGTAGAGTAGTGTATTAGGTCCTCTAAGGGCTCCCCCTTTTCCTTTATTGGTTCGGTGGGGGTTGCAGCCTCCTATTCTGCCGGTCCTCTTATTAATTCTTCCTGGGCCTCTTATTGCCATGTTTTATGTTTTTTAGCAATCTACCTTCCACTTATAAGGGCGCTATTGAAGATAATCATATCTCCATATGTATAATTTTTCGGTAAGTTTTGAGGCATAAATAAGAGATTTTATGGTCTATATGATATGTGATTCTAGTATTTTTAAGGTAAACTGGATTAATTACTCTCTTTAGGATAGTCTAGTGCAGTGATGGCGAACCTTGGCACCCCAGAGGTTTTGGAACTTCATTTCCCATGATGCTCATGCACTCTGCAGTGTAGTTGAGCATCATGGGAAATGTAGTTCCAAAACATCTGGGGTGCCAAGGTTCGCCATCACTGGTCTAGTGTATTACCAGTGCTATTTATAATTAATGAGTTATCCCACTGTCAATAAGTCTTAGCCCCTTTACACACGGTCGGAGAGTTCCACAACCAAATCCGTCGGATTTTGCCCGTCGGATCTTGTCCGAAACTGTTGCATACACACGGTCGGACAAAGTTGGCGAAAAATCCGATCTTTCAGAACATGATGACGGAATTTCTTTACGATGGGACTACATTCAGGCTAGTAGCCAATAGCTTTGATGTAGGAATTTGATCTGAGCATGCGTGGCACTTGGTCCGATCAGAATTCTCTACACATGATCGGAGTATGTCCAATCGGCCCAGTTGGTCGGGAAATATTTCCAACATGTTGAAAAATTGGGTCCGACGGAATCAGTCCGATGCGTACCACACACAGTCGGATTATCCGACGACATGGTCCAATGGGACACATTCCGACGGATTCTCTGACCGTGTGTACAAGGACTTAGAATGCTCTGCCCCGTTGGTGGGATGCGGAGGAAAGGGAGAGGAGAGAAAAAAATAAAATAATTTACACTCTTTCCTTTTCCTTATCTCCACTGTAGAGCAAATTGGAAATGTAGCACTTTCAGATTTTTCCGGAGTAATAGACGTAACGAGATATATATTAATTAAAACAGATTTATCTTTTTGGACCGGCAAGAACCATTGTCTAGCACTCAATTTACCAGTTCATAGGAGGGTTCTATTCAGGTTTTCACATTTAAAGCATCAAGGAAAAAAAATAAATAAAAAAAGGAATCAGTCAGCCTCTCCAGATCAGTATGTATATAACTTATACGCAGGAGCACAGCTCAGTAATAAGAGTGGAGCACAGCACCGCACAGCATAGCATAGCACAACAGTAAAGGCAGTGAGGACATTCAGCAGTATAGCTCATCTGATCAGCATTGCTCTCCTCAGATCTTTCTTATTTCTTGATTTCTCGTGTAGTTATCCTCTTCCATCCACTTGCGCTGTTTCCGTGCAGATAGTAATCAAAAGCCAGGGATCTGTGTTACACTGGGTGCTGGAGAGGTCACAAACGTTCCCTTCAGGCAACCAGACAGGGGGGAGGGGGCAGGGGAACGAGCAGCGGCCGCTCAGCTTTCTTAATCCCCTATACTAAGGCTGGGGGGCTCCGGAGCAGGATCGGGCGGCTGGCTTCTCCATACCGCCGGAGCTTCTCACCCTCCGGCTATATTGAGGCACACACCGCCGTGCTCCCGCTCCGGCCAGCTTCCTCTAGCCCCTCCCTCCGCCTCAACGTCCTCGCATCATCTGCAATGCCTGCAATTCTTTTTTTAAATTTTCTATATGGTGGATTTATAATAAAGTAATTATAGTTTTTGTTCCTCTTTGAAGAATCCTTTCCGGGCTATTGGTCCTCTCTCTCCCCCCCCAAATATTTTATTTTTTTTTCTAACCAGTGATGATGTCATCAGTAAAGATTTCATGGATGATGATATCATTGATGATTTCACAGATAAGTGTAATTGATGTCCGATTATGATCATGACATCTAGCATGATGTTATTGATGCCAGTAATGATTTCATCAAGGATTATGTTGATGATTAAACAGCAGATTAGGTCATTAATGGACGATTTTGTTTCGGTCATCGATGAGGATTATGATGCAATTCATAAGGATGGGGGATGATGCATCAATAATGAAGTCATTGATGAGGATGTTATTGATGAAAAATGTAATTAAGGATGATTGTCATTGGTGAGGTCATCAATGACATAGTTTTATAGCATATAAAATATATTAGTGCGCTAAAATCAATCCTAAATGCTGAAATCAAATAGCATTTAGGATTGATTTTAGCGCACAAATATTTTATATTCTATTTATTGCACAAGTGAGGGATCACTTTTTTTTGGTGCAGCCGTTATCAGCAAGTAATCTCTTTATTCATTTTTAATTCTGGGGAATTTTTTCCGCATCAGCGCCTGAGAAATTTGTATATTTTTATAGCAAGATTTTTCAAGTAAGCTCATATTAAAATTGTCCAAAGTAATGATTTTTTTTATTGGAACACTGCTGATGTTATAAAATGAAAGATAGAGATCATATTTTAGATACCAGGTAACCGTGGATATTTTATAAATGGTCAATTTTATTTGATAATGGAATAGAACTTTCACATATTATATCTTTGTTTTATCACAGGTACACAGAAATCAAAAAAAGATTCACTTTTCTTATAAAATCAATTATAATTAATTTGTTGCCTCTTTTTTCGCTACAAGGAAAACGTGAGCCATGGTGTCAGAAATATGTAAGCGACTCATTCTCTCCGGGATTGGGAATATGTCCATGCTTTGTATTGTGTATCCAGCCTGGGTGATCGCACCCCTCACATCATCTTCGTCTAGAGAAAGAGCGGAGAAGGCCTTCTGCTGTACCATGTAGTAGGTATTTCCCAGTGCCACAATGAGCACTAGGTGTCCCCCTGGTCTGAGCAGTCTTGTGATATTCTTAATAGAGCAGTGAAAAGTCTCCAGGTCTTTACAGGCCGTCTCCAGACAAAGGGAGGTGATTAGGCAGTCTGCAGGAGGCACCTCTATGGGATCCAGTGGATTACTTCTGGTCACGTCACACTTTAGCACCTTCAGTATTCTGGACCTCAGCTTGTTCTGTTTCTCTTCCCATTTATCTCTGCTTTAAACATGAAATAGTTAAGTGGATTCATCTATGTGTAATTTTGTTTGTATATTTCTTACAGCATACTAGGTCAGTGTAACACTTCCAAGTAAATATTGTCTCTCAAAGATCATAGTACCTCCCTTGACAATTTTTTATTTTTTTTGTTAAAAGAGAGAGAGAGGAAGTTATAAGCTGGAATCCTGGGCCTGCCTATTGAGCCAAGACCACCTATATCAAATCCAGTTCCATAAACCATAGTGTTAAAAAAAAAAAAAAAAAAAAAAATGACCAGTTACACTTACCGGTAACGTCTTTTCTAGGAAATCTTCCAGGACGGCACACCTGAGAGAGATGACTGGTCCACCTGACAGGAAACACAATCAACAACAAGTTTAAAAGTCCCCACCCCTCCCTCAGACCCTCAGTTATGGTAAAGAAAATCCCACACCAGTGTCAGAGGGAACATTCTGTGAGGAATCAATATACCACACCAATAAAATAAGGGTAGGGAAGTAGGCCTGCCGTCCTGGAAGATTTCCTAGAAAAGACGTTACCGGTAAGTGTAACTGGTCATTTTCTCCAGTCATCTTCCAGGACGGCACACCTGAGAGGATAAGCAAGAAGTTCAGGCCTACCTTTAGGGCGGGACAACCGCTTGTAGGACCTTCCTGCCAAATGCCAAATCCTGAGGGGACAACAGCTCCACTCTGTAGTGCCTCAGAAAAGTTCTATGGCTCGTCCATGTTGCTGCTCTGCAGATCTGGTTGATTGAGGCGCCTGCCCTTTCTGCCCAGGAGGTCGCTAGGGATCTGGCTGAATGCGCCTTAAGGCGGGTTGGTACTGGTTTACCCGCCTGTCTATAAGCGATGGATATGGTTTGTCTAACCCATCTAGCTATCGTTGTCTTAGATGCTTGTAGACCCTTTCTTTTCCCTGAGAAGGTAATCAATAAATGACTGGATCTCCTAAAGTCTCTCACCCTTTCTAAATAGACTAGGAGACAACGTCTGACATCTAAGAAATGGAATCTTTCCTCTTCCTTATTCTTAGGATTCTGGCAAAAGGACGGGAGAATAATCTCCTGTGTTCTGTGAAATAATGAAGCTACCTTTGGTAAATAAAGAGGATCCTGAGTGAGGATTACCCTATCCTCTAGGATGCGAAAAAACGGCTCTTTAATCGACAGAGCCTGTATATCACCCACCCTTCTGGCCGTAGTGATAGCCAGAAGGAAGGCCAACTTAAATGATAAGAGTTTAACAGAAACTTGAGCCACCTGCTCAAAAGGCCCCCTTGTTAGGGCATCTAATACCAGGGACAGGTCCCATGGAGGGCAACTGACCGACCTAATTGGGACTACCCTTTCCCTGGCCGACAAAAATCTTTTTATCAGCGGCTCCTGTCCTAGCTTCCCATCAAAAAACACGGACAGGGCTGCCACCTGGACCTTTAGGGTGCTAACTGCCAAACCCTGGTCCACCCCCTCCTGAAGAAAGTCTAGGATGGTAGGTATCATCTGGAGAGCCCCCTCCTTAGACTGTAGCCAGTGGGAGAAGACTTTCCAGACCTTTGCATAAATTTTTCTGGCGACTCCTTTCCTACTGAGGAGAAGAGTATCTATCACTCTTTCCGAACAGCCCCTGTCTCGGAGTATTTCCCTCTCAATAGCCATGCTGTCAGAGAGAGACGACCCGGGTCGGGGTGAAAGACTGGACCCTGACTGAGCAGGTCTCGTTGTACCGGCAGACGGAGCGGGGGAGCTATCGAGAGACCCTGAATGGTGGGAAACCAAACTCTTGGGCCACCAGGGTGCTATCAGTATCAGGTCTGACCCTGAGTAGGTTAATTTCTGTAGGACTCTGGGAAGGAGTACCAATGGGGGAAAGGCATAAGCCAGTCTGAAATCCCACACTTGTACAAGAGCGTCTATCCCTTCTGCTTCTTGATCCTTGTAAAGGGAGAAAAACCTGAGAACCTTCGCATTCTCTCGGGAGGCGAACAAATCTATTTCTGGCTTGCCAAAATGTCTGCACACCAGGAAGATGATTTCTTTGCTCAATCCCCATTCCCCTTGAAGGATGGGCTGTCTGCTTAGGAAATCTGCCTGCAGATTGAGTGAGCCCTTTATATGAACCGCTGACAGTGAAAGAACCCTCTTTTCTGCTTTCACAAGGATCTGTTGTGCTAACCGTCTTAGCTTGACCGACCTTGTCCCCCCTTGGTGGTTTAAGTATGCCACCGTGACCAGGTTGTCTGAGAGGACCTGAACCTCCCTGTCCTGTAGTTCCTCTCGGAAATAGTCTAGGGCTTTGCCTACTGCCAGAAGTTCCCTGAAATTGGAAGATTCCCTGGCTTGGCCGTGGTTCCAGGACCCCTGTGTATATCGGACTCCCAGATGAGCCCCCCAACCCCAAGCGCTGGCGTCCGTGGTTAAGACCAAAGGGTCTACCTGAGACCAGTGGCGACCCTTCAACAGATTCTGTGGGTCGAGCCACCACCGCAGAGAACGAGATACCTCCTCTGTGATGGGTATTCTGTTCTCTAATGTTTCTCTTTTTCCTCCCCATGAGGCAAGAAGGAAGGACTGAAGCTCCCGAGAATGAAGTTGTGCCCAGGTTACTGCCAGGATGCAGGCTGTCATGAGACCCAGCAGTCTCATTATATATCTCAGAGAGGCTTCTCCTCTTTCGAGAAGGGTGACAACCGCATTCTGGACCTTCGTTACCTTCTCTGTTGGTAAAAATACCTTCTGTGCCTGCGAGTCTAACAGGTAACCTAGGTATAGTTTTAGCGGAGATGGAGTCAGTGAGGACTTCTCCCGACTGACCATCCAGCCCAAGGTCTCCAGAGTTTCTAACACGATGTCTCTGTCTATAACTGCTTGCCTCTGATCCACACTGTAGATCAGCAAGTCGTCCAAATAGGGTATTAACCCTATCCCTTGCAGATGTAGATATGCTACTACTTCGGCCATCACCTTTGTGAATATCCTTGGACTTGCCGCCAGTCCAAAGGGAAGAGCCCTGAACTGCCAGTGTTGTACCTCCTGCTGTATGCAAACTGCGAAGCGTAGGTACTTCTGGTGTTCGGGAGCAATGGGTACATGTAGATAGGCGTCTTTTAGGTCCAGGGTGACCATAAAAACTCCTCTCTGAAGATGTCTTCTTATTGAGTAAATACTCTCCATCTTGAATTTCTTGTGAAGTAAGTAACGGTTGAGTCTTCTCAAATTTATTATCAACCAAAACCTGCCTGAGGGTTTTGGGACCACAAATACGTGTGAGTAAAAACCCTGGGCTAGCTGACTGGTTGGTACTGGAGCAATCACCCCTTGCTCTGCTAGTTCCTTTAAATTTTTCAGTAACCCTTTGGCCTTGGTTGGGTCCCTGGGAGGAAAAGTAACCAGAAACTCCTGTGGGGGAAGACTCTGAAATTCTAGTCTGTACCCCACCTCTAAGAGTTTTAAAATATATGGACTCTGCGTAACCCTTTCCCATTGGGGAAGGAAGTCGCTGAGTCTTGCGCCTACCTTTACGGTGGCGTCATTTGCCTTCTTTCTGGGAGGCTCCGGAACTGGAGAAAAGAATTGCATTTTTTTCTTTTCCTTTTCCCAAGTTCCACTTCTTCCTCTGTTCAGCTTTGCCCTTATGATGGGTCTTTGAGTAGGGGCCTCAAAAAATTTCTTACCCCTTTCCCTCTTGGGCCTCACCGGGAACTTCTTACCCCTCTCAGTAGATCGGGACAACACCTGATCTAAGCCTGAGCCAAAGAGCAGGGAACCCTCAAAGGGAATGCCGCATAGGCGAGATTTGGAAGTAAAGTCTCCATCCCAGGTCTTTACCCATAGGGCCCTCCTGGCAGAGTTCAAAAGTGCTGCTGCCTTAGCTGTGGTCCTAACAGTCTCCACTGCTGCATCTGCCACATATGCAACCGCTCGACTGATTACCTCCAGCGAGTCTACGATTCCTTTAGTCTCCCTACTGTGGGAAACGTGATCCATTAACTTGCCGAGCCAGGTGTCTGCATTCCTGGCTACACAGGCGGAAGCTAGAGCCGGTGCCATTGCTGCCGCATTCGCCTCCCAGGCTCTTTTGAGTAAAGTTTCCGACTTTCTATCCATCTGATCCTGGATATCTTCTTTTCCAAGCTTTCAATTTGAGAAGCTTGCGTTCAGGTTCTTTCCATTCTCTGAGGATTATCTCTTTCAGAGACTGGTGGATGGGAAAGGTTCTAGCCTGCAACCTTCCTAGACCTCTATATACTCTGTCCTGCGCTGAGACTTGAGCAGAGGGAACCTGGATGTCTTCTGAGGCGTAAATGGCTTTTAATAAGCCTTCCATGTCCTCACTCGAGAACAAAAGTCCCCCAAGTTTAGCCTCCCCCTGGCTATCTTGGTCTGAATCTTCCTCCCCAGAGCTAAAATCTGGGACCTGACCTTCCTCCACCTCCGACAAAAGGGAGACTTGGCCCTGGGAACTTTCCGCATAAGATGTGGAAACATTTTCTTGGAGCTGAGGGGTCTCTCTCTCTGACGGTCCCTCCTCCAAACCCTTCACTAAGGTAGATTGAAAGGACTGAAGGGTAGCCAACATTTCTGCTTGTAAGGCCCTACATTCCTTCACGACCTGGGCGGTTTCCTTGCCTGCGAGCTTAATGATACATCTATCGCAGAAAGGCTTAGTGTGGTCTTGTGATAACTTAGAATTACAATACCCACAACGTCTGGACTTTGCAGTAACCTTTCCCTTAGACCTAGCAGCTGACCCCTGGGCAGAGCTTTCAGTCCCTGGGAATAGTCAAAAAACAAATAGACGATTAGCTACACATGTCCTAAAGGGGCACAGGCAGTCTACCCTAGAGTACCCTGCACCTGAACACAGCTGGATCACTCACCCTGTGGCGACCTCCACGGCTGTCTGCTCAGACGCACCCTCCACTTCCATGGCGATTTACTGCCCTGCAGGATCGCTGGACCAAGGTACTATCTTGAGCATCCCCTTGTAGATGCTGCCACACAAAAGCGCTTCCAGAAGGAAAAAACAGGGTGCTTCACACACACCAGTTTGTTTAAAAAACGCGCCGATCGGCGCCATCTTTAGGAGGTCCGAACGTCCGGAAATGACGTACGGCCTCTTCCGGTGCGCCCTGAGGCTGGAACGCACCTATGCGCCGGAACTCGATACCCGGAAGTGATGTCACTTAACTTCCGGACATGTGCCGTGGTGCTGGAACGCACGCCATCCGCGTTCAGCATCGGAAAAAGCAGCTCACCTTAATCCACCAACGAACCCTGTTCAAGGTAGGAAGGCAAAAGGGGATTAGTACTACAGGAACAACTCCCCTGTCCCTGAGACTATAGCAAGGCTCCTGAAAGAGGCCTAAAGTGAGGACTATCACCCCCAAGTGTTCCCTGGGGGTTATAAGGGAGCACCACAGACCCTGTATGTTAAGTCCCATGAAAATACACCTCACAAGGAGAAAAAAAACTGGGTCCCCGACCCCCAATCACGAAAGTAAAAAGAAACTTGGTTTCGCTGCCATCCTGTGGGAAACACAATCAAGAACTGAGGGTCTGAGGGAGGGGTGGGGACTTTTAAACTTGTTGTTGATTGTGTTTCCTGTCAGGTGGACCAGTCATCTCTCTCAGGTGTGCCGTCCTGGAAGATGACTGGAGAAAAATCAAAATAAGGTCTTTATCATCTAATATCATATGCGGCCATATGGAGACAATGGACATGAGTAAAAGGAAAAAATATTGATGTTCACATCCTGGGATAGTGTGATATGCCCATGGGCTGCTACATAGCCATGTGAGAGTCTGTAGCTATATCCACAGAAAATAGACGTCTGCTGTTAGTGTCCCAGAGCTGTTATAGTCAAAGCTGTAGGGACCGGGATAAAGGTAGGTGCGTGTGCGTATGCATAAAACATTGTACTGGATTTGATATCCACAGATCTGATATCTGCGGACTTGATATCCATCAGGATTTTTCTGGATAATAGGTGGTCTTGGCTCGATAAGCAGGCCCGTGTAAGACCTTGATTCAAATAGTGCCAACAGATGTAGAACACATAAAATTCACGTGGCATATTTATTTTCATGATCTCAATTAGGGGTCTCCAAACTGGGGCCCATTACAAGGTTTGTACTTCTCCACTATTCCCACCCCAATAGTAATGGAGTACAATATGCAAGGGAGCAACTCTGTATTCATTTGTTTAACAAACTGATTTTTGACCCATAAATACTTGTAAAAATTATACAATGTGGCCCTTGTACTGAAAAGTTTGGAGGCCCCTGACCTAAATGAAAGAAAAAAAATAGCATTTATATAGAAAACATAAGTACACACCTACATTTGCCACCACCTTACATCAATTAAAATTAGAACTGAGGGTTCTCAGATTAGATCCTCCTGAGGTATTCAATTGGAACTGGCTTATTTAAAATATCAGATCAGATATCCAGGGTCTGGCCTTCTATTCACATGTTTGGGGCCATCAAGCCAAGATCAATAGAGCCCCCTAATGCCCTCAGAAAGAGGTGTATGACAATGGATTTAAAAGATCAAATGGTTTAAAAGCAATCATTCCAATGTAAGGCAAATAAGCCACAAGTGGTGTTAATTTCAGATATTTGCTACGTTCTCTAGGATTGGCTGGCACAGCAAATTCAAACCAAGAGCTGACCATCTGATCCTAAAAATGTAAAACACAGGCTGTTTAGGTATCTCTTTCAACAACTGGGGTCAACGTGCATGGATCTAGAATCCAGAAGCGTAGCTACAGTTGAAAAAAAATATATAAAATATACATACACAAAGTTTACCTGTTCAAATATGTTCAAAAATTCAGCAAATTCCATATACTTTTACATTGTACATAAGCTCTTGTTAGGATTACATTACATACCCATTTCCCTCAATCTCACAGACAGTCTTCACAATTTCTGACCAATCAAAAGCCTCTGGGTCATTTTCCAGCCACTTCTCAATCTCCTGTCGGTTTTGGTCTGTGAAATCCGAGGAAATGATATAGGGAAAAGATTCACAGGCAGACAGGAGTTGGTGAATGGTAGGTCCGCTGCCAATGTCAATTATAACATCTCCTCGTATCCCTCCTGCAATGGAAGCGAACTTTAAAATAGCAAATTAGGCAAACTGTTGGACAAATAATAAAGGTTTTGGTCACAACACTATATTGAAACAACAATGCCATCAATCAGTGGCGTAATTAGAACCCTCAGGGCCCCAGTGCAAGAAACCCTGAGAGGCCCCCCTGGCCCCTGGCTGGGGCCCTTCTCTCTGAACCCATGGCGGAACGCCAGGGCCCAGATGAAGTACAACTTTTGTGACCCTGGTAGTTCCGTCACTGGTTTAACCACTTGCCCACTGCCTCACACAGATATACTGCTGCAGAAGGGCACGTACAGGCAGATTAACGAACCTGTATGTGACCCTTTATGAGGCAGCTTGCGGGCGCGCCGCCAGGAGCTCCATGAACACGATTGCGTGTCCCGCGGTCTCTATGTCCACAGGGACATCCGCGATAGTCTCATGGAGAAGAACGGGGAAATGCTAATGTAAACAAGCATTTCCCTGTTCTGCCTAAAGACACTGATCACAGCTCTCTGATCAGGAGGGAGTGGTGATCAGTATGATGTCACACACAGACCCCCCCCCCCCCTCCGTTAGAATCACTCCCTAGGACACACTCAACCATAACAGCGCCACCTAGTGGTTAACCCCTTCACTGCCAGTTACATAGTATTCAATGCATTTTTAATTGCACTGACCACTGTATAAAATGTGAATGGTCCCAAAAATCGTATCAAAAGTGTCCGATCGGTCTGTCATGTCGCAGTAACAAAAAAAAAAAATAAAAAAATAAATAAAAATAAAATAAAAACCAAAACACACCACAAACCTACAACCCACCTAGCTAACCGTCGCCATTGCTAGTGGAAAAAAATAAAAATAAAAAAATCACCCCACTATAAAAAACTATCCCCTATTTTGTAGACGCTATAACTTTTCAACCAATTGATAAAACGCTTATTGTGATTTTTACCAAAAATATGAAGAATACGTATCAGCCTAAACTTAAAGCAAAAAAAAGTTTATTTAATTTTGTCTCTATTTTTGTTTATAGCGCAAAAAATAAAAACCGCATTTGTTGGGGGGAAAAATAAAAATAAGGACATCAATTTTGTTTGGGATGTCGCACGACCGCACAGTTGTCAGTTAAAGCGACGCAGTGCTGAATAGCAAAAAAGTGCTCTGGTCTTTGGCCAGCAAAATGGTCCGGGGCTTAAGCAGTTAATATTTAACTTTTTTTTTCAGTATTATTTTCTAAACAAGCTAAACAGACCTCCGATGTTCTACCTTTGAGACACAACGTCCCTGTCCATGCCTGCTGGACCATGAGTCAGCGGTAATATGCACCTTACCGCTGACCGCCCTGTCCAGCGAGGCAAGGACATTGCCTTCCACATGCCGGTAGAGAGCCGGAATCGCCTTCCGTGAGAAAAAGTGTCGTTTGGGGACCTGCCACTGAATAACCACACATTGTACAAACTCACGGAAGGGGGCAGAGTCTACCAACTGAAAAGGCAGCAGTTGAAGTGCTAGCAATTTAGCCAAGCTAGCATTCAACCGCTGGGCATGTGGATGGCTGGGAGTGAACTTCTTTCGCCGGTCCAGCAGCTGGGGCAGGGACATTTGCCTGCTATAATCGGACGTGGGTGTACCGCTAGCAGAGTTCCCGGAAGCACTTGGCTGTGACACACCTAATTCTACACCTTCATTCCTCTCAGAGCAGGTTTCAGAGAGGATTGAAGGTCTAGTGGGGTTGGAGATGCCAGCTGATGAGGAGCAAGGAGAGGTCCGCTTTGTTCTTTGGTGTGGGTCTTTGAGGTACGCTTGCCAACGAGCTGCATGGCAGGTCAAGATATGTCTGGTCAAGCATGTGGTGCCCAAGCAGCTGATGTTTTGGCCACGTGAGATACGCTTGAGACATATGTTGCAAATAGCAGCGGTGCGATCTGATGCACTAGTCTCAAAAAAGGCCCACACCAAAGAACTTTTAGAATAACGCGCAGAGGCAGCGCTCTGCACAGGCGGAGCTCTGCGGTGTGATTCAGTCGGTGTGCTGCCCCTAAGCTGGCCCCCGGAGGGCATCCTGCCTCGTTGGACATGTGCCTCCTCTTCCTCCTCCTCCTCCTCCTCCTCTCTCCTTCCAGGCACCCACGTGGAGTCAGTGCCCTCATCATCCCCCTCCCTCTTTATCGCTGTAGCAAACCTGGCAGTATGCTGCAGCTTGTGGAACATGACTGCCAGATTGCTGTCCTTCTTGAGCATCCCCTCTCTCTGCGCTCACGCTACTGCCTTCCTCTAGCTGAGTGTCATCATCAGAGCCCACAAAACACTGGGCATCCTCCTGGAGCATGTACCCAACACTGTGCTCAAAGAGTTCAGGAGACTCCTCAGGAGGACGTGGTGGGTCTAGGGAAGGAGTCACTGATGATGACATTGAGAGGACGATGCGTTGGCAGCTGCTTTGCTAGTACCCTGAGACTGGGTGAGAGAGGATGAGGAGGATGAAGAGGGCTTGGTCATCCACTCTACCAAGTCGTTGGCATGTTGCGGTTCAACATGTCCAGCTGCCGAAAAGAAGGACAAGCGTGTCCCATGGCCACGTGCTGATGACAATGCACCGCGTCCACGACCAGCACTGTTGTCTCTAGACACAGAGCCTGCTTGCCCTCTTATCGGCTCGCGCCTGTCTGCCTCTCCTTGCTGGCCTTCCAGACATGGTAATGGCCTGAAGGGAGTTGGGTAAAAAAAACTGTTGGGTAGTGTATATTGGGCTAGAGGCACACAACACCCACTAACTCCTGCAGATGCCTTTATTATAGAACACCAGAGATAAAGGGGTATATACAGATGTATACTGTGCTGGAGGCACACACAACTTCCAATAACTCCTGCAGATGGCAAGTGGGCTCAAATAGAGAACAGCTATGTAGGTGGATATAGCGGTATGTACTGGGTACAGAGCACGCACTATCTCCTAACACTACTGACTGCAAGCTCTATTATAACAGATAGATCACTAGCTATATAGGTGAGGTGAACCACTACACAACAGCAAGATCGAAAATCGTCCGAAAAACGATCGGTGTGTACTGTGTTGAAGGTACACAGAACACCCACTGCTTCAGACGCCAACACACTACACAAGGCCGCCGCGCTGGCGGCCTTATATAGTGTGGGGCGTGCACTACACAGCCTGAGCCATGATTGGCCACAGGCATCCTGCCTGTGGCCAATCATGGCTCTCCTCGCTGCTGGCGCTGCGATTGGCCAAGCATGCGGGGTCACAGTGCATGCTTGGCCAATCATGAGCCAGCAATGCACTGCGCCATCGCAGTGCATTGTGGGCCGTGAGCGCCACACGAATTTGGCGCGAACGGACCAAAATGTTCGGACTTCGCCGAACGGACAAACAGCCAATGTTCGAGTCGAACGTACGTTCGACTCGAACACGAAGCTCATCCCTATATAGGACTACGATATAAAAATGCCAAATTTCCATGCAAAATAATTGTACCGCTTTCAGCACCTAAAACCAGAACGAATAATACCGCCAGGGAAATTAAATGTCTAAACCACTGGCAACAAAAGCGAGTACACCCCTAAGCGAAAATTTCCAAACCAGGCCCAATTAGCAATTTACCCTCACCAGTGTCAGGTGACTTGTTAGTGTTACAAGGTCTCAGGCGTGTTAACCACTTCGCATCCAGGCCAATTCTGACATTTCTCTCCTACATGTAAAATTCATAATTTTTTTGCTAGAAGATTACATAGAACTCCCAAACATTATATATTTTTTTTAGCAAAGACCCTAGAGAATACAATGGTGGTTGTTGCACGGTATTTGCGCAGCAATTTTTCGAACACGTTTTTTTCAGAAAAAAAAAAAAAAGTTAGCTCAATTTTTTTGCATAATATGAAAGAGGAAGATACGCCGAGTAAATAAATACCCAACATGTCAGGCTTCAAAATTGCACGCGCTCATGGAATGGCGCCAAACGTTGGTATTTAAAAATCCCCATAGGCAACGCTTTTAATTTTTTTACTGGTTACATGTTTTGGGTTACAGAGGAGGTCAAGGGCTAGAATTATTGCTCTCGCTCTAACGTTCGCGGCGATACCTCACATGTGTGGTTTGAACATTGTTTTCATCTGTGGGCGGGACTTACATATGCGTTCGCTTCTGCGTACGAACTCACGGGCACTTTCAAATTTTTTTTTTTTTATTGTTAATTTTAAGTTTGACACTTAAAAAAAAAAAATTGATTACTTTTATTCCTATTACAAGGAATGTAAACATCCCTTGTAATAGGGCTATGGCATGATCGGACTTATTTACAGTGAGATATGGGGTCAATAAAACCCCATATCTCAACTCTAGGCTGGGGAAAAAAATAAATAAAAATAAAGGATCCTGACTTCCCAGCCAAAATCGGTGCCGTTAATTTGAATGCAGAGGCCGGGCGTGACGTCATAACATCGCGCCCGGCCTCCAAACGAGCATAGAGACTCCAGGGACGATCTGGTCAGCCGGAAATCTCTATGGTATCATCCGGGGGCCGGCGGATCCTGTGACCGACTCACCGATGGAAGCGGTGAGTCGGTACAAGCACCGGAGGGCGGAGTCCCCTCCCACAAGACCGATCAATCGGCAGAACAGCCGCTAGGATCATTGTTATGGTGCAGGGAATCGCCGGCTGAAAATGCAGATATCTGAATGATGTCTGTGGCCTCAGGCATCATTCAGATATACCGCCACAAAGCCCACAACGTCATATGCCGTAGTGTGGGTGCCAAGTGGTTAAATTTGGTGTCACTCTCTCTCATACTGGTCACTGGAAGTTCAACATGGCACCTCATGGCAAAGAACTCTGGATCTGAAAAACCTTAGTTAGACTTACCAGTAACAGTATTTTTACAAGTCTTTCAGGACAGCGAGCAGCTCCACCCACTTTCCCAGGAAACACTGCAGTCAGTTTTCTTTAAAGACCGGTCGCTTCCACCATGGCCTCAGTTGTTCATAGAGTACCTCCAGCCATGCTGAAATTAGATAAGCAGAACATAGCAATAACACTACATTTTTCAGATACAATTAGGGCGGGTCATCAGCGCTGTCCTGAAAGACTCGTAGAAATAACGTTACCGGTAAGTCTAAGGTTTTCTCCCTTCGTCTTTCAGAACAGCACCTGGAGATAAGAGAGTACTTACTCTAGGGCAGTGATGGCGAACCTTGGCACCCCAGATGTTTTGGAACTACATTTCCCATGATGCTCCAGTACACTGCAGAGTGCCAGAGCATTATGGGAAATGTAGTTCCAAAACATCTGGGGTGCCAAGGTTCGCCATCACTGCTCTAGGGTGATAAATCTTAAAAAGGATGTAGGGACTTTTAGGACTTTAAAGGCACCAAGTATGAAATCAAAAATATAGAGGATAGTTTTTATATAGGTTTATTTAAAAATTGACAAATCATACAAAGAGTTAAAAACTTTGACACAATTTTTTGCATCTATATATAAGGGTCTACATCAGCATTTACATCACAATTGACAATTTAATACAATCCAAAATATATGTATATACTGGCTATCAACCAAGTACAAAATTATGTAGCATGTATAGTCACTGTGGTGATGAGCTGGTGTAGCGTGCCAAGGGAATGCCCGACATGTTTCACGTTAAAGAACGCTTCTTCTGGGGCGCAATAGAAACAAACATTCTTAAAAAAATAGATCGAAATTTGCATTCAAAATATACATAATCTACTCTATAATGGTTTACTAAATATATCTGAAGCACAGAAAAGTGCACAGTACAGGCTAACTGAGGTAAAAGTGCTTAAACAAAACAACAGGAGGCATGCAGGTCTAGAGCCTTTAAGTGCCGGTCACATATGAGACATTGTGGGGGCATGCACACTATTGTTTGTAAGGAAAAAGGGGTTTCTTAAAATAGTTGTAAATTATTATTAAAGTGTCCTAACCCAAAACTCTCTGAAGATGGCGCTGATGGTTCTCAGGATTGTGTCAAAATAGTTAGAAATGTCATATGCACAGTACTGAGGATAGAGATAATATCAAGTGAATGATAGCACCCATTTATAAATGTATATGTACACCAAAATTATCTCCAATCTAAGTTTATAGTACTTACACGAAGTTTATGACGCTCACCAGATTCAATGACTGCGCCAAGAGAGCCAAGGAGATGCAAGCAGATATATATACAGAGTTTCTGTGTGGCGGTTGAGTCCATGCAGACAGGGTATCCAAGTTTAAAATTCGTAATCAATATAAATATATGGTGTCTCAAAGAGGGAGCAGGGCTGTATAGTATGCATGATTAAAATATCGGTCTCCTACCTTGTATTATAGCATGGCACGTACTGTCCGCCGCACAGGGATGGTGTATCTGGAGTGAGAAAGCATCTGTGAGAGACGCTGACATCGCGTCTCTAAAGTGCATTCCCCGCCCACCGCTACATGATCGGTGTTATACCAATCAGTGACATGCAGTGGGCTGGCCGATAACACTCCAGCGTTCGCCGTCTCACCGCCGCCCACTCCCCATAGCGCCTGCACACATAATAGGCAGGCATAGGGGGTGGGATGTGGAGTACGACACCGCTGGAGGAGACCAGGAAGCCGGTCTGTTAGGTGTAATATCGACCCGCACGAGGACTCCTAATGCGCCGCCAGGAGTGAACGCTGGAGAGTTATCAGCCGGCCGCATGTCACTAATTGGTATAACACTGATCATGTGGCGGTGGGCGGGGCATGCACTTCTTAGAGAGACGCGATGTCAGCGTCTCTCACAGATGCTTTCACACTCCAGATACACCACCCCTGCGCGGCGAACAGTACGTGCCATGCTATAATACAAGGTAGGAGACCGATATTTTAATTGTGCATACTATACAGCCCTGCTCTCTCTTTGAGACACTATATATTTATATTGATTACGAATTTAAACTTATAGATACCCTGTCTGCATGGACTCAACCGCCACACAGAAACTCTGTATATATATGTATATATATCTGCTTGCATCTCCTTGGCTCTCTTGGCGCAGTCGTTGAATCTGGTGAGCGTCATAAACTTCTTATAAGTACTATAAACTTAGATTGGAGATAATTTTGGTATACATATACATTTATAAATGGGTGCTAACATTCACTTGATATCTCTATCCTCAGTACTGTGCATATGAAATTTCTAACTATTTTGACACAATCCTGAGAACAATCAGCGCCATCTTCAGAGAGTTTTGGGGTAGGACACTTTAATAATAATTTACAACTATTTTAAGAAACCCCCTTTTCCTTACATACAATAGTGTGCATGCCCCCACAATGTCTCATATGTGACCGGCACTTATAGGCTCTAGACCTGCATGCCTCCTGTTTTTTAAGCACTTTTACCTCAGTTAGCCTGTACTGTGCACTTTTCAGTGCTTCAGATATATTTAGTAAACCATTATAGAGTAGATTATGTATATTTTGAATGCAAATTTCTATCTAACTTATGTACATTTATTCTGTGTCTATTTTTTAAGAATGTTTCTATTGCGCCCCAGAAGAAGCGTTCTTTAAACGCGAAACATGTCAGGCATTCCCTTGGCACGCTACACCAGCTCATCACCACAGTGACTATACATGCTACATAATTTTGTACTTGGTTGATAGCCAGTATATACATATATTTTGGATTGTATTCAATTGTCAATTGTGATGTAAATGCTGATGTAGACCCTTATATATAGATGCAAAAAATTGTGTCAAAGTTTTTAACTCTTTGATGTACGTTTTGTCAATTTTTGAATAAACCTATATAAAAACTATCCTCTATATTTTTGATTACATACTTGGTGCCTTTAAAGTCCTAAAAGTCCCTACATCCTTTTTAAGATTTATATTTATTGAGGATGATGGCACCCCCTCTATAATATATTACATCGAGATATCCACTTTTAAGCCACTAAGTGTTTCTGCTGATATCGCATTCCCCGATAGTTTTTTCTCTTACTCTAGGGCGAGACCACCGCCTGCAAATCTTTTCTGCCGAACGATTGTTCCGATGCCGATAGCAGGTCCAACCTGTAGTGGCGGGTGAAGGTGGAGAAACTTGTCCATGTAGCCGCCTTACAGATCCGGCTCCAAGAGGCCCCCTGCTCTTTCCGCCCAGGACGTTGCTACTGCACGCGTGGAGCGGGCGACTACCCCTGTGGGAGGATCTACCCCAGATGGCCATTCGCAGCCATCTAGCTATAGTGTTTTTGGAAGCACTATAGACTTTGCGTGGTCCCAAGAACAGAATAACGTCTTTGATTTTTTTGGAATTCTCTTGTGATCTCTAAATAGTGTAGTAAACACCTTCTCACATCCAGGTTATGGAAAGACTTCTTCAGAGCTGGATGGTGTAGGACCAAAAAAAAAAAAAAAAAAAAAAAAGTAGGGAGAATTATTTCCTGTGTCCTATCAAAAGCTGTTGAGACTTTTGGCAGAAAACCCGGGTCAGTTTTTAGCACTACTCAGTCTGGAAATAGGTAACAGAAAGGTTCCACTATAGATAAGGCTTGCAACTCGCTTACCCGTCTAGGTGATGCAACGGCCACAATTTGATCGTTGCTTCCTTTGGGGGTTCGAAAGGTTTTTTGGTCAAACCTTGTAAAACCAATGATAGGTCCCATCTTGGGGGGGGGGGGTGGAAAAAAAATAAATAAAAAAGCCACCTGGGCCTTCAGGGTACTGACCGCCAACCCAAACTCCATTCCTTCTAGAACCAAAAGTATTTCCTGGGGTGGTAAATTTTTCGATAAGCACCAGGAATTAAAAAGGTTTCCACGTTTTAAAATAAATTGCTCTAGTAGTCTTTTTGCGACTACCTAAGAGGGTTGAGACCAGTTTGTCTGATAATCCTTTTCTTTTTAGGATCTGCTCCTCAGTAACCTCCCTGTCAGACTGAGGTGCTCGATATATGGATGGTTTAAGACAGGGATCCTCAAACTACGGGCCTCCAGCTGTTGTGAAACTACACATCCCATGAGGCATTGTAAAACTCTGACATTCACAGACATGACTAGGCATGATGGAAATTGTAGTTCCTGAACTACTGGAGGGCCATAGTTTGAAGACCCATGGTTTAAGAGGTCCCTGGGTTAGGAGAGCTCTCTGAAGTGGAAGAACCCAGTGGGGTTCCAACGCCATCCTCTGCACGGTTGCAAACCATGCCCTTTTGGGCCAAAAGGGAGCCACTAGAATCACACTTGTGGCCTCCCTTTGTAATTTCTTCAGAACCAAAAGGGATCATCTGAAAAAGGAGGGAAGGCGTAGCACAAGTGGAAGTTCCACGGTTGTGCTAGTGCATCCAAACCTCGGGACTGATCTTGTCTGTTTAGAGAAAAGAAAGCCTTCAACTTTGTGTTGTGGGATGTTTACAGATCTGAGGAAATCCCCATTTTTCTATTAGCCTTTGGAAAACCTCAGGGTTCAGACTCCACTCTGATTCTACAATCTTTTCTCTGCTCAGGAAGTCCACTACTAGATTTAGATCTCCATTTAGGTGTACTGCTGTTAGGGACCTCCGGTTGCTTTCTACCCGGGACAGAATCCGAAGGGCCAAGGATAGCAATACCCTGCTTCTTGTGCCACCCTGTTTTGTCATGCAAGACACTGCTGTGCCGTTGTCCGATGAGACCTGGATATGGTGACCCTGAATCAGTTTCTCAAAGGCCCATAGTCTTAGAAGGATAGTCCTTAGTTCCTTCCAATTGGAGGATCTCCTGGCTTCCTTGATTGCCCAGTTCCCCTGGGCCATGGGTGGGCACCGCACCCCCAAGAGCTTGCATCCGTTGTTAACCACCTCTCTACCGGGAAACACCAAAGCAGACCCCTGTCCAGGCTTGAGTGACTCCACCAGAGCTTCCTCTGAACTAGATGAGGCATCCTGAACAGTTTTTCGAGGGACTCTCCATAGGACCAATTTCTCAAAATTGCCTGCTGGAGATCCCTTGCATGGAGATGCGCCCATTGTACTGATGGTATTGATACAGTGAGGAGACCCAAGACTGACATAGCTGCCCTGACAAATTGTCAGGTTTTTCTGGGCCATTTTTTACTGTGCTTCGAACCTTTTCCATCTTTTGCTCCAGGAGAAAGATTCTCTCCTGTATGGAGTCGATGGTATATCCCTGGAATTTTATTGACCGAGATGGAATCATGTTTGATTTCTCCATGTTTATTATCCAACCGAGACCTTCCAAAGTGTCCCTTTGTCCTTTCCAGATCCCTCGCCAATAGATCCTTTGTTCTGGCAAATATTAGAAGGTCGTCTAAGTATGGGACAATCGGATTTTCCCTCTACTCTGAGGGGGGGCGCTAGGGCCTCTGCTACGATTTTTGTAAATATCCTCGGGGGATGAAAACAGCCCAAAAACGGAAGAGCTCTGAACTGAAGGTGTCGGACTGAGCTTCCCGTCCTGACTGAGTTTGTGATCCTATGGCTATAAGCACATGGAGATAAGCATCCCCCAGATCTATGGATGCCATGCAGCAGTTTGGGGTCAGGACTCTTTACTGAGAATATTGTGTCCATTCTGAATTTCTTGTACCTGATTGGTTTGTTTAATATCTTCAAATTGAGGGGGGGTTGAGAGAATTCCAGTCTGTAACCCTTTTATTGTTTTGGAGGATAAACAGGCTGGCTGTTGTCGACTTCCACTGTGGAAAGAAGGCTTGTAGCCTTGCTCCTACAGTTGGAAAACAGTCACTGGCTCTTTGTGTGTTGGGGTAGGGGGGTGGAATAGCACACTGACTTGCCCCGCCCCCTCTGAGGCCTCCAGTGTTTTTTTTTATATAACCCATCTCATTGGTTTCCAAGGTTTTTCAAAAAGCATGAAAATTCTTACTACCCCGGGGGTTCACCGTTTTCCTTTACTGAAAAAGGCCTTTTTCTTGTCGGCCGTTCTGTCAAGTATGGCTTCTAGATCTGGGCCAAAAAAACAAATCTCCTTCAAATGGCAGACCATACAGTTTGGTTTTTGAGGCTGTATCCCCGGTCCATGTCTTAACCCATAGAGCCCTACAGGCTGAGTTTATCAAAGCTGAGGATCTGGCTGACATCTTTAGAGATTCAGCCGAGGCATCAGCCATATACCCTACAGCTTTCAGAAGAACAGGTAGAGTATCCAGCAGATCCTTCCTGGGAGTTCCTGCCTCAATATGGGTTTTTAACTGTTCCAGGTTTCTGGCTACCACGTTAATGCCATAGCTGGCTTTAAGTTTGCTAAGGTTGAAGCCCAATCTTTTCTTTAAAAAAAAAAAAAAAAAAAAAAGGGACTCAGCCCTCTTGTCCATGGCATATTTTAAGCTACCCATGTCCTCAAACACTAGGTCCATATTCCTTGATACTTGAGAAAAAGCTGAGTCAAGTTTAGGTTTTTGTTCCAGACCCGACAGCTAGCCTCTTCAAAAGGAAACCTGTGCTTGAGGGATCTGGAAAAGAAAGGAGCCCTCTTGTGCACCGGAAACACCCTGTCTCTCACTTCACCCATACCTTGAAACACCTTATGCAACGACAACTGGGCTTTATCCTCTGATGTTCAGAGTTGTGTGGATAGTTTTCAGAAGATTGTCCACTTCCTCTAAGGATAATTTATAAAAAGATTCACATACAAGATATAATATAAATATTTTTTATTATACACACACACACACACACACACACACACACACACACACACACACTATCCCACAAAAGTGATTACACCCCCTCACATTTTTGTAAATATTTTATTAACAGTGTAAATTTGCTGTCCCCTCAAAATAACTTGCAGCCATTAATGTCCAAACAGCTGGCAACAAAAGTGAGTACACCCCTAAGTAAAAATGTCCAAATTTGGCCCACAGTGTCAATATATATTGTGTGGCCACCATTTTCCAGCACTGCTTTAACCCTCTTGGGCATGGAGTTCAGAGAGCTTCACAGGTTGCCACTGGAGTTCTCTTCCATTGCTCCATGGCGACATCACAGAGCTGGTGGAGTTTGGAGACCTTGCGCTCCTCCACCTTCCGTTTGAGGCTTCCCCACCGATGCTTAATAGGGTTTAGGTCTGGAGACATGCTTGGCCAGTCCATCACCTATATCCTCAGCTTCTTTAGCAGGTCGTCTCAGAGGTGTGTTCATTATGTTGGAATACTGCCCTGCGGCCCAGACTCCGAAGGGAGGAGGGGGTGGGATCATGCTCTGCTTCAGTGCGTCACAGTACATGTTGGTATTCATGGTTCCCTCAATGAACTGTAGTTCCCCAGTGCTGACAGCACTCATACAGCCCAAGACCTTGAAATGCCACCACCATGCTAGACTGTAGGCAAGTCACACTTGTCTTTGTACTCCTCACTCGATTGCTGCCACGCGCACTTGACACCATCTGAACCAAATACGTTTATCTTGGTCGCAGACCATAGGAAGTAATTCATGTTCTTAGTCTGCTTGTCTTCAAACTGCTTGCAGGCTCTCTTATGCATCATCTTAAAAAGAGGCTTGCTGTATGGTCTGAACACTGACAGGCTGAACCCACCATCCCTTAAACCTCTGCAGCAATGCTGGTAGCACTCATACAACTATTTCCCCAAAGACAACCTCTGGATAGGATTCTGAGCATGTGCACTCAATTTTGGTCGACCATGGCGAGGCCTGTTCGGAGTGGAACCTGTCTTGTTAAATCGCTGTATGGTCTTGGCCACCATGCTGCAGCTCAGTTTCAGGGTCTTGGCAATCTTCTTATAGCCTTGGCCATCTTTTTGTAGAACAATTTTCTTCTTCAGATCCTCAGAGAGTCCTTTGCCATGAGGTGCCATGTTGAACTTTCAGTGACCTGTATGAGAGAAAGAGCAATAACACCAGATTTTTACACACCTGCTCCCCATTCACACCTGAGACCTTGTAACACTAACAAGTCCCATGATACTGGGGGGGGGGGGGGGGCGAGAAGGGGGAACAAAAAGCTAATTGGGCCCAATTTGGACATTTTCACTGAGGGGTGTACTTACTTGTGTTGCCAGTGGTTTAGACATTAATGGCTGTGCAGAGAGTTATTTTGAGGGGACACAAATTTACACCGTTATACAAGCCGTACACTCACTACTTGACATTGTAGCAAAGTAATTTCTTCAGTGTTGTCACATGAAAAGATATAAGATATTAACAAAAATTTGAAGGGTGTACTCACTTTTGTGAGAAACTTTATATCTCTATATCTTATATATCTGTAGCGGTGACATTTTGGACAACGTGTCATTCATGTGTAAATTTCGTTTTTGCCTCAGAACGGTAATGGGGTTCTGAGGGTTAATTGTGTAGGTTAAATTTGACATCAGTTTGGCTGGGCTGTGTTAGAGTTCTGCCTGGTCATGTGTACGGTGAGATGCACATGACAGGCCAGAACCAGGCCTGGTTGGACGTTTTGGGTATCAGCTTCCTCTGAGCTAATCAGTGGGTGTGCCAGGCCCCGCTGAGGAGTCTGGGGAAGGGTACTTAAAAAATGTTGAGGTCACGTGTTTCGGGTGGTTAGTTTGCGAGGCCCTAGCGGTCTGTTCCCGATTCTGGACCGGAGTAGCCCCGTGAGGCGTCCCGGTCAAGGGAGCGTTTGTCGCTCCGCAACATGCTTCGGTTGGTTAACCCCAATAGACCTGCCTGGTCTGGGGTAAGGATTCATCTGTTCCTGAGTCTCGGAACCGACTGGTCCGAGGCGCAGTAACTGAGGGAGGATTCAAGGCATCTGGGTGTGCTCTCGGCTTGGAGGGGCACCGCAGCTCATGCAAGTGACCGGGGGGAGGACTCTTCAGAGGAGAGCCAACAAGCTGGCATCCTAAGAAGTGCCTGGTTGCAGAGTTGTGAAGGACACTGACGAATCCATGCTTCTTCCAGTACCGTAAAGGAGACAGAACGTTCCAGGTACTGAGGAAAAAGGTTCCTGTTCACTTTGTTACAACTTGTTCAAGGTCAGAGATTTCACAAGTTCTGAGTCAAAGCGCCGATTGCCATAATCTCTGGCTAGAGATTTGTTCAGCCTTGAAGTGCCCAGCTGGCTACTCTCTGGGTGGTACTAGAGACTTTGTGATACAGTGGTGTGAAAAAGTGTTTGCCCCCTTCCTCATTTCCTGTTCCTTTGCATGTTTGTCACACTTAAGTGTTTCAGAACATCAAACCAATTTAAACAATAGTCAAGGACAACACAAGTAAACACAAAATGCAATTTGTAAATGAAGGTGTTTATTATTAAAGGTGAAAAAAAATCCAAACCATCATGGCCCTGTGTGAAAAAGTGATTGCCCCCCTTGTTAAAACATACTATAACTGTGGTTGTCCACACCTGAGTTCAATTTCTCTAGCCACACCCAGGCCTGATTATTGCCACACCTGTTCACAATCAAGGCATCACTTAAATAGGAGCTGCTTGACACAGTAAGGTCCACCAGAAGATCCTTAAAAGCTACACATCATGCCGAGACCCAAAGAAATTCAGGAACAATTGAGAAAGAAAGTAATTGAGATCTATCAGTCTGGAAAGGGTTATAAAGCCATTTCCAAAGCTTTGGGAATCCAGCGAACCACAGTGAGAGCCATTATCCACAAATGTCGAAGACATGGAACAGTGGTGAACCTTCCCAGGAGTGGCCGGCCGCCCAAAATTACCCCAAGAGCGCAGCGACGACTCATCCAAGAGGTCACAAAAGACCCCACAACAACGGCCAAGGAACTGCAGGCCTCACTTGCCTCAGTTAAGGTCAGCGTTCATGCCTCCACCATCAGGAAAAGACTGGGCAAAAATGGCCTGCATGGCAGAGTTCCAAGGAGAAAACCACTGCTGAGCAAAAACAACATCAAAGCTCGTCTCAATTTCTCCACAACACATCTTGATGATCCCCAAGACTTTTGGGACAACATTCTGTGGACCGATGAGACAAAAGTGGAACTCTTTGGAAGGTGTGTGTCCAAGTATATCTGGCGTAGAAGGAACACTGCATTTCATAAAAAAGAACATTATACCAACAGTAAAATATGGTGGTGGTAGTGTGATGGTCTGGGGCTGTTTTGCTGCTTCAGGACCTGGAAGACTTGCCGTGATAAAAGGAACTATGAATTCTGCTGTCTACCAAGAGATCCTGAAGGAGAATGTCCGACCATCTGTTCGTGTACTCAAGCTGAAACGAACTTGGGTTCTGCAGCAGGACAATGATCCTAAACACACTAGCAAGTCCACCACTGAATGGCTGAAGAAAAACAAAATGAAGACTTTGGAGTGGCCTAGCCAAAGTCCTGACCTGAATCCTATTGAGATGTTGTGGTATGACCTTAAAAAGGCCGTTCATGCTCGAAAACCCTCTAATGTAACTGAATTAGGACAATTCTGCAAAGATGAGTGGGCCAAAATTCCTCCAGGACGCTGTAAAAGCCTCATTGCACGTTATCGCAAACGCTTGGTTGCAGTTGTTGCTGCTAAGGGTGGCCCAACCAGTTATTAGGTTTAGGGGGCAATCACTTTTTCACACAGGGCCATGATGGTTTAGATTTTTTTCACCTTTAATAATAAACACCTTCATTTACAAATTGCATTTTGTGTTTACTTGTGTTGTCCTTGACTATTGTTTAAATTGGTTTGATGTTCTGAAACACTTAAGTGTGACAAACATGCAAAGGAACAGGAAATGAGGAAGGGGGCAAACACTTTTTCACACCACTGTATTTGCAGTTCAAGGTGCCCAAGTTCTTTCACCCTTGCCCTCTGTTCCCATACAAGACTGTTTGTTGGACGCTACCCCTGTAAATAAAAACCTTTCAAAAAGCACTTTATTGGTGTCAGCGTCCAAAGTTGTTGGGTATCAACCCTGAGAACCCTTAGACGTGGAAGAACAAGCCAAGCGGAGTTAACCGGTAAGCCCAAAAGTTAAGGCCGCCCTGCCGAGGGTTATGGCCACTACATATACACACACCCTCCCCATAGTTTGGTTTGGCTGGGGTATGGGGGCGAAACGGGGGTCGACAGTTTAAATGTTCAAGTGGTCAGGTCAAGTGGTTTAAGTAGGCTTACTTGCCTGTGTGCCCCCACAACTCTGTTGAAATTTTGGCTACTGAAATAAAATTACCTTCTGCACCAAAAATGTCAGACGATTGGACTTCATCTCAGCCAGACCAAATCAAAACCCGGAAGACCAGCTGTAGAGGTCAGCAGCTGGCAGGAAGATCCTGGGTGCTGGACTGGAGGTTCTGCTTTAAATTTGGATAAGGATATAGATCATACAGTATATTGTTTGATAGCAAGGTGTTTGAAATTTGAAAGCAGGCCGGTACTATTACTTTTTGTATTACAGTGTGGTAAGACTATACAAACCTTCAAGAGAGTTCTTTGTACCATTACAGTTTACAGCTACTCTGTAAAGGATTGGCCAAATCTCCAGGCAAAGGTAATGTGTGGGGCATGTTGGAGATTTCACTTTATCAGTCAGATCACCCCCCCAATTAAGCGGATATAAACTAACTGAATAAATTTGATGTGCTCTGTATATTTTAAGCCTGTGCCATACTTTATTAAAATACTAGTTTTCATTTTATTTTATTTCATCCTTTGTACATGTCAGTTCTACTAATCTTCTGCAGCCACGTCCTGTCTATTCTTGTGTACTACTGCATACCTCGCAACATTTTGAGATGGGAACGAGGGCCACCTACTAACAAAATGTATTAGGACATGTCCCCTGCCACACCCGCTTAAAAAAGGAGGCTTCCTCCACCACGCGTCTGTTCCTCCATCCTAAGCGCTAGGCATCCAGTAGGATCACCTGAAGCTTTGGCCAATCAGGAATCAGGGTCTCACGACCTTCCTTCTGATTGGCAGGGAGGAACTTTAGCGTGAAAAGAAGCGAAAATTCAGTTGCCATTGTCATACAACTGGGTGTGATCAGGGCGCAATGCTCTTCACCCTGAGCCCACCCTTTTTTGAAGCCCATTAGAGCCTCTGGCTCTAATCAGGTGCTTCAAAAAAACAACTCTCCCCCTCATTGGAATCCATAGTCCAGAGCCCTGATATGTAGACCAGGGGGTGGGGCGCACTCTATGGATGGGCTGCCACTGCCCGAGTATATTAGAGATGATAAACTGTATGCGCAAAAATAAAATGTAAAAGGAAGTGCAATTCTAAATGTTGCTATAATTTTTATATAATGACCTGCCCAGCAAAAGAAAAACAATTGATCACTGACAGGAGAAAAATACAGGTAAAACATGACACAGAAATATAAGCGTTGTTAAACATCTCATTGCAACAATAAATATTTTCACTAGAACCATATTAAAATTATTGATCTATAGAGTAGTGGTAGAGTGTCTACATACCTGGCCCAAAAGTTTCATAGAGTTTTTGTAGTCTAAACTTCACTATGCTGTCTTCTCTGGGCCCAAGAGTGCAGAACGAAGTCAAATACGCCTTAGGGTCAAAGCAGGACAGATATGTTTCCCCACCGGTAAAATCCATCTCATGAGATGGGGAGACCAACCCTGAAATATAAAGACAGGGTGTATTGTTCTAGCACAAACAGGATGATAGAGATTACAGGTCAACATGAACATTTGATTTAATGCCAAAACGGTTTGTGAAAATTTCCTCAACTATTCCAAGCCTGGTCTTGAAGTTATTCAGAAGAGGTGCATGCTGGTTCTGGCGTATCAATATAACTTGAGTCAGTAAAGCACATACAGGGTATGAAGTAAAGGCAGTACAACAAGGCAAGAAAAACAGGAAAAGTAATGCAGTTGCAGTAAGGTAACCAAAAAACTAGCAGCTGTGAATTCATGAGGAGTGGTAACTGAAATAGGTGAGGGGTTCTCCAGTAGTGAGAGAGTTGATGTTCTGTCCCCCTCCTCAGCAGTCAGATACAAGTAGCAATTAGACCCAACCCTGCATACAGAGACCCTTAGCTTGGCAATACGGTACGAGAAGGAATGGGTTAACAAGTCTTTACATCACCCAGAGATGCATTCTCCTTGCTGAAATCGCTACCACCACACCGCTGACAGGCGAGCCCTGAATCCTATTCCACTACCCTGCGGTGACTGCAGATGCAGAGTCCATTTTGGGTGGATGGCTACCCTGGACTGCCATTATCGACTGGAACTATTGCCTATGTGCACCATCAAGTGTTATTATGCACCTGTTGTGCCTACACTGTACGTTTCATGCACCAAACTGAATTGTGCTCCTGGTTGACCCAGGTATTTTATCTATCTCTACACTTTCCCTGAACTGTAGAAGTTACTGCTATATTGCCAGCTGTTGCCACTGGCAACCTCCTATGGGAAGAAATACTTAATCTCCTCTCCAATGGAACGAAGGGGAGGGAGTTTATCTTCAAATCCTATGGCTGCAGCTTGATAAGCCCTGTTCCTTTTACAATGGCTGCTGGTGGACTCTAGTGGCCTTTCAAATAATCGCATGATACTCTGTTTACAAGGTTCCAGGGTACTGTTTCTCACTCATTGCTCTGTTGGGACAATTACTCTGGCTGCATGACCAGACTCCCTGTTCCTCAGAAGCTGTATTGTTGTCCTGGATGATATCTTCCCACCAACGGATTATTTCTCTATTGTTTTGCCTTTTCTTTTTCCTTCTAATACAGGAGCCGCCCTCCTTTTTATCACGGTTAAAATCTGATTACAGTGGAGATTCCAATTCCTCCAAACTGACAGACTAAGGGGTTTATTTACTAAAAGGCATATCCGCCTTGCACTACAAGCTGTGACAGCCCATCCATAAGGGTGCATCTGAGGGGAAGGTCTTGTTACCCGTTTATTATATTTAAGATTTAATATCTCAAAAGATATATGGGTTAAACGAGAGTTCTTTGACCAACAGTGACTACAGTGAACTACAGGGGACAGCGGTGACTTCGCTGGCTCCTGTGTCAGGTAAGTGACACATAATGGACTACTATGCGATGCATAGTAGTCAATTATGCTTTACCTTTGCAGGGAGATAAAGAGGAAGTAAACCCATCAGGGTTTACTTCCTCTTTAAGTGCTGGGAGCTGATCTTAAATTTACCTGTAGTGATGTGTGTGGGCCCACATCAGACTCATAACTCCTTCTCTTCCCTGTGTGTACCTTACACTAATATAGGCCCATCTCTCATTGACTTGAACAGGGTCCCCGATTGGTTGAACAATGTTACCCCTCTCCTCCCTCCGGGCGTATCTCCTTCAAGATTGCACAATTTCCCCTCAATTTAGTATAGCTTAGCCCCTCACTAGCACTTCCTCTCTTGGGGAGATAATTAGAGAAAATTAAAGAGAAGGTCATCACCTTCTCTTGAATGGGGCACTCAACTATGCATGGTCATAGCCGTGGGGAAAAAAACATTGTACATTCCTGAACAGAGCAAAGAAATATTCTCAGAAATTCAAAACACCCTTTGAAGTGGCTAAAGGGTTGGTTAACACAAGGGACTTCAAGGCCTTTATCTAGCTAATGAGAGATAGACAGACATTCGCAGTTGCTAATGGAGATTACTCAAACTCCTCAAAGCAACAGTCTGAAAATGAGGACAAGCTCTGATGATTTTATCATCCAATCATGTACAAGCAAAAATGCAGATTTTTAATTTTCCTTGCATGTCCCCAACAGATCTACAGTGACTGCACTTCCTAACTCCACGCCTCCCATCATTGGGTGTAACATGTTCAAGGGTACACAAGCATTCCTTGTTTGGGGTGAGGGATGCAGGGTGGGTAAGGGCGTTTATGGGGGTCCGCTTTTTAAAAAGGCGCTTAATTTTGTCTTTACATTTGTGACCTTGACATTAGATTATCTCTATGCTTTAAAGCAGGAGTCCGCCGGGACTCCGCGTTTTTTTTTTTTTTTTTTTTTAAAAGCCAGCAGCTACAAATACTGCAGCTGCTGACTTTTAAAATAGTGACACTTACCTGTCCAGCGCGCCCGCGATGTCGGCACCCAAAGCCGATCTCTAGATCGGTACTCGGGTGCTGCCGCCGCCATCTTGGGTATGGGAATCAGGAAATGGAGCCTTTCGGCTTCATTTCCCGGTTCCCTACTGCGCATGCGCGAGTAGCGCTTCGCAATAAGGACGGTCCCCGCTGCCTCTGGGATCTGTGTGTTTCCCAGCAGGCAGCGGGGCACTTGCGGAAGGGGGCGGGCACTTGCGGAAAGGGGCGTAATCTACACCCCTTTCCGCAGAGAGCTATCCCGGAAGTGGGTGCAGTTACCTGGATTATCCAGGTAACTGCACCCCCCTCCCCCCTGAAAGGTGCCAATTGTGGCGCCGGAAGGGGGGGGGGGGGGAGGATTCCAATGAGCGGAAGGTCCATTTTAGGGTGGACCTCCGCTTTTTAAGTATGCTATTCTGCACAACATGCTCTATATGTGCCCTTTACAACTTAGGAGCTGGGCTACTGCCCCAGCAAACAGGTTTTTCACCTCATTCTCTCTCCACCTTCCTGATGTCTCAATTCACTGCGATTTCCTGGATTGTCCAGGGTCTAAACTGATCCTTGGTGTTCCGTTTCCTCCAAAAGCATAACTCACATATTTCCATAGTGTTCTGCAGGAGACCCATCTCCAGAGCTCTAAAACCATCTGCCTTAAAAAAAATTGTGGGTGGGTCTCCATTACCACGCCACATATTCCATTTATGCTTGCAGGGTCAGCATTCTAGTTAGAAAAACTCTACCGTTTAGGCTTATTGACATTAAAAACGGACCTGGCTAGTAGTGATGGACGAACTTCCGACGGGACGTTTCGCGAACGTGGCCAAAAGTTTGCGGCGGGCCCCATTGACTTTAATGGCAGGCGAACCTAAAAGCCAAACAAAAAAAAAAAAAAAAAAAAAAAAAAAAAAAAAAAAACACCCCCAGGTCATATTTTGAGCCACAAAATACTTACTAGCTGTGCACACATAGTCCCACAACATGGACACTGACATAACAAAAGTATTAAGTGAATCTGGGATCGACAACGACAAGCATTCTTTTTTTATCTGTGAAATTTTGATTCAGGAGCGCATGAGGGCCATGGAGGAGAGGCAAGGTCAGGGCAGGCTATGAAGGGGGTGCAGGAGATGATCAGTGCCACAGTCAGGGCAGTGCAGTCCTGTGCCAGTGTCCCAGTGTGCCAACCCGTGCTTGAGCCCCTCCCTCTGCTCAGCCCTTACCCCCACCTATGCAGGGCTCCACTGTGGTGGTCCGGAGGTGCCAGTCCAGTGCCGATCCTCAGCCATGGTGCTGGCACTGCCTGCCGATTGGCTTCTCCGCTGCCATCTCCATCACTGTCTGAAACCAGAACCGTGATAGAGACTGAGCACTGACACCACACCAGCACCGAGATGGAGAGCACCAACACCAGCAACTCGCTGCAGGACCCAAAAATATGCCACCGCTCAACCTCTTCAAACAGGAGGGTATGGGCATATAGTTTGGTGTGCTTTTTTTTGTACAATCTGCCCCATCCGCCCCCATCCTCCTCTGACTCCTCTTCAGACTCCTGTTGTCTCAGATAGGAGTAGCCCCCCCTGGGAATTCATCCAGCATTGTGACCTCATCTTCCTTGGGCCAAAAAGGTAGAAAAAAGGTCCGCGTGCTAGATTAAATAAATCATTTATCGAGTTATGCATATACATGGTCTACTGGTCAAGTGTTGAATTCCTCATTCATTTTTATAAATGTCAGGTAGTCAACACTGTCAGCTAGGCGAGTGCGCTGAACATCCTTTCGGACGAGGGGCAAGCCAACAGTTCCATTGCAAATTGGTCAAGCTCTGGCCAGAGGTCAAGCCTTCCCACCCAGTAGTCCATCACTTCTCAGAGCGTCCACATCGGCCGTTAACCCAATGTAGTCGGACACCTGGTGGTCTAGGCGTTCCCTAATGCTGGATCCAGATGAGACCTGTCGATGGGTCTGCTAAAAGAATGATCTCATATCAGAAGCGACCAACACATCTTCAAACCGCCCTCTTCTTGCAAGCGCTGTTGGATTAGTACCCGCAACTCTGGGAGTGGGAATTCCTCTGCCAGCACCAAAGCAGAATGCAGCATCTCTCTAAGCAAGGCCTGGAAGTACTCCATTCTGACAGCCCTCTGTGATGGTAACATTTCCTTTTTGTGTTTGTACCGGGGGTCTAAGTACGTTGCCACCCAGTACTGGTCCTTGACCTTTAAGCTTTTTATACGGGGATCCCTGTTAAAACACTGGAGCATGAAGGCCCCCCATTTTCAGTAAACTGGAAGTAGTGTGGTGGCCTGGCTCCTGCTCATCATCCAGAATAATGTCGTCCTCCTCTCCCCATCCACGGACAACAGGGATCCCAGAAAGGTTTAAAGCATGCTCTTCTTGCTCCTCCTCATCCGCCCCCATCCTCCTCCGACTCCTCTTGTTGAGTAGTCTCAGATAGAGTAGCTCCCCCTGGGAATTCATCCAGCATTGTGACCTCCTCATCTTCCTGTGCCTGCTCCATGGCTTGATCAATGACACGACGCAATGCACGCTCCATAAAGAAGGCATAAGGTACGATGTCAATGATGGCGCCATGGCCACAACTGACCAGTTTGGTGATCTCATCAAATGGCTGCAGAAGTCTGTGTGCGTCACGCATGAGCAGCCACTGGTGCGGTGAAAACACCCCCCCCCCCCCCCCAGCTCCCCAGAATTCGTACAGGTAGTCGTTAACTGCACGTTTCTGCTGAAGCAGCCTATTAAGCATATAGAAGGTTGAGTTCCATCGAGTCAGGCAATCGCAAATAAGACGTCTGACCGGCAGATTGTGTGGCCGCTGAATGTCAGCAAGGTGAGCCATGGCCCTGTAAGATCTTCTGAAATGGGCCGAGATTTTCCTTGCCTGCCGCAAGATGTCCTGGACCCCAGGGTATTTGACAACGAATCGCTGCACGACCAAGTTTAGGACGTGTGCCATGCATGGCACGTGCGTAATTTTGCCGTTTCAATGCTCTAAGCAGATTGGCACCATTGTCACACACCACTTTACCAACTGTCAAATTGAGGGGTGTTAGCCATTGATCTGCCTGTGAACGCAAAGCTGAAAGGAGTGCAGGGCCAGTGTGGCTCTTGGCTTAAAGGCACAACAGACGCAGCACAGCATGGCAACGTCTCACCTGGCATGTCGAATAGAATCTGGGGATCTTGGGCGGCGCAGCGGAAGAGACACTAGCAGCGGAAAAGGAGGAGTCAGCTGAGGAAAAAAGAGTCAGCCCTGCATGCAATCCGTGGTGGTAAAACCAAATCTACACCTGTGCCACGCTTGAAGGCCATCAGAAGGTTCACCCAGTGGCAGGGGCGTACCAATAAGGGGGTGGGGGTGCGGTCCGCCCCGGGTGCCACACTTTTGGGAGGTGTCAGTGGCCAAGTGACTTTAATATGGGGGTGAATTCCGCACCAGTCGGGGGTGACACGTCAGATTATATCAAGGGCTTCCCTGCCGTCTCTGGGTTGCTCATTTTCACTTTATTTTTTAGAACACCCCCCCGTGCCATGGCCACAATGGACTGCTCCAGACTGTATTCCCTCCTGCTAGCTCCGCCTCCACCCACCACTGCTGCTGCCTGTGTGTGTGTCTGTCTCATCTCTCTCCGCTGGGGCGGCTGCTTCCACACACTGAATACAGAGTCCTCCCTAGCTGACTGAGAGCCCGAGGTGGTGAGCGGAGGGGATTGATGTAAGAAGAGGCTACCCCTGTGCTGGTCTAAGATGGGGGGCCAGTGACTGATTGCCATGTCCACCACTCCCTCCCCTGCCATGTGTATTGCGTAGCTGTCTGACCTGATTGGGGGGGGGGGGGGGGTTGATGTAAGAAGGGGCTGGAGGAGTGTGTCTACCCCTGCCATGTGCTGGTGTGGGGGGGGGGGGGGGGTCAGGGTGATTGCTGTGTCCCCCTGCCATGTGTATAGTGTAGCTGATTGGGGGGGGGGGGGGGGGGTTTGATGTAAGAAGAGGCTGGAGTATTGTGTCTACCCTGTGCTGGTCTGAGGGGGGGGGGGGGGGGGTCAGGGTGACTGCTGTGTCCATCACCCCCTCCCCCTGCCATGTGTATAGTGTAGCTGACCTGATGGGGGGGGGGGGGGGATTTCAGAATGCAGATATGTGCTATATACAGGGTGCAGAATGCAGATATGAGCTACATACAGGGTGCAGAATACAGGCGCATGCTATATACAGGGTGCAGATATGAGCTGTATACAGGGTGCAGAATGCAGATATGAGCTGTATACAGGGTGCAGAATGCAGGCGCATGCTATATACAGGGTGCAGAATGCAGATATGTCCTATATACAGGGTGCAGAATCCAGGCGTGTGCTGTATACAATAAATATTCTTGAGAAAATGGAAAATAAATCGTGGGTGTTTTTTCATTTAAAATTGGGGGAGAGGGGGGGGTGGTGCCAGATATAGGATCCGCCCCGGGTGCCAAATGCTCTAGGTACGCCCCTGCCCAGTGGGCAGTAAAAGTTGTATACCTTCCCTGCCTGTGTTTGCTAGACCACATGTCTGTGGTCAGATGCATCTTGGCACCGTGTGCCAGAGATACATTCACTTGCTACTGAACATGGCCATATAGCTCTGAGATGCCCTTCTGTGAGAAATACTTCCTTCCTGGGACCTTCCATTGTGATGTACCAATGGGCACAAATTGAAAGGCCTCTGAGTTCACCAGTTTATATGGCAGTAGTTGGCGGTCTATCAGTTCTGACAAGCCAGCCATCAACTGGTGGGCAAGAGGGTTATCCGGCATAATTTTTTTACGCTCAAACATTTGGCCCATGGAAGCCTGCCTTTTTCCAGAAAAACGTGAGGATGGCATGATGGAAGGTGGAGTGGAGGACAATTGTGAGGAGAAGGAGAAGTAGAAGACGAGGCTGGATGGTGAGAGCCTAGAGTGTGGCTTTGTGGGTTCTGTTGCTCCCACTGGGCTCGGTGATTTCAGCTCATGTGCCTTCTTAAGGCGGCCGTCCCTGGGTGATTTTTGTGCTTACCGCGACTTAAGCGTTGACTGTAAAGGCTGCAGATGGCAACACTATTGCCAGCAGCAGACACGTTAAAAAAAAAAGGGGGGGGAGCACACACTGCGGAGCCATGTGCCGGCGTCCTGGGAGCGCCAGATGTGACCATACATGGTTGATGCCTCGCTCCTGATACATTAGCAGTCTGCTTTGTCCCTCTTGTGCAATCTAAGTTCCGCCTGCTTCTCCTCCCCATCTGCTGGTCCATATCTCCCGCTAAACTCCCCCCCTATTCCTCTTGTGGGCACCCACGTGACATCACTAGACACATCGACGTCACCTTCCCTGCTTCTATAATTAGAGATCTTGGAGTAGGCAGCAACACTGGGGACCAACCTCCTCCTTGGGCTGATTTGGGTACTGTCGTCAGACTGCTGATTGGCGGTTATTGTTACCTCCTCTTCCTGATCCAATGCCAAGAGTGGCTGCGCAGGGGCGTGGCCTGGAGCTGTTCCAAGATGGACGCATAAGAGCCGAGCTCCCGCTCCACGAGGTCCGGCCTTACTGGTTTACAGCGGCTCCGAGGGTCAGTTATGGTGAGAACCGCCCGCAATACCTCCGCCACCCGTTCCCCGCTGGGTCCCGATTCCGCTCAAGAACCGCCCGCAATACCTCCGCCACCCGTTCCCGATCCCCGCTGGGTCCCGATTCCGCTCAAGGCCGCCGTATCCCCGCGCTCTTCGGACCGCGGCCCAGAGACAGCACGCCAGCCTCTCTGCCACAGGCCTCTGTCGGATCCACCTCAGAGCACACGCGCTCCCAGCAGCAGCCCGCCCCGCTCGGGTGCTCGTAGATCCCTGGGAGCAGAGATGGAAGCTCCTAATCCCCCACCTGTCAGCATAGAGGACCTCCGCAGCGTAGCGGCAGACATTAAGTCCACCCTGATGGCAGTTATCACAGACATGAGAGCTGACATGCAAGCCATCAGAGTGGAAGAAGTGGAGGACGCACAATACCGCCACGATACCGCGCTGTGTCAGGTACAACAACTGACTGAATCTCATTCCATCCATCTGAGAGAGATCAACCGCCACATGGAAGATCTTGACAACCGCGGGAGAAGACGAAATCTGAGGGTAAGAGGCATCCCGGAAACCATTGATCCCACTCAGCTGTCACAGTCAGTCAGTCACTGCCATATTTAATGAGCTTCTAGAAAGACCCCTTGAAACGCCAGTCTCATTTGAACGAATCCACAGAGCCTTACGCCCGCGTGGCAGAGACACTGACCCACCTAGAGACGCGGTTTGTTGCCTCAGATTACCAACTCAAGGAGGAGATACTCCGTAAAGCAAGAAACCGCAACCAGATATCCTTTCAAGGGGCCTCCATTAAAATCTACCAGGATCTCTCCAGCATTACCTTGCAGCGCAGAAGAGAACTGAAGCCTCTCCTGGAAGTTCTACGGGCCAGATCTATTGTCCATCGCTGGAAATTCCCCTTCTGCTTGTCCGCGACTCATCAAGGCCGCACGGCGAACCTTAAGGTACCAGAAGACATCGACCACTTCTGCGAGGTAATGGGCATACCACCGGTTGAACTACCAGATTGGTATAGTGATTTCCGCCTACCTATACCCAGAAGAGCTACCTCTATGGAAGGTATTCACGAGGAGGGCAACATCAATGGCGGGCGTAGAAGAACCCACCCGCCACTACCTCACACACCACCGAAGGATTTGAGTGCACCGCGAAATGGCAGTCCCTTTGCCTCACCAGCGCATCGCAGAGCACGTCTCCACTAACTGAACATTAGGAATCGCCTAATCCAGGGAAGTACCCACTACACGCGACATGACCCTTACCTACTGACTTCCTCTCCACCGTAGAACAGGGCTAAATCGAGATATTTTGCCCCATATATTGTCTTTGTCCTTTACCACACCAATGCCGTATACTGTTTTATCCCTACGTAGGTTTTGACTACGTTTGTCTTAGGCCGCGTACACACGGGCGGATTGTCTGCCCAACTAAGTTCGTCAGACAGTCCGTCCAACTTTCGAATGAACGGACTTGACCACACACGATGAACAGACAGTCCGCTGAAAGCTTGCGCGATGACGTGTACAGCACGTACGACGGGACTAGAAATACAACGTCCAATACACTGCAATGCAACCTTCGGCGTGTAAATCCTTTCTGAGCATGCGCCATACTTAGTCCGTCCAACATGCCTACACACGAGCGGACTGTCCGCTGAAACCAAGTTTGGACGGACAAAATTACGGAAATTCCGAAAGACTTGGGCTGCTTTCACACTGGGGCGGGAGCAGCGTCGGCGGTAAAGCGCCGCTATTTTTAGCGGCGCTTTACCGTCGTTTTAGCGGCGGTGTGCGGGCGCTAGCGGGGTGATTTTAACCCCCGCTAGCGGCCGAAAAGGGGTTAAACGACGCGGTGTCCCATTGATTTCAATGGGTAGGAGCGGTTTAGGAGCGATGAATACACCGCTCCAAAGATGCGGCTAGCAGGACTTTTTTCACCGTCCTGCCAGCGCATCGCTCCAGTGTGAAAGCCCTCCGGCTTTCACACTGGAGTTAAAGGGGCCGGTTTTTTTCAGGCGTTACACAGGCGCTATTTTTAGCGCTGTAACGCCTGAATACCGCCCCAGTGTGAAAGGGGCCTTAGTCTGCCAGACTGTCCGCTGAAAAAGTCCGCTGAAGCCCACACACGAGCGGATTGTCCGCTGAAACACGTTTCAGCGGACTAAGTTGGACGGACAATCCTCTCGTGTGTACGCGGCCTTAGAAGTAATGACTGAGCTATTCCCCCCTATCGACATATCTATGTTCTAGGGATCCGCTATTGTTACCCTGACAGGTTTGAACTGCTTCCCCTGAGTCCTGTAACGAGCCTCCCCTAGGCACTTGCTAACATTACTTCGTTTCAAGCAAACTGTACACAAAGACGATTGAGACGTTGGTAATTAATTAGCCCATCAGATGCATACCGTACAATCCGCATTAATTTGTGGTCTCTGGTTCTCTTCTGACCAGGTTCCCCTGCCCGTAACGTCTCTTTTGCTAATTGGGTACTTCCACCATCTCTGCTCTGTCTCTTTTTTCTTCAACTACCTTTGCTCTTACCCTCCTGATTCCCACTTGCTTTCTACGCTCAAATCCTTTTGCTCTTCCTAATTGTAAGTATGGTAACGTTACCTTAAGCAAGATCTTTTTAGGCACACCAAGTCTTTTAGCTTCATATGTATATGACTCCACATTAGTGGATGTAACAAAACCTATGATGTACTGTTACAGTTTGTTTTCTCGGACTGGACTCGGTTGCTGGGAGGTGACTTCCTAGGGCGGTAATATCTGCCCTCCTACTTGGATAGGTCCCCTTCCTTATGAAGTGAGCCTCTCTACTCTATCCAGCAAGGACCTCCCACCATCCGACCCTACCGCCACTGAGGCTGACCGTTTAATGTCAATGTTCTCATAATTGATGCACCTCTCCACAGGTTCGCACACCCTTCAGGTGCAACTTAAAATGTTATAGCTATTGTTTCACCATTTATATGCTTGACCTGTTCCGTTATATACCCTAGTTTACAGGTATTTACATGGTTTCATGAATGTGCGCATCATACCATTGCCCTTACTGGTTTGTGACATAATCATATTTTATATTACATGACTTCCACAGTTCCTAGCTGTCACGGATGTCCTTATTTGAGATCCCATACAAGCTATTTGACCCTCTCAAACGTTATTCTGGTAGATCCACATGGTTGAATAGAGATCTACACTACCATACACGTTCTAAACTATTGCCTCCACCCTGAAGCATATCCTCTCACCGTTCCCCTCACACCCCCACCTTGTCCACTCGATTTCTCACCATGACTGTACCCTCGAGACATACTTTATAGCAAGCTAGCCTTGGGCGCAACTCTCGGCTGGCTACTAACCAGACTAGTATACCATTCCACTCCATACACACCTAGACCTCATAAGAACATGGAATTCACCCGTCTTGTAGGGCGTATCCTACCACTCTCCCACAAAGCGGTCTCTGCGGAAACCGCTGCCCTCATCGGTACCCCGTTAATATATAGTGGGGTTGCAGGCCAACTCCCACTTCCGTTCTCTCCCGTGCTTCCCCTACCCGGGAAGGACTCTGTACCACTCTCCCTGTGCACCACCTACCTCTCCCTTTTTTTTTTTTTTTTTTTTTTTTGTGTTCGTCTCTGACTCCCTCCAGCTCCAATCCTTACTAACAACTAAATACACTCCCCGCAAGCATGACACCTCAGGCGAATAAGACTCTAAACCAATCTCTGAAAGTACTATCACTTAACGCCAATGGGCTGAATACACCTGAAAAACGCTCGCAATTGTTTTCACTTCTACGCTGTAAAAAGCTGACGTGGTTTTCCTACAAGAAACCCACTTCAGCTCCAAAAAATTCCTAATATAACTAACAATCTTTACCCTCACAGGTATCATGCAACCTCTCCCATCTCTAAATCTAAAGGAGTTTCAATCCTCATTTCCAAACGAATTCTGGTGCAGATATCAGATACACTGATTGACGATCAAGGCAGGTTCCTCTTCCTTAAAAGGCCATATAGGAAACAAACCAATTACGCTAGCAAATATATACAGCCCAAATTCTGGCCAAGTTCCTTTCTTTCGTAACGTCTCAAGTAAATTACTCTCCTTTCAAGAAGGAATCCTGATTTTTGGTGAAGACCTGAACGTTCCTCTTGACCCTTTGCTAGACACATCTAGTAGTTCACACCTACCTTACAGGGCACTCAAACAAATTAAGAAATGCCTCTGGGAGTTACTGCTACATGACTCCTGGCGAACCATTTACCCTACTGTAAAAGACTATACCTACTTTTCTATTCCCCACAACAAATATTCACGTCTAGACTACCTTTTCGTCACCCAACAAGACTTACCATCTTTGTCGACAGCTACTATCGATCCGATGACTTTTTCTGACCATCATCCCGTCACTATGACACTCACATTCCCTGAAAAACTAGAACATTCATACGTCTGGAGACTTGTCCCAACTATCCTCACAAATCCCGCGTTCGAACAACAGATCCGTGACTGCCTCACGAATTACTTTAAAGAAAATGACACTCCTGACACGTTCAAACTTACCCAATGGGAAGCCCACAAATGTGTGATTAGAGGCAAAATGCTCTCCCTATCGGCCTCCCTCAAAAAAGAAAAAAAAGCCAAACTTGCGGCCTTGTTCACAAAATTAGCCAAACTTGAATCTTCCCATAAGCGCTCCCTAGCTCAAAAAACTCTTCTAGACTTGACCGAAACCCGCCAACTCATACGAGATGAATTGAATAGTTCCATTAAGAAAAATTATGCACTCTCTCAAAAACTATTTTATGAGTTCGGCAATAAAAGCAGCCATCTCCTCGCGCAAGCGCTATGCAAAAAGAGAGCCAACAACACAATCCACCATCTTCAATCCCCTACAGGTATCCAATTGACCCATAACAAAGACATAGCTACAGAATTTGAAAGATATTACTCCTCGCTATATAACCTAAAATGCATTCAAATTTTCAACGAGCTTCAGCTGTAAAGTCATTCCTAGAACACTTTTCCCCCGGATAAAATCTCTGCTGAGGCGGCCACCAATCTTGATTCGCCGATCACGGAACAGGAATGGAAAGACGCCCTAAAACAATCAAAAGCAGGCAAGAGCCCGGGCCCAGATGGCCTCCCTACCACTTATTACAAAACCTTTTCAGAAATTTTAAGAAACCCATTTCTACAAGCCTTCAACTCCATCTCCCCCCCAGCCCCTTCACGCAAGGTATGTTAGAAGCCCACGTTGTTGTTATCCCTAAAGACGACAAAGACCCCACCCTTCCATGTAACTACCGCCCAATTTCGCTTCTGAATGTGGATTTAAAAATATTCTCAAAAATATTAGCCAACAGATTACTGCCCTACCTTCCCTCTCTCATATCACATGACCAAGTAGGCTTTGTCCCTGGTAGAGAGGCCAGGGATAATACCCTTAAAGCCATTAACCTGCACCATCTTATTTCTCGAACCAAACAGAAAAGCTTCTTCCTTTCGCTAGACGCAGAGAAGGCATTCGACAGGGTAGCATGGGACTATATGGCAGCAGTGCTTGAAGCGATAGGTCTTGGACCCCGCATGACAGAAATGATTCTCTCTCTCTATACACGAACCCAACGGCTAAGGTAAGAGTCAACCGCACCCTGTCGAATGCCTTCCACATGGAAAGGAACGAGACAAGGCTGCCCACTATCCCCCATTCTTTTTATCCTCACACTTGAACCTCTTCTCAGACAACTTACACTCAATACAAACATCCGAGGCATCCAGACACCCACCAGAGAATACAAATACGCTGCATTCGCAGACGACATTTTACTTTTGACGAACCCAATCATCTCCCTCCCTGTCCTATTACAAATGTTTCAAAAATTCCATGATCTGTCCAATCTCAAAATTAACTTTTCAAAGTCCTTTGCCCTTAACATATCCCTTCCACAACACATTGTAGAACAATGCAAAGCTAATTTCCCCTTCTTATGGAAACAATCACTTATTTAGGGATTCAACTTCCCGCGCAACTCTCAGACTTATATGCCAAAAACCACCTTCCCCTCCTGTCCAAATTGGAATCTGACTTTAAATTATGGAATAAGTCCACAATCTCTTGGTTCGGTAGGGCCGCTGTCCTAAAAATGAATGCGTTACCTAGATTGTTATATATCTTGCAAACTATCCCCATAAAGATTCCCCCTTCATATTTCCGAACATACAACAGAATATGCTCCAAATTTCTCTGGGGTGGCCGCCCACCTAGAATAAAATTTCTCACGCTTACTCGTCCGAAGCATCTCGGAGGCATCGGCCTTCCTAATCTCTCTAACTATAACATAGCAGTACATCTCACGAGAATTCTTGATTGGAATCTTCATTCAGCTCGAAAAAGACTGGGTCAATCTGGAGGCATCCTTTACTGACTTGCACTTGAACGCCCTCCCTTGGATACCCCTGAACCGCATCCCAAGGGATATGCATGAACACCCCTTGATTGGTCCGACCTTGAAGTATTTTCACCAAACATGTCGAAAAACGCTCCTATCCTCGATTCCAGGCCCAATGACACCAATAAAACTAAACCCTGACTTTCCCCCGGGCATGCACAAACGCTACTTGACTAACTACTGGCCGGAAAGGTGCCCCAGGGCACATCAACTGTACCATCGAGGCAAACTCCTTTCAGCTCATCAACTATCTTTGACAGTGGAACGCCCGCCCATCCCCCCATGGGATTACCTTCTCCTCACACAATACCTTAAATCCACAGACAAAGATGCACAATACTCACGACAACTGACTTCTTTCGAAAGACTATGTAAGCAGAGAACGCCCCAATCTCATCTTATCTCTCTCACCCACAATCTCTTGTATGAACACTTAAAAGCTAACGATAGTAAAGCCTGCAAGCAATGGGAAAATGATCTAGCGATCCCGATCTCAGAAGAGAACTGGGAGAAGATCTTCCTGAACATCCACAAAGGCTCGAGAAATGTGTATGCACAGGAAAATGGATATAAAATCCAATCCAGATGGTATCGCACACCGTTTCTCCTTAACAAATTTAACCCGACGGTTTCTGATGCTTGCTGGCGTTGCCATCAGTTGAAAGGCACCCTGCTTCACATATGGTGGGAATGCCCAGCCCTCCAGACATTTTGGAAAGCTGTCCATCAAACTATCTCCACTGTTACCTGTCATGACATCCCGTTTACACCGGCACAATTTCTCCTTCACCTCTCGACACTTCCTCATAAGCAGTATCATAAGTCCCTAACGATGCATTTAATTAACGCGGCGAAACAATGTATACCCCTACACTGGAAATCCTCAAACACACCGTCACTCAAAGAATGGTTCACCAGGATTCAGAAAATTGCAGACATGGAAAAGCTTATACACACCGCCCACGATAGCCCTACCAAATTTAGCAAACAATGGGCTGGCTGGATATCCTTCCAAGCAACGACAGCATTTGACGCCCTCAGTAACCCTACCACCTAGATCAAATGGTCCACTCAGGATAATATAGATAGTCCACTGAAAACTGGTATGATTCATTTCATCAGCTACAACCTAAATATAAATATATATATATATATATATATATATATATATATATATATATATATATATATATATATATATATATATATATATATATATATATATATATATATATATATATATATATATATATCTCCTTCTCTCCATACCCATCCCATTCTAATAGAACTCCAGACATCCGGTTCAGAATTGTATTTCTTTCAGTTTACCAAAAAAAAGAATATATCATCTAAGAGCAATTGCAAGGGAGTCAGAGACAAACACCCCCATCTTCCCCCCTGGTCCCCTTTTTTTCTTCCCCTTTTTCCCCCCCCTTTTCCCACCCCTCCCCCTCCCAATCCAACTGAACTGATTACTCACCATTCTCCCTTCTATACACCTTACCAAATTACCTACACAGAACCTCACATGTGGAGCTTGACACACGAGCCTTCAACATAGCCATCTCCACGTACAACGAAACGCTTTACTTCTCCAACTATCTTTGCAGAACGCATACTCGAGACTCTATACCATGATGGTCCACGATATGAGAGACCATTTGATTCTCGAGTCCACACCCTTAAGTAACAGGAGATGGGCTTACTGATCAGTTTGGGCACTGTCTTATTGATTGTACTTTTACGAGGTTGAACAACACTTTTGGTGTATGTACTAGTGTCAATTTTTCGCATCTGTTATCTCCCGTATTAACTGTTTATATAAATAAAAGACATTTTATGGAAAAAAAAAAAAAAAAAATAAAAAAAAAAAAAAGAAGAGTGGCTGCGCATCGGCAAAGTCTTGTGATGGATCGGAAAATAATTCCTGTGACTCAAGCGAAGGGTATATGGTGGTGGTGGTGAGGCACTCAACCAAGTCTGGTGCGTCCTTTGACGTAATCCAACGCACCTTCTGCAATTTGCCACTTTGGCTCAAGCCTGTTGCTCCTGCCCTAGCCCTACCACCCCTGCGGAAGGGCCTGCCTCTTCCTCTCCCTGTCATTTTTTAAGTGACCCTGTGACAAAAGTCTCTAGAGAAGTGCAGTATATGTGGAAGAAGGTATGCAACACCCCGCTTCAATCCATTTTTGGGGGCCACTGGTCCATCACACCAGTTATAATACTTTTCTAATAGCGTTTGTCATTCTTTGTAGTATCGCTGCAGAACCACTCAGCGGTCACAATACTGCACAGTGGAAATGCACTATACTATGCAAGTATTTTATACGTGTATTACACCCCTATATACTGCACACCAAATAGTACACCTATACCAGTCCTTAACCACTTAAGGACCAGGCCTCTTTTTCAGACTTGGTGTTTACATGTTTAAAACCGTTTTTTTGCTAGAAAATTACTTAGAAAAAAAACACAATATAAAATGTTTGGGGGTTCCAACACCCTAGAGAATAAAATGGCGTATTTGCGCAGCGGTATTACAAGCGCACTTTTTTTGGAAAATTTTCCTTTTTTTTAAGACAACAGTAAATTTAGCCCAATTTTTTTTTATATTGTGAAAGATGATACGCTGAGTAAATTGATACCCCAACATGTCACGCTTCAAAATTGCGCCCGCTCGTGGAATGGCGTCAAACTTTTAGCCTCAAAAATCTCCATAAGCGACATTAATAAAAAATTCTACAGGTTGCATTTTTTGCGTTATAGAGGAGGTCTAGGGCTAGAATTATTGCTCTCGCTCTACCGATCGCAGCGATACCTCACATGTGTGGTTTGACCACCGTTTTCATATGCGGGCGCTACTCACGTATGCGCTCGCTTCTGTGCGCAAGCTCGTCATGACTGGGTGTTTTTAAAAAAACTTTTTTTTTCTTATTTATTTTAATTGATTTTATTTTTACACTGTTTAAAAAAAAAAAAAAAAAAAAGGATCACTTTTATTCCTATTACAAGGAATGTAAACATCCCTTGTAATAGAAAAAAAAAAAGCATGACAGGTCCTCTTAAATATGAGATCTGGGGTCAAAAAGTCCTCAGATCTCATATTTGGGCTAAAATGCAAAAAAAATTAAATATATATACACACACACACACACACACCTTTAAGAGGTATGGGCGGAAGTGACGTTTTGACATCTCTTCCGCCCTCCTATGGTATAGAGACGAGTGGGGGCCATCTTAGCCTCACTTGTCTCTATGCCCAGCTAGGAAGAGGACCCGATCGCCTCCGCCGCTACCGACGGCTCCGGTAAGCGGCGGAAGGTGTGGGAGGGCGGCGGGAGGGGGGGTGGCACCTCTCCCGCCGCCGATAGCGGTGATCTCACGGCAAATCTGCCGCGGAGACCACCGTTATCGTACAGCCGACCGCCACCTGAAGAGATAGATATCTCGGTTGTGGCAGCAGCTGCGGCCGTTACCAAGATATCCCTCTTCAAAAATAGGACGTACCGTATATACTCGAGTATAGGCCGACCCGAATATAAGCCGAGGCCCCCAATTTACCCCCAAAAAAACTGGCAAACTTATTGACTCGTGTATAAGCCGAGGGTGAGACATGCCTGTCCATCCCTGTGTGTGTGTCCGTCCATCCCTGTGTGTCCGTCCATCCCTGTGTGTCCGTCCATCCATCCCTGTGTGTGTGTGTGTCCATCCATCCATCCATCCCTGTGTGTGTGTGTGTCTCCATCCATCCATCCATCCCTGTGTGTGTGTGTGTCTCCATCCATCCATCCATCCCTGTGTGTGTGTGTGTGTCTCCATCCATCCATCCATCCCTGTGTGTCTCCATCCGTGTGTGTGTGTGTGTGTGTGTGTGTGTGTGTGTGTGTGTGTGTGTGTGTGTGTGTGTGTGTGTGTGTGTGTGTGTGTGTGTGTGTGTGTGTGTGTGTGTGTGTGTGTGTGTGTGTGTGTGTGTGTGTGTGTGTGTGTGTGTGTGTGTGTGTGTCCAGCCTACCTTTGTCCCGAGCCTCCGTCCCGTGCCTTGCCTCCTTGCCTCCGTCCCGTGCCGTGACTTGCCTCCTTGCATCCGTCCCGTGTCGTGCCTTGCCTTGCCTTGCCTTGCCGCCGCCGTCCCGTCCCGTGCCGTGCCTTCCCTTGCCTCCGTCCCGTGCCCTCTTCGTCGGCGGCCATTGTAAAGTTCAAAAGCTGCGCCGCCGCCTTCGCCTGTGATAGGCGGAACACTGAATTTCCCAGCAGCCTGTGTTCCGCCTATCACAGACGTCGTATCATCCTCGTCCGTAGTACGAGGATGATACGATGTCCGTGATAGGCGGAACACAGGCTGCTGGGAAATTCAGTGTTCCGCCTATCACAGGCGAAGGCGGAGCCGGAGGCGCGGCTTTTGAATAGAATGGCCGCTGTCTGTCTGCTCGACACGCTGATCGAGCGGGCAGACAGCGATGACTCGAGTATAAGCCGAGGGGGGCACTTTCAGCCTCAAAAAAAGAGGCTGAAAATCTCGGCTTATACTCGAGTATATACGGTACATAGTCGTGCGGCGGTCGGCAAGTGGTTAAAAAGGACCTTTGTGGACCTAATAGTAGCTAGCGAATTGCAGACTGTCCCCGCTCCAAACACCAAAAACTGTCCCTCCCTACACTGAGAAACAACAGCTGCAGAAAGCGGTCAGCAGCACAGCAGTGAAGTATAAATATGCTTTCTATATTTTGAAAGAAAGTATTATACGTGTACAACCCTATATACTGTACACTTATACCAGTCCTTAACCACTTGAGATCCACGCTATAGCCAAAATAACGGCTACAGCGCGAATCTCCTTTTCCGGGACGACGTCAATAGTATATGTGTACGAGCGGCCTGCGCGCCCCGAGGGGCGCGCGCGGCGCGCTCTGTGATCAGCGAGTCCATGAGACTCGCCTGATCACCGATCCGTGCAAGGGGTCGATCCCGACCCCTTATCACGTGATCAGCTGTCAGCCAATGACAGCTGATCATGTGATATAACGGAGCCGGTAATTGGCTATTATTCCTCCTCGCGCTGACAGCGTGAGGAGAAAAAAAAAAAAAAAAAAAAAAAAAAAAAAAAAAAAGCCGATCACCGGCGGCCGTGATCGGGACATCAGTCCCGATCACGGCCAGCCCTGCTAGTGCCCACCTGCCCCCTGCCAGTGCCCACCTGCCCCCTGCAGTGCCACATTTAATAAAAGTGCCCCCCCTCAGTGCCACCCAGCAGTGCCCATAGTGCCACCCACAATCTGCCTCAAAGGTGCTGCACCCCAGTGCCACATATCCGTGCCCATCAGTGTCATCTACCAGTGCCACCTATCAGAGCCACCTATCAGTGCCCATCAGTCCCATCTATCAGTGCCCATCTTATCTGTGCCGCCTTAACTATGCCTATCAGTGCAGCCTATCTGTGCCCATCGGTGCCCACCAATGCAACCCATCAGTGCCCACCAATGCAACCCATCAGTGCCGCCTAATCAGCGCACTTCAATGAAGGAGAAAAATGACCCGTTTGCAAAATTTTATAACAAACTATTAAAACATGATTTTTTTTTTTGCATCTTTTTTTGTTTGTTTAGCAAAAAATAAAACTCCGAGCTGTAACTAAATACCTCCAAAAGAAAGCTCTATTTGTGGGAAAAAAAAATGATAAAAATTTTATTTGGGTACAGTGTTGTATGCCCGCGCAATTGTCATTCAAATTGCATCAGCGTTGAAAGCTGAAAATTGGTCTGGGACTGAGGGGGGTTTAAGTGCCCAGTAAGCAAGTGGTTAAAGAGGAAGTAAACCCTGATGGGTTTACTTCCTGATTCCCTGCAAAGGTAAAGCATAATAATGACTACTATGCATCGCATAGTAGTCCATTATGTGTCACTTACCTGACACAGGAGCCAGCGAAGTCACCGCTGTCCCCTGTAGTTCCGAGTGTCCATCTTCTTGGTGGGTCTCGCTGCTCCGGCGCTGTGATTCGCCAGGGCAGTGATGATGTCACTCCCGCGCATGCGCACGGGAGCCAACACTCGCGGCATTTTGCCGCTATCTGCGGCTTACCCAGTGCGCCGCTGTCTATGGCGCATGTGCCGTAGACAGTGGTGGCTGTCTTCAGGTAAATATTTCCTAAACCATATAGGTTTAGGAGATATTTCTTGGACCTACAGGTAAGCCTTACCTGTAGGTCAAAGTGGTGTGTAAGGGTTTACAACCACTTTAAAAAAAGGACCTTTGTGGACCTAGTAGCTAGTGAATTGAAGACTGTCCCTGCTCCAAACACCAAACTGTCCCTCAGTCCCTACACTGATAAGACAGCTGCAGAATCAGTCAGCACTCAGCAGTGCACCATAATCTACTTTCTAGATTTGAAAGAAAGTATATTATAAGTGTATTACAACCCTATATACTGTACACCTATACCAGTCAATAGTAATAGCTAGCGATTAGACTGACTGTCCCTGCTCCACACAGCGTCCTTTCCCTACACTGACAAAAAAAAGAATGTAAAATGGCCGCCAGATCAGGTCTATTTATAAAGGTAGGGGGGTATGGGGGTATTATGCTGAAATGTCTCAATTGGCTGTCCTGTACCCCATGATGAATGTGTCATGGGTCAAAGTTCTTCACAATGTAAACGAATATGGCCGCCGTGAACAGCGCCAGAAGTCTGCTGGTTTGGCAAATCGCGAACGAGCAAAGTTCGCCACAAACCGACCGCAAGGCCATCTCTGCTGGCTAGTAGATAAATGGTTCTGCACGCCCATATCTATGACAAAACTGTGGTGCTGGTGGGGATTTAGGTTCCACCCCCGGCCTCAGTTCAGGTTCTACATCTCATGCAACTTTTGGTACAGTTTGATACTGATGCGGTCTATCTTATTGGTGACTTTAACATGGTCCCCTCTGCTCTGGATAGATTACTCACTTTAGCTTGTGACTCCCAACCTCTGGCAGTGGGCAGACACCTTACTGGGGCAGCGCAGTGTTGTAGTATGCAACACTCTCGCCTAGCAGAGAGCGGGACCTATACTTACTCCTCCAAACCGTTTTTTCATGCTCAGATTTCTCTTCTTTTCTTGATCCCCATCTCCTTCCCACACTTAGCTGCAGTAGATAGGGAGAAGTTGGATGCAGACATCACCCTGGAGGAGATTCAACTGGCAATGGGGAGGTTGCAGGGTGGAAAGGGTACCATCCGAGTTCTATAGCAATTTCATGGATCTACTGGCTCCTAAAAACAGACTTCCCTCCTTTCCGATTATGAGGCCCTAGAATCATTACCCGACTATGAATGAGGCCATTATTGTGCTAGTTCCCAAGCTCTGCGAGGACCCACAGTACTGTGCATCCTACTGACCCATCTGTCTCCTGGAAATTGACGACAAGATTTTTGCCAAGGTCCTGGTTGATGTGGACCCGACCTATGCAGGGCAAGGGAACTGACATAAATTAGATGTCTCTATTTGAGCCCAACTAGTCCTCATGATAATCAAGGCTCTAGAGTTATCACCTCCTTAGATGCCGAAAAGGCCTTATATTCTGTGGAGTGGTCATAGCTCTGGGATGTCCCTCATCGCTTTGGCCCTAAATTTATCCATGGGATATGGATGCAGATTTTTGATTTTAATGCCTGAAAGTACCAAAATTAACTAGTCTAAGTCAGTATTGTTACCTATAGATGCAAATCCTGCCAAGACTGCCAAGACTGCCACCCCCCTCCCCTCTACGCTGAGTAGATTAGTTTAGTTACCTTGGGGGGGGGGGGGTAACCAAACATAACCAACTACTTGGAGAAGAATCTTCTGATCACCCAAGGACAAAAATGTTCCTCCTGAACTAGCCTCCACCTTAATCTACTGGTTTGGATCAATCTCCTAAAAAAAATGGTGATGTTGCTCAAGTTCAATTATTTTTTCAGGAATAGTCCAACACGAGTCCCCATTTTCCCCATTTAAAAAAGGCATTGAGAAATGTGTAGGAGGCCCTTCTATGGCATGGAATGGTTCCTTGATTGGCAAGTGTGACGGACTGGGGTTTATATGGTCACAAAACAGACACCCCAAAGCAAAGTACATATTCATTTTTTTTTTTATATTTCTAAACATGTCCCTTCTATTCTATTAATAACCAGTAGATGGCAGAGAAGGTACACAGAGTCTATATAAGGCCACACACCATGTGACTGGAAATTAAACTACTTCCAGCCATAAAGTCAGTGGTCATATCTCATGCTGTTGTGTGATTCTTTGCAGTCCACGCCAAGCTGATCACCTTATCTCATCGAGTCTACAATCATCGGCTCTCTGAATTCACATTTTGAGGCCGGTAACATTTTGGGGGCTCGTGTGCCGGGATTCGTTGTGTTACCAGTGAGAGGGAAGCGCGAGACAAGCGTGAGCCTGCTACAGAGCTACAAGGTAAGGCCTGAGTGTCGTCTGCCTCGTGAGTGCAAGTCTTCAGATTGCAACAGAGATGGCATCTCCTCATCGTGCGCTGATGTGGGATATCCGGAAACAAATTCATCTGCTTAATGAAGAACAGCTGCATAGCCTCGCTATTACGCTGGGAGATGAAAGAGAAGTGGACGTTCCATCAGTGACTGGTACCAATGAAATGGAACTTGTTGAATTTATTAAAGACTACTTGAGAAGTGATCAGCTGGAAAAGTTGGAAGATCAAGGTATGTCTTACCTACTCATCATCCAAGACAAGATCAATGAACTAAAACTTAACAAGGAAAGTACACCAACTGTGGACATTGCAACCGCTGCAAAAAAAATAAGTAGTGGAACTGCAAGGACTGAACAGGTATCGGAGGTGGTGAGATTAACTGATGTTGTTGCTTTATTGCCACGTAGAGAATTTAAAATGCATGGTGGTGTAATTTCAGATCATGGTTCGGACATGAGTTACAGTAGCGTGTGCAGACAAATTGACGAGGGTCTAACAGAAAAATTTCCTGAATCTGAAATTATACGCACAGTGTTGAGAATAATCAAACCTGGTAATTTTAAAGATATGTTGACTGACAAAGATGATCTTACTGTTGCTGAATTGAAAAGGTTTTTGAAGTCACATATGAGAGAACGAAGTGGTAAGGAGTTATTTCAGGACCTTAGCAATGCTACCCAGCAAGAAAGAGAAACAGCACAACAATTTGTTTACAGGCTAGTGGGGTTAAAACAAAAAGTTCTGTCTACATCACAACATGATAGGCGAGAGCTTAGCTATGACAAAAAACTGGTGCAAGGCATATTCCTTCATACACTCTATCAGGGACTAAATGAGAAAAATTCTAATGTTAGACGAGATATCAAGCCTTATGTGTCTGATTTGACAGTAACGGATGACTTTATCATAGAGCAAGTCACCAGATCAGTTGATGAGGAAACAGAAAGGCAGAGACGCTTAAACAGTGCACCCAAACATAAACCTCTTACTGTTCATTCATCACAGACACCAGGTAATAGTGAAAAAGACACCTTGCAAAAGAGAGTTGAGGGAGATGTTAGAGCAAATCACACTGCATTAATGGAACTAACAACACAGGTCTCTGCTCTCACAAAGAACCTGGAAAAGATGATGAAACTAACTCCTCTTGTTGGAAACCAAATGACTTATGCCCCGTACACACGATACGAAAATCGTACGGAAAATACCGCTTTCGATGCGATCGTACGATAATCGGATCGTTCGAATCGGCTCTCGAAAGCTCTGTACTAACAGTACATCCGATATTATTCTATCGGACGTGCACAGAAATTTTTTTCGTACGATGCCAGATCGTACGATTTTCGTGTAATCCGTACAGCTATCGTTCGAAAATGCAATACAAATGCATTACAACACATGACATCACGTACGAATTTTTTTTTATCTCGTGCGGGAATTTTCGTGACTTTAGTAAACTCATCAGATTCGATCTGAGATTAGCATGCAATAAAAAACGGACGTTCATTCGTCCGATAATCTCATCGTGTGTATGGGGCATAAGCCACTAACCAATGTTCAAGTTCCAGATACAACTCACTGCAAGCCCAGGTGTGATGATTGCATTAAACGAGAGAGTCAGAACTGCTACCATTGTTTCTACTGTGGTTGGACAGGACACAGAGTGGTTGATTGCTTGAAGAAAAGAAGGCAGTCAGGAAACGACAGACGGTCACTGGGAAAGGGACAACCAGTGACCACCTCAAATGATCTGTCCCATGCTAAGGTAAACAGGGTATTCACCCACCGGTCAACTAGAACACTCCCAAAAGAGAATGGATTCTCCAAACAACACGTAGCACAATTAATTGGAGGAAAATGCCTACTGTCATGTCAGATTAATGGTGTACCGGTTGACATGTTGATGGATACAGGAGCTCAGGTCAGCATTGTCGGGAAGGCATGGTTAGAAAAGTTTCTACCCAGCGTCTCCATTAGGCACATACAAGATTTACTTTGTGATGACAACTTATCAATTACAGCTGCAAATGGTTCTATCATTCCATTCATCGGGTGGATTGAAGTCTGCCTGGAATTCGAAAGTAGTGGACATGGAAACTCAGCCATTTATGTGCCAATGCTTGTGAGTGACTGCTGTAATGACAATCCAATTCTTGGGTTTAATGTTATCGAAGAATTGATCAGAGAAAACCGTGACTGACCAAACAGCACCCAAAACCTGACTATCTTGCTGAGTGAAGCTATGAAAGTAAGACAGAGTGTAGCGAATAACATTGTCAATGCTGTCAGTCAAGCAACTGACCCAGGAGAAATATTCGATAGTCGTATGGTCAAAGTGGGGAAGAAGGGACTCCAGATTAAAGGAGGCGAGCTCTGTGAAGTCAAATGCAGAATTAGAGCGTGGCCGAAAGGAGGAATCATGCCATTTGAACCACTTCCCGAATATCCAGTCGAGAAAGGACTTGAACTATTTCCTTCAGTGGTAGATGTGCCAAATGGGTTCTCTAAACTGGTGAAGATACCTATACTGAACCGTGCTCAACATGACATCTACCTTCCACCCAGAACAGTATTGGGTACCATTTCTCCAGCAGCTGAGATTCTACCATTGTCTCCAAACAAAGACGATGGAAAGGGAATTGACCAGAAGAAAAGGGTGTTTCATGTAAACCAGTTGAATCAAGTGCACACTGGAAATCAGCTACCCACTAACAAATCTGTTAAGTGGCACCCACCTGTCAATTTGGAAGATCTCTCAGAAGAAGAACAGGAGATAGCGAGACAAATGTTATATGATGAATCAGATGTCTTTGCTCGAGATGAGGGAGACATAGGATGCATCCCTAACCTGAAACTGAGGATAAATCTGAAAGATGAAACTCCTGTCCAGAAACGCTACAATTCGATACAGAAACCCCTATACAAAGAAGTGAAAGAATATATCCAAAACCTTCTTGACCGAGGTTGGGTAACAAAATCTTCTTCCGCATACTCATCACCAGTTGTTTGTGTTCGAAAGAAGGACAGTAGCCTACGACTATGTGTTGACTTTAGGGAGTTAAACCGAAAGACTATCCCAGATAGACATCCACTACCCAGAATACAAGATCTGCTGGATAGCTTAGGAGGATTTACGTGGTTCTCAATCCTGGACCAGGGTAGTGCGTATCATCAAGGCTTTGTGCATGAAGACTCCAGACATCTGACGGCTTTCAGCACCCCCTGGGGACTCCTGGAGTGGAACCGTATTCCATTTGGATTAACGAATGCCCCAGCAGCTTTTCAGAGATGCATGGAGAATGTATTAGAGGGCATCAGAGACAAATGTTGTTCTCCATACTTGGATGACGTACTTTGCTACTCCAAAACTTTTCAGGAGCATGTCAATGATATTAGGCAAGTGCTTAGTCAAATGCGTGAGCATGGTATCAAATTTAGACCGAAGAAGTGTGAACTCTTTAAACGACAGATTCGATACCTTGGACGAATGGTGTCAGAAGAAGGCATAAAAATTGACCCAAAAGATCTTGAAGAGGTATTACATTTGAAAAGGAAAGAACCAAAAACAGTGGGAGGAGTCAGATCTTTGTTAGGATTCCTGAGCTACTACAGGTCCTTCATTCAAGATTTCTCTCGACTTGCTAAACCACTGTATGAACTTTTGCAGAACACTGAGAAAGAATCTGCTACATCCATCCCCAAAAACAATCGGAGGGAATCTACAAAGAAAAAACGGGAACAAAGCACAAGTGCCATCTAAAACACTGATTCAATGGACACCCAAACATCAAGCTGTAGTATCCAGACTGGTGGACATGCTAACCAATCCACCAATTCTAGCATACCCTGATTTTGACTTACCCTTCGTCTTACACACTGATGCTTCCAATGAAGGCCTAGGTGCTGTACTATACCAACGACAAGGAGAAAAACTTCGCGTTATTGGGTTTGGCTCCAGAACATTGACTCCAGCAGAGCGCAATTACCATCTTCACTCTGGTAAACTTGAGTTTTTAGCTCTCAAGTGGGCAGTCTGTGACAAATTCAGAGATTACTTGTACTACGCTCCAACATTCACCGTTTACACAGACAACAACCCATTGACATATGTATTGAGTACTGCCAGACTGAATGCTGTGGGTCATCGCTGGGTTGGCGAGTTGGCTGATTTCCACTTTGATATCAAGTACAGGCCAGGTAAACAGAATGCAGACGCAGATACACTGTCACGATTTCCGGTGGAACTCACGAAGAATCTGAGTGAGTACACAGAGCTTGTACCATCTGAGGTTGTGTCAGCTATGTGGCAAGGGAGCAAAGCTGTTGAAGAAGAGGCATTATGGGTGGCTTCATTGACTCTTCACTCAGAAAGTGATGTGGCCGAAGAATTGCTGAAAGGACAGACAATCTGCCCAATGACTCAGGAGAATATCAGAGCATTACAACAAGACGATACCAACATTAGAGAAGTGGTCTGGCTTAAGGAGAACGACTGGATTCCAAACCACAAAGAAAAGGAGAGTATGACCAGCAAAACAAGACGTTTGATACATGAATGGAATAAACTCAGAGTCGATGAAGGAATCCTCTACCGACACTCTGGAACCCGAAAACAGCTAGTTCTACCAGAAAAGTTAAAACCATTGGTCTTAAGAAATCTTCATGATGACATGGGTCACATTGGTACTGACAAGGTAACCCACCTAGCACGTGAACAATTTTACTGGCCATTTATGCAAAAAGACATTGATGAATATGTGCTGAAGAAGTGCAGCTGCAGCAAACAAAAGCGTCCAAATCTCACCGAAAGAGCACCTATGGGTTCGATTACTACCAGTTCACCTTTGGAGTTAGTATCCATTGATTATCTTCACTTGGAGAAAAGCAAAGGAGGATATGAGTATATACTTGTAATAGTTGACCATTTCACACGCTTTGCACAAGCGTATCCAACTAAGAACAAATCTGGAAAAACGGCGGCAGAAAAGATCTTTCAAGATTTCATACCACGTTTTGGCTATCCAGAGAAACTCCACCATGACCAAGGAAGAGAATTTGAAAACAACTTATTTCAGACATTGCAACGATTGGCAGGGATTTCTCATTCAAGAACTACTCCATACCATCCACAGGGTAACCCAGTGGAGAGACTGAACCGTACTTTGTTACAGATGCTTCGCACCTTAGAGGAAGAGAAAAAGTCAGATTGGAAAGAACATCTTCCACATATGGTTCATGCATACAATTGCACCAGGCATGAAGCCACAGGATACTCGCCATTCTTTCTATTGTATGGAAGATCTCCTCGTTTGCCAATTGACCTAATGCTCAACCTAAATTTGGAAAAGGAATCAGAAAGTCAACCAACATTTACTCAGAAATGGGCATCTAGAATGCAAGAAGCTTACAAAATCGCATCCGAGAATAGCAAAAAATCATCTGCTAAAGGGAAGAAGTACTATGACAAAAAGATAAAAAGGAGCACCTCTTCAACCGGGTGATCGGGTCTTAGTACGAAATCTCTCTGAAAGAGGAGAACCTGGTAAACTTCGTTCATACTGGGAAGAATCAGTACACAAAGTGGTAGAAAGAATCAAAGATGGGCCTGTGTACAAAATTCAGCCTGAAAGTGGTAAAAAGACTATTCGAGTACTGCACAGAAATCTTTTACTACCAGTAAACGACCTACCAATTGAAGGACACATTCCAAGAGTACCGATGAAACAAATACAATCAAATAACAGAAAGGATACCAGAATGGATGTGGACCAGGAGGAGGAATGTTCAGATGAAGAAAGATGGTATTATCCTTATATACCAGAGACTACAGAAAGTCATGATCGTGTTGTGTCTCAACCAAACTCTCAAAACGTACAGAAAATCCCATTAAGAGTTTCTGCTGAAGAGTTCTATCCTACAACTACCACACCCAATCTTGAACAAGAACAAAATGATGGAACAGTAGTTGGCGACCAAATCTGGGCTACAGATATGGTGGGACTAGACACTGCAGAATTACCCTCATTAAGTCAAGACTTACCTGTGAACCAAGATATGCAAATGGAAAATGATGTTGATGGAGAAGACTCAACTCCTGTCAGAAGATCTACCAGACAAGTTAAGCCTAAAGAGATCTTTACATATGACACACTAGGTCAGCCAAGATACAGACCAAGTCAGGTTCACACCATACAAACTCCTACAATGCTAGCTACTCCCATGACATGCCAGGTAGTTAATATAGCTCCTTGGTGGCAACAAGTACCTATTTGGGTTACTTAAATCACTAAATAGTGTTCAGATACCAATTGAGTTTAATGTCGGGAGCCATTAACTGAAGGAGGGGAGAGTGTGACGGACTGGGGTTTATATGGTCACAAAACAGACACCCCAAAGCAAAGTACATATTCATTTTTTTTTATATTTCTAAACATGTCCCTTCTATTCTATTAATAACCAGTAGATGGCAGAGAAGGTACACAAACAGTCTATATAAGGCCACACACCATGTGACTGGAAATTAAACTACTTCCAGCCATAAAGTCAGTGGTCATATCTCATGCTGTTGTGTGATTCTTTGCAGTCCACGCCAAGCTGATCACCTTATCTCATCGCGTCTACAATCATCGGCTCTCTGAATTCACATTTTGAGGCCGGTAACACAAGCTCCACCTTGTGTGGCTTCTAGCCCATCTTGGAGGGTTAACCCTGCCCAATTTTCAAATCTTCTACTGGGCTGTAATGCTGGCGACAGTCCAGTGGTTGTTTATGGGTTCCAAAGCAAATGGTGCTACCTGTGGGGAGGCGGATTGGTTGGAATCGCTGGCTGAGCTGCGTAATTTCGTCTATAGGTGCTCGAAGGCATATCCAGGGGTTCCTGGTCCAACACAGGCTATGTGGAGGGTGAGAGTGGCTGCTAGCCAGTGGTTTGTCGCAATTTCACACCCTGCCGAACCCTCGAGCATGGGCCAGATATGGTGTCACTACCCTCCTGGGTGATGTTATGTCTCAGGGCGTTTTGCTATCGATTTATGATCTTTTTTTTCAAATTAAATTACCCCAGTGTATGTGGTTTAGGTACCTGCCGTTGCAACATGCCACTAGGGCCCAGTTTCCCCAGCTGCCTCTCCTCCAGGCTGATCTTATTGAAGAACTGTTATCCCCTGGAGATTTAGACAAGCCTCTTATGACTTTATACACTGAACCTTTGGGCACTGACTCCCCCCAAGATAGACAAGTTGTGGGAGGTGTGGCATGGGGACATATCATCGCTAGACAAGGAGGATTGGGAGGACTGTCTGGATTATGGTCCTAAAGTGGTCATCTCTTCCAGGGATAAACTTATACAGGTAAAATGCCTCTACAGGGGGGCGTGGCCGACTAGAGACACACTTTCTCAGAGCTCCCAGCCCTCTCCCGGCTTGCGAGGCTTATTCTGCTCAAAAAATAAAAATAAAAAAATCAGATCCTCCCCAGGGAATGCACTCTTCAAAAGCGGAGAGGCAGGAGGAAGAGCGGCTCCTCTAAAAAACGGAGTCCCTGCGGAGCGCTGGATCACTTCCTAACACAGCGGCGGAGCGGTCCCCAGGAGGGCAATATGGCGGTACCGCGTGGGAACACGAGCAGCGCGCCACTACAGTCGGACCGGCATCCCCATCTACCTCTTTGGAGTGACAACCTCTCGGACACTCCAGCAGCACTGCAATCGGGCTCTGGATCCCCCCCGGATGTACCGGTAAGCCTGACAGGGAATGCAGAGATGTGGGCTATCCTTCGTGCCATCCCCACTAAGGCTGATATTGAATCCCTTGTATGCTGGATAGAACAGCAGCATAAGAGACATGCAGGAAGTGAGAGGGGAACTGAATACACTAGCTGGCAGGGTGACTGCAGGGGAGACCTCAGTGTCAGATCTAGAGCACAGAGTGGCTGCACTAGAGAGCCTTCAGGATGCACATATTGATGCGGCCACAATGTTGCAGCTGCACATGGAGGAGATAGACAGGAGCAACAACCTCCGCCTACGGGGTCTCCCAGAGGCGACCGGGGTGGAGGACCTCGCGGCCACAGCTGTAGCAATATTCCGCAGACTCCCGGGCGATCCCTTACTCCCATATATCAGATTCAACAGGATACAAAGGGCGTTGGGACTGCGACCCTAATAGACCAAGAGACGTTATCTGTCGTCTCCACCACTACGCCTGTAAGGAAACCATCACCCGTAGAGCATGGGAAGCAGGTGACAGACTGACGGGGCAGCTGTGAGAATCCTCCCAGACGTCTCCCGGGCGACCCTACAAAGGAGAGCTATGCTTCGCCCAGTACTCGAGCTAGCCAGACGGAGAGCCGCTACCTATCGTTGGTGATATCGGCTAGCTGTGACCTTTAAAAGAGAGCACATTTTTTTTACTCTCCGATCCCCAAGAGACTTGCCAAACCTGTTCACCTTCTTGGAAACAGACCCCGTCAAAGTTCCAAACTGGCTGCAGTTCATCCCCCACATGAGCGGTCGAACCAATCAGCAATCCTCTCGGAGGCACCCCCTGCCTCGCCCGCAGAGTCAACACCGGAGGTCCCGGGCACCGTCACCAGAGGGATCACGTGAGTTGTAAAGATCCATGACCCCCCCCTCTGCTTATTGGAAACTTATAACTCAAACACCCTTAGTAAAGTGCCACTGTTTATCCTGGACCTAAACACCATACTGTAAAGCAAACCTCTAGGGATTTTACCTTGCAGACTGTTTACACCCCCTGGTTACCCAACCAAGATAACCCCACACTACAGGCGACATGCTGGGCTTCTGATCCAGTGGATGGAGCATTCACCAAGGGACAGACGCTGTGAGGGTTGGTGTATTACACTGATGAGGCTGGTAGGGGTCATTGCGGTTCTACGGTGGTCTTCCCGGACGAGTCGTTACGGCACTTAGGAGGATTCCTGCACGGTGACTGTTGGCATCCTGACCCCCACTACTGGGAGGCCCTCGTGGCTGCACAGACTTAGATGCTGTCACACACAGGTGTTGGGGGCCTTGAACACAGAGGCCACTACACTCTGTTAGGTCGAGGCGCCAGAAATCATGCCCTGCGGGAGATAAGGGGGGCTTACTGTGCGTCAGTGAACTCTACAGGACCTCCATGGACCCCACAGAAATCATCTTGGATTACTAAAGGACACAGAAATAGTTACAGTGGTGTTGTTCTGTTACATAGCATAACTGTTGTCTGGTTTATAAATGTATTTGACTTTCCCTATAGCGGGAATCTTTGTGTTGCTCTGGTGGGGTCGTGAGGCCTGGCGGGGACTGGGGGGGGGGGGGCGGACCCACGGTCCCGCCCTGCGGATGTTTTGCGGGTGGGGGAATTTGCTGGGCAGTGTTTGCCGGACCTCCCTCCCATCCCGTGCCCCTCTGGCCCCCCATTCTGGTTTATGGGTGGGCGCCATGGGAGCTCTGAGGCCTTGGATGTACACCTTGGAAATGCTAGAACATTGGGGCTGGGCTGGCCGGGAGCTCTCCCGTTCATTGGCCCTGCACAGTCACTACCCCACATAGGCCGGCACATTCTTTGTCCACGTTGGTCGAGGTGTGCTATGCAAGCGAGAGGCTTGCACTTAGTAACTCTCACCCCCCCTGTTTACCCTACCTGTCTGCTTCCCTCACCAAGTGAGGACTGACTTCCTCCCCTACATCGGTGGAGCCGAGGTATTATAAGGACCACTTTCCTGGTCCTATATCATGGTTCCATTGATCTGGGGAGGTACCTTCCCCTGGTGGGATAATCTTTCTGACCCCCCCCCCCCCCCCCCTTTTTCTACAGCCCTCTCCCCACCCTTCCCCTCCCTACTCAACCCATCATACCCCTTCTCCCCTGGGGTATCTACTCTCACTGTTGAACCCCATTTACCGGAACTAATCCCAGATCCCCCCACAATCCCCCGGCTGGTCATGGACACGCTAAAGATCTTATCCATTAATGCAAAAGGCCTTAACACGCCAGAAAAAAAAGGCGGCTACTAATGAACGACCTAAAGAAAGATAGGGTTGACATAGCCTTTATTAAGGAAACCCATTTTAAAGGAAGACAGATTGCCTGTCCTCAAGAACAGGTTCTTCCTGTTGGCTTATCATTCTACCAACAAAACTAAATCCAGGGGCACCTCTATCCTCATATCTAACAGATTGAGGTGGACTCATGAGGACGCTAAATTAAATTAGACACAGAAGGGCGATTCACATTTCTTCGGGGGTCCATGGGCGGCGTGCGGCTGACCTTGGCGACCATCTACGCCCTGAACGTGGGCCAAGACACCTTTCTATGACGCACGCTTACACAATTGGCCAAATTTAAAGATGGCCTGCTTATTCTAGGAGGAGATTTCAATACACTGTTGGTACCTAGAATGGACACATCAGGTAAATCTTCACTACCAACAGGAGCTCGCAAACGTATTATCAGGGAACTCCATGAAGCACAATTGATAGATGTATGGCGCCTCCAACATTCGGGTGAAAGGGACTATACTTTTTACTCCACACCTCACAAATTGTATTTGAGGATCGACTACTTTCTGGTCCCACATGGTCAGTTGCATGCTGTACATGACTCTCGGATAGGCCTTAGGACATGGTCAGATCATGCCCCTATCACCATGACTTACAAGCTCTCGGGTAACCCCTCCTCCATGAAGCGCTTTTGGAGACTGAATGAAAGTCTGTTGCAGAACTCGGCGGTCATGGAGGAGGTGCACCGGGAGATGAAATGCTACTTCCAATCCAACACCTCAGAGGAATCTGCCCCTGGGGCGATATGGGAGGCGCATAAGGCAGTCACTAATTGAAAGCTACTTATCCTCGGCCCACATCCCCTTGCTGTCCCCCGAAAACATAGCTGAGTTAGTTAGACACGCCAATAAATGACAGAGGAATTGGACCCAGCAATAGCTTCCACTAAGCCGGGCAAAGCCCCTGGACCGGATGGTCTTACCCTACAGTACTATAAGTCGCTGTTCCCATCCCTTAGCTCCCATATGGTGTCCTTCTACAATAAGCTAGGAAATGCGGCAACCTTTTTCACCGATACCCTGAGAGCACATATTACGGTGATACCGAAAGGCGGAAAGGACCCCACAATGTGCAATAGTTACCGACCGATTTCACTTCTTAACATAGACCTTAAGTTGTTCACCAAGATTTGAGCAACACGTTTAGCCCATCATTTGCAATCCTTAATCCATCTAGACCAAGTAGGCTTCATCCCCACTAGAGAAGCTAGGGACAGCACAATTAAAGTGCTGAACCTGATACACGTGGCCAATACACACGCCATCGATATTTATAAACACCGACGCAGAGAAAGCCTTCAATCGCGTTGACTGGAGCTACATGTCCGCAGTTCTTAGACACACAAGGCTAGGAGAAACCATGATGAGATGGATTTCTCAAATCTATTCTACCCCCTCTGCTCAAGTCAAAGGCATTTTATCAGATCACCTCCAAATTCTTAACGGGACACGACAGGGCTGCCCATTGTCTCCCCTCCTATTTGCCTTGTCACTAGAGCCATTTCTTTCCAAAGTGAGAAATAACCCAGACATCAGTGGACTCTCAATAGGAGACGCTCACTACAAGATCTCGGCTTACGCAGTCGACCTGCTCTTTTCCCTTACGAACTCACTGATCTCCCCCCCCGAACTTGCTTCAGGAATTCAATGTTTTTGGGAAGATATCCAACCTAAAAATAAACTATAGTAAGTCTGAGGCCATGGGAATAAGCGTTCCCAATTCAACCATGCAGATAATTACGCACCAACTTTAAACTTTAAATGGACAGAGACGGCCCTAAAATACTTAGGCACCTACGTACCGGCCAACCTCAAACACACCTTCCTTTTAAATTTCCCCCCCTCTTGACTAAAACCCGATCCCTGTTGGAGGGATGGCAGGGGGGCTTCCACTCTTGGTTTCGCAGATGCAATCTGATCAAAATGTGCATACTACCTAAATTCCTATACCTGCTGCAAGCTCTCCCGATCCGTATCCCCATGACATTGAAAGATACATGGTCAGTTCTATATATTTGGGCTAACAGAAAGCCGAGAATACCCCGCTCCCTTCTCTCCTTACCCAAAATATGTGGAGGGCTTGCGATCCCCGATATGAAGAAATACCATCAGGCAGCCCACCTAGGTAGAATTATAGATTGGGGCAGACACCAGAAGCTGAAACTGTGGACACGCCTGGAACAGGCACAGATTCCTCTACAAGGCTCGATATGGTGCTGGGAACACCTCCCCAGTCAAGAACCACCCGCTGATAGGGACGACCGTTCAGGTGGGATCTCGGGCGAGCTTTACTCACTCGCTTACCACGCCGCAATCACCCTTATATCCTATTATAGGGAATCCAGAATTCCCTCCGGGTCTACACCCCCCCCCCCCCCCCCCCCCCGACTAGCACTCTGTTTAGGGACTTGGGCTATACACAAGCGAGGCATTTTGTCTATAATAAATCCTGGCCCTCCTTGGAAACACTTCAAAGTGATTCAGGTGACTTGTTTTGGACGGCAATGCGTCTTAGACACTTCCTTAGATCTATATCTAATCCACATGAGTTTGATAGACCCCTGACCCCATAGGAAAATCTCTGTACGGGAGAAGACAGGCTTCAAAGAACATTATCCACAACCTACAACCTCCTGCTTTACCCGACAGAAAACACACCCCCACCTTGCATGAGTAAATGGGAAAGAGACCTGAACTGTAAGTTCACTTCGGGCCAGATCCAGCGTGTGATAGCACTAGCACTCAAATCCTCCATCTGTACGAAAGTACAAGAAACTAACTACAAACTCATGACACGTTGGTACTTGACCCCCACAAGTTCTGCATACCTATTACCTGAACACCTCTGCAATGTGTTGGAGATGTCAGAGAGAGGGGCACGTTGCTCCACATATTCTGGTCTTGCCCGAAGCTGCTACACTTCTGGTCTGTAATCAGAAAGACCATACAGAAATTCACAACCTACGTGGTCCCAAATGACCCGCCATTCTTTTTGCTACATGTAAACACAATGTCGATTAAGTAATAAAAAAAAAAAAAAAAAAGTCATAGGTCATCTGATAAACGCCGCAAAATCATGCATTCCAATTAACTAGAAAAGTCCGTCCCCCTCCAACGATAGCTAGCTGGATTCAAAAAGTGGAAGACATTAGAAGAATGGAGGATCTGGTGCATACCATGAGACAGCAAGAAGAAAAATATAAGGCGACATGGGATATATGGCTCCATTTCATTTTATCCCCAGAAGGCATGGCCCTTAGATTAATCTGAAGAATTCTCCTTTTGATGCCTACGAAAGGAAGGAGGTCTCTGTGACCAGCCAGGGTCCCCCCCACACCCCCCCTTCCCATATTTGTGTCTCCCTTTCTTCAGGAGGCCTCCATTTGTTGGAATTGGTTGCCCCCCCCCCTCCCCCCGGCGCCTAAGGTGTCCTACCCAGTGGGGTGGGGGACAGGGAGCGGTTGTCGGACCATTCCATTAAACCCAGTAGCCTTGGGAGTAACACTTACCAGCTGGGAAGGGTCATGAACCCTGTACTATAAACTTAAGAGGCCTGGGTGATAGCTACGAAGTGGGAAGGGAACGTTATGCTTATTTGGTGTATGTTGTCCTCCCTACATATGTTTGTTGATTAGGGTATAGTGGGGGGTAGGGGAGGGAGGTCCACCTAATGTACGTTGTTGCATAAGTTGCATTTGTTGCCTTAGCCCGTAATGGGCATTAATAAAAAAAGCCTCTACAGGATATACTACACCACACATTCCTGGATTGGGATCCCAACTGCCCTAGATGTAAAACACAGGTGGGGACATCATCCATATGTTCTGGGTTTGCCGGTTATATCATTTTACTGGTCAGCAGTATTTGGTGAAATCAACCTTAGGCTGCAGCTATCCCTTCTGGTGGTACATGATGACACGCAGCAGTCCCATCATTTAAACTCCATTTTCTCCCATGCTACAAAAAAAAAAAAAAAAAAAAAAAAAAAAAAAAAGGGGAGGATTCTCCTGAAATTGATCCCCCCCCCCCCCCCCATCCCTCTGCTCCTGGGAAGCACCAGTCGAAGCCACCCTGCTCTACAGAATTACATATATAAATAAATGTTGCCAGTGGAAATACGACAAGGTGTGGGCCCCATAGACTTCTACCCAAGCTCCGTACAGAATGTTCGATTTGTCTTTGTCTAATTTTTCTTGCCCAAGACTTATGTTTTTTTAGTTACATATCCTACTGAAAATTCTCTTTCATGGTTTTATTACCTGACTGCCAACCAATCCAATCTGCCAGACGAAAGGGGAACGTCCATCTGTTTTTAGCAGATTGGATAATCGGCAAGCTTAAACGTCTCCATTTACACCCACCCCTCATAAAAGAGGACAATAGAGGGTCTCATCAGGTCTGCTTGAGTGAAGGGGGCTGAGGTTAGAAGCTAATTGGTTTCTATGCAGAAGTTTACAAAATAAGGCTCTCCTGCTTTAGTAAATAAACCCCATTATATTTGTTCAAACATTATGTATCATCACCTGAAATTTTTGTCCTGGTAGGCAATCGGGTAAAGCTGAACTCTGGGTACACAAAAAAAGTTTTGTTAAAAGCCACAAAGTATATAAAATACACTTTGTGTGCACCAAATGCCTTTGCACACCCTGATATTACCATGAAAAATTAGCAGTGACATCACTGGTCTGTCTGGTCTCCACCCCTACCACTGCACAGGCTATGTACAGACACCCCAACCAAGAGAAAGCATAGCAGCGACTGGTCTGTATTACAGGAAGCTCCTGCACAGAGGTAAAATTGCAACACTATTACTGCATAGATCTAGCAAAAATACACAAAGCACACCAAGATTTAAATAATCTTGAATCTCACAAGAAAAAAAAAAAAAAAAAAAAAAAAAACACAAGAAAAAAAAAAACAAACACACATGATTTCTAGCCAAATTCTATTAATCTGAATGATCTTGAAGTATTTAGACAATATTAATTTATCCCCGTGCTCAGCTTTGACGTGTCATAGGGCAAAAAATTGACAGTTACTTACCGATAACTGTTTTTCTAGGATATCTTCCAAAACGGCATAACCTGAGAGAGGACTGGTCCACATGACAAGAAACACAATCACACACACACACACACGGTTAAAAGGCCCCTCCCTTCCCCCTGTACCTCAGTTTTCCCAAAGTAATAGGTTATCCAGGTAACAGAAAGGAACTCTTCCCATAATACTTACATTAAAAACCTGGGTGGGAAGTATGCCTGACATCCTGAAAGATATCCTAAAAAAAAAAAAACAAATCAGTAAGTAACTGTCAATTTTCTCTAGTCATCTTCCAGGACAGCATAACCTGAGAAGATGGAGAAGAAGTTCAAGGCCTACCACTTGTAGAACCTTCCTTCCAAATGTCAGATCCTGAGGTGATAGCAGTTCCACTCTATAGTGCTTCAAGAAGGTATCTTGCTTCGCCCAAGTAGCTGTGCAACAGACTTGCTCTATTGAGGCCCCAGCTCTCTCTGCCCAAGAAGCCGCCAAAGATCTTGTGTGGGCTTTAAGGCCCACTGGTACTGGCACACCTGTCTGTTCATAGGCCAACGCTATCGTCTGCCTAATCCACCCAGCCACCGTAGATTTAGATGCCTGCTCTCCCTTCCTGCTGCTAAATAAAATTAAGAGGTGATTCGACTTTCTGTAGTCCTTCACTCTATCCAGATTTGTCAGACTTTTCCTGACATCTAATAAAAATTTCCTCTCCTTCTCATTCTTTGGATTATCACAGAAGGAGGGCAAAATGATCTGAGACCTATTCAACCTTGGGAAGATATAGTGGATCCTGTTGTAGAACCACTCCATCTTCTAAAACCAAAAGAAAAGGCTCCTTAACTGACAGGGCCTGTAGGTTGCTCACCCTTCTGGCCAGTAAGAAAGCCAATTTCAGAGTCAAAAACGTAACTGAAATTTCCTGCGCTGGTTCAAAGGGCGATTTCGTCAGTCCCTCCAAAACCAGTGTTAGATTCCAGGGGGGGGGGGGGGGGGGAATAAATTCACCCTAAACGGGTCAACCTTTCCCTTGCCAGAATAAACCTCTAAGCCCCTGTACACACGGTCGGACATTTCGACAACCAAATCCATCGGATTTTGTCCGTCGGATCTTGTCCGAAACTGTTGCATACACACGGTCGGACAAAGTTGTCTAAAAATCCGATCTTTCAGAACGTGATGACGTAATGTGGTTACGATGGGACTACGTTCAGGCTAGTAGCCAATAGCTTTGATGTAGGAATTTGATCTGAGCATGCGTGGCACTTTGTCTTTGTACACATGATCGGAGTATGTCCTATCGGACCAGTTTGTCGGAAAATATTTCCAACAAGTTGGAAAATTTGGTCCGATGGAAACAGTCCGATGCATGCCACACACAGTCGGATTATCCGACAACACGGTCCGATAGGACACATTCCGACGGATTCTCCGACCGTGTGTATGGGGGCTTAGAGGAAGTAAACCCATCAGGGTTTACTTCCTCTTTCATCCCCTGCAAAGGTAAAGCATAATGGACTACTATGCATCGCATAGTAGTCCATTATGTGTCACTTACCTGACACAGGAGCCAGCGAAGTCACTGCTGTCCCCCTGTAGTCCAGCGCATCCATCTTCTCGGTGGGTTTGGCTGCTCCGCCGCTGTCATTCGGCGAAGCCGCGATGACGTCACTCGCGGCATATCGCTGTTGACCGTGGCGCGCTCAGTGCACCGCTGTCTACGGCGCATGCTCCGTAGATAGCAGTGCCTGTCTTTCGGCAAATATCTCCTAAACCGTGTAGGTTTAGGAGATATTTCTTGGACCTACAGGTAAGCCTTAATCTAGGCTTACCTGTAGGTCAAAAGTGTGTTGTAAGGGTTTACAACCACTTTAATCAGAGGGTCCTACGTGAGCCTCCGATCCAGAAATACAGATAATGTTGCCATCTGTACCCTCAGGGTGTTCGTGGAAATCCCCTGATCCACCCCTGTTTGTAAAAATTCCAGGACCACCAGTACTGACGGGACAGACACTTCCCCATCTTGGCACCAATGTGAAAAGCATTTCCAAACCTTAGAATAGATCCTCCTGGTGACCAGCTTCCTGCTACCCAAAAGGGGCTTAATTACCTTATCAGAGCAAGCTTTACCTCTGAGGATCTCCTCCTCAAGAACCAAGCCGTCAGACAAAAGAACCCCGGGTCGGGTGAAGGACTGGCCCTTGTAGGAGAAGACCTCATCTGGCTGGAAGACGGAGCTGTGGAGAAATTGACCACTCTGAGAGTGGCAAATCATGTCCTCTTTGGTCACCAAGGAGCTATCAGGATCAGTCTGCAGTCTGAGCAGGTCAGCTTTTATAGTACTCGTGGTATCAAGACTAGTGGAGGAAAAGCATATGCCATACATACGGAAATACCAGTCCTGAGACAGTGTCCACTCCTTGAGATCCCCCTTCTTGGCTGAGTGAGAAGAACCAATCTACTTTTTTTTTGTTTCCTCTGTGGGAAAAAAGGTCTCTGGGAACCCAAACTTGTGAGCTACTTGGAGAAAGACCTCCTGATTTAACTCCCATGCTCCCTGGAGGATGGGTTGCTGACTTAGAAAAATCGGCCACCACATTGGCTGTTCCTCTGATTTGAACCGCCGATATGGACAGAAGACTTTATTCGGCCCAAACTAGAATGTTCAGGGCTAGATTCAGCAGCTTCCTGGATCTGGTGCCCCCTGACGATTTAGGTAAGAGACAGTTATCACATTGTCCGATAGGACTTGAACCTCTAAACCCCAAATCCTGTCTCCGAAGGCTCTCAATGCCTGGCCCACCGCCAGAAGTTCCCTATGGTTGGAGGAGGCCCTCGTCTGAGAAGCAGTCCAGGTCCCCTGTGCCTGGATGTCCCCCAGGTGAGCACCCCAACCAATGGCATTGGTAGTGATTCTTGTGGGATTCCACTGGTCACAAGGGCAACCCAACGTGAGCCTGTCCTGAACCAGCCAGTCTAGGGAGGCCTCTACTCTTGCTGGAATAGACACTTTCCCCTCTTTGTCCCAGGAGGATAGAAGAAAGAACTGCAGCTCCCTTGAGTGGAGCTGAGCCCAGGGGACTGCTGGAATACACAAGGTCATCAGACCTAAAACCCTCATATGCCTGCGAGAGCACTCCCTGGCTTCCTTAAAAAAAAAAAAAAAAAAAAAAAGGAGGAGAGTGCTGTCACCACTTTCAACCGTTTTTCCTCTGGAAGAAACAAACAGTTTCTAAGCTCCTGTATCCACCAGATATCCCAAAAACATCTTTATTTGTGATGGTGTCAGAGAAGAACTTTCTGTTCACTATCCAGCCCAAGGTTTCCAGGGTAGAGATCACTCTCTCTACGCCGACTTCCACCTGCTCTTGAGACTGCCCGTGTACCAATAGGGCATCTAAGTAGGGTATAAGGAACACCCCTTGTAGCTGTAAGTTACAGCCTGCGCAAGGACTTTTGTGAAGATCCTTGAGCTTGCTGTCAATCCAAAAAGGGGAGAGATCAGAATTGCCAATGTTTAATTCCTCTGCTCATAAGGACTGCAAACCTCAACAGGGACTGGTATTCCAAGGCAATCGGAATGTGGAGGTAAGCATTCCTGAGGTCTATTGCGGCTAAGAACGCATCCTTTAATAAATGCATGCGCACCATGTAGATACTCTCCATCCAGAAGGACTTTTGTTGCAAAAAACCTGTTCAGCTTCCTGAGATTTAATATCAGGCGGAATTTTCCTGACAGTTTTTGAATGACCAAAACATTGGAATAAAATCCCTGGTAATGCTCTTCCGGTGGGACAGGGACAATCACCTCTTTGGACGCCAGTCCCTGCAGGCTGATATAGGGGCTTCCAGAGATCTTGATCCACTGAGGGACAAAGAGAGCCAGTCCCCCCCCCCCCCCCTACCCTGATGTTGGCGTCACTTGGACTGCTTGGTGGTATCTTTAGGTCCAGAAAAGAGCAGGCTACCTTTTTGTGCGCTTCCCCCCAGCCCCCCCCCCCCCTTCTATTCGCATCCTTTTTTGTCTTTGAACTGCCCCTGAGTCCAAAAAGTTGAGACCCCTCAAAGGGTAAAACACATAGTCGTGATCTGGACAAATGGTCTCCTTCCCATGACTTGACCCAGACAGCCCTTCTTGCGGAGTTAAGGAGGGCTGCAGACTTAGCCGTGTTTCTTACAGATTCTAGAGCCGCATCTGCTAAATATGCCCCAGCCTTACTTATTAGCTCTAGGGAATCTGACTTCTTTAGAGTTACTGCCTCTAGACACATGGCTGGAAAGTCTGCCTAACCATGCATCCACATTTCTTGCTACGCAAGCTGACACCAAGGCAGGAGCCATAGCTGCGGCATTGGCATCCCATGCTCTCCTCAAGAGTGTCTCAGCCCTTCTCTCCATTTGGTCTTTTAAGTTACCCGAGTCCTGAAAAGACAAATCAGATTTCTTAGAGACCCGAGACAGGGCTGCATCTAACCTGGGGGGGTCTCAAAAAAAAAAAAAAAAAAAAAACCCAGCAACCCTTCTGTTCTTCCTCCCCAAAGGGAAACCTTCTCAAGGTTCCTTCTCGACCTCTTGAATCTAAGAACCTTTCTTTCTGGGTCCTTCCACTCTTAATATCACCTCCTTTAGAGCCTGATGGACTGGGAACACCCCGGTTTGTGGCTTTCCCAATCCCCTGTACATCTTATTCCTGACCGTCGCCTGATCCGGCAGTTCTGGGATATCCTCAGAGACATAGATTTTCCTTTGGAGGGTATGGGACAGTTACTCAGGGCAGAGGTGGCTACTAGCTCTAGGACTGTCACTATCCTGGCTCTCAGCCTTGGAGTTCTCCCCCTCTAACGAGTCCTCCTCAAATGCCTCTACCCCTGAAGTCACTGAAGATGGGGTTCTCTGCAAGGTTTGCAGACCCGTCAGAAACACCTTCCTGAGGGGAAGTATCTCCTCTAGAGGACAAGATTTTTGTCATCCGTCCTCTGCACTTCCTTAGTTGTTATAGCCGTCTTGAGAGATTGGAGGGTAGCCAGCATCTAAAACTGTACTACATGGAATTCCTTCATAACCTGTGAGGTTTCCTTGTCAGTTTATGAATCCACTTATAACAAAAAGGTTTAACATAGTCTGGTGGGAGCTTATCACTACAGTTCCCACACCTTTTTGTTTTGGGGAGGGGGATTTTTTCCCCTAGCCTTTTGAGCCCCTTGAGCATAGCCACTAGGTTCGAAGGAGACAAAAAGACATAACACCCTTAACAGTCTACACAGTCTCTCTCCTGCCTCCCCCCCATGGTGTAAGTAAGACCCTTCTTACCCCACCTTTGAACCAACGGGCGAGGACTCACCACCTGCAGCCTCTTCCTGGGTTAAAGGTGCGACTGTCTCCTCTCTATCCATACCAGCTGCTGCTAGTTCAGTACTAAGGATAATCCAGGAGGAAGGAAAGCGACAGTTGTGTGGCCTCCACCTGTCTCTCCAGAGTCTGGCTGAGTCTGCTCCTCAGATGCAGGTGAGCTGTGCCATTTTGTCGGAGGGCCGCCATCGGAAGGAGAGTTTGGCCTCTAGTGCGCCATTTTGGTGTAGACCGGACGTAGCTGCACCCGGAACCAGAAATGGTAACGGCACCATCTTGCTCCACAGCACATGGAACCGAACCCACCACCAGCCCAGTACCACTAGGGCGGGACCACTCCTTTTCCACGGCCTTGACCTCCGCTTCCTTCAACACCCCTGTACCTGACTGGGTGGAAGGAAAAAAAGGTTAGAGCAATTAGCTCACAGGAGTTCCGGGATACCCCTCTGTACCCGGGAGACTCCTTTGCCGGGGAACCCCTCTCACCCAGCCATTGGGGACCCCCCCCCTAAGAAGGGACTGAGCCCTGGCTGGACCCGCCACCCTCCCCGGTTTTGGCGTCCAGCCCTCAGGGGTTGGGGGGGGGGGGGGGGGGGAACCATCTGCTACAAGCCTCAGGTCTGTTTGAAAAAACAACAAACGTTTCACTGCCAGGACAGAAAAATTGAGGTACAGGGGGAAGGGACAGGTCTTTTAACCTTGTGCGATTGTGTTTCCTGTCAGGTGGACCAGTCATCTCAGGTTATGCCGTCCTGGAAGAGGACTAGAGAAAAAAAATTTCTTCTAGTTTTGGAATGGAGACTGATCAGAACACCTGTATATTTTTGTTGCCATCTGTGTCCCGATTATGGATTCACCCCCTCCATTTACTGTTACTACTGAAACTAAAAGGAAATCCTAAATGCTGGGTTGACTTGGTGGTACTTTAACATGAACATTTTTGATCTGAAATTTGAAATGAACTATCATCCCATGTCAATAATGTCAGTTGGTGGACATTTGTAAATCATTAGCATTAAGTCGTTGCACCAAAATGTAGAGGTGAGAAATTAATATAGGTTTTGTTTTAAGAGCACAGCACTTTAGGCTGGGTTCACACTATTGTGAATTAAATGTGGGTTTCCCTGCATCCAATTTGCATGTCAGGAGATTGTGACTGTCTCTCAGAGCCAGTTCACACAGCCCTGCAACAGCTGCGGTGTGAATTGCACAGGAGTTCTGTGCGTCTTCTGGTCCGAATTCAGGCAAAAATTCAGACCTGAAACAGGGATGCGCCGGAACCCCTGCTGTGAGACGCTCACACAGACATGTAAAACCAACCTTAAATTTGGTTTGTGTGTTTTTACCATTTTTTTGTATCCAATACTAGCTGCTAATTTTTGGATTTCACCCTTAGGCACATATTTTAACCACTTGCCGACCGCCGCACGACGATGTACGTCGTCAGAATGGCACGGGCAGGCATATGGGCGTACCTGTATGTCCCTGCCTTCCCGCGGGTGGGGGGCCCGATCGGGCCCCCCCCGGTGCCAGCGGCGGTCGGTATCCGTGCAGGAGCGATCCGGGATGAGGGGGCGGCCATTCATTCATGGCCACCCCCTCGCGATCGCTCCTGACGAATGGGAGTGAAGCATTGCATCACTTCCTCTCCTGTAATGTAAACACAGGAGAGGAAGTGATGTAATCTCTCCTCCGTGTCGGTATTTTTCGTTCCGGCACCGAGGAGAGAGAATCGGTGAGTTGCACCAACACGACACTTCACAGTAGAACATGCCAGGCACACACACCCCCCCTTTACCCCCCAATTACCCCTGCCCCCCCAGTCACACCAATTGCATTTTTTTTTTTTTTTTGCATTGGTGTCATTTGTGACTGTAATAACTGTTAGGGCAGTTAGGGTTAGCCCCCTTTAGTTCTAATGTACCCCCCTAACCCCCCCAATAAAGGTTTAACCCCATGATCACCCCCCCGTCGCCAGTGTCACTAAGGCTGGGTTCACATTGCAGCGGTTTATGAGAACGGATGTGATTCGCACCGCACTGCAGTGCAAATCACATCCGATCTCTGTGCGATTCGAGTTCAGCCATTCGCCGCACCCGCCGCAAATTCGCACGGGACCATTTTTTTGGTCCGCAGCAGAATCGGATCGCATGGGTGTTCACACCATGCGATCCGAGTTTGCAGATCGCACTGCGATATGCGAACTGATCTGGGGGTGTCATTAACATTTCACTGACACTCCCAGCAGTTCGCATAGGGCAGTGTGAACTGCCGCCGGGAGGCATGCGATGTGGGAACCCGCCGCGGATTCGTGGCGTTCCCGCATCGCTCCAGTGTGAACCCGGCCTAATAAGCGATCGTTTTTCTGATCGCTGTATTAGTGTCACAGGTGACGCTAGTTAGGCAGGTAGGTATTTAGGTTCGCCGCAGCTTTTTATAGCGCCAGGGACCCCCATATACTACCGCATAAAGCCCCCTGATTGCCCCCTAGTTAACCCTTTCACCAGTGATCACCATATAACTGTTACAGGTGACGCTGGTTGGTTAGTTATTTTTTTATAGTTTCAGGGCACCCGCCATTTATTACCTAGTCTCACTAGTGTACCCCTAAATTTAGGGGTGTCTACTTTCCAAAATGAGGTCATTTGGGGGGGTTTGTGCCATCTTGGCATTTTATGGCCTTCAAAACTGTAACGCCCTTAGAAAGCCTGAAGGCGGTGCTTGGTTTTCGGGGCCCTGTACGCAGCTATGCTCCCAAAAAGTCCCACATATGTCCCCGTACTCAGGAGAAGCAGCAGAATTTATTTTGGGGTGTCATTTCACATATGCCCATGGCATGCGTGAGCAATATATCATTTAGTGACAACTTTGTGAAAAAATAAAAAAGTTTGTAATTTTCCCGCAACTTGTGGCAAAATATAAAATATTCCATGGACTCAACATGCCTCTCAGAAAATAGCTTGGGGTGTCTACTTTCTAAAATGGGGTCATTTGTGGGGGTTTTGTGCCATCTTGGCATTTTATGGCCTTCAAAACTAATAGGTAGTGAGAAGTGAAATCAAAAATTTACACCCTTAGAAAGCCTGAAGGCAGTGCTTGGTTTTCGGGGCCCCGTACGCGGCTAGGCTCCCAAAAAGTACCACATATGTGGTATCCCCGTACTCAGGAGAAGCAGCAGAATTTATTTTGGGGTGTCATTTCACATATGCCCATAGCATGTGTGAGCAATATATAATTTAGTGACAACTTTGTGTAAAAAAAAAAAAAAAAAAAAAAAATTATAATTTTGTCATTATTCAATCGCTTGAGGCAAAAAAATAAAATATTCAATGGGCTCAACATGCCACTTATCAATTTCCTTAGGGGGGTCTACTTTCCAAAATGGGGTCATTTGGGGGGGTTTTGTACTGCCCTGCCATTTTAGCACCTCAAGAAATGAGATAGGCAGTCGTAAACTAAAAGCTGCGTAAATTCCAGAAAACGTACCTTAGTTTGTAGATGTGACAACTTTTGCGCAAACCAATAAATATACAGTTATTGACTTTTTTTTTACCAAAGACATGTGGCTGAATACATTTTGACCTAAATGTATGACTAAAATTGAGTTTATTGGATTTTTCTAATAACAAAAAGTAGAAAATATTTTTTTTTTCAAAATTTGCGGTCTTTTTACGTTTATATCGAGAAAAAAAAAAAAAAAGCAGAGGCAATCAAATACCATCAAAAGAAAGCTCTATTTGTGGGAAGAAAAGGACACAAATTTTGTTTGGGTACAACATTGCATGACCGCGCAATTACCAGTTAAAGCAGCGCAGTGCCAAATTGTAAAAAGACCTCTGGTCATTGACCAGCAAAATGGTCCGGTCTGAAAGTGGTTAATTACATTTTTTTTTTTTTTATGTTAAAAGATCAAAAATCCCATCGCTCTTATTTAGGCACAGAGTTTTTGTGGCAAATTTTTGCCCATTGTAAAATCGTGACACAAGAGAAAAGGTCAGTGTGATATGGGTGAGGTTTGCAGCATAATCATAGAGCCAATTAGATCATGAATGAATATTAATGATTACATTTTCTATAAGGGTTAGATTTTTGGGGTATTGTCACACTCTCCTCCTCTCTGATCCAGCTCTGTTCTCTGTTTTCACCTGGAGGGCCCATGCTATGGCCAATCAGAAGATATCTCTCCTGATCGGCACCAATGCCAATAAGGAGATTAAAGATTGGTGCAGCTTTTAAATTGAAAAGCAACACAATTGGTTTTAGCAAATCACCCCTGTGCGTCTGCTGAATCCCTTCCTGCTACTTAAGCCTTGAGCTTCCTCTGTAATCTCCGCCAGCCTTCTAGCCTCTGGTTATCCAGAGACCTCTGAACATCAGGTGTCATCTTGTGCACCCCTTGACTCCACCGCACCCAAGAGAACATTGTGTCATCTGGCAACTCCTAATGCATTTTGTGTACCCTCGTGTCTCAGTGCAGTCTCTGGCATGTCCCACAGTTATGTGGCCTACTACACTGAACCATCAGTCCCATTTCCTGCCTCTCTACCTTCTGGTAGGTTTCTGAAATCACCAAGATATGCAGAAAAAAAATTCCCCTCTGGGAGATCTATGTACATTGCATGGACTTTAACAAAAAAAAATCATTGCAGAGTCCTACCTGTTTCTGCACTGAAGGGAAGAGCTGCTTCAAGTACCGAACTCTGAATGGTATTTAACTTTTTCATTGTCAGTCAGCTGATGAATTGCAATCTTCTAATGAGGAAAGTTGCTTGCAGAGTCAACATCCCTTCATAAGTAATTAACTCCTAGGTTGCCATATTACTCTGAATTTTAATGAAAATTATAACACCGCAGATTGAAAAGGAAAGGACATTTTTAATCACATTTGACTACAATACAGTTATGTAGCAATTGTATATGCTATATGATTGTTTTGGTCTTTTTTTTCCCCCACGAAAGTGGAGTTACCCTTTGATTAGCTGATATACTTGTAGTGTTCTAATGAGGAAAGTTGTGGTGTCAACATCCTTTTAGATGTGATTAACCCTTTTTGGAGTATCTCAACATTTAGTTATTTAATTTTGCAGAGGGTACCTAAAATCTGACCTGTATGTATTGTAAACTTCTGGGGATATCAATTGGCCCATTACACAACCAGGACATTACATTTCGGGGGGGCTTTCTGTACACCAGCTGTGTATACATTGTCTGCAGGTTGCCATATTGCACTGAATATTACAGAAAATTACAGCTCTGCAAATTGAAAAGGCAAAGTCATTTTTAACATTCAATATATGGCTCGTTTAGCAATTGTACATGTTGAATTCATTATTATTAGTTGCTATTTTTTTCCCCAAAAAAGTGAAATTATCCTTTAATAATGAAAAAGTCAGTCTCATTCAGAATCGGTATCAAAAGTCCAAACATATTTAGTACCGAGCAGAATTAGGTAGGAATCTGCATCAAAGTTTGTTGAGCCCAGGTTCACACTGATGCAAGTTTGAAATCCGGATATGCTGTCTGACTTTGGGGGCAATTTGACAGCCATCTGTGCGGGTTCATGCACAGATGTATATTCAGATCACCCCCAAAGTCGCCAAAAGTAGTACTGGAACTACTTTTGGGAACTGGTGCAGAGCCGCAAAGTCGGCGTTGCATCAATTCATACGATGCCGTTGCCGGAAATAGCCGCCGATTTGACATGTCAAATCGCATTTCAAAACAGCCCGACTGGAACGTGGGCTAAAGAATAGGTTCACCTTTAGGAACATGTTACCTTTTTAGGGTGGAACATGTAACACGTTCCCCATGCTAGCTGTCACTTTTTAAAATCAGCTCCTCCCACATGGCAGCTTCATTCATTTACACAGCTCTGTGTGTGTGAATGAACTACAAGCCCTGGCACCATTTGCGGTTGTTGGCTTGTAGTTCTCAATTAATTACAAAGGAGCTGGAGCACTGTACTGTACTGTCATACACTGTTAATATTACTGCCACTGACACCAATGTTGGGGGGTTTACTGTGGTCACTAACCTCAATAATTAAGGTTATTTTGGCGGCCACTGAAACTAATGCTGAGAATTATTAGGGCTTCTGCTAACACCAATTCTGGGGGTACTATTGCAGCCACCTGCACCAGAGTTACTATTACTGCCAGCATGAGTTGCAATCCACTGAAAAAAATGCAACAGGACCAAAAATTCTGGCATCATAGTGTGTTATAATCCATTTGTTTTTTCATTTCAATATGTTGGTTTTGCAAAATGTATGAAAGATAACAGACAATCCACCTATATTGTATGTTCCCAAACTCAATATAACACACTTCAATGCATAAAAATGCTTCCAATGTGCAGCATGCTGGATATGCTTGGGGCTGCACTTGAGGCTCTCCATAATTTCAAAGTTGAATACCACTTGTGTAGAAAATACAAAACATTTTGTTCTTTTTACAACTGTGACATCATCAAAGGGGCTGTAAAAATGGTTTAGCTGTACAAGTCAGGATAAGAGATTCATGGTGGGGGTAATACAGTAATATATCAGGTGTAAGCATTGATGGGATCATGTCTGTAGGAAGTGAGCCAGTGACTAGGGAACAGATAAATCTTCTGTGACTGGTCCAAATTACATTTTTGCTTGAGACTAAGGCTACTTTCACACTGGGGTGCTGAGCGCGCTGGCGGTAAAGTGGTGGTGGGACCCCATCCAGGCACCGCAGTAAGTCTGCAACTGTTGTTTCTTCTATACCATGTACTGTTGTGGGTAATGTGGGGTTGGGTCAGGCCCTAGCGGGGCGGTCAGCTGCGACCGTGCCTTCCCCTCCGGCCTGCGCAACGGCGGAAACAGGGCTACAAGTGGGGCTCAAGTCCTATGGGAATGCGTGGAAAGGGCATCCCTGCACTATTTTCACAGCGGGAACGCCGTTCCCTTTGCAGGACTAGAGCCGTCCGAATGAGATGTATGCAGCGTAGCGCAGGAAGTGTTTGGCTGTAGTAAGTTCTCCCTCACTCCACGCAGCACTGTTCGCTCCCCGGCGGCCCCTCCTCTCTTCTCGTCTATGGTCTATCCCAGATGATGTCACAAGCCAATGGGGATAGACGAGAAGAGAGGAGGGGCCCCTGGGGAGCGAACAGCACCGTGTGAAGTGAGGGAGAACTTACTACAGCCAAACACTTCCTGCGCTACTCTGCATACTGGCTAGTAAGATGACAATGTGCCCTATAATGTGCCCCCTGGTGTGCTATGTGCCCCATGCCCTAATGTGCCGCCTGCCCTGATATCCTATGTGCCCTACTGTGCCCCATGCCGTAATGTGCCCCCTGCCCTGATGTCCTATGTGCCCCACTGTGCCCCATAATGGGCCCTGATGTGCCCCATGCCCTGATGTGCAATGTGCCCTGATGTGGCCTGATGTGCCCCGTGCCCTTATGTGCTATGTGCCCCATAATGTGCCATAATGTGCCCTGATGTGCTATGTGACCCATAATGTGCCCTGATGTGCCATAATGTGCCCCCATGTGCCAATGTTTCCCCATGCCCTGATGTGCCATGGGGCCTGATGTGCCCCATGCCCCGATGTGCCCTTATGTGCTATGTGCGCCTTAGTATGCCCTGATGTGCTATGTGTCCCATAATGTGCCATAATGTTCCCTGATGTGCCCCATGCCCTGATGTGCCCCGTATCCTTATGTGCTATGTGCCCCATAATGTGCCATAATGTGCCATGATGTGCCATAATGTGCCAACGTTTCCCCCTTACCCTGATGTGCTATGTGCCCTGATGTGCTATGTGCCCCATGCCATAATGTGCCCCCTGCCCTGATGTCCTATGTGCCCCACTGTGCCCCATTATGTTCCCTGATGTGCCCCATGCCGTAATGTGCCCCCTGCCCTGATGTCCTATGTGCCCCACAATGTGCCCTGATGTGCCCCATGCCCTGATGTGCCATGTGCCCTGATGTGCCCCGTGCCCTTATGTGCTATGTGCCCTGATGTGCTATGTGCCCCATAATGTGCCCTGATGTGCCATAATATGCCCTGATGTTCTATGTGCCCCATAATGTGCCATAATGTGCCCTGATGTGCTATGTGACCCATAATGTGCCCTGATGTGCCATAATGTGCCCCCATGTGCTAAAGTTTCCCCACGTCCTGATGTGCCATGTGGCCTGATGTGCCCCATGCCCCGATGTGCCCTTATGTGCCCTGATGTGCTATGTGCCCCAATGTGCCACATAATGTGATATAGTGTCCCCCCATGTGCCCTGATGTACCACGTGGCCTGATGTGCCCCGTGCCCTTATGTGCTATGTGCCCTGATGTGCTATGTGCCCCATAATGTGCCATAATATGCCCTGATGTGCTATGTGCCCCATAATGTGCCCTGATGTGCCATAATGTGCCCTGATGTGCTATGTGACCCATAATGTGCCTTGGTGTGCCATAATGTGCCCCCATGTGCCAACGTTTCCCCACGCCCTGATGTGCCCCGTGCCCCATAATGTGCCCTGATGTGCCATAATGTGCCCTGATGTGCCATGTGGCCTGATGTGTCCCATGCCCTGATATGCCCCGTGCCCTGATGTCCTATTTTTTCTTTTTTTGGTGCGGGAGTGGATCTTGGGTGGGAGTTCCCACACTTTTTTCCCCAGGACTTGACCCCTGGCTACAAGGGTTGTTAGCGGGCTTGAAGGAGCTAGTTCAGCGGTTTGAACCAGGCATAGGTGGGGTGCAGGCCCCGGTGTCAGCCTGGGTGGCCCCGGGGACAGGGTTTGGGGGTAACACCGGAGCACCAGGTGGATCAGGGGGTCAAGCAGTAGTGGATACGGAGCCAGCGGTGCCCGCGACTGAGGTCGCTGGGGTGGCAGATAAGGAGGTGGTACAAAAGCCTGCGGGGGGGCTACCACTGAGACCACTAAAAAACAGGACTTGGTCTGGCTGGCAGATGCAGCAAAATGTGAGATTGTGTCGGATAAGCTAAAAAAGGAGGGGGCCCCTTCCCTGTGGTGCCAATTCCGGCCTTGGTGGTGTCACCTTTGGGGGAGGTGCCCAAAAAGGAGCCTAACAAATTTAGGCTCATCCATCATGTCGTTTCCGAAAGGGGGTTCGGTAAACGATGCCATTGACCTGGAGATTTGCACGGTGTCTTATACATCGTTTGATGCAGCAGTCTTTTGGGTAAGGAAATACGGGAAAGGAGTGGTGATGGCTAAGACGGACATAGAGTCGGCCTTCCGTTTGCTTTCGGTACATCCTGATAGCTTTCGTCTGCTAGGTTGTCACTGGCAGGAGGAGTTTTACATTGATAGGTGCTTGCCCATGGGCTGCTCCATATCCTGTGCATTGTTTGAACGATTTAGTTCATTCATTGAGTGAGTGGTTTGGGATGTCGTGAGAATGAATTCAATAATACACTATTTGGACAATTTCCTCTGCGTGGGCCCACCTGCTTCGGAAGTTTGCGCAGTCTTGTTGGCTACGTTGGAACACATCACTGAGAAGTTTGGAGTTCCCCTGGCCCCCAGGTAAGACGGAGGGTCAGACGACGGTGTTGAGTTTCTTAGGCATTGTGTTGGACTCTGAGAGGATGGAATGTAGGCTGCCGGAGGAGAAATTGACGGCGCAGCAGGCGGAGATCCGGGGGATCATGGGATTACGCAAGGTGCAACTTAGACTGTTACAATTGCTGTTGGGTAAGTTGAAATTTGCGTGTCGCATCTTGCCGATGGGGAGGGTATTTTGCCGATGGCTGTTGGCAAGTACCAGGGGGGTCGCATCCCCCAAGCACTATGTGTGCTTGGTGAAGCTCATAGAGAGGATCTGGCGACATGGCACACGTTCCTGGCAAACTTCAACGGCAGGGCGCTGTGGGTGTCGGGCCCTGTTAGCAACTTTGACCTGGAACTGTACACGGATGCGGCAGGGCAGCGGGCTTCGGCGCCTTTTTCCAGGGTAAATGGAGCGCAGGGCCAGGGTGTCAGTGTCGTGTCTTGATAAGAAATTGGCTGGGCTGGCGTTTTGGTTCAAGTTCAAGGGTTTGCCGGATATGACGAAAGATTTTTGGGTGAGATAGGCAATGAAGGGTTACAGGCATTTTCAACCAAGCAGGGACTCAAGGTGCCCGGTTTCGCTTGAACTCTTGGGTAGGTTATTGGGTCAATTATCGGTTACATGTTCATCAGAGTACGAGGTGGCCTTGTTTAAGGCGGCGTTTGCATTGGCATTTTTTGGGGCCTTTGGGGTTAGCCGAACTAGTGAGTCACTCGAAGAAAAAACATGGGGGTTTAGGAGTGGCTGAAGTGGTGTGCGAGGGGGACAGGATGTCCATTCTGGTGCGCAGATCGAAAATGGATCAGCAGGGCAAGGGAAAGAAGGTGCAGGTGTTTTTACTGCCCGGATCGCCCTTGTGCCCTATAATGTTGGTGCAGGGTCTTTATTGGTGCACCAGGATGGGCTGTGCCTCTCGCGATTTCAATTTGCGGCAGTTTTCAGGTTTGGAGGCGTTGGGTTTGGGGGATCAAACATTTTCCTCTCACTCCTTTCGCATAGGGGCAACTACAGGAGCAGTCAGGTGGGGGTTGGATGAGGCGGCAGTAAAATGGATTGGGAGGTGGGAATCTAGGAGGTTTCAATCGTATGTTCGTCCTCGTCTCTTGATTGTATAAGGTGGCGGGGGAGGGGTAGCAGTGGACGTTGTACTTTGTGTTTGAGGTAAATATTGATGGTTTTGGGGGTTGTGTTTTCTTCTCTTCCTTTATGTACGTAGAACACAGGGCCTGGTCTGGATAGTAGGCCACTCTTATGTTTGTTGGGGGGCTAGGAGAGCTGAGGCTCGTCCAGGTGGAAGGCAACTTGGGTTTTCCAGACAGGATGCATGTATAAGATGGTTGGGGGTGCTGGGCATGCTATGGGGCAGGGCGGTGTCGGAGGCACATAGATTTGCATGCCTGTACAGGCCTCCGGATGTGTTGGTACTGCACGTGGGGGGCAATGACCTAGGCAGCAAGACCTTGTTGGACTTGGTGAGGGACATTAAATTTGATTTTTGGCAGCTCCGCCTTGCCTTTCCACACATGATAATAGTGTGGTTGGACATGGTGGCCAGGGCCTCTTGGAGGTTGGCGAGATCGGTGGATAAGATCAATAGGGCCAGGAAGAAAGTGAATAAGGAGGTCAGTGGTTTTGTGGTCAGGAATGGGGAGGGTTGGCTGTACGTCACCTGGAATTGGAAGCGGACACCTGGCATTATTTTAAGAGAGATGGTGTTCACCTGAACGATGTGGGGACTGATTTGTGGTCCTTGGGTCTGCAGGATGGGATATAGCGAGCGTTGAGGGTTTGGCAGGGCACGCAAGGGTTTAGGTTTTGCCCTTGTGTGCTGTGGCATGTTGTTGGTCTGTGCGGATGAAGGATTAACCCCAGTGATGTGAGTTTGGGACCTATCGGTGGTATGGTACCCATGGGTGGTGGTCCAGCTAACAGTAGTTTAGCTGAAGTTGGTTATCAGGTGCACTGCGGTCAGTGTTTTGCCTCTGAGCTAGCATGTCAGCTTGAGGCCTATTCTAGTTTAGGTACCGCGGTGCCGTAATGGATATGATGGTATGATTGGTGGGTTTTTCCTGCACAGACCAATGGGAGGAGTTTAATGGAGGAAGCGCCTTACTACTTTATTCTGTTATGTTAAGTTATGGTAATTAATTGAATATTTTATAATAAAGATAATTGGCTGCTATGGCCATGTTTACTCCAGATTGGTGTGGTCTCATTTTCTGGGGTTATGTTAAGGGGGGACGTAGCAGTTGGAGGTATGGTTGTGGTAGCAACAAGTAAGACACATCTGTTATACAATGGTCAAGAAAACCTGACAGAGGCTCTAACCCCTTTCTACTCAATTCATATTTTTAAACATTTTGGCTAGAGTTTATCTTTAATGCCTGTGTATACACGATCGGACTATCCGGCGGACAAACCAACGGACTTTGCAGCAGAGGTCCTGCGGACTTTCCGAACAAGTGGACCTACCCACACACCGGACAAGCTGCCGGACTTTTTAAATGAACGGACTTGCCCACACACGGAGAAAAGTCTGTTCCTTTTGAACGTGGCTCCAGGTAGACGGGACTAGCAAAGGAGGTGAATGTCGCCGCCTCCATCGGCGAGATTGACACCTCGCTTGCCCCGTTGCCTGGTATGGACTTAAAGGGGAAGCCGTACGCTGAAAAAACGGTGTGGGGGTCCCCCCCAAAGTCCATATCAGACCCTTATCCGAGCACGCAGCCCAGCCAGTCAGGAAAGGGGGTGGGGAGGAGCGAGCGCCCCCCTCCTGAGCCGTACCAGGCCGTGTGCCCTCAACATGGGGGGTTCTTTGGGGAAGGGGGGCCCTGAGGCCCCCCCAGCCCAAAGCACCTTGTCCCCACGTTGATGAGGACAAGAGCCTCTTCCCGACAACCCTGGCCGTTGGTTGTTGGGGTCTGCGGGGCAGGGGGCTTATCGGAATCCGGGAGCCCCCTTTAATAAGTGGGCTCCCAGATAACAGCCCCCCACCCTATGTGAATGAGTATTGGGGTACCATGTACCCCTACCCATTCACCTGGTGAAAAAAAGTGTAAAGAAAAAAACACAACACATGTTTTTAAAATAATTTATTGGACAGCTCCGGTGGTCTTCCGTCTTGGGGGGTCTTCTCGTCGGACTCATCCACTATCTTCTGCTAGCTCTCTTGCTAGCGGAGGAGCCCGGCTTTCTTCTTCATCGTCGTTGCCGCCGTCCGGGGGTCTTCTTCCGACTCTTTTACAAGCCCCCCCCATGCTGAGGGCACGCGGCCTGGTACTGCTCAGGAGGGGGGGGGGCGCTCGCTCCTCCCCACCCCCTTTCCTGACTGGCCGGGCTACGTGCTCGGATAAGGGTCTGATATGGACTTTGGGGGGGACCCCCACGCCGTTTTTTTTTTTCCGCTTAGGGCTTCCCCTTTAAGTCCATACCAGGTGACGGGGCCAGCGAGGTGTCAGTCTCGCCGATGGAGGCGGCGACATTGACCTTCTTCGCTAGTCCCTTCTACCTGGAGGATTCAAAATGAACAGACTTTTCTCCGTGTGTGGGCAAGTCCGTTCATTTCAAAAGTCCGGCGGACTAGCACACAGAGGGGTGGATTGTCCAGCAGACAATTTTCAAGACTTCTTTCTAAGTCCAACTGACTTTTGGGAACACACACGGGCGCATTGTCCGCCGGAGCCCACAAACGGGGTCCGGCGGATAGTCTGATCGTGTGTACACAGCATGAGAATTACTAGCCATTATTGGCCCATTTATCATCTGCAGCTTATGATAATGACTGCTCCAGGCAGTTGGATCTGGTTATTATTGCACAGAGAATTTATAGCTTATTGAAAAACAAAAAAAATCTTTTCAGGGTAGAAGATGTCTTGAGGCTTTAAACTTTATTTTTTGTTTTAGTTTTCCTTCTGTTTGTCTAGGTTTCCTTTGTTCTATAAATAGATCTTAGGGGTATATTTTCTAAAGCAGAGAATGTGACATAAACATCTCAAGGTGTATCTTCCTAATTGCATATGTTTAAATGTCAGTTATGCCACCTACACACAATCAGACTGTCCGAAGGACAACCCGCCGGACTTTGCAGTGGAGGTCCGCCGGACTTTCCGAATGAACGGACTTGGCCACACACGGAGTAAAGTCCATTCATTTTGAACGTGGCTCCAGGTAGACGGAACTAGCGAAGGAAGTCAATGTCGCTGCCTCCATCGACGAGATTGACACCTCGCTAGCCCCATCACCTGGTATGGATTTAAAGGGGAACCCCTCCCCCCAAAAGGCCATACCAGACCCTTATCCGAGCACGCAGCCTGGCCAGTCAGGAAAGAGGGTGGGGACAAGCAAGCGCCCCCCCCTCGTGAGCCGTACCAGGCTGCGTGCCCTCAACATGGGGGGGCCCTGCAGCCCCCAACCCCAAAGCACCTTGTCCCCATGTTGATGAGGACAAGGGCCTCTCCCCCACAACCCTGGCCATTGGTTGTCAGGTCAGCGGGTGGGGAGTTTATCAGAATACAGGAGCCGCAGGGCCCCCCCTTCCCCAAAGCACCCCCCCATGTTGAGGGCACGCGGCCTGGTACGGCTCAGTCTGGCGGACAATTTTGAGTCAAGACTTCCAAGTCCGCCGGACTTTTGGGAACACACACGGGCGCATTGTCCGCCGGACCAAGTCCACCGTATAATCCGATTGTGTGTACGCGGCCTTACTGATTCACTTGCAGTGGATTTACTGCTTTATACATATACCTCTTTAGGGTTATTTCACATGGTGATGCTCTGCTCAGCAGGGGAACTATGGGCAGATCTCCACTGAATCATAGAACGGGACCGATGTCACTTTTGTGACATCTGTGCTTATTCCGTTTTTGTCAACATTTTGATAGCAGATTAGGGTGGACTAATGATGGGTCTATGGGTGGACAGATGTAAACACACTTGTGTCCATTTACATCAGGCTACCTCCAACCTGTTATGTTTAGGCCCGGAGGACCAGATTATAAAGCCAGTGTGAAAGGAGTCCTAACCTAATAGTGTAAAATACAGCCGGATAAGACTGTTCACATGCCACAGCTTTGCTTTGTATCCAGTGGTACTATGCCAGTCATTATCTACTTGCCGACCAGCGCACACCATATACGTCGGCAGAATGGCATTGGTAGGCAAAAGGGCGTACAGGTACGTCTCCTTTAAGAAGCAGTGTCGCGGGCACGCATGCGCCCGCCGTGGTCTCCGTGACCGCAGGTCCTGCGGACTTTATGTCCACTAGGTGCCCGCGATCGTGTCACGGAGAGGAAGAAGTGTGTTGAAGGCAAGCCCCCTCACAGTTAGAATCACTCCCTAGGACACCCTTAACCATTTCCCCGTCCCCTAGTGGTTAACCCCTTCACTGCCAGTGTCATTTACACAGTAATCAATGCATTTTTTATAGCACTGACTGCTCTATAATTGACAATGGTCCCAAAATAGTGTAAAAAATGTCTGATGTGTCCACCATAATGTCGCAGTCGCCGCCATTACTAATAAAAAAAAAAAGAATAATAAAAATGCCATAAAACGATCCCCTATTTTATAGACACATTCAATTTTGCGCAAACCAATCAATATATGCTTAGTGTTTTTTTTTTCGTTTACCAAAAATATGTAGACTAATACATATTGGCCTAAAATGAGGGGAAAAATCATTTTTTTATATAGATTTTTGGAGGATATTTATTATAGCAAAAAGTTAAAAATATTCCTTTTTTTTTTTTTCAAAATTGTCGCTTTTTTTTGTTTATAGCATTAAAAATAAAAAACGCAAAGGCAATCAAATACCACCAAAAGAAAGCTCTATTTGTGGAAAAAAAGAGGACATCAATTTTGTTTGGGTGCATGACCGCGCAATTGTCGGTTAAAGCGACACAGTGACAAATCCCAAAAAGTGCTCTGGTCATTGATCAGCCAAATCCTCCAAGGCTGAAGTGGTTAAAGAGTCCCTTAAAATTACAAACAAGGGCTTTGAAATGACAGAGCTCAATTCTTTGAGGACATGGGGATGCAAACCATCTGGTCCAGGTGCTTTATTCGGTCTAAATATTTATGTGCCATATTAAAAACTTGGCAATTTCAGCAATTTGGGGCTGCACTGCAACCCAAGCCAAGCGATTATAAATTACAGTTTGGCAAAAATAAAAAAACAGGAATTCAGAAGGTGACAGAATTGCCTTCCAAACACCTGATAGTGGCTGCATAGTTGCACTCCGTGATCCACTGTGGATTGCTTTTTGAGCATAGGTTAGTGTGAACTGTATCGATTATAACCCAATGTTAGAAAAGTTTTAAATGTTTATTGTGTGACTATTAAAAAAACAATAACCTTGAGACTGATTTTTAATCCCACTTCTGAGCACTTTGTATTAACTTGCTATATAGTTTGCTTTAACTAACTCCACAGTAAGTTGTAGGATGATTAATCTTAACTATACTGTATATGGTAGCATAAGATTGTACAGGAAACACTAATTAACCAAATAAAGGACCATCTTGTACCAGGCACGCTATCTGTGTTTCCTCAGCCAATAGAAGCATAGAGGTTGTGTGTGTGTGTGTGTGTGTGTGTGTGTGTGTGTGTATATATTCCTTTTGTGTGATTCTTACTGCATCGTTTGGCTTGTAAGCTTCGTTCTTTTGTGTGACACAACAGAAATAAATTGTCTGCTTCTCAATACACCTGGAGTTTGACTGATCACAAGAGAAGAATAATCCTAACATTTTTGGTCCTTCTACGCCCGAAACAACTGGTGCGCATTTCAGATCGGACGGTCCCAACAAAACTTCGGTGAGTATTTGGCTTCGAAGCTCACTGAGAATTAAAAGTCCCCCTACTCAACGGTAGTGGTGAAATAGGGGCGGGGGCTTAAGATCCGGATCCACTGTCTGTTTTCGAACTTGTGTGATCCATTCCTCTGGTGTTTGAGAGGTAAGAGAATTTAAATTATTCTTATTTCTTTCTAAGAGTCTTTCTGTTTTAATGTGTTGTAATTGCTGACATTGGTATTGATTGTAGAATATCTAGATGATCCAGTGCTTGTAGACAGAGACACTTGGGGACCTTTTCTAAGGTAAAAAAAAAATTACGTCACCAGCTGTCCAGGACAGATATAAAAAAAAAAAAAAAAAAAAAATTGAGGTATACCAAACGTCAGAGGTTGATTGCCTGACGCCGGAGGTTGAATGCCCAACGATTTAAGCGCTATTTAGTTAAAGTGGTAGTAAACCCTTCTATCGTTTTCAGTCAAGGAAGCTGCCATCTTGGCCTCTAATGATTCTTCAACTGCCATAATGCTGCACCTGTGATCAGTTATGAAACCAGCCATTGGATAATTTGAAAGTTTGGTTGAGAGCACAACCAATGTGAAAGTTACCATTTCCGGAATGCCGGGAATGTAAGTGTTTTTTTAAACTGGGTCTACTCCCGCTTTAAGTGATCTTTACTCTTGTATTCCTATTGTTACCAGGGGCCGAAGGTCACTATCCCAGTGTTTTATAGGTTAATGAGAGACCCCGACTAACACTGACAATGCGAAACAGTCTCTGTAAAAGAATGTCTTGTGCTTGCTTTATATGCAGGTACATTTATAATGTTAAAAGGCTAAGTTCTGAATCAGAATATGTGTTTGGGTAAAAAAAAATAAAAATCTATTTTGAGACCCTGTGGATTTCAGTTGGGACCAGAGAATAAAGGGGAACAATACAAAAAGGGGTTTCAAGTTTTCTTAAATTCTGCTAAAATATTGGGGTCTGAGGAAAAATATTCAGATAAAAATATATATATATATATATATATATATCATGTATATATTTATATTGAATCTATATGTCAAATAATGAAAAGGATGCCAGGAAACATGTTATGTCTGCATACTTTGGACTTCTATTTGAATAAATTAAAGAATATTGTTTTTAACAACTCCAAGGTAAGGAAGGCGTTTGGTAGTTTGTGCTTATTCATGTTAGATAAAGAGTATCCATTTCCCAGCCCCAATTCAAGTGCAGATATGACACCCCCCACCCCCCTCCTTCTACACAACTGAAGAATGAGGAGAGTTCCTTTTTATGGGGTGGGAGTCTGATTACATGAATGAGTACAAAATGGAACCTTTAGAGGCATTTTAAAGTTTAGAACATTAACTTAAGGTATGAAATAATGTAGACTACACAGTCCTTAGAGTCAAAGACAAATGATGTCCTTCTTGGGTAGGACACATTTTTGTAGAGCCTGGATTCCCGGGTATTCCATGCTGATGGCCCCATTGGTTCAGGCACTACATCTCCCCCCCAGGGTGCTATAAAATGGAGTGAGGAAATAGACGGCTTTTATTGACCTAAAACAAGTCCTTTCTAGTTCATCAGTGTTAGCCTTACCGACCTATGCCAAACCTTTTGAACAAACAGTAAACTCAAGGGAAGGTCACATGACATCAGTACTTACACAAGCACATGGCGGGCACCAGAGGCCGATTGCTTACTACTCTACAAAATTAGACAGTGTAACTAGAGCACTTCCACCCTGTGTACAGGCAGTGGTAGCTGCAGCTGAAGCAGTTAAGGCCTCAGCATCTATAGTGCTATATATCACACGCTGACACTTAAAGTACCACATGCAGCATCTGTTATCCTTTTACAACACAGATATCACATTTGAGCCCAGCACAACACCTTTCCTGTATGACATTTTTGACACAACCTCACTTAACAATACAGACTACATTAAACCCATCCACACTACTACCACTTCCTTGTGATGGTCATAAACATGCCACAAAGTGATTTGAAAGAGGTACCATTATCTAACCCTGACATGACACTTTTTGTTGATGGCTCTAGTATGAAAAATCTAGATGGCACACATGCAACTGGATATGCAGTAGTGACACAGGATGAAATTTTGGAAGCTAGGCAATTACCAAAACATTATTCAGCACAAGTAGCAGAACTTGTAGCACTGACAAGAGCATACATTTGATCAGAAAGAAAATCCGTAACCATATACACTGACAGTCAATATGCCTTTTCAACAGTACATGTTTTTTGCACAACAATGGTCACCTCCAGTGGTTAGCCAATTTCACACACAGACTTCATTCTAGAACTCCTTAAATGCAATAGAGTTTCCAAAAGAGCTTGTAATCTGCAAATGTTAAGCACACACAAAATATACAGACCCCATCTCAAAAGGGAAATAAAAGAGCAGATGAAAAAGAGGCCAAAATAGCGGCACAAGAAAACACAAATAATGACAGAACGAGAAAGCCATAGAGATAGATCATACAGTCCTTACTGATATGCAGCAGAATGCACCCCCCACCCCCCAGAGAGAAATATTGGAAAACAAAAGGTTGCACAATGGATAATATTTACATGTCACCTGATTGAAAATCGGTATTGCCAAAATCCCTATTTAGGTATGCAGCAGTATTGACACATGGGGTTACTCGTGTGTCAAAAAGGGGGATGACTGAGATATGGCTTCACTAACTACAAAAAATATATATATATATAAATGATAGATACAATGCTCGGGGAGGCATAAGACCATGGAAAGGGAAGTTCCCCACACGGCAATATCCATGCCAACACATGTGCATGGATTTGATTGAATTAGACAAATGTGAAAGGAAGAAATAGTTTGGTAATCAGACACCCTGACCAAATGGGTGGAGATATTCCCGACAGGAAGTGCAGATAGTGATAATGGACCCCATTTTGTAAATAAAACTATACAACATTTGACAGAAGTGATGAGAATTAAAGTGAAATACCATTGTGCCTAACATCCACAATCAGCTGGATTGGTGAAAAGACATCATGGCATTCTAAAAAGCAAACTGAGAAAAGCTATGGAAGAAACAGGTAAAAATTGGATGTACTGCCTACTAGTAGCTGTGACCAGTATGCATATCACACCCACAAAAGAAGCTTTAAGCCCATTTGAAATGATACATGGAAGGCCATGTAAGACCCTTACAATCAAATGAAACACCTACTGAGCAGTCTGAGCACACACTAGCATAATGCATGTCTAGGTTGTTAAGACAAGGACGTACTAATGATTTTGGTTCTGTCCTAGAAGGTCCAATTCAAGAAGATGAAAAGGTGCATGGTGGGAGATTGGGTCTTAACAAAAAGTAATAAGAAAAAGCAGTGGTACTCCCCAAGGTGGGATGGTCCTTTCAAAGTCCTCTTAACTACCCCTACTGCGATAAGGATTGCAGAGAGGTAAACCTGGATTCACCAGTCCCATTCCAAAAAGGTTTTACAGGCAGAGTAGGACCAGTTGGCTACAAGAGGTTCAGAAAATCCGGCTACAAAGGGAGGTCTCACACAAGGTTGGACTTGTCTCAAACCGATGAAGTCTCCCTCCCCTTCCCTATCCGCTGGAACTCTGTAGCTGATTAGGATGAAAGGGACAGTATTTATCCTTGGGTTACTGGTGACTCTTGCAGAGGCATCCATAAGAGGGGTTATAGGTTATGGAAGTGCAGAGGAACCTTTGGATTGGGAAAGAACAGGAAAAGCATTGAATCTAACCTTTTTAGAGGGAATAACTAGCACTATACTGGTAGACTTCTGTCAGATTGCAGATTGTGGGGATACTACTGGGGCTAGAGGACTTCTATTGGCAGATAAATACATTTGCTGGCTCTGGAATAGGGCGGGAGGTCAAGCATGGAATCAGGCCCTGTGGACCACAGTGTATTAAGATTGGGGGTATAATCTACCAAAAGCTTAAAAAGAGTGGAATAAAGGAAAGACTCAATTACAGAAGCGGCCAACTCCCCCTGGACACATAGTACGAACTTTAACCAGTTATTGATAACATTAAACGGAGCCGAGGAAGGAAGATCAGTGGTTGTATTCTATGGGGGTGGTTAGAATGGTTGAGGTACATGGTTAAAACTCTCTAAACCCTTGTACACACGGTCGGAGATTCCGACAACCAAATCCGTCAGAGTAATTCCGACGGATTAATTCCGGAAGTGATGTTGCATACACACGGTCGGACTAAGTTGTCGGAAAATCCGATTGTACATAACATGATGACGTTATTTCGTTACAATGGGACTATGTTCAGGCTAGTAGCCAATAGCTTTGGTCTAGGAATTTGATCTGAGCATGCGTGGCACCTTGTCCGTCGGAGTAGGCTACACATGATCAGAGTATGTCCGATCGGAGCATTTTGTCGGAAATATATTTCCGGCAAGTTGGAAAAGTTGGTCCGACGGAAACAGTCCGATGCAGACCACACACAGTCGGAATATCCGACAAAACGCTCCGATAGGAAACATTCCGACGGAATCTCCGACCGTGTGTACAAGGGCTAAAAAAGGAAAACTGTTTAGTTTGTGCCAAGAGCTATAAACCTGAAACAAAATTCTACCTGTCACACATGGAGTTTGTCGTTTCCCCAGTACAGAGACCTCAGATGCCTCCAGCGGTTACCGCTTATCCGGGCAACTTTACTTGTTTTGCACTCCCAGGGAACTGTAGTGGGGTGGATCTTGGGTCATTACCCAATGACTACTGTGTGGAGAGGATTAACACGGACAACAGTGACTGGGTTGAACATGACATTCAGAGAGCTGATGTCTGGTGGATGTGTGGGGGGTAAGAAACCACGAGCTAGGATACTGGCCAATGCCTAAAAAGGGATTGCGCTATGGTCCAGCTGGCTATGCCCCTGAGGATCCTGTCAGAACATCCATGGAGTAAGAGTCACCAATGGTATCAGAGGGACACCTCTCCCATAGTGTCATTTGACTCTCAGATCTACATAGATGAGATTGGGGTTCCTTGCGGGGTGTCGGATGAGTTTAAGGCCAGGAATCAGGTGACAGCTGGGTTTGAGTCTCTTTGCTGGTGGGTGACTATAAAACAAAAATGTTGACTGGATTAACTATATATACTAGAACTAACGATTTGTAAACTATACTAGGGATGCTGTGAAGGGCCTAGCAGAACAGTTGGCCCCCACATCTTTAATGGTATGGCGGAACTGAATGGCCTTAGATATGGTCCTAGTTGAAAAAGGAGGGGTATGCAAAATGTTTGGTGGCATTTGTGTGGCACCTTTATCTCTAACAATACAGCTCCTGGAGGGACCATGACCAGAGCCTTGGAAGGACTGACTGCTCTATTAAATGAATTAGCGAAAAACTCAGGTATTAATGATCCATTCACAAACTGGCTTGAAGGATGGTTCAGTAAATGGACTGGACTTATCACATCATGTTTGATCTCAATTGCTGTGGCTTTGGCCGTTTTGGTCACTTGCGGATGCTGCGGCCTTCCCTGTATTCGAGGACTAGGGATGAGTTTCGTGTTCACATCGAATTCCGAACATTATGGGCCGTTCGCGCCAAATTCGTGTGGCGCTCACGGCCCACAATGCACTGCGTCATCGCAGTGCATTGCTGGCTCATGATTGGCCAAGCATGCACTGTGACCCCGCATGCTTGGCCAATCACAGCGCCAGCAGCGAGGAGAGCCATGATTGGCCACAGGCAGGATGCCTGTGGCCAATCATAGCTCAGGCTGTGTAGTGCACGCCCCACACTATATAAGGCCGCCAGCGCGGCGGCCTAGTGTAGTGTGTTGGCGTCTGAAGCAGTTAGTGGGTGTTCTGTGTACCTTCAACACAGTACACACCGATCGTTTTCGGCCGATTTTCGATCTTGCTGTTGTGTAGTGGTTGTTGTCTGTGTGCCCTGACCGCAGTATACACCGCTATATTCACCTCACCTATATAGCTAGTGATCTATCTTTTATAATAGAGCTTGCAGTCAGTAGTGTTAGGAGCTTGTACGTGCTGTCTGCGTGCTCTGTACCCAGTACACACCGCTATATCCACCTAGCTCTTCTCTATTTGAGCCCACTTGCCATCTGCTTATTATTGGAAGTTGTGTGTGCCTCCAGCACAGCACAGTATACATCTGTATATACCCCTTTATCTCTGGTGTTCTATAAAAAAGGCATCTGCAGGAATTAGTGGGTTTTTTGTGCCTCCAGCACAATATACACCTGTATCTACCATTTATTGCTGTTCTCTAATAGAGCCATCTGCAGGGCTTAGTGGGTGTTGTGTGACTCCATTACACTGCTGTTTTACCCAACTCCCTTCAGGCCATTACCATGTCTGGAAGGCCAGCAAGGAGAGGCAGACAGGCGCGAGCCGATAAGAGGGCAAGCAGGCTCTGTGTCTAGAGACAACAGTGCTGGTCGTGGACGCGGTGCATTGTCATCAGCACGTGGCCATGGGACATGCTTGTCCTTCTTTTCGGCAGCTGGACATGTTGAACCGCAACATGCCAACGACTTGGTAGAGTGGATGACCAAGCCCTCTTCATCCTCTCTCACCCAGTCTCAGGGTACTAGCAAAGCAGCTGCCAACGCATCATCTTCCCTCCTCTCAATGTCGTCATCATCAGTGACTCCTTCCCTAGACCCACCACGTCCTCCTGAGGAGTCTCCTGAACTCTTTGAGCACAGTGTTGGGTACATGCTCCAGGAGGATGCCCAGTGTTTTGTGGGCTCTGATGACACTCAGCTAGAGGAAGGCAGTAGCGTGAGCGCAGAGAGAGGGGATGCTCAAGAAGGACAGCAATCTGGCAGTCATATTCCACAAGCTGCAGCATACTGCCAGGTTTGCTACAGCGATGAAGAGGGAGGGGGGATGATGAGGGCACTGACTCCACGTGGGTGCCTGGTAGGAGAGAGGAGGAGGAGGCACATGTCTAACGAGGCAGGATGCCCTCCGGGGGCCAGCTTAGGGGCAGCACACTGACTGAATCACACCACAGAGCTCCGCCTGTGCAGGGCGCTGCCTCTGCGCGTTATTCTAAAAGTTCTTTGGTGTGTGCCTTTTTTTGAGACGAGTGCATCAGACCGCACCACTGCTATTTGCAACATATGTCTCAAGCGTATCTCGCGTGGCCAAAACATCAGCCGCTTGGGCACCACATGCTTGACCAGACATATGTTGACCTGCCATGCAGCTCGTTGGCAAGCGTACCTCAAAGACCCACACCAAAGAACAAAGCGGACCTCTCCTTGCTCCTCATCAGCTGGCATCTCCAACCCCACTAGATCTTCAGTCCTCTCTGAAACCTGCTCTGAGAGGAATGAAGGTGTAGAATTAGGTGTGTCACAGCCAAGTGCTTCCGGGAACTCTGCTAGCGGTACACCCACGTCCGATTATAGCAGGCAAATGTCCCTGCCCCAGCTGCTGGACCGGCGAAAGAAGTTCACTCCCAGCCATCCACATGCCCAGCGGTTGAATGCTAGCTTGGCTAAATTGCTAGCACTTCAACTGCTGCCTTTTCAGTTGGTAAACTCGGCCCCCTTCCGTGAGTTTGTACAATGTGCGGTTCCTCAGTGGCAGGTCCCCAAACGCCACTTTTTCTCACGGAAGGCGATTCCGGCTCTCTACCGGCATGTGGAAGGCAATGTCCTTGCCTCGCTGGACAGGGCGGTCAGCGGTAAGGTGCATATTACCGCTGACTCATGGTCCAGCAGGCATGGACAGGGACATTACCTGTCTTTCACAGCCCATTGGGTCACTCTTCTGGCAGCTGGGAAGGATGCAGGGCAAGGTGCAGTAGTGTTGGAGGTTGTTCCGCCACCACGCCTCCAAAATGCTACTATTGGTTGTGACACACCTCTCTCCTCCACCCCCGCCTCTTCTTCTTCCTCCATGGCCTCTTCCAGTGCTCTGTCCTCAGAACCAGCGGTGCTCCGTAGGCGTTCCAGGGGCGACGCAAGTATGCAGGCAAAACGATGCCATGCCGTGCTTGCGCTGGTTTGTTTGGGGGACAGGAGCCACACTGGGGCGGATGTTTTGTCAGCTCTGCAGGGGCAGGCCGAGAGGTGGTTGACGCCATGCCAGCTTAAGCCAGGAATGGTGGTTTGTGACAATGGCACCAACCTCCTCTCCGCCCTCCGACAGGGACAACTGACCCATGTGCCCTGTGTAGCTCACGTCCTTAACCTGGTGGTGCAGCGGTTCTTGGGCAGGTACCCCGGCTTACAGGATGTCCTGAAGCAGGCCAGGAAAGTCTGTGTGCATTTCCGCCGATCATTTAATGCCTGTGCTCGGCTGGCTGAGCTCCAAAGGAAGTTGAACCTGCCCAAGAACCGCCTTATATGTGACATGCCCACCAGGTGGAACTCAACGTTGGCCATGCTGCAGCGGCTGCACACGCAGCAGAGGGCCATCAATGAGTATCTGTGCGACGACGGCACCAGGACAGGGTCAGGGGAGCTCGGTTTTTTCTCACCACACCAGTGGGGCATGATCAGGGATGCATGCACTGTCCTGTCACCGTTTGAGGAGGCCACAAGGATGGTGAGCAGTGACAGTGCATGCATCAGTGACACTGTACCTCTTGTCCACCTCTTGGAGCATACGCTGCGTGGAATAATGGACAGGGCACTTGCGGCAGAACAGAGGCAGGAAGAGAAGGACTTCCTTGCCTCTCAAGGCCCCCTTTATCCAGACAGTGCTGTGCCACCTATCACACAGGAAGAGGATGAGGAGGAGGAAGAGGAGGAGGAAGATGATTGTGTCAGCATGGAGGTGGAGGCTGGCACTCAGCAGCAGTCTTGTAGGGATGATTTACAGTCCCAAGAAACACGTGGACTTGTACGTGGCTGGGAGAAGGTAGCTGCGGATCATGTTTTCCTTAGTGACCCAGAGGACTCCGGACCGAATGCCCCAGCTAACCTACGCTGCACGGCCTCCCTGATCCTGCAAAGCCTGCGGAAGGATCCTAGTATTCTTCGGATCAAGGAGAGGGACCATTACTGGCTGGCCACTCTCCTTGATCCACGGTACAAGGGTAAGGTTGCCGACCTTATCTTGCCATCGCAGAGGGAGCAGAGGATGAGACATCTCCGGGAGGCCTTGCAGAAAGGTCTGTGCAACGCGTTCCCAGAGACTGGGAGGTTACAAACTCCTGGTCCTGGACAACGTGTTGCTGAGGCATCGGTCAGAAGGAGTGGTGGAGAAGGTGGCCGTCTGATGCTTTCAGACAATTTTTTAGTCCGCAGCCCCAACGTATGATCACCCATCGCCAGCGTCTGATTTACATGGTGCAGGAATACCTAGGGGCAAGGTCAGACTTGGAAACCTTTCCCACCGAAAATCCTCTGGCTTACTGGGTCTTGAGGATGGATCACTGGCCAGAGCTTGCACAGTATGCAATTGAGCTACTGGCCTGTCCTGCATCCAGCGTTCTTTCGGAACGCACCTTCAGTGCTGCTGGTGGCTTTGTTACCGATCACAGGGTGCGCCTGTCCACCGAATCAGTTGATCGACTGACCTTCATCAAGATGAATCAGTCTTGGATCACCCACAGCTACCAAGCACCTGAAGCTGATGTAACCGAATAATTTTTTTTGAAATATCACATCCCTTCAAGACTGCCTATGCTGATGCTGAGTGACTGTCCTGTTATGTTGATTGTCTATCCTCTTCCTCCTCCGCTGATATGTTGGAAGAACAGGTTCTGGGTGATGCCATCAGCCCAATTTTTCTGTACAAGTACAATTCCTGTTTAAGTACAATTTTTGATGCAATGCTTTGCAGCAGGGCTAATTCCTGCAATAAAACTAGAGTATATGGGAGAGGTTGCAGTGTCGTGGCACCAGCACCAGTGCCTAAGGCCCAATTTTTCTGCCCCTGTTTAACAGAGACATGCAATTACAATTCTTGATATAATATTTCACAGGAGGGCCCGTTCCTGTGCCCACCCAGAGTAACTGTGAGGACTTAGTGTTGTGGCACTAGCACCACAACCACCAAAGGTCAATTTTTCTACCACTGTTCAACAATGGCATGTAATTACAATTCTTGATATAATTGTTCACAGCAGGGCGCTCCAGCGCCCAGCAAGAGTCACTTTGAGGGCCTACAATGTTGTGGCAAAACCAACACCTTGTTCCGCCATTTCTGCAGAGCATATAGGGCAGGCCCCTACTTTCAAACATCCAACTTACAAACATCTACTTGCAAACGGAAGGAGACAACAGCAAGTGAGATGAAAAAAGATGGACGACAAAACAAATTATACAGGGGTGATAACCCTTCCCTAGGTTTTCCAAAAAGCTTAAAAATAGTTTTTTTGACTGGAGCTACACTTTAAAAATGTACCAGTTGAAAATGACAAACAGATTCAACTTAACACAACAAACCTACACAGTCCCTGTCTTCTTTGCACCGCCTGTATACTGCTGTTCTGAGTATATAGGGCCTGGGGGCCACACGCATTTCCTTTTTTTAATATGGGTACAGGGTTCCCCTTGATATGCGTACAAGACCCAAAAGGGGCTGGTAATGGGCAGGGAGGGCTACCCATGCCATTTTTCTCAATGGTTTTCAACCATATTGCAGGAACCAGATATAACATTAAAACCGCAAGCAGTTTTCAATGATGTTATTTCTGTTTAATGTCATTTTGTGCAGGGACTGTTCTAAACACGGGAAACACATGGCACTTCACAGGCATACTACAGACACCCCCCAGGCACCATATTTAAAGGAATATTTCACTTTTTTTTCACTTTAATCATCATTAAAATCAGTGCTCCCGCCAAAATGGCCATTTTTAAAAACATTTTAAGCATTGACCCATGTCCCCTGGGGCAAGAGCCAGGTCCCCAAACCCTTTTTAGGATAGTATCTTGCATATTAGCCGTTAAAATTAGCACTTTTCATTTCGAACGGTCGAGTCCCATAGACGTCAATGGGGTTCTAAAGTTTGTTCGAATTTGGGGTCCGTTCGAAAGTTCTGGTGCGAACCGAACCGGGGGGTGTTCGGCTCATCCCTATCGAGGACTTTCACAAAAACTGATTGAAACTGCAGTCTCAAGAACAATGCATCAAACCCTTCCTACCTCTGAGGAGACTTATGTGGACATTGAAGCTCAACTTAATGACATACAGTCCAAAAGTGCATAAACACAGGGACCATCATCGAAATGTGTTGAGATAAAATAGTCACACAAAAGGAGGGAATGTTAGAAAAGTTTTAAATGTTTATTATGTGACTATTAAAAAAACAAATAACCCGAGACTGATTTTTAAAATGACTTCTGAGCACGTGGTTGTATTAATTTTCTGTATCGTTTTGCTTTAACCAACTGCATAGTAAGTTGTAGGATGATTAGGCTTAACCATATATGGTAGCATAAGATTGTACAGGAAACACCAATTAGCCAAAATAAAGTACCATCCTGTACCAGACATGCTATCTAGGTTTCCTCAGCCAATAAAAGCATAGAGGCTGTATTATTGTAGGTATTAGGAGGGGGGGATATACATTCCTTTGTGTGAGTCTTACTGCATCCTTTGGCTTGTAAGCTTCACCCTTGTGTGACACATCAGAAATAAATTAATTGTCTGCTTCTCAATACACCTGGAGTTTGACTGATAAGAGAAGATTAATCCCAACAATGTCATCTAGGATGACGTTGTCATTAGTGATGTCAGCTATAACAAATGTCATGGTTATCAAGGACATCGTTTTATAGCAAGATTTTGCACGCAAGCTCATTAAATTGTCCAAAGTAATGATTTTGTATTAGAACACTGCTGATGTTATGAAATGAAAGATAGAGATCATATTTTAGGCAACAGTGGATATTTCACAAATTGTCAATTTTATTTGATAATGGAGAATAGAACTTTCATATTATATCCGTTTTATCACAGGTACACAAATCAAAAAAAGGTTTTTACTTTTCTTATAACTCAATTATAATGAATTTGTTGCCTCTTTTTTCGCTACAAGGAAAAAATTAGCCAAGGTGTCAGCAATATGTAAGCGAGTCATTCTCTCCGGGATTGGGAATATGTCCATGCTTTGTATTGTGTATCCAGCCTGGGTGATCGCACTCCTCACCACCTCTTCGTCTAGAGAAAGACAGGAGAAGGTCTTCTGCTGTACGACGTAGTAGGAATTTCCCAGGGCCCCAATGAGCACTAGGTGTCCTCCTGGTCTGAGCAGTCTTGTGATATTCTGAATAGAGCAGTGATAAGCCCCCAGGTCTTTACAGGCCGTCTCCAGACAAAGGGAGGTGATCAGGCAGTCTGCAGGAGGCACCTCTATGGGATCCAGTGGATTACTCCTGGTCACGTCACACTTTAGCACCTTCAGTATTCTGGACCTCAGCTTGTTCTGTTTCTCTTCCCATTTATCTCTGCTTTAAACATGAAATAGTTAGGTGGATTCATCTATGCATATTTGTTTTATACATTGCACACTATGTCAGTGTAAAACTTCCAAGTATGTATTGCCTCACAAAGATCACAATACCCCCCTTGAAAATATAAAAACCCCACACAAACACACCCCAAAGACCCCCCCCAAAAATCTCCCATATTAAACTCACTACACAAATCAACCCCAACCAGCCAATTCCCTCCCTATTTTCACTCTTCCTGAGAATATTACATAAATCCTAAAGTGGGAGCTTGTGTAACCCTCCCCAAAGTCCCTCTAGTCTCTGCCCTTCTACCTGCACAAAAACAATATATTGAGAATATAAGGAATAGGACCTGCCTGTACCCTGAAGAGCTAATACCACACCTTAAAACCACAATGTGTGAAGGAGGGGCTAGAGCTCTACAAAAAAAAAAAAAAAAAAAAAAAAAAAAAAAAAAAAGGTACAAGCTGAAATCCTGGGCCTGCCTATAGAGCCAAGACCACCTATAACCTAGGAAAAGGTTGATGGATATCAAATCCAGTTCCATAGGCTATAGTGTAAAGAAAATATATAATAATAATAATAATAAATAATAATAATGTCTTTAGCATCTAATATCATATGTGGCCATAGGGAGAAAATGGACTCGCGTAAAAGGAAAAATATTGATGTTCACATCCTGGGATAGTGCAATATGTCCATGGGCTGCTATATAGCCATGCGAGTCTGTAGCTATATCCACGATCAATAGATGTTCCCGCTGCAAACTCAAGCTGTAGAGAGATAGAGATACACACACACACACACACACACACACACACACACACACCCCCCCAATAAAAACAAGTCACCACAGTGAAGAGGGGGCCATGGGCACATCACACTATCCTCGGATATGAACATCAATATTAATTTTTCCTTTTACTCCAGTCCATTGTCTCCATATGATATTACAGGCTAAAGACATCCTGTTTTAGGTTTTTACACTATGGGTCATTGCACTGCATTTGCAGACTTGATATCAATCAGGATTTTTCTGGGTTATTGGTGGTCTTGGCTCAATAGGCAGGCCCAGGTATCCAGCTTCTACCTTGTAGAGCTCTAGCACTTCATTCACCCATTGTGGTTTTAAAAGGTGGGATGCTGGCTCTTCATGGTACAGGCAGATCCTATTCCTTAGATTTTATTTTTAGTACATTGTTTTGTGCAGGTAGAGAGGCAGGGAGTAGGATGCTCTGAGGGAATGTTATATCACCTCCCACTGTAGGATTGTTGTTGAATGTTATCAGGATGGGCGAATATAGGGAGGGAATTAGCCGATTAGGGTTGATTTGTGTAGTGGGGTTAATATGGGTGGTGTTTTTTTTTGGGGGGGGGGGGGGTCTTTTGAATTTAATACTGCTGATTTTTACTTCACTTTATATGTCAATAAACTTTGTAGGAGGTAACTCATAAGGGTGTGTTTATCTTTTTATTTAATTTTTTTCTGACTCCCCTGGCAATGCCTTCATCTTCTTTGGTCTCCAGAAGGATGGAATCATCTTTTCTATAATCCAGGATTACCATCTACTCCCTGAACTGGAATTTTGGCGCAGAGATAACAGTTATCTAAACCAGGCATCACTAAATGCCAGACTGCGGTCCGGACACAGACCAAGTAACAGTCCTGTCCAGACCACAGCCGCACCACTTAGCCTGATCTCTTCTCCTGCCACTGCTGCTCTTAAAACTCACAGTGAAGGGTGGATTCCTCTTCTGTATATGCATTTGCCTGCCTGCTGCCACTGCTGCTGTTAAACTACACAGGGAGTGGGAGCTGCACAACCTTTTGCTTGTTAACAAGTGTTGGTCAGCTCCTATCCTCAATGCAGACCTTCTGCATCTCCTGCCCTCTTCCCTGCTGTGACTAACAGCAGCAGCACGGCGGCGAGCAGGCATATACAAAAAGAGGAATCCACCCTTCTGTGTCTCCCATCCTCTTCCGCGCTTAAAAATCAGTGTGAAGGACCCGAGTCATGGAACGAAAATGAGAGTTTATCCACATTTAGAATGTTGCAATCTGGGAAGTGGTGGTGGTGGGGGGGTGCTTTTTCCTGCCTGAAACAAACTAGGAGCTCAACTTTTAAATAGTAATAAAAAAGTTGCGTATTGTGACTTTCATGTAGTTACCAAAAGACCAGCTTTACAGTTTGTAGGACTTTCAAAAGGGTGAAATGGAGAACATCACCAATTTTAGATGTTTGTTTGTCTATTCTTATGTTGGGGGGGGGGGGGGGGGGGGGATGGTTGACTTGTTGACTTTACCAAACAGGCAAACATAAGTCCTCAATTCAAATAATGCCAACAGATAAAAAAGGGAATATGTAAAATTTACATGGAGTATTTAAATTTTCATGATCTAAATTAGAGGTCTCCAAACTGGGTCCCATTGCAAGTTTTGTACTTCTCCACTATCCCCACCCCAATAGTAATGGGGGGGCTCTGATCGGGACACTTACAATATGCAAGGGGGCAACTCTGCATTCAACCAACTGATTTTTGACTAATTTGTAAATTATACAATGTGGCCCTTGTATTGAAAAGTTGAGGCCCCTGACCTAAATAAGGAAAATAAAACAAAAAAAACGCATTTATATAGAAAACAAAAAAGTACACACCTACATTTGCCACCACCTTACATCAATTAAATTAGAATTGAGGTTCCCAGATTAGAACCTCCTGGGAGGTAGTGTTCAAATGGAACCAGGCTTATTTAAAATCTCAGATATCCAGGGTCTGGTGTTCTATTTACATGTGTGGGGCCATCAAGCCACGGTCAGAGCTCTCTAATGCCGCCTACACATAATCATAATTCTAGTCGGAATAAGCTTTTTTCCAACAGAAGTCTGCTCAAACTTGTCTTGCATACACACGATCACACCAAATTCCGACCGCCAAGAACACGGTGATGTTCAACGTGTACGACGGGACTATAAAAAAAAAAAAAAAAAAAGGCTCAATAGCCACTGCGCCACCCTTTGGGCTCCTTCTGCTAATCTCGTGTTTATCTTGCGTTAGTAGAAGTTTGGTGAGAGACGATTCGCGCTTTTCAGACTCGTGCTTTTTCAGATAGTTTTACTGCTGTTCAGTTTGTGCCTGTGGGTTTGTATCAGTTTTTCAGTGCGTTCTTGTCCGCTCATTACCGATTTTCAGCTCGCTCTTCACAGGCCTTGCTGTGGAGTGCGTTCTGTTTAGTTTGTTCTGACCAGCCTACCGTTTTCTAGCCATGTTGCGGGTACGTGTTCGTCGTAGAGTTTGTGCTATATGGGGGCATGGTGTTGGGCTTCTAGCTTTGACCTAAGCCCAGTCCATGAACAAGGCACGGAGGAGCTCATGGACCAAGAATTGGTTACTCCAGCGTGACCAATTCCCTCATATGCCTATGCTGTGTGAGATCCAGGAGAATAATCTTGATGATTTCAGGAACTGTCTCAGGATAACGGACCCAGTTTTTCACTGTCTGTTGGCTTTGCTGACCCCTTATATCAGCAGGCAGGATACCTGCATGCGGCAAGCCATCACACCAGAGCAGAGGCTAGCTTCCATGCGGTACTTAGCGATTGGGTGAAGTTTGCAGGACCTCCAGTTCAACAGGCATATCCCCCCAGGCTCTGGGGATCATTATTCCAGAGACCTGTTCTGCCATTATTCAGGTCCTGCAGAAGGACTATATTAAGGTAAGATTTCTGCTTTAACATCACATTCTATGTATTTAATGTTTGCTAATGTATTGCATTTCTTTCATCATTCCCTATTTACCATGATTGTAATATGCTGTGAATGTTCCCTTTATCCTCATGCATGCTGTAAGCTTTTAACGCTCTTTTTTGGCCTACATGCATATTTGCCTTCACTACCTCCCCAGCATGCTATCCTGGGCCCATATACACCTAGCCTAGTCACTTAATGTATTTTGTCAGCTCCATTGTACTGCTTTACCCAAAACATCCCCTAAAATGTGTACAAATGTTATGTGTAATTAAATTCATGCAGAGTGTAAGAGGCTTTTTTTGGGGCCCAAACTCATTTGGAACCCCAAACCCAAACAAGTCACCTGATACCAATCCTCTATCTGCTGACTTTGCCAAACCCATACACACTATACCTACCTCTTTTGTTGTCATTTATGGATAAATTCACCAAAGCATGTAGTGCAAGGGCCTGCTTGAATACTTTCAAATGGTACTGTTGAAAGTATTGTTCTATTATCTTGATCGGTAATTGCAGAATCTAAAAATGTGCTTCCATTTGTACAGTGTGTATTTATATTTTTGTATTATGGCACTTCTTACCTGTCCAGTGAGCTGCCAATAGCTCTCAATGAAGTGGAGAGTGTTACCTGTCCAAAACATACCCCTCCAAAATATTTCCAGTGGACCAGTGGGGGTGGGGGAGGAATCTGATAAAGTGGACCTTATATATGTTTTTGCCTTTAAATACTCCTTAAAATAAATGTTATACTGATGTTGGCCAAGAACATTTGTGTCGAATCTGCTTGCAATGTTTGTGTGCAAAATTAAAAAAAAAAAAAATTCTTGTTTGACTCCACAGTTTCCATCAATGCCACAGGAATGGCAGACTGTGGCCTCCCACTTTGCCACCTGTTGGGAAACACGTCCACATCATCCCACCACCCCATTGGAGGTCATACTATTATAATTACAAGGGGTTCAATAGTATCATGCTGATGGTGGTGTTGTCGGCAACATATGAGTTTCTGTATGTGGACGTGGGGAGGAATGGCCGGATGTTGGAGTATTTTCACGGACTGAGTTCTACCGACATCTCAAGAGTAGTGGCTTGGGATTGCCACCTCCGGAGGAGAACGTGGAAGGACTGCCATTTGTCTTCGTCGCAGATGAGGCATTCAGTCTGTGTGACCACATGAGGCCATTCCTCCAGGGGGCCCTCACCCCGGGGAAGAGGGTTTTTTAAAATTACCAGCTGATCCAGAAGAGTCGTGGGATATACGTTTGGGATCCTGGCCAGCCGGTTCCGCCTTTTTCAAACAGCCATAAATATGACGGAATAAACGAAACCATATCATTTTATGTTGCTGCATCCTGCACATTTTTAAAAAAAGAGATAATGCAAGTTATGTTGCCTCTGTTAGACCTGAGGCCAGACTTTCAGAAGTTCTAATGATGGCCCTGGAAGCGAGCCGTCCTGGCTTGCCCCCCACAAAGTGCAAGAATAATATTTACAATATTTTACGGGTGGGGGGGGGGGGGGGATTGCTTTGACACCAAATTTGGAATACATTTTCTCTTTTATCAGATAAAATCTTGATTTTCACTTACTGCTTGGGTTTATTTTTGAGGTCTCCTAGTGCACTTGTAGTGCCAAGTGGTTTTTCCATTATTAAAATAAACCCCATTGTCACTGTAAACACCAACTTAACACAAAAACTGGTATTGATCATTGAAAGAAGAAGCCACACATTGTTGAATATAAAATCTTTTATTCTGTGTACATGTACATTGTAAAACATTTTTGGTGAAAACCCAAATTCTTGTTTTCATAATTTTTTTAAATTTTTTAGGGTACATAAACAGGCAGGTTTCAAAACATAACATACACAACTCTGGAACGTACAAAGTTCAACATTGAAACACTGAAGGCAATATCATACATTAGTGTCCAAAATGTCTTGATCTTGCCTTCAGATGGGGTAAAGTCAACCCTGTAAAAGCCAAATTTTGAATGTAGCACTGACCCCCGAAGGAGCTGCTGATTTGAATTGGGCCTGCACTCTACTGAGAAACCCCCCTTCTGAATGACTCTGTCCCCTTGGCACAACTGTGGTGCAGTAATAATACAATACGGAGTAAACAATATAATGTACCTGTGTCTCCCCAACAGGTGGAGCCAGAGGATCCTGAGGGATAAAGACAGTAAACCACACACTTGTACTCTTAAATAGGAATACTTTTACTGAAAATATAGAAAATAGGTGGTTACAGAGTTCACCCTGTCATTCCAATGTAGAACGTCAGCACAACATATGTCAACAGGCAAATACAATAAACATGCAAGTATGTTGCCATCTAGACCTGGGAGCTCCCCTTATTTAAAGTCTAATGTGAGGCCTCACTTAATGTATTTCCTCCTTTATCTTCTTTCTTCGCTAGCTTAAATAGTTTCTCAAATAATTGCAATCCAAAAGGGTAAGTAGAGAAAGTTAACTTGGAACACTCCAGGTGTAACTCCAGAAACTTGTAATCACACTTAGGTACCAAAGTGTAACGGGCCTTGAGCCTACTAAGTGTCAGTTGCTCAGTTGCACTTCCATGGGAAAAAACTGGTTCCAGCAAGGCCTATTAGGAAGTCTAAGTACGTGTAATAGATTAAACGGTGGGCCGCAACCAACTCACCAATCGGATCAGAGTTCTGAGTGATGGCTCGAGTCTTACAGCTGCAGCTTGCTTCCGCTGACTAGGCCAGATGCTCCGTGTCACGCCACCGACTGGATCCGGCTCTCCCCTGCTCCAACAAGCGTCTCCGATCCCCATCGGTCTGATCACCAGCTCTTGACTCCGTCCAGTCACCCAGCAAACAGTCTGGTTTGCACTCCGCGGTGACCATCTACGATGCGTCCGAGAACCTCACACACAGTTCTGCACAGGCAGGCAACGTGCTTTCAAGAGACCAAATATGGCCGCTGCAGTCCCTTTTTTTTTATACCCTACCCAGCATGCACTGCATATCAAAAATGTTCATGGGTAGGTCACACAGACTCCTGGGTAGATAAGGTCAACATGACCAAAGTAAACACAGTCACTTCCTGTTATCTTTCAACACCATTGAAAAGAAAAATAGCCAAGGTCCAGTTTTTGATGACTAGATGGCATCCAATACTAGTGAATACATTGTACTTCACATTTATTGCATTAATACAGTTATATCCCCACTACATGAAGATGCACACAAATTGGGAGCCTAACTGGGGATTTTCCTCATGATCCCATGCCTAATGTCAACATTTGCCATCTCCCATCATGCGGGATCAATGGACGTGTTTTGTGGGTGCAACCCCTTCCTCTCACCTACTTGAGTTTCGAGGAAGGGGTTGCAGCCACAAAACACGTACATTGAAATCCCCTGATGGCAGATAGCACATGTTGACACACTGTGTGCATCTTCAAAATGTGGCTTTTAAAATGCATAAAATATTTTCATCTAAAAACATAAAATGGGGGCATTTTTTGGGTATTTATATTCTTCCTAGAACATCAATCATGTTCTACATTTTTTGTTCAATCTCAATTGTTTTTCGCTTTGTAAAGTCTAAATCCCGACTAAAACACATTATGTCTTGGATTAGCCTTTGGGCACTGTCACTGGTGAAATTATGTGATTGTTCTTCCACAACCTGCACATCACCTAAAAACAAAAAAAAAATACACACCACGTATTATAAATATGCAGGCATACATCTATTACCTTAATCTGTGGCGTCAGACATTCACCTGTTGAGACAAGCTCAACCACCTCCACATCTTCAGATTGTGACCTCCGTTTCCCTTTTTCAGGAGGTAGGGGGTCCTTGGTCTGCTCAGACATCCGAGTCTTTGCTCCCCTATGAGAATGAAACAAAAGGTATATTTAGCACACAGATATTTGTGGCCAGAAATAGGAATCTGAAACATTGCTTGGAAGTGGGGTACAATTGTCTGTTTTGGCAGTTTCAAGCTGAAGACATGATTTTCTCACTTGCCAAAGCTGGAATACTTACCTTTTTGGACAAGTTTCACACATGTAGACACCAAGTATCCACTGGAGCACCTGTGTGGGACAGTTTGTTTGTGTCCCACACTAGTGCTCCTGAGACAAAATGTGTAAACAGCATCTGAGCGTCCTCTCATTACATTGGATTGCAAACTTCATTCAATGTATTCTAGTTTCAAACATATTTTAGATAACAATGACCTAAACTTATTTTTCAAACAATTATGATCAAATGTAGTTAACCCTTTATCTGGCAAACACATCGTATTTAGTTGGCAAATGAACGATGTTTACTACGACCGATTACTGTGCCGCCCACGAACATGAAAGTAGCCATTTTAATCTGTACAACAGTAAAGAGAAGCACCTGGCGCAGCATGTAATAATAATAATAAGAATAATAATAATAATAATAATAAACAACAAAAAAAGTACTTACTTTTTTGAAGCACTTTCTTGATCCCTCTGTATTGATTGTGCCCACTTAATTTGAGGTCTGACCATCATTTCCTCAATTGCTCCTTGGATTGTGGTTCCCAAAAATTCAGACTCAGACTCTTCACAACTTTAGTCATGATCTTGGAGCCTCTCATATTTGGGTTTGGGTACAGTCCATACTTTCCATCATAGTTGGCCCTCTTCAAGATGTCAAACATCTCCGCCATCTCAGCAAAGGACTTATTTGAGGCTTTAAATCTTCTCCTCCGGGTCGGGGACGTTTCTTGCTCCAGGCTTTCCTCCTCCTCCTCCTCATTACTGCTATTAAGCACCTGCTGTGTCTCTACCATGTTCCTCTCCCACTGCGAAGAGACAGAAGAGGCAAGGAATTATCTAGAAAGAAGGTCAGGGGCGGGCGATGCGGGTGCGTGTGCGGAGGAAGGAGGGATAGGAGCGACAAACGCAATAACAAAGGTAACATTTTAACTTGGGACATGAGTGGCCTATACAGATTCTAGATTGAGGCCTACATTGGGATAAGATTAGCCTGATTAGTGTTTTTGTCTTGTTTGGTCTTGAAAACAATTTAAAGATCCAGACTTCCTCTGCAAATTCATAGACAGATACAGACATATGTGCAATTTATGGGAGGTGAAAAACCAATATATTATATCTATTATATCTATACACATACATCTATACACACACACACACACACACACACACACACACACACCTCTAGATCACAAAAAACTAGCAAGGAAGGCATCGCTGGAGAAACTGCTGGGATTTGTGAATACTCGGGTCCCAAACCTTCCCTCAAGGGAAGGCTGCAGGGAAGGTTGCACAGAAGACAAGAAAGTGATTGCCTGGCTTCAGTCTGGTCTGACAGAAGACGCAGCCTGTTGTAGTACCACAGCCTGGGGACATATACGTCATCTGCTGCTGTTCCCGATTTCTGGGAGTCCTGGACCAGATTATGCTCCCTTCTATATGCACTTCTCAAGCTACCAATTTTTTTATCCAGAGTTGATATCTGCCTTGGGGGACAAAGGCTTCGCAAATTCCAGCTGTTTCTCCAGCGTTGCCTTCCTTCTTTATTTTGTTATTATTACCCAGAATAAAATTGAGATTTTTGGTTATGAAGATACTTGCCCATGTGTTTTTCTTCAAATAGAACAGTTTGTATTTTTGAAATGTACCTGCCTACTCACAATGTCAAAATTAACAAGGGACACCAACAAATATAAGATAATGGTGTTGTGGAAACGTGACAAAAAAAATAAAAAAGGAGATTATGAAAGAATTTAAAATCTACATTTTATAAACATTATGGAGATCTGGCTAAAAAAAAAAAAAAAAATTCATGAGATCAGGAGAAATAAAGAAATCAGTTTGAGAACGCTAATATGAGCAGCAAAACAACTTGGTCCGATGGAGCATGCACACAGTCACATTTTCAGACCAAAAGCTCTCATCTGTCTTTTGTTGGCGGAATTTGATTGTGTGTACGGGGCATAATGCCCTCAGAAAGTTGTGTATGACAATGGATTTAAAAGATCAAATTGTTTAAAATCAATCATTCCAATGTAAGGAAAAATAATCCACAAGTGGTGCAAATTTCAGATAATTGCTACAGTCTCTAGGATTGGCTGGCACAGCAAATTCAAACCAAGAGCTGACAATCTGATCTGTATCTCTTACAATTGGGGTCAAAGTGCATGCACCTAGAATCATAAAGAGTAGGCACAGTTTGAAAAAAAATAAAAAAAAAGGACACACACACACACACAGGGTATATTTTTTTACGTTATTGTACATAAACTCTTGTTAGGATTACATTACATACCCATTTCCCTCAATCTCACATACAGTCTTCACAATTTCTGACCAATCAAAAGCCTCTGGGTCATTTTCCAGCCACTTCTTAAACTCCTGTCGGTTTTGATCTGTGAAATCCGAGGCAATGATAGAGGGAAAAGATTCACAGGCAGACAGGAGTTGGTAGATGGTAGGTCCGCTGCCAATGTCAATTAGAACATCTCCTCGGATCCCTCCTGCAATGGAAGCAAACTTTAAAATTGCAAATTAGGCAAACTGTTGGACAAATAAATAATAAAATGTGTTTATCACAACACTATATTGGAACAACAAAGCTATTAATCAGTGGCGTAACTAGAACCTTCAGGGCCCCAGTGCAAGAAACCATGAAGGGCCCCCTTAACCCCGGCCGGGGCCCCTTCTCTCTGAACCCAGGGCCCAGATGAAGCACAACTTGTGTGTAGTTCAGTCGTTTTTAATATAATTTTTTTTGTGTTTTTTTTTTTTTTTTTTTTTTTACACAACATTTTCTAAACAAATTTAAACAGACCTCTGATGTTCTGCCTTTGAGGCAGAGAAAGGAGACACAGCTACACAGAATGAAGTGACAGGAAAAGCTCTGTACAGAGGCTTCCAGTCTATTCATAATCTGAAGCACAGGTGCGCGCAGCCTATTTCATTAGGGTGTGCACCATGTGTGCGCGCGTGTATGTATCATCGCTCACATTTTTGTAAATATTTTATTATATGTTCATGTGACAACACTGAAGAAATTATACTTTGCTACAATGTAAAGTAGTGAGTGTATAGCAGGTATAAGGGCCGGTTCACACAGCGAGCCGCGGCGAGGCGTCTCCGACTTACCTCGCCGCGACTTGCGGGGAGCTCAGCGGCGACTTGCAGATGACTTCTGCATAGAAGTCAATGCAAGTCGCCCCCGAAGTCGCCCCGAAGTAGTACAGGAACCTTTTTTCTGAGTCGGAGCGACTCGAGTCGCTCCTCTCAGAACGGTTCCATAGTACTGAATGGGGGCGACTTGCGGGAGCGAGGCGAGGCGAGCCGTGTCGCCTCGCCTCGCGTCGCAGTGTGAACCGGCCCTAAGTGTGAATGTGCTGCCCCCTCAAAATAACTAAAAACACACAGCCATTAATGTCTAACCTGCTGGCAACAAAATACAGTACACCCTAAGGGAAAATTTCCAAATTGGGCCCAATTAGCATTTTTCCTTCACCAGTGTCATGTGACTCGTTAGGGTTACAAAAAAAAGAAAAAAAAAAAGAAAAAAAAAAGGGGTAATTAGCAAGAAGGGGGATTATTGCGGTGCCTAGTTTAGTAATAGACAAGAAAATGTTTAAAAAGACAAAAATGTATTCAAAAAGAAAGAAAATATAAAATGAAACAAGATACAAAATCACAGTAGTTTTCAGAGAAATTGGTTCAATCATAGACGGTCAAAAGCACATCCAACAATAATATGGGGCCAAGATGTTCTAAGCCTTGGTGTGCTGATGGGTCAAATCCTCCCTACATGTTTCGCCGTACAAACGGCTTCGTCAGGGGAAATGGGGTGAGACCACCATAAGAAGACAAATTCTATAAAATAAGAAAAGAAACAAATACAGATTAAGTACAAATATATGAACCCCAGTAAGTACTGTGTAGATCAGGGGAATCCCACCAATGCTAGAAACCGCTAAATGTTCTCCAAGCCCCCATCCCTGATGGATAATATATGTAACCCGATAGGGGCCGAGTACATACCTCCAAAGCCAGTACGAGAGGGACAAGCACGGCTTAGACCCCGCCTATGAGCCCCCAAACGGCAGGACCTTAGTGCAACTGTAGGAGGCAGTCTAAAACAGAACGAACAAAGAAAAGGACAGAATTTTTTTTTCATATACCAAGTTGTACCCTTGTTTGGTGTACAACTCAGAAACTAAACCCCAAAACGGGATATACTGAGACACTATAAAAGGTAAAGTCTACAGGTTTGGAAATAGTTTGTAAATGGATAGAAAACTGGCTAAAAAGACAGAATTCAGACAGTAGTGGTTAATGAGTCTTACTCTGAATGGTCTAAGGGCATCAGTGGGTATACCCCAAGGTTCAGTGCTGGGACCCTTACTTTTTAATATCTTTATAAATGATATTGGGTCTGGGATCAAAAGTAACATTTCCGTCTTTCCAGATGACACCAAGCTATGCAGTGGAATAACGTCCTTACAGGATGTCTCCAATTTACAAGCCGACCTCAATGCTCTGTCTAATTGGGTGACTGTGACAGATGAGAAATGTAAAGGTATGCACTTGGGGGCCAAGAATATGCATGCATCATACATGCTGGGAGAGAGGGAGAGGGAGAGGGAGAGGGAGAGGGAGAGGGAGAGGGAGAGGGAGAGGGAGAGGGAGAGGAAGATTTCATCTCCAAATACGGAAAGGTTTCTTCACAGTAAGAGCACAGGAATAGACTCCTTGCAGAGGTGGTTAGGGTCAGCTCAGTGGATTGCTTTAAGAAAGGCCTGGATTATTTCCTAAGTGTACATAATATAACTGGGTACTAACATTTATAGGCAAGGTTGATCCGGGGAAAATCTGATTGCCGGGGGGGGGGGATCAGGAAGGAATTTTTTCCCCTGCTTTAGCAAATTGGATCATGCTCTGCTGGGGTTTTTTGCCTTCCTCTGGATCAACTGTGGGTATAGAATTGGGTATATGGGCTGGTATGATTTTATATATATATATATATATATATATTATATATCTTTATTTTTTTATTTTTTTGGTTGAACTGGATGGACTTGAATCTTTTTTCAACCTGACTATGCGACAACATGATGCCACCAGGGCGTTCCAAATATACAGTGCCTTGCGAAAGTATTCGGCCCCCTTGAACTTTTCAACCTTTTGCCACATTTCAGGCTTCAAACAAAGATATAAAATTTAATTTTTTTTTTTGTGAAGAATCACCAACAAGTGGGACACAATTGTGAAGTGGAACGGAATCTATTGGATATTTTAAACTTTTTTTAGCAAATAAAAAACTGAAAAGTGGTGCGTGCAAAATTATTCGGCCCCTTTACTTTCAGTGCAGCAAACTCACTCCAGAAGTTCAGTGAGGATCTCTGAATGATCCAATGTTGTCCTAAATGACTGATGGTGATAAATAGAATCCACCTGTGTGTAATCAAGTCTCTGTATAAATGCACCTGCTCTGTGATAGTCTCAGGGTTCTGTTGAAAGCGCAGAGAGCATCATGAAGATGAAGGAACACACCAGGCAGGTCCATAATACTGTTGTGGAGAAGTTTAAAGCCGGATTTGGATACAAAAAGATTTCCCAAGCTTTAAACATCCCAAGGAGCACTGTGCAAGTGATCATTTTGAAATGGAAGGAGTATCAGACCCCTGCAAATCTACCAAGACCTGGCCGTCCCTCAGCTCAGACAAGGAGAAGACTGATCAGAGATGCAGCCAAGAGGCCCATGATCACTCTGGATGAACTGCAGAGAACTACAGCTGAGGTGTGAGAGTCTGTCCATAGGACAACAATCAGTCGTACACTGCACAAATCTGGCCTTTATGGAAGAGTGGCAAGAAGAAAGCCATTTCTCAAAGATATCCATAAAAAGTCTCGTCTAAAGTTTGCCACAAGCCACCTGGGAGACACACCAAACATGTGGAAGAAGGTGCTCTGGTCAGATGAAACCAAAATCGAACTTTTTGCCCACAATGCAAAACGATATATGTTTGGCGTAAAAGCAACACAGCTCATCACCCTCAACACACCATCCCCACTGTCAAACATGGTGGTGGCAGCATCATGGCTTGGGCCTGCTTTTCTTCAGCAGGGACAGGGAAGATGGTTAAAATTGAGGGGAAGATGGATGCAGCAAAATACAGGACCATTCTGGATGAAAACCTGTTGGAGTCTGCAAAAGACCTGAAACTGGGACGGAGATTTATCTTCCAACAAGACAATGATCCCAAACATACAGCAAAATCTACAAAGGAATGGTTCACAAATAAACATATCCAGGTGTTACAATGGCCAAGTCAAAGTCCAGACCTGAATCCAATCGAGAATCTGTGGAAAGAGCTGAAAACTGCTGTTCACAAACGCTCTCCATCCAACCTCACTGAACTCGAGCTGTGAATGGGCAAGAATTTCAGTCTCTCGATGTGCAAAACTGATAGAGACATACCCCAAGCGACTTGCAGCTGTAATCGCAGCAAAAGGTGGCTCTACAAAGTATTAATGCAAGGGGGCCGAATTTTGCATGCCCCACTTTTCATTTTTATTAGTTAAAAAAAGTTTCAAAAATCCAATAGATTTCGTTCCACTTCACAATTGTGTCCCACTTGTTGGTGATTCTTCACAGAAAATAAAAATTTTATATCTTTATGTTTGAAGCCTGAAATGTGGCAAAAGGTTAAAAAGTTCGAGGGGGCCGAATACTTTCGCAAGGCACTGTACCTACCCAATAAAAACAAAAACTAACGGAGGCGCCGATGAATGACTGGACATTAATAAAGTTGAAATCCAAAATAGTTGGTCCCCAGTTGAACAATGATTCAAATGCGTACAAACTAGGAAGGAAAGAAAAAAAAAAAAAAAAAAAAAAAAAAAAAAAAAAAGGGGGAGCGCTTACCCAAGCTTTAAGGTTCACAAATGAGCCTAATAGGGTCAATTAATTAGAGACATGTATCCCCTAATAAGGACAACGCTCTTGGTGCTAGACCAAATGAAAAAATTGAAAGCAGAACTTCAATGCATAACAAAAAAACCTAACAAAGAAATAGACAAAGGAAAATTAAATCAAAGTGTGGTCATTAAGATACAAAAAGAGGAAAATATAAGACCGAGCGTCATACTAAATAGTACTGACCTAATCATAGACAAACTGACAGAGGCGCCTCTGTGGAACCAGCAATGGACACAACCAGTTCCACTTCCTCATATACCCCCCCCACCCATTCAGCATGATCACGTCACTGCCGAACAGGAGCAGACGTAGTGCGATCCGAATGCATGAGCACCAGTCCCTATCCAAAGCCTACAATACCCAGAATGCTTCACCGGAAACATGAGGCACATGGGCGGCGTTCGAATAAAACATCCAGAACGGCCCACAATGATCAGAGCCAATCCCATCAATGAGATGACAGAGTGGAAAGAGGGAGCAATAGTGGGAGAAGGAAATCTATTGTAGGAAAAGAGAATGGATGATGTAAGGGGACGGCCAGCATGCAAGAGATCACTAGAACGGGCCTGTATCCATTAGCAAGCCCTCGGGTGTCCATACAGTTGCGGGTGGTAGATGGGGGTCCATATGCAGGATCGCAGCCAGCCAGCTCCAACGCACCAGCAAAGGCCCATAGGGATGCACAAATCAGGCCCGACAAGAGAAACATAGCAGGATAAAAGTTATTGTTACAAAGTCTCAGGTGTGATATTTGGAAGTTCAACATGGCACCTCATGTTAAAGAACTCTGAGGATCTGAAAAAAAATAATTGTTACTCTACATAAAGATGGTCTAGGCTATAAAAAGATTGCCAAGACCCTTAAACTGAGCTGCAGCACGGTGACCAAGACCATACAGTGGTTTACCAGGACAGGTTCCACTCAGAACAGGCCTCACCATGGTCAACCAAAGAAGTTGAATGCACGTGCTCAAAGTCATATCCAGAGGTTGTCTTTGGGAAATAGATGTACGAGTGCTGCCAGCATTGCTGCAGAGATTAAAGGGGCAGGGGTCAGCCTGTCAGTGCTCAGACCATATGCTGCACACAGCATAAAATTGGTCTGCATATCTCTCATCCCAGAAGGAAACCTTCTAAAAAAAAAAAAAAAAAAAAAAAAAAAAAAAAGAGGATGCACAAGAAAACCCACAAACAGAATGCTGCAGACAAGCAGATTAAGGACATGGATTACTGGAACCATATCCTGATAAAGTAAAACGTATTGGGTTCAGATGACATCAAGCATGTGCGGTGGCAACCAGGTGAGGAGTACAAAGACAAGTGTGTCATGCCTACAGTTAAGCATGGCGGTGGGAGTGTCATAGTCTGGGGCTGCACAAGTGCTGCTGGCACTGGGGAGCTACAGTTCATTGAGGGAACCATGACTGCCAACATGTATTGTGACATATTGAAGCAGAGCACGATTCCCTCAGAAACTGCATGTCTCCTGACCTATTGAGCATCTTCAAATGGAGGGGGGAGGAGTGCAAGGTCTCCAACATCCACCAGCTCCATTATGTAGGGTTGCCACATCATCCCTTTAATCCGGGACAAAATTGCACAGGTTGTGAGGCTGATTTAATGCAGATAAGGTACCAAGTGAGTTTAATTACCACCTTATTAATTACACAGGTTCTGTGACTGATTATGTGTCCTGGATTAAAGGGATGATGTGGCAACCGTACCGTGATGTCATCATGGAGGAGTGGAAGGGGACTCCAGTGCCAACCTGTGAAGCTCTGGTGAACTCCACACCCAAGAAGGTCAAGGCAGTGCTGGAAAAATAATGGTGGCAACACAATATATTGACACTCTGGGCCCAATTTGCACATTTTCAGTTAGGGGTGTACTCACTTTTGTTTCCAGCAGTTTAGACATTAACCACTTTCCGGCCGCCGGGAGAATGGCACGGGCACGCAGAGTAATGTATGGGTACGTTACTCGCCTCCCATGGGCGGGGGGCACATCGCTGATTCATGGGCACCCCCTCACGATCACTCCTGGCAAATGAGAAGCTTCCTCTGCTTCTGTAATGTAAACAAAAGCAGAGGAAGTGATGTCATCTCTCCTCATGAAGGCTTTTTTTTTTCCGGCTTCTGAGGAGAGAAGACAGCTACTGTGAGTCTGCACCAACACTACATTGACACATAAACACTCCCCCCCCCCTGCACACCGTCAGTGTGACACCAATAGCAGTTATTTTTTACTGATTACTGCATTGGTGTCATTTGTGAATAAGTTGTAGGGCAGTTAGTGGTAGGCCCCTTTAGGTCTTGATCCCCCCCCTGTCGCCAGTGTCACTAAGCAATTTTTTTTCTGATCACCATATTAGTGTCACAGGTGACGCTAGGTAGCCAAGTATTTAGGTTCAGTATATGCTTTTATAGCATCAGGTACCCCCATATACTACCCAATAAAGGTTTTAACCCCCCGATTGCCCCCTAGTTAACCCTTTCACCAGTGACCACCATATAAGTGTTACGGTGATGCTGGTTAGTTCATTTTTTATACCAGCCATTTATTACCCAATAAAGGTTTAACCCCCTGATCACCCCAGGCAGTGTCAGGTTAGTGCCAGTATCGGAGAGACAGAGAGACAGAGAGGTTAGAAGAGTGGGCAATGTGCGACATAAGCTTCTAAATGAATCTCCAAATGATATATTGCTCAAACATGCCATGGGCATATGTGAAATTACACCTCAAAATACATTCTGTTGCTTCTCCTGAGTATGGGGATACCACATGTGAGACTTTTTGGGAGCTGAGCCGTGTACGGGACCCTGAAAACCAAGCACCATCTTCAGGCTTTCTAAGGATGTAAATTTTTCATTTCACTCTTCACTGCCTATCAGTTTCGGAGGCCACGGAATGTCCAGTTGGCACAAAACCTCCCCAAATGACCCTATTTTGGAAAGTAGACACCCCAAGCCATTTGCTGAGAGGTATGGTGAGCATTTTGCAGACCTTGCATTTTGTCACAAAGTTTTTAAAAAATTAAATAAAAATAAGTTTGTTCCTTTATTAATTTTCAAAAACAAAATGGAGAGCTGCAAAATACTCACCATGCCTCTCAGCAAATAGCTTGGGGTGTCTACTTTCCAAAATGGGGTCATGGGGGGGGGTGCCATCTTGACATTTTATGGACTTCAAAACTGTGATAGGTAGTGTGGAGTGAAAATCTAAAATTTACGCCCTTAGAAATCCTGAAGGCTGTGGTTGGTTTTCAGGGAAAAAGTCCCACTCATGTGGTATCCCCATACTCCGGAGAAGCAGAAAAATTTTGGAGTGCAATTCCACATATAATCATGGCATGTGTGAGCAATATATCATTAAAAAGGGACAACTTTTTGTAAAATGCTTTTTTTTTTTTTTTTCTCTTTAGTCATTCAATCACTTGGGACAAAAATAAAATAATGGGGCTTAACATGCCTCTCACCAATTTCCTTGGGGTGTCCTGCCCTGCCATCTTAGCACCTCAAGAAATTAGATAAGCAGTCAAACGAAAAGCTGTGTAAAATTTCAGAAAACGTACCCTAGTTTATAGACGCTTAAAAAATAAATAAATAATAAAAAAAAAAGTATGACTAAAATTGAGTTTATTGGATTTTTCTTATAAACAAAAGTTTTTTTCTTTCAAAACTTTCAGTCTCTTTCCATTTAGATTGAAAAAAAAAAAAAAAAACACACCCCACAAAAATCGCAGAGGCAATCAAATACCATCAACAGAAAGCTCCATTTGTGTGAAAAAAAAAAAAAAAATGTAATTTGGGTACAACGTTGCATGACCGCGCAATTACCAATTGAAGCAATGCAGTGCCAAATTGTAAGTGCTCTGGTCAGGAAGGGGGTAAAACCTTTCGGGGATGAAGTGGTTAGTGGCTGTGCGTTTGGTTATTTTGAGGGGACAGCGAATTTACACTAGACATGTGCATTCGTTTTCGTCCGAATGCATTTTCGTCCGAATTTCAGCTATTTTCGTTTTCGTTTTGACAAACGATAACGAAAGCACAAAATCCGAAAAACGAAAGATCCGACATAAATAAATGCTTTATTTTCGTTTTCATTGTTACAACAGTTCGATATAGAATAGGAGATTCGACATGACTCTGACAACAATCTGTCTATAGAACCTGTGGTCGAATGTGCCTAACCTTACCTCTATTAGTCCAAGATTATATAGAGAAAATATTCGACAGAGAAAAAAGATTTGACAGAGAGAAAAGATTCTGCAAGTTACTGTCCTAAAAAGTGTTTGGGGACCCGGGTCCTGCCCCAGGGGACATGTATCAATGCAAAAAAAAAGTTTTAAAAACGGCCGTTTTTTCGGGAGCAGTGATTTTAATAATGATTAAAGTGAAACAATAAAAGTGTAATATTCCTTTAAATTTCGTAGGGGGGGGGGGGGGGGGTTGTCTATAGTATGCCTGTGAAGGGGCGCATATTTCCGTGCTTAGAATTGTCCCAGCACAAAGTGTCATTTATGCAGGAAAAAAAGTCCTTTAAAATCACTCGCAGCTATTATGAATTGTCGGCTCCGTAATACAGAGAACACTCATTGAAAGTCATTGATAAAAAAAAAATAAAATAAAAAAAAGAGCGTGGGGGTCCCCCAAATTCAATTACCAGGCCCTTCAGGTCTGGTATGGATATTAAGGGGAACCCTGCCTCAAATTTAAAAAAAAATTGACGTGGGGTTCCCACTAAAAATCCATACCAGACCCTTTATCCGAGCACGCAACCTGGCAGGCCGCAGGAAAAGAGGGGGGGACGAGAGAGCGGCCCCCCCTCCCTCCTGAACCGTACCAGGCCACATGCCCTCAACATTGGGAGGATGCTTTGGGGGTCCGTGACCCCTCAGCTTGCTCCCTGTTGGTGGTTTGCATGTGGATTTTGTGATCTCAAGTGGAATTTTGAACTAAAGTGGGGAGTTAATAACCAGGAGTTGAAAACAGGAGTTAAGACAGGAGTCTCTAACCTGTAAGTAACATCTTAAACTTCATTTAAGTAATTGTATTGTAACTGGGAAATGAGTGCTAGCAGGGTTGAAGGTTTTGCTCAGTGCACAGTGTGCCACATGTATGCAAAACTGGTGCAAGAGCTCCAGGATGCATACCGCTGTGACAGATGTGAGCAGGTTGCCCTTCTAGAAGCTCGCATTAGAGATCTGGAGGAGCAAGTTGCAACACTGGGTGGAAAGGACAACCTTGAAAGGGGTCCTCTGCTCGCTGAGCAGGTGGTCAGTAGGGTTGATGTGGAGGGTGGAGGGGCAAGTCAGGATTATCACGTAGGAAGATGGGTTAATGTAGTTAGAGGGAGTGGAAGGGGCTCGCAGAAAAGGAAGGCCAGTCCTGTGTTTGTGCATCAAAACAAATTTGCCGAGTTGGGTGAAAATGTGGAGGTGACAAACACAGAGGTGGCAGCCCTAGATGTCACTGCTCCCCCTAACAGCCGGGAGAGCAGCCCATCTAGTAGAGGAGGTGAAGGGAGTGCAGAAAGGCCTAGACAGTTGGTGGTTATAGGGGATTCTATAATCAGAAGGACTGATAGAATAATTTGTCGCCAGGATCGCCTCAACCGAATAGTTTGCTGTCTCCCTGGTGCTAGGGTTCCGCATGTGGTGGACCGGGTGGATAAATTACTGGGAGGGGCTGGGTATGACCCAGCAGTCTTGGTCCACGTTGGAACCAATGACCGTATACATGGAAGGTGGAGGCTCCTCAAGAATCAATTTAGAGAACTAGGCTGCAAGTTGAAGGGAAGGACCTCCAAGGTGATATTCTCTGAAATATTGCCTGTGCCATGCGCAACACAGGAAAGGCAGGGGGTGATTAGAGAGCTGAATGCATGGCTAAAGACCTGGTGTAGGGAGGAGGGATTTGGGTTTCTAGAGCACTGGGCTGACTTTTCATTGGGGTGCAACCTATATGCTAATGATGGTTTGCACTTGAATGGAAGGGGGTCTGCTGTGCTGGGGAAGAGGTTTATGGGAAGGCTGGAGGAGTATTTAAACTGGGTTTGAGGGGGGAGGGTGAACCAGAAGTACATTGGGCAGACAGGTCAGTTAGGGGTCAGACATTAATGGAGGGTGGAATGGGGATAGATGGGGGGTGGGATATGGCAGGTGTCAAGAAATTTCCCATGTTGCAAACAGCCATTGAAAACTATAGTGCAATTTGTACTACTAAAAATAATATGAAAAACACCAGAGCAAAATGTAATAATGCATTAAAGTGTTTATTCACCAATGCCAGAAGTCTGCCAAGCAAAATAGGTGAGTTGGAAGCTGTGGTGCATCAGGAGAGCTATGATGTAATCGGTATTGCTGAAACTTGGCTTCAATCCTCACATGACTGGGCTATTAATATTCCTGGCTATGCACTCTTTCGGAGAGACAGGGTAAAAAGGAAAGGTGGCGGGGTCTGTCTCTATGTGAGAAGTGATCTCAAAGCAAGTGTGAAAGAGGACCTGGTGGATGGAGAGTGTGATGAGTCCGAAGCATTATGGGTGGAACTGCATTTAGATGGGGGTAGTTCAAAGTTAATCGTTGGAGTTTGTTATAGACCACCCAATGTGAATGAGGAGGTGGAGACTCAGCTCCTTGCACAGATGGAAAGGGCTGCAAGGGCTGGGACAGTGATAATAATGGGGGATTTTAACTACCCAGAAATTGACTGGAGTAATGGCACTGCTGGGACAGTTAAAGGGCAAAAAATGATAAACCTATTACAGGACAATTTTATGGTCCAGTTTATTGAGGCCCCAACTAGGAATGAAGCTCTGTTGGACCTGGTAATCTCAAACCATGCAGAGCTTATTACTAATGTCCAGATAAAGGAACACCTGGGTAGCAGTGATCATAACATGATTTCCTTTGATGTTAGCGCTAAACAAGAAATACATACGGGTAAGATAAAAACACTTAACTTCAAGAGAGCTAATTTTCCAAGGATGAGGGCTACTCTCCAGGACTTAGACTGGGAGAGAATATTCGCTTCAATGGGCACAGAACAGAAATGGGAATTCTTCAAAAAGACTGTTGGGGACCTCACTGCAAAGTATATTCCCATGGGCAATAAGTTTAAAAGGCTAAAAACAAAACCTATGTGGCTCACGGCCAAAGTTAAAAAAGCTATAAACTGTAAGAGAAGAGCTTTTAAAAAATATAAAAATGAAGGATCACTAGTGTCATTTAAATGTTACAAAGAAATTAACAGTATATGTAAAAAGGAAATCAAGGATGCAAAAATTCAAAACGAACGACAGATTGCAAAAGATAGTAGGACAAACCCCAAAAAATTCTTCAAATATATTAATAGTAAAAAGGTCAAGTCTGAGCATGTAGGCCCTTTACAAAACAATCTAGAGTTGGTGACTGGGGACAAAGAGAAGGCTAATTTATTAAACACTTTCTTCAGCTCTGTGTACACAAAAGAGCATGGGGGAGCTCATGTCCATAATGGGGGTGGTAGTGACACAGCCCCAAATGATCCACAATGGCTCAAAAGGGATATGGTCCAGAAATACTTAGACAGAATAAAGGTGGATAAAGCACCTGGACCTGATGGCATCCACCCACGGATCCTAAAAGAATTGAGCTCTGTAATTTCAGAGCCATTGTATCAAATTTTTAGGGACTCATTAATGACGGGAATAGTCCCACTGGATTGGCGCAGGGCGAACGTGGTGCCTATATTTAAAAAGGGATCAAAGTCTTTACCAAGTAACTATAGACCTGTTAGCTTAACTTCTATAGCTGGGAAGATACTGGAGCGTTTAATAAAAGACCACATCGACGAGTTCTTGCTGAACAATAACACTTTAAGCAACAGACAGCATGGATTCATGAAAGACAGAAGTTGTCAGACAAATCTGATTTCTTTTTACGAGGAGGTAAGTAAAACCTTGGACAGAGGGGTGGCGGTGGACGTGGTATACTTGGATTTTGCAAAAGCATTCGATACAGTTCCGCACACACGGCTCATGTGTAAGGTAAAGTCTACAGGTTTGGAAATATCAGTTTGTAAATGGATAGAAAATTGGCTAGAAGACAGAATTCAAAGAGTCGTGGTTAATGACTCTTACTCTGAATGGTCTAAGGTTATCAGTGGTGTACCCCAAGGTTCAGTGTTGGGACCCTTACTTTTTAACATCTTTATAAATGACATTGGGTCTGGCATCAAAAGTAATATTTCTGTCTTTGCAGATGACACCAAGATATGCAGTGGAATAACGTCTTTACAGGATGTCTCCAATTTACAAGCCGACCTCAATACACTGTCTAATTGGGCGACTATGTGGCAGATGAGGTTTAATGTTGATAAATGTAAAGTTATGCACTTGGGGCCTAAGAATATGCATGCATCATACATGCTAGGGGGAGTACAACTGGGGGAATCCATAGTGGAGAAGGATCTGGGGGTTTTGGTAGACCATAAGCTCAATAACAACATGCAATGCCAAGCTGCTGTTTGCAAAGCGAGCAAAGTCCTTTCTTGTATTAAGAGAGGTATGGACTCCAGAGAAAGAGATATCATTTTGCCCCTGTTCAAATCATTAGTAAGACCTCACCTGGAATATGCCGTTCAGTTTTGGGCACCAGTTCTCAAAAAGGATGTCGGGGAACTGGAGAAAGTGCAGAGAAGGGCAACCAAACTGATAAGAGGCATGGAGGAACTCAGCTATGAGGAGAGATTAGAGGAACTAAATTTATTCACTCTTGAGAAGAGGAGATTAAGGGGGGATATGATTAACATGTTCAAATATATTAGGGGTCCATATAGTGAACTTGGTGTTGAGTTGTTCTCTGTACGGTCAACCCAGAGGACACGGGGGCACTCTTTACGTCTAGAGGAAAAGAGATTTCAGCTTCAAGTACGGAAAGGTTTCTTCACAGTTAGAGCAGTGAAAATGTGGAATAGACTCCCACCAGAGGTGGTTCTGGCCAGTTCAGTAGATTGCTTTAAGAAAGGCTTGGATACTTTCCTGATGGTACATAATATAACTAGGTACTAACATAGGTAAAGTTGATCCAGGGAAAATCCGATCGCCTATTGGGGGATCAGGAAGGAATTTTTTTTCCCCTGCTGTAGTAAATTGGAGCATGCTCTGCTGGGTTTTTTTTTCGCCTTCCTCTGGATCAATTGTGGGCATAAAATTGGGTATCTGGATTGTACGATTATTTTTCATTTTATTTATTTGTTTTTAAGGTTGAACTGGATGGACTTGTGTCTTTTTTCAACCTGGCTAACTATGTAACTATTTACATGCTTTCTATATCAGGCAGGCCAACCAACCAAGTGCACATCCACAAGGGCCTCATCTCCACAACCCTGGCCGGTGGTTGTGGAGGTCTGCGGGCAGGGGGCTTATCAGAATCTGGAAGCCCCCTTTAACAAGGGGACCCCCAGATCCCGGCCCCCCCCCTGTTTGAAATGGTAAGGGAGTACCCCTACCATTTCACAAAGAAAGTGTAAAAAATGGTTAAATAAAACAAACACACTTTTGAAAAATTCCTTTATTAAAAAAAAAAAAAAAAAAAAGATTCCAGCGGCGGTAATCCACTCTTGCTATCCAGCGACGGACGGTCATCTCTCCAGCGATGTCTCATGTCATCCAGCGCAGCGAATCCTCCGTCCTGTCTCCGTGGAGGAGACACTGCAAGGATTCCGGCGGCTGACGTTTCTTAAATACGGAGGGCGGGGCCACCCGTCACCTGACCCCGCCCCCCTCTGACGCAAGGGGAAACCCGGGGTTCCCTGTGACGTAGGGGTGACCCGCACCCCTCTGATGTAACACAGGCAGGTTTCCGTTACATCAGAGGGGGGCGGGGTCACCCATACATCACGGGGAACCCCGGGTTTCCCCTTGCGTCAGAGGGGGGCGGGGTCAGGTGACGGGTGGCCCCGCCCTCCGTATTTAAGAAACGTCAGCCGCCGGAATCCTTGCAGTGTCTCCGTGGAGGAGACAGAAGAAGGACGAAGGATTCGCTGCGCTGGATGACATGAGACATCGCTGGAGAGATGATCGTCCGTCGCTGGATAGCAAGAGTGGATTACCGCCGCTGGAATCTTTTTTTTATTTTTTTATTTTTAATAAAGGAATTTTTCAAAAGTGTGTTTGTTTTATTTAACCATTTTTTACACTTTCTTTGTGAAATGGTAGGGGTACTTTTGTACCCCCTTACCATTTCAAACAGGGGGGGGCCGGGATCTGGGGGTCCCCTTGTTAAAGGGGGCTTCCAGATTCTGATAAGCCCCCCGCCCGCAGACCTCCACAACCACCGGCCAGGGTTGTGGGGATGAGGCCCTTGTCCTCATCAACATGGGGACAAGGTGCTTTGAGGGGTCACGGACCCCCAAAGCATCCTCCCAATGTTGAGGGCATGTGGCCTGGTACGGTTCAGGAGGGAGGGGGGGCCGCTCTCTCGTCCCCCCCTCTTTTCTTGCGGCCTGCCAGGTTGCGTGCTCGGATAAAGGGTCTGGTATGGATTTTTAGGGGGAACCCCACGTCAATTTTTTTTTCAATTTGACGCGTGGTTCCCCTTAATATCCATACCAGACCTGAAGGGCCTGGTAATTGAATTTGGGGGACCCCCACGCTTTTTTTTAAATTTTTTTTTTTTTTTTTTTTTTTATCAATGACTTTCAATGAGTGTTCTCTGTATTACGGAGCCGACAATTCATAATAGCTGCGAGTGATTTTAAAGGACTTTTTTTCCTGCATAAATGACACTTTGTGCTGGGACAGTTCTAAGCACGGGAAACATGAGCCCCTTCACAGGCACACTATAGACAACCCCCCCCCCTATGAAATTTAAAGGAATATTACACTTTTATTGTTTCACTTTAATCATTATTAAAATAACTGCTCCCGAAAAAATGGCCGTTTTTAAAACTTTTTTTTGCATTGATACATGTCCCCTGGGGCAGGACCCGGGTCCCCAAACACTTTTTAGGACAGTAACTTGCAAATTAGCCTTTAAAATTAGCACTTTAGATTTTGAACGTTGGAGTCCCATAGACTTTAATAGGGTTCTAAAGTATGCTATATAGTTAGCTCCGTCGAATCTTCTTTATACATTCGACAGACACCATAAGCCTTCCAAGACAGATTCGACCGTAATTCATGTGGATTTTCGGACTAATGCAATTTTTGAACGAAAAACGAAATAAATAAAAACGAATTTCGGGAGTAACTAAATAAATTAAGCTTTCGGACGAAAACGAAATTCCGAAACGAAATATTTTACTCTGCACATGTCTAATTTACACTGTTATACAAGCTGTACACTCACTACTTTACATTGTAGCAACTTGTAATTTCTTCAGTGTTGTCATATGAAAAGATGAATAGAATAAAATAAGATTTACAAAATGTGTGGGGTGTACTCACTTTTGTGAGATACTATTTAATAAATTATAGCTCTTCCGGAGGTCAAGTGGTTAAAAGTAGGCCTACTTGCCTGTGTGCCCCCACAACTCACTGTACAATTTAGGCTTCTACTGAAATAAATTAACCTCCGCACCTATGTGGTAGTGACGTCATCTTGCCTGGCCAACCAAAATGTCCAAAGACTGGACGTCATCTCAGCCTTACCGATCAAAACCCGGAAGACCAGCTGTAGAGGTCAGCAGCTGGCAGGAAGATCCTGGGTGCTGGACTGGAGGTTCTGCTTTAAAAATTTGGATACGGATATAGATCATACAGCATTTTGTTTGTTAGCAAGTGTTTGAACTTTGAAAGCAGGCCGGTTCCATTACTTTTTGTATTACAGTGTATACGAGTTTGTGGTAAAACTATATGAACCTTCTTGAGAGAGTTCTTTGTACCAATACAGGTTACAGCTACTCTGATAAAGTGGAATTTCTAACATGCCTCACACATTACCTTTGCCTGGAGATTTGTCTAATCCTTTGCAGTCAGATCTCACAAAAGACCACATATGCACTGGATGGGTCCTGATGTTTATTCCTCCCTTCCTAAGCAAATATAAAACTCAAATTCACTTGCTCTGTATATTTTAAGCCTTTGCCATACTTTATTAAAATACTTGTTTTCATCCTTTGTACATCTCAGTTCTGCAAATCTTCCTGTCTACTCATGTACTACTGCATACCTCTCAACATTTTGAGATGGGAATGAGGGACACCTACTAACAAATGTATTTAGGCATAAGATACTACTACTACTTTTATCACTGGGGGACACTTTTTAAAAGATAAAGTGCATTTTATATGCAACTATATGGATCAAATAAGGGACAATTGGGAACTATGAGTACTGTACATCAATGAGTTGTGTGGCATTTTGCAGGCTGGGCAACAGTGGACCATGGTTGCATTAGGTGTGTTGAAATGGCCAGTTTCCATCAGAAGTCTGTAGGGCATTTGACAACACAGGAGCACATTTGGGAGAGACAGAGCGTTGCCACCCCATAACAGGGAGTGTCTGAACAAGGTAGTTCATTGCATGACCACTTTAATGAAAGCTGGAGATTTGAAAATATTAAAAAATTTAGGTTTTGAAATAACACCTTATATAAGATTGTAGTGACTAGATTTCAATAGACTTTAAATACTTTGGATTTGTGACAGTTTTCTCACATTAGTTCCTGCAAAGATAAGGAAGGGTAGGGTCTCTCCTCTGAATCATAGGCCCGAGTTCTAAACAGTGAGCGAGCCAATCAAATGCCATCCCTGTTTGTTGATTAACTATTGTACCACCTACAGTATAGTAAGGAAATGTGAACATGAGGTGCTGGATACAAGCTTTTGGCAGGTGAATTGAAGGGTAACTCCACAAAAAAATAAAATAAAAAGTATGTATAGCATACATTTTGCACAGGCCATATTGTAATTGAATGTTATTAAAATGAGCTTTCCTTTTCAATCTGTAGTGCTGTGACAGAGAAAATCACTGTATTGTTCATTCAGTACAAGTTCACCTTTAAAATGCACTTATTTGGAGCCTGAAAAGCATTGCACCCACAATCAGGAGATCATGGGTGCAATGCCAGGGTTCTACAAACCGTCTGTATTGGCCTGCCTGTACCACCGATATGGGCAGGCAGTTACTGAATGGCAGGAAGCTCAATGAACTACCTAGAGTGCTCATCAGTGCCCTGGTAGTTCACTAAAAACTACAAGCTGTTAGCATCAAAGACTGACTCTACTTGTAGTGCATTGATTCACAGGGATCCGTGAATGAATGATGTGGCCGTGTAGGCAATTGTGACAGCGAATGCAGGGAAATGACCCCAGCCTAATGTCACAGGGAGGGGGAGAAACAGGCAGACACTGAACATTTTTAACCCTAAATATGGGTTTAACATGCTCAGAAAGGTGAAATAATCCTTTAAGTACAAGATCGTTTCAGTGACTGCAGGATTGACCGCTTTCCCCTGGCTGGTCCAGAAAAGTTATGGAAGTCAGTGGACAGAAGGAGTCTAATCAGCAGCTGAATATTCATACAGCCCTGGCCAATCCTTAGAGAGAAGTGCCCAGATGGTGATTGGGAGTCTGTATAAAATAACCAGAGACAGAAGCCTGGTCTTTTTCCCTGAGGAGGAAATCACAGCCTAGTGGGCTGCTACCCCCTTAGGCCATTCTGCCATCCTTGGGTTGTGGGTTGTCGAGGACTCAGTGGCATACTTGGAGGCTTACTTTGCTAAGAGATGCTGAAGCCGATTGATGATCTAGTCTGGCACCATGGGGTGAACATGTCTGGAGGGTATTGAAAGGAGGCAACCAATTTTGCAAGAACATTAGTGTGTAAAGACTGGTAAGAGATACTAGAGACAGTGCTGTAGCCATCCCTTTTATACTAGAGTCAGCATGGTGGAAACTCACGAAACTCTAGTTTGTATCCTAGAGTCACTGTGGAGAGAGCCCATCTGTCCTGAGTTTCCCTCTGCCAGACTTCTACAAGATGCAGAAGTCTCCCCCCCACCTTGGCGAGGGGAGACGCCTCTTAATGAAGAGGTCTTCGTATTCTGCTTTGTAGTTACAGCTCCAGGTCTTCCTTTGAGCCTGGGCCTGACCCTGCGATTTTCCTCTGGAATCTGACAGTAGAAGCCATCGTCACTGCCTAGAGGCAGATGCGCTTGGCGCAGGAGAGAAAGTCTGTTTAAATGAAGGACGTTTATATTTTCTTTTGACTGTCAAAAAGAGTACTTTTTCCACTCAATATTGTCTGGATGTATTTATCCAAATCATCGCCAAATAGACGGTAGGTTTTTGCAAGGTGCTTCGGCAAACAAACCCTTTAGCCAAAGGGTCCTATGCATGTGCATTAGCACAAGTGCAAGGCGAGATGCCTGGTGAATAAAATCCTTTATAGCATCTATGGCAAAATATAATGCTTTTGGTAAATCGGTCAACTCACTGGCCTGTTGTGCAGGGAGCTCGTTAAGGGCCTCTGTGAACTGGACTGACAGATGCCTATAGCTGCATTTGCAGGCTGAGCAACAATACCTGCTAAAGAAAGGAGGATTTTAACAGGAATTTCAATTTTTTTATCTGTTGGATCCTTTAGCATTTGTGCATTGTCCACTGGACAAGTTAAACTTTTATTCACACTGGAAAATCACAGCACGTACTGCTGGAACTTTCAGTTTTTTTTGGTGAATTTTTCCTCCATAGGATAGAGAACTGAGAATCTCTTTAGAGGGAGAAAATGCTTATCTGGATGATCCCATTCAGTATGGTATCGCCTTATAAAGAAGTTAATATAAAAAAAAGGTACCATCATCCCATAGAAGTTTCAATGGAAAAATGTAAGCTCAGATAATGGTGCCTCCAAAGGGTACCTTTGAGCAGCAAGGGAAAAGGGGACTATTCCAGTACCAAGATATAGTAAATCAACTTTGGAAAAAGTATTAAAAAAAAACATATTTATTAAAGATATTATTTAACAATGACATCACAAAAAAAGAAGACAGTTACAAATAAATCACATATTGAAAGACATTACATGATCATTACATTGGATTTTAGAAATTACAGTAGTGTATATTGCCCCTCCAGAAGGTCAGGGGTCATTGGATAGAGGGTTTGGACGTTTTCCTCGACTAGTTTCGCGACAAAGACGTCTTTCTCAAGAGGCGTCACCCGTACAATTAAAATATAACAATTGTTTATTGAAAAATCCATAAATAGAGAATATTTTTTTTAGATATACCAAAAAACAGAAACATTGTCATTGTACAGCGTAATTTGCAATTAGGGATGAGCTTCGTGTTCAAGTCAAACATACGTTCGACGCGAACATCGGCTGTTCGCCCCTTTGGCGAATTACGAACGTTATGGGCCGTTTGTGCCAAATTCGTGTGGCGCTCACAGCCCACAATGCACTGCGATGGCGCAGTGCATTGCTGGCTCATGATTGGCCAAGCATGCACTGTGACCCCGCATGCTTGGCCAATCACAGCGCCGGCAGCGAGGAGAGCCATGATTGGCCACAGGCAGGATGCCTGTGGCAAATCATAGCTCAGGCTGTGTAGTACACGCCCCACACTATACAAGGCTGCGGCGGCCTTGTGTAGTGTGTTGGCGTCTGTAGCAGTTAGTGGGTGTTCTGTGTACCTTCAACACAGTATACACCGATCGTTATCGGCCGATTTTTCATTCTTGCTCTTCTGTAGTGGTTGTTGTCTGCGTGCCCTGACCGCAGTATACACCGCTATATTCACCTATATAGCTAGCGATATATCTATCTTTTATAATAGAGCTTGCAGTCAGTGTTAGGAGATTGTGCGTGCTGTCTGCGTGCTCTGAACCCAGTATACACCACTATATCCACCTATATAGCCAACAATCTTGCTTGTTTTAAATAGAGCTTTCAGTCAGCGGTAGGAGATTGTGCGTGCTGTCTGCATGCTCTGAAAAAGACGGATGGCAAAACAAATTATACAGGGGTGATAACCCTTCCCTATGTTTTCCAAAAAGCTTAAAAATATTTTTTTTGACTGGAGCTACACTTTAAAAATGTACCAGTTGAAAATTACAAACAGATTCAACTTAAAACAAACCTACACAGTCCCTGTCTTGTTTGCACTGCCTGTATACTGCTGTTCTGAGTATATAGGGCCACACGCATTTCCTTTTTTAATATGGGTATGGGGTTCCCCTTAATATGCGTACAAGACCCAAAGGGGCTGGTAATGGGCAGGGAGGGCTACCCATGCCATTTTTCTCAATGATTTTCAACCATATTGCAGGAACCAGATATAACATTAAAACCGCAAGCAGTTTTAAATGACGTTATTTCCGTTTAATGTCATTTTGTGCAGGGACTGTTCTAAACACGGGAAACACGTGGCACTTCACAGGCATACTGCAGACACGATATTTAAAGGAATATTTCACACTTTAATCGTCATTAAAATCTGTGCTCCCGCCAAAATGGCCATTTTTAAAACTTTTTTGCATGGACCCATGTCCCCTGGGGCAGGAGCCAGGTCCCCAAACCCTTTTTAGGACAGTATCTTGCATATTAGCCATTAAAATTAGCACTTTTACTTTCGAACGTTCGAGTCCCATAGACTTCAATGGGGTTCTAACATTTGTACGAATTTGGGGTCCGTTCGAAAGTTCTGGTGCGAACCGAACCGGGGGGTGTTCGGCTCATCCATATTTGCAGAAGGAGGAGGAGAAGGAGGAGGAGGAGAAGGAGGAGGAGGAGAAGGAGGAGGAGAAGGAGGAGGAGAAGGAGGAGAAGGAGAAGGAGGAGAAGGAGGAGAAGGAGAAGGAGGAGAAGGAGGAGAACTCTCAGCTGGGGCAGAATAGATCCTTTAGAGACCAAATATATGCAGGATATCAAAACTGGGGGTCAGAGTATCCAAACTGGATCTACAATAAGGTTTTTAAGAATAAAGGTTGAACAAGAAACTAGAGGTAAAGTGGAATTGAAGGCAATTGAAATATACCAGAAAATTATATTGTAGTTTAGCAAAATAAACACAGCCTATTTAGTGACAATATAGTCACCGTCTGAACCCGCAAGTCATAATGAGATCAAAACAGAGAGAGATGTACAAGCCAAAATAGGTGCATCCTCCTAATGTCAGAACATACCTATGGTAGATGTGTAAGGACGTCTGCCCAGCTGGTGCCGCTCTGTCAATAGACGCCGGACCAGCGCCATAAAAACCCCCAACCCGGAAGTCAGGGAGCGTCATTGTGCTCCCTGACCGTCGCATAGTTGTTGTAGTGCGCAAGCGCCAGAGGTGCTGCGCGCACATATAGCGTCCAAGCAACAGCCGAAAACATCAGCTGATGCTGGGAGGCGGGAGGGGGAACAGGCAGAGTGGCGTCACCAGAGAGGAAACCCACCTGTCCTCCGAGCCAGACGCAAACTTCCCGAGTCTGATGGCCTAATGTGCGCGCACATCCAATATGGGACTGCGCCCGCACATCATCTGCACCGAACCACAACAAAGTGTCAGGGCAAAAAAGGGGACCACGGAGACATTACCCACAAAAAAAAAAAAAAAAAAAAAATTGGGATCAGGCCGGGAACCCTCGGACATCACTTTTCCGCCCCATGGGGGGAGCATATAAGCTCCTCAAGCCCACCCTGCTGGAATATCAAAAAGTGGGGGAGTCAGAGGATATACATTAGGAGGATGCACCTTCTTTGGCTTATACATCTCTCTCTATTTGATCTCATTATGCCTTGCGGGTTCAGATGGTGACTATATTGTCACTAAATAGGCTGTGTTTATTTTGCTAAACTACAATATAATTTTCTGGTATATTTCAATTGCCTTGAATTCCACTTTACCTCTAGTTTCTTGATCAACCTTTATTCTTAAAAAACCTTATTGTAGATCCAGATTGGATACTCTGACCCCCGGTTTTGATATCCTGCATATATTTGGTCTCTGAGGATCTATTCTGTCCCAGCTGAGAGCTATTCTTTGAATAAATTGCGGGGTATGTAACCATGCATACAGACCGATGCTGAAACCACATAAATCATTTAATCTACACTATTTCGGTGTCTCCACTCGGACGATTTTGTCCTGGATCTGGGCTAATCTCTTAGACTTCCTCTTTTCTCATCTCCTCCACCTGCCTTATTACCCTTTCTTTGCCCCTTTTTTTTTGTCTTTGAGTGGAGCCGGGAGACCTGTAAATAATTTTAGATATCGATGCATTTCATTTCCAGTTGACCCTTGCCGTTTCTGTCTAACCCCCCTTGTCGGCCCCCAGGGGGGTGTCCCCTGTTTTCGGATAGGGCACCTCAACAATTGCCCCCTCTGCGTTTTGGAACTATCTTTTTATGTGGGCGAGTCATTGGACCTTGATAATACCTTTCCTTGTTATATTGCAAATTACGCTGTACAATGACAATGTTATTTCTGTTTTTTGGTATATCTAAAAAAATATTCTCCATTTATGGATTTTTCAATAAACAATTGTTATATTTTAATTGTACGGGTGACGCCTCTTGAGAAAGCAATGTCTTTGTCGCGAAACTAGTCGAGGAAAAACGTCCAAACCCTTTATCCAATGACCCCTGATCTTCTGGAGGGGCAATATACACTACTGTAATTTCTAAAATCCAATGTAATGATCATGTAATGTCTTTCAATATGTGATTTGTAACTGTCTTTTATTGTGATGTCATAATAAAATGACAAAAAACATAATTTATTAAAGATATTATTTAATACTTTTTCCAAAGTTGATTTACTATATCTTGGTACCGGATTAGTCCCCTTTTCCCTTGCTGCTCAAAAGGTACCCTTTGGAGGCACCATTATCTGAGCTTACATTTTTCCCCATTCAGTATAAATAAGCTTCTCTAGTATTGTGTGGACTGGAAATGCATGCACTGCTTGTGAAGGTTTCAAGAAACCCAAAGAAGAAACCAGACTTTCAGCTGACTCGGTTAGGGGTAGCATGAAAGTGGAGGGAACCATGTCCATAAGGATTTGTACCTCAGGATTGTGAAGCTGAAACTTCAACTGTTTTCTCTGCAGAGGAGTAATCTGTTTTTCCCCAATCTTTTGAAGGCAATACCTCATCCTGTCCCCTCAGTTTCCCTGGTAAGGGGTTTGGAGTGGGAGAGGGGGGATCTAGCATGCTTCTTATCCGCTTTAATGGAAGATGTGATTAAAGCTGCAAATCTTCCTTCTAAGCCCTGCAGGGCAGAGGAAAATGCATCTTCAGTCACGTATACAGGGGCTGAAGTGTGAGAAACAGTTGCACCAATTTCTTCCAATGACTCACCCTGACTTGCCATGTAAGGTATCTCTGGAGAGGATGACAATGTGGAGGCATGTCTGGAGTTCAGCACCTGGGGGTGGTTTTGGTGCCTTAGTAGTAAGCCTTGAAGCCATAGTGCAAAGCACAAAAAGCGGTACTCTAAAAAAACTGTTCTATTTATTTGAACAATAGTAGGAAAAACAGTGGTAGCATAGAATGATCCAATGCCAAACAAGGTTTTTTTTTTCTGTACTGCAAATGCCTGTGTAAACCCCTCACGTGCACCAGTGCTTCTGCGTCCTGTGGCAGCCTTGCTTCAGCTGCTCTGATAGACAGTTTCCCAGAGTATCAGCTTTAAGCTTTTTCAGGTGTGAGCCTGATTATCTATGCACCACGCCCTTTGCTGTGCTTTAGCAAGAGTCACCTCAGAGGGGAGGGGGGATTTACACAACTGTTTTATCAGCTTTTCAGGTTTATGCTTGTTTAAACATAACATGTATTCCTATCCACTCAGTTTCCCCATTTAGGGGGAGAGGAGACCACCCCACCCCCCTCCAGCTGCTGAGACACACGCTGCATTAGCACAGATTTAAACAGGGTCTATACACTATTACACCCTCTAGGGGAGTTTTTAAAGGCATTTTACACCTTGTTCTTCTATGCAAGGCCCGGGTACCATCCTGGAGCCGCAGTGGCAGGATGGATCTGGTTGTGGAGGCTTTTTAAATCCCGCTTGGATCCCTCCTGGAGTTCTGCATATCTTCACTCGTGACCAACACCTTTAGACACTGGTGAAAAACCAACCAAAACTGAGGTACTCCTGGAAGGAGGGATTATATAGGTGAGTCAACTTCCTGTATTGGGTGTGCTAGTGTCACCATCTGAAGGTAGCTATAACACACTAAGTAAATATTTAAGGCTCTGAGTCCTATGAATTTACGATAAAGAAAACAAACATGAAAGTATATAGTAGGAATGGATGTTTAAAGCGCAGTATACAAAATGTGAATAACCACATGCAAAAGTATAAAATGTGTAAATTAAATGCATTTTTAAACTAAGTAAAACCACAAGAAAGACCTCAGTACAGTGTCTTTTTTTGGGGGGGGGGATGCCAATCAAGGAACCCCCTCCCAGGGCCGGCGGTCAGGCACCTACCCAATCTAGGGCTGGCAGGCTGTGGTGTCCTCTCCAAGGAGTGGGCAGCAGCTCAGGTGTCCGCTCCTCCCTCCATGTGTCTCCCGTCTGCTCCTCTGTCCTAACCGCTAGGCATCCAATAAAAGATCACCTGCCGCTTTGGCCAATCGGGAAACAGGGCCTCATGACCTGCCTCCCAATTGGCAGGGAGGAACTTTGGTAGGAAAAGGAAAAAGGAAAAAGACGAAAATTCCTTTGCCATCATCACACAACTTGGTGTGATCAGGGCGTAATGCTTTGCGCCCCAAGCCCACCCTTTTTTGAAGCCTAGGGGGCCAGATGCATGGATGGGGGGGGGAGGGCTGCCACTGCTTGATTGGAAACGATAAAAAAAAAAAAAAAAAAAATACAAGACAAGACACAAATATTAGCGTTGCTGAACATCTCATTGCAACAATATACACTTTCAATTGTTTTTTTTATTGAAAAATAGCATAAGGCAGTGACATTGCAGGTTTCTAAGGTTACAATGAAAACCTTATAGGTAATAACAGTAATACAAACAATAAAAAAGCAACAACATTACCTGGGTATCTATTTTCTATATTATAGGGAGCTCATCTCCTATTGCTTATTGTGGAAGTCATACCCCCATGAATGCATACGTCCCAGGCTAGTCATGGAAAATCTTTTCACTTGGATTTCAGACATATTAAACACCAACAGAGCGATCACAGCGATGCTACAATGCACAGTTGAGGGGAAATGTTGAATAGTTGGACCAAGTAGCAGCCTTACAGATTTGTTCAGGCATACCACTGGCCCTTTCAGCCCAGGAAACTGACGTAGATCTTGTAGAATGAGCAGCAATACCTGAAGGGGGTATTTCTCCTTTGTCTTTATAGGCTTCTGTGATTGCCAATCTAAGCCATCTGCCCAGTGTACTTTTGGAAGCTTTTTCTTCCTTGTATGAGCCTGAGAAAACCACAAAGTATTCATTCTTCTGAATTCATTGGTTACTGTAACAAACATCTCCTCACATCCAGAGTATGAAAAGCTTCTTCTCCTGGATTGGCCGGAGTTGGAGAAAGTGGGCAGGATTATTTCTTGCGATAGGTGAAAAGTAGAAGAAACCTTGGGAAGAAACACTGGGACTGTTTGAAGGACCACCCTGTCTGCAAAAACTTTCAGGAAAGGTTCTGTAACTGCCAGAGCTTGCAACTCACGGATTCTTCTTGCAGAGGTGATGGTCACCAGAAAAAAAAAAAAAAAAATTTGAGAAACATATTTTGCAAGGATGCTTCTTGTAAGGGTTCAAAAACGGAGCTCCCAAGAGACCCTGCAAAACAATAGACAAATCCCAACTGGGAAAATATTTAAGGGCTACTGGCCTATTTCGTGCGAGTGCTCTGAAAAACCTTGAAATTAACTTTTTGATAAAAGTTCTTTCAAAATAAACAGCTACAGCCACCACCTGAATCTTCAGGGTTCTGGCTGCCAGTCCGTTCTCCATTCCATCATGGAGAAATTCAAGAACAGATACTTAACTCTTCACCTGGAGGCCCTTAGAAGCACACCAGGAGTTACATTTTTTCCAGACCTTCATGCATATGGCCCGAGTGACCTCTTTTCTACTCGAAAGAAGGGTCTTTACTACTTTGTCAGATAGCCCTTTTGCCTTCAAGGAGGTCTTCTTCAGAAACCAAGCTGTTAATTGAAGATAGTCCACTTCCAGATGGTTCACTGATCCCTGCGGTAGAAGATCTTTTCTGGATGGTACCTTCCATGGAAGTTCCGTGGCTAGATTTAACAGAACCACAAACCAAGGCCTTTTGGCCAGAATGGAGTGACCAGGATCAAATTGGTCTTTTCTGACCTGAACTTCCTTAGGACCAGTGGTATCAGAGGAAAGGGGGAAAGCATAGCATAACTGGTAATGCCACAGAGGGGCAAAGACATCATGCCTACTGCTTGATCTTCTCATTGGAGAGAGAAGAATTTGTGTACTTTTGAGTTTTGTTGGTTGGCAAATAGATCTATTTGGGGTTGTCCCCAAGCTTTGGAGAGCATCAGGAAGACTTCTTGATTTAGGCTCCATGCTGCTTCCACCAGCTTCTGCCTGCTTAGAAGATCTGCTAGCAGATTGAGAACCTTTCAGGTGGACTGCTGATAATGAGGCCACGTTCTGTTCCTCCCAGGCCAGTAGTTGACTGGCCAACTCTAATGCCGCGTATACACGACCAGACTTTGAGGGACTAGGTCCGACGGACTTTCGGCGGAGTTCCGACGGACTTTCCGAATGAACGGACCTGGCCACACACAATCACACCAAAGTCCGATGGATTTGAAAAGTGATGACGTACGACAGGACTAGAATAAGGAAGTTCATAGCCAGTAGCTGCCCTAGTGTCAGTTTGTCCATCGGACTAGCATACACACGAACGGATTTCTCGGTCCGGCGGAAAAAAAAAAAAAAAAAAAAAAAAAAAACTTTAACACATGTTCTATTTGTAAAGTCCGCCGGATTTTTGGCAAAAAGGTCTGATGGAGCCCACACACGATCGAATCGTCTGAAGGACTCGTTCCGTTGGACCTTTTCTGTCAAAAAATCCGGTCTTGTGTACGCGGCGTAAGAGCCTTTTGCTCGTGGTTACCCCTTGTTTCATTATGTACGCTACTGCAGTTGTATTGTCTGACAGAACCTGAACATGATGGCCCTTTACTAGGGCTTTCGTCAGGTTGGACAGATTTCTTCACCACCAGGAAAATGTTATCTTTTTTTCTAGTGGTTCCTGGTAGGACCAACTGCGTAGTATGTTTAACTGGAGGGGCATGCAATCTGGCCCCCAGTGAATGGCAGGAATTGATGCTGTAAGAAGACCCAACACCGCCATAGCTGACCTGGCCAACACTGACAGTTTGTTCTGAACCTGTTTCATGGCCAATTGGATCTTTTCCTGCGATGAAGAAGACTAAAGCACCAAGTGTAACCCAGAAACTTCATCTCCTGAGGGTTTCATATTTGATTTTTCCAAATTTAGGAGCCACCCCAAGTCCTTGAGTTGATCCTGGGATGCCTGGAGATTTGATAAGACCCGTTCTTTGGAGTCTGTAAAGTACAACAGGTCATCCAGATAGGGGACAACTGAAATTCCTCAACTTCAGGAAGTTCCAGAGCTTCTACCATTATTTTTGTGAAGATCCTAGGGAAGGATGACCGTCTGAACGGCAGAGCTCTGAATTGAAGGTGCCAGCCTGAGGTCCACAGATCCAGGCGAAGAACACATGGAGCAGTATCACCAGACCAGGTCTTCAGCCAGACCACATGGCTGAGTTCACCAGTGCTGATGACTTTGCCGACAACTTGACTGATTCAGCCGATGCATCAGCCAAATACTTAAAAGCTGTTAATATTAAAGGGAAACGACTAAAATCTTTACGTGGTGTGCCCACTTAAACATGGCTTCTCAGTTTTTCCACCCAGCATTCCAGGTTCCTTGCCACAACTGTGGAAGCCATAGCAGGTTTAAGACTGATGGATGTAGAATTCCTAGCTTTTTTAAAGGAGGGAATCTGCCATCTTATGCATCAGGTCTTTGAGCACCCCCATGTCCTCAAAATGCAAGGTCTGCGAGTCTAGAAACCTACAAGAAAGCAGCATCTAACCGTGGTTTCTTATGCCAAACTTCAGAGTCTTTATCTTCAAATGGAAACCTTCTCCTAAGGGTCTTGGCGAAAAGAAAAGTGGCCTTCTCTGGGTCCTTCCATTCTTTGACCGACTCCGATAGGACCCTATGAACTGGAAACACTGTTTAGTTTCATCCAGACCCTGGTACATTTTGTCATGAACTGACAGTTGTACTTTACTTCCTGAATTTCAAGGGTAGTGTAGATTGCTCTTATGAGGTCATCCACTTCCTCCAAGGATAGCTTGTACCGAGGGGGATTTGCCATCTTCCTCCTTATCTTTATCCATGAGTGATAGAATAGTACTTCCCCCTTTATCACCCGAGTCCTCAGTCTCCACTAGTCTGGATGAGGATGCTCTTGGATTAGGTGGTGGATTCTGGGACTCAACCTGAACTGCTTGGTTCTGCACCAATATGGACTTGACAGAACTCAGCGAATTCATAAGTTCCTTTACAGAAGAGAGTTAGTGCTTGTACTGCTGGGACGTTTCTTCTGCCAGTATATAGGATCTGCACATTGCCGTCTGCCATTAAATCTCTAAGGGGGTTCTTGTAAGAAGGACATTTCCTTTTGACTTGGTGGATTTGCATGTTTAGTTTTTCCAATCGTTTTTTCGTGTAACGGGAAACAATTTTAACAAATCCTAGTGTCCCTAAAACCACCCACACACACGGCAAAGCCACCACCAGGCCAAGGAAAACAGAAACCCCAAGCAGTATTAAAGCGGTTTGGTACCTAAAAATTAAACTTCCTATTATTAAAATCACAAGATAGAATACTTACCTAAATGAACCCTGAAAAAAAAAATAAAAATATTCTTTACTTACCTTTTATTTCAGATGTTTCTGCTGACTTCCAGGTTGTCCTCCCATGGGAGTAGGCGTGGTTATCGTCCTCGCAATGGTCCCTGGGAAATTTCTAAGCTATTTCCCAAGAATCCATGGGGGGACAATGAAATTGCGAAATCTCGTGAGATTTCGTTAGGACGCCGGTCACGTGACGAGGGCCTGTCCGAATTTGCCATTTTTAAAGTGGGCAGGCAGCTGTATCTGCCATTACCACTGCTATCACTGAGCATGCGCGAGATGGAGCGGAGCATGCTGGGAGCCGAGCATCATCGATATACAGGAAGTAAATGCCTGTGGGCTTCAGACGCCTACACTTAAAATGGAAAACACCAGAGCACTTTTTTAAAAGTCATCCCGAGGAAAAGAATCGTCGCGCCGTGGGTCAAAAAAACGCCGGACGTGAATGCTAAGCGAAGGTAGCAGTCGCCCACCTGTGACACAGGTAAGAAAAAAAAAAAAAAAAGAAGAAGAGCGGAATCCCGCTTTAACAGTGAAACCATCCAGTCCACGCTGCAGGGTCTGAGAGAAGTAAACTCTGATCGTGCAACTATAGGCTCCCCTTGGGGGAGGAAAACCAACAAAGCCCATAGGGTTTAGAAGGGGGGGGGACCCACTGTACCGTTCTTATCTGGGCTGCCCTCTTGCTCAGGCTTTTTAAAATTTTCCCGGTCCCCGCGTCATCAGCGAGGGTCGGAAGCACCAGTCTATAGACCCTCCCTCTGGTCCCTGCGTTCCAGGCGCTTGGAACCACTGGCGCCATGCCCCCTCAGTTAGCCCCATCACAAGACATGATGCCCACCCCGGCCGGGACCCGGAACCGTAATGCGGGACACGCCACTGAACCGCAGCGCCCCCCGCCCGTCCACCAGAGCCATCTCCTAGGGCCATGTAAATAGCGGATTCCGGGCACCAGACACCGCACCTCCTGAGGGCCCCAACTCCCCTGAGATGGAGAGACAGAGGGCTCCAGAACACCCCCCCCCCCCGAGGGGGGTGCTGGGATGGTCGCTGAACTAGAAACAAGAGGTAAGCCCAACACCCTTTGAACCTTGGAGAGAGAGAGAGAGAGAGAGCGCAGCTCCCTGGTTCCAGGCACATACTTCCACCATGGTGGAGGAAACAATGAACTGAGGCCATGGTGGAAGAGGAGGGCTTTAAAGGCTGCATGTTTCCTGTGAAGAAGGTGGAGCTATTTTCTCTCCAAGGTTGTCCTGAAAGGAGAGATTTGTGAAAATTCCATTCCAGAAACTAAGCAAGCATTTGCACATCCAGAATATGTGGAACATAGTCCGTACCTCTCTGCACCCTCTCTAACATTGGGAATCTGCAGTGGAGAAAAATTTGGTATAGCCTATAGGGAACAAGATAACCATTTGCCATTTTCAGAAAGTTATCCCAGTGATTAACACGCAAAATACCTCCCTTCTTATGTGGCCTAGCCTGTAGTTCCTGCCATGTCTCTATTTACTACAATAGATTATGTCCCTTTTCTTGTTTAGATGTCCGACTTAGAGGGTTTCATAATGTTTATATTTCAGGGGGGCCATGTCTAGGTCTTTGATGTTAGATAACCCAAGGAAGTACTTTTAGAGGTGGAATTATGTACTCTAATGCCCCATACACACGGTCAGACATTCCGACCACAAAATCCGTCTGATCTTTTCCGACTGATTTTGTCCAAAACTGGTGTTTCATACCACGGTTGGACAAAGTTGACGGAAAATCCGATCGCTCAGAACGTGATGACGTTCGTAACGGTGGGACTACGCTCAGGCTAGTAGCCAATAGCTTTGGTGTCGTAATTTGATCTGAGCATGCGTGGCACTTTGTCCAATCGGAATTCTCTACACACGATTGGAAAAAGTCAGATCTGATTTTTGTTGGAAAATTTGAGATCCTGCTTTCAAATGTTTTCCATCGGAATTTCCGACAATATAATCCGATCGGACCTTTTCCGTCTGAATTTCCAACCATGTGTACAGGGTATAGGACTGGGGTCAGAGCATTAAATGTGGAGCAGATCCCTTTTGTTAACTTGACTCTGGTGGGTCAAGTTCCAGGCATACACAGATGTCCGGATTGTTGTAAGGTCAGGCATGTGTATTGGTAGGCTTGTTCTAGAGGCCAGTAATAAGGACGGAAGGTCTGAGGATGTCATTAGGGCCATTTATAGTTAAACCCAATGTTTATCAGAAGTCTGGCCAAAACAGGCATGGAGTTGGTCCATTAGTGCTGCAGTATGATACCATGCTAGTACTAAGAGACCCCCCCCCCCCCCTCCCATTCAGTTTTGGTTTCAAAAGAATTGAGAAAATGGATTTTGGGGGACTTTCCCTTGCCAAATCAACTGTTTAAGCAGGGTGTTAATTTTTTTTAAAGAAACTAGATGGCATCACGATGGGGAGTGTCCTAAAAAGATATATAATCTTGAGAATTAGCATCTTGAATGCCGCTATGCCTCCTAACCAATTAAATTCAAATTTTGCTATGCGTTGGGTGTCTTGGGAGATAGTATCTAGGAGTGGGTGAAAATTGGCTTTGCATGTGTTGGCAGTGGGGGTTGTCAAGACTGTACCCAAATAGGGTAGTTTACCGTGTCCCCATATATAGGGAAACTTTTTTTTTTTTTTTTTTTTTTTTTTTTTTAAGTGGGCTAGAAGTGGACTAGGAGATATTGACTGGAAAGATAGTGGATTTGGTGGTATTAAATTTGTAGTAGGAGATATTGCTAAAAGTGTTGATAATAGAATGGACCGCTCCAAGTGAAGATTCTGTGTTAGTAAGGGTTAGGACTAAGTCATCAGCAAAGAGTCCAATTTTATAGTGCTGACCTGCTATTTTAGTGCCCGTAATCTCAGGGTTAGTTCTAATTCATTCAGCTAAAGGCTCCATAATTAGGGTGAAGGGGAGACAGGGGGTACCCCTGCCTGGTGCCATTAGAGATTCGGAAGGGTTCAGATAAGAAGTATAAAGTTTCACTGAGGGAGTCGAGTATAAAGCTGAAATGGCAGACAGGCGAAACCCTGAATCACAAACTTGTCCAGGGTAGCATGCATGTATGCCCAATGCACCCTATCAAATGCCTTTTCGGCATCCAAGGCTAAAAATGATGTCAGCGTTTTTCCTAAGCCTGAAATGCAGATAAGATCAATCATGCAAAGAGTGCCATCGGGTGCCTGCCTACCATGGACAAATCCCACCTGGTCTGCTTTAATTAGATTATGTGTGATTTTTTGCTAACCAGTTTGCCAGCATCTTTGTATAGATCTTAACATCGGAGCATAGTAATAGGGAGGACATTTTCTGGGCTATTTGGGGCTTTCACTGGCTTCAGTAATGCCACTATAGTAGCTTGGAGCATCTCGGGGGGGGGGAAGAGGCAGCATATGCCAATTAATTCAACAATGTGTCTAAATGTGGTGTTAGCGTGGCTTGGAAAGTTTTATAGTACTCAGCGGAGAATCCATCCGCTCCTGGTGATTGGTTATTTGGCAAAGATTTGACAGCTAGAATTTCATCTCGGCTAATAGAGGAATTAAACGTTGACAGTTCTTTAGATACCTTTGGCAGGGATAACGAGTCTAAGCCCTTGTACACACGGTCGGAGAATCTGTCGGAATGAGTCTTATCGGACCGTGTCGTCAGATAATCCGACTGTGTGTGGTATGCATCGGACTGATTCTGTCCGAATCTCCGTCCGACCCAATTTTCCAACATGTTGGAAATATTTCCCGACCAACTGGGCCGGACGGACCTAATCCGATCAAGTGTAGAGCATTTTCATCGGACCAAGTGCCACGCATGCTCAGATCAAATTCCTACATCAAAGCTATTGGCTACTAGCCTGAATGTAGTCCCATCGTAACGAAATTACGTCATCACGTTCTGAAAGATCGGATTTTTCGCCAACTTGGCCCGACCACGTGTACGCAACAGTTTCGGACACAATCAGTCGGACTAAATCCGACGGGCAAAATTCAACGGATTTGGTTGGCAAAATCTGACCGTGTGTACGTGGGCTAAGAATTCAGCCATTAATGACTCTGATGGCCGAGGGGTCAGAGGGTCTGTAGACAGATTGTAAAGGTCTTTATAATATTTGCAAAAGGCTTCAGCAATATGTTCAGAATGAAAGACTTTATGTAGTTCTGGATATAGGGTCGTTAATAAAGGTCAATTTAGATTTGAGTTGCCTCTGTCTAAGTTAGTTGGCTAGAAATGTACCTGCCTTATTGCCCTGGGAGTAAAATCAGGCTTTAAATCCTCAGGGTGTTTGCATGGTTTGCTTCTAGAAGAGCTTTAAATTTGATCCTGCAATTTGTCAGTTCTTGCCATTTATCCTCTACCAAAGTATTTTTGTGATGGGATTCTAGCGGTTTCATTGTTAACAAAAGTGCAGACATTTCACAGGATTTAATGTCTTTTTTTCCCTGGCCGCCATTTGTATCAACAGGCCTCTGACAAAGGCTTTATGTGCACACAAGACTGAGGAAAAGGGAACTTCCGGTGTAATATTGATGGAGAAAAATTCATGGATCTTTCCCTCTAGATCCTTTTTTTGAATGGCACCCGGGGGGGGGGGGGGGCCTTACATTATTGTGCTACATATAAACATGCCTTGAGGCATGAGCTTCATCCACTATAGAAATAGGGGCATGGTCTGACTATAGAAGAGAGTATTTTTGCATCAGACACCTTTGACAGTAACAAAAAGGATCAATTTGGGTAAAGATCTTATGCGAGGCTGAATAGTATGTAATGTCCTTCTCTGCTGGATTAAGGCAGTGCCAAACATCATAGGAGGTCTTCATTGTGCAGGACTTGCTGCAACGTAGGGTGTGTGCGACTTTGCTGTAGAGTCTAAATTGTTGTCCACCATCACATTGAAGTCTTTGAAGGAGGAGCAACCCCTTCCACACATTGTTAATTCTGAGAAATTTGTGCGTAAATGCAATTTGGTGATAATTGGGTGCGTACGTTAAATTGTGCAAGCGACATTGTTGATGTCGCACAATAAGATAAGGCATCTCCTGTTTTGATCTGATATTGGAGGAGTGGAGAGTAAAAGCGACAGAATTTTTTATTGCAATCAGGGTTCCCCTTTTAACTGTTGTCGTTTGCTGTAAATATATGCAGGTACAGTTTATGTGTACATTTGGGTGGATTGGAGGAGGAAAAGTGGGTCTCCCGAATGCAGGCAACATCCCTTTAATGCATTTGGCTTCCTGCCACATTGCTTTAGGTTTGTAGGGGGATATTAAGCCAGTTAGCATTCATGGATACAAGCTTTCAGGATAAAAGGATTGATAAGCACCTGACAGCAGAGATTGTCCCCTTGTATTAGGTGATGAAGACCTTGCAGGCTGGTAGTCATCGAGGCTGGAGGAATCCGAAGGATGATCATGGCATAAATGGTGTCAACGGAAAAACAAAAAAAAAAAAAAAAAAAAGTAAAAATTAAAGAACAGCAAATATAAAAAAAAAAAAAAAGAAAAAAGGGAGGTGTATCAAGTCAACAGTAGTAACTAGTGCTTCTTTCGAGGAGGGGGGGGGGGGGGTGATATCAGCTCAACGGAGCCACAGGGTTTCCCCGAGATGTAACTAAAGCACCTGTTATGTCAGGAGTAGCAGTCAACCAGGGGCAGTGTTCCACAGAGGATCAACTTTTGGTGGAGAAGCACCATCATTGAGTGTTTGATGGTCAGCTGATAGGAGGCCCCACTTCTCCGCCAGGTCCATGCTCGTTTGCACTTTGAAAGTTTTGCCTTTCCAGGTGACAATCAGTTTAGCGGGGAAGTCCCAGCGATAGACTACCTCATGGTTCTGGTATAGCTTAGTAAACAGAACTAGTTTGCTGCGGGCCTGCATAGTGTACTTGGATAAGTCAGCAAATAGAGTAAAGCCTCCGTATGGGTGCGGCAGGTTGGGATCTTTTCTAGCCCTCAGCATAAGCGCTTCACATGCAAAAAGGGTTTGAGGGGGTATAACATCACTTGATACTTTTTCCAGGCAGGTAGAGTGGTTTCGAGAGTCTATCTACCACGATTTCTCTTTTGGGCACCTCAGGCAGCAGAGTAGCTATCAGTTGTTGAATGTGGTTGCACAGTTCAGATGGGATTGTTTCAGCAACTCCCCTGAACTTAACATTGTTCCTTCTGGAACGGTCTTCCAAGTCTACCAGCTTGGATTTAATGGCTAGTAGTTCTTCCTCTGCATCTGTGTGCATCTACCAGTTCATTGTGTGACACCACATAATCCACCATTTTGTCTTCCACATAGTGAACCCCATCTCCCAGGTACTCTACCTTAGGTGTGAGACCATGGACATCATGTCTTTATGAAGTGACCCCCTCAGAGAAACTAGCATATCTTTCATCGTTTTGTCTGATAGAGGCTGTCCTATTGCAGGGTAGTCTATACATTCAATGAACTCTTGTATGGAGTCCTCTGATATCTCCCCTATTCCCCTCTCACCTGCATACTGGTGTGCTGGGGATTTCCTGGGATTAGTCTTGAGGGGACTGGCACCCGGAGAGTCCCTGGGAAAAGCTCGGCTCCCACCGCTGGTATGAGAGCCGAGTGGGGAACTGTGGCTAGACGGAGAGCTCGTCTGCTCCTGGCCGGTATCATCTTTAGGTGAGCTGGCTTCAGCAGGTCCGAAGTTGTAAGCTTAAGAGGTCCGGCGAGGGGGGGGGGGTTTCGCTTCCCCATGTTGGTCGGTGATATAGCGCCTACTTACTGGAAGCTCTTTATGGCACCTTTATGCAGGTGTGAGAGTCAATGTATAGGCCGGGAACCGCTGTGAGATCTGGAGCTCTCCTCTCATGCGGCCAACTCCTTCGGCTGCTGGCTCCACCCCCCCAATAAACGCTTTTTATGGAAGAATAAAAAACAATACTACTAGAACCATATTAACATTATTGATCTCTATGGTAGAGTATCTACATACCTGGCCCAAAAGTTTCATAGAGTTTTTGTAGTCTAAACTTCACTATGCTGCCTTCTCTGGCCCCAGTGCAGAACGAAGTCAAATACCCCTTAGGGTCAAAGCTGGACAGATATGTTTCCCCACCCGTAAAATCCATCTCATTAGATGGGGAGACTGAAACTCTGAAATAAAAAAAAAAATAAAAAAAAAAATGTATAATATATAAAGGGGCGGTATTGTTTTAGCACAAAACAGCATTAAAACTAAAATGTCCAAGTTTATTCTAACTTTGAATAATAGTATGCATCAGTGTTTTCAAACCCGAGATTTCCCGGTAGGCCATCTGCCTTGGGGCCCCGCTTTTACTTGCGGCTGCATGCTCCACTCTCTACTGCGGATCACAGAGCTGGCTGGCTTGGTGTTCGGCGGCCGCTCTGTAACATGGCCCCGCCCCCTCAGACCGACTCATGTGATAGGTGGAAAGTTTATTCTATCACACGAGTCGGTCTGAGGGGGCGGGGCCATGTTACAGAGCGGCCGCCGAACACAGAGCCAGCCAGCGCTGTGATCCACAGGAGGAGATGCTGCAGGTACAGCCCGCCCTGTGTGCCACAGTGCCTGGATAGGAGGATCAGTGGAGGAGGGGGGGCCCCCCCCTGTCGATTCTCCTATCCAATGTATTTTACTGTCCCCAGTTCACGTTGTGCTCCCTGCCACCGCCCCCTCAGTGCTCTCCTCCACCACCACACTCTCCTGCCCCCCCACAGTTCTCTCCTCCCCTATTCTTGCTGCCCCCTCGCTGTCCAGCTCTCCCCATCCTTCTATAGCCACCATCCCAGTGCTCCACTCCCCCCAGCACTCTCCACTCCCCCCTGCATTTTGCCCCCATCCATGTGCTCTCCAACCCTACCAGTGTGCTCTCCAGTCCCCCATGCTTTCTACCTCTGTTCTTTCTGGCCCCCACTGGTGCTCTCAAGCTCCCCCCCCCCCATTGCTCTCCACTCCCCCCTGCTCTTTGTACGCCCCCAGTACTCTCAAGCCCCCATGCTCTTTACTACCGTGCTCTCAGGGGGTGGAGAGCACGGTAGGCTGGTTTTTGGGCCCCCCCAGTGCTCTCAAGTCCCCCCCCCAGCGTTTTCTGCTCCCCACCCCTGTGATCTCCACTCCCCCCTGCTCTTTGAGGACGGCTGAAGGTGCAGGTGGCCAGGGACCACTCCATCTCACAGCAAACAGATCCTCTGGAAGGAGCACCGTCCCCATCCAAAACGAGACCAGACCCTGCCTGCTGCTGGCCGTAATGGATATCCTGCACCGAGCATCAACAACACACCTTCCCACAGACAGGGACATGGGGCACTGCAAGACTGCATTCACGGCACAGTAAAGCCGCATTTGGTGGGCGCAGTGAGCTCTTGTATCATGTCTGCAGTCTGGAATTTAATATACATACATACCTACCTCCATATGCGATTTCATATAATATATATAAAATATTATATTATATTACCGTATATACTCGAGTATAGGCCGACCCGAATATAAGCCGAGGCCCCCAATTTACCCCCAAAAAAACTGGCAAACTTATTGACTCGTGTATAAGCCGAGGGTAAGACATGCCTGTCCATCCCTGTGTGTGTGTCCGTCCATCCCTGTGTGTCCGTCCATCCCTGTGTGTCCGTCCATCCCTGTGTGTCCGTCCATCCATCCCTGTGTGTGTGTGTCTCCATCCATCCATCCATCCCTGTGTGTGTGTGTGTGTGTGTGTGTGTGTGTGTGTGTGTGTGTGTGTGTGTGTGTGTGTGTGTCCAGCCTACCTGTGTCCTGAGCCTTTGTCCCGAGCCTCCGTCCCGTGCCGAGCCTCCTTGCCTCCGTGCCTCGCCGCCGTGCCTCGCCGCCATGCCTTGCCTCCGGTCCCGTCCCGTCCCGTCCCGTGCCGTGCCGTCCTGTGCCTTGCCTCCGTCCCGTGCCCTCTTCGTTCGTCGGCGGCCATTGTAAAATTCAAAAGCTGCGCCGCCGCCTTCGCCTGTGATAGGCGGAACACTGAATTTCCCAGCAGCCTGTGTTCCGCCTATCACAGACGTCGTATCATCCTCGTCCGTAGTACGAGGATGATACGAAGTCCGTGATAGGCGGAACACAGGCTGCTGGGAAATTCAGTGTTCCGCCTATCACAGGCGAAGGGGGAGCCGGAGGCGCGGCTTTTGAATCAGAATGGCCGCTGTCTGTCTGCTCGACACGCTGATCGAGCGGGCAGACAGCGATGACTCGAGTATAAGCCGAGGGGGGCACTTTCAGCCTCAAAAAAGAGGCTGAAAATCTCGGCTTATACTCGAGTATATACGGTACTGTCTTCATCAAACGTGCTTTAAAATGTATGGTTTTTCCTTTCATGAAGAAAATAATGACGTTATGCTGTTGGGCTGGTTTTTATTCCCAGTCCGGCCCTGAGGAAGTATCAAGCCAGCCATAGGAGGCACTAAAAGACAAGGCATTCAGAGACTTCTATGCCATCAGGAGACAACTGTACCACCTAAAACCACCAGCGTGTCTGGCTCAGAATATTTGATAGCGTCGTCATCCCAATTCTTCTTTATAGCATTGACGTTTGGGGTCCCGTCACCTACCCAGACCAATCCAAATGGGACCCAGCCCAACAGAAATATATTTCATCTGGAACTCTGCAAGCACCTCTAACAGTGCTTGCCGGTCTGAGTTGGGATTTCCCTTACTTCTCGCATACAGAAGAGGGCGCTATCCTACTTGGACCACCTACAAAAAAAAACAGAAGTCCCAGCTCATGCCACCATAAAGCCTTACTGAATAGTAAGGACCAGTCCAAGCCGTGTGGCATGCAACAACTCATCAACACCTTATCTATCCCAAACTCTCAACTATGCAGCCTGAAAATAAATAAATAAACCCACCCCCCCCCCCTCAAAAAAACAAAAAAAACACCATAATGAATGACTCCAGAAGCAAAACAACGTTGGAGCATGAAATGAGCCAAAAAAAAAAAAAAAAAAAAAAAACAACGCATGCACGAAGCCCAACATGGAGGAAGCTTCCTGCTAGAGCTCTGCACTCCCCGCTGCAGATTCGGGAACCGTATTGCCGTCCGAGCCGCTAATGTGATCCGTCTCCCCACACACCCCTGCATCTACCGGGATGTGCCGACGGGTCACCGAAGCAAAAGTAAGCCCAAACCCATCAAGGAAGCCCTCACCTTGTCTAAGATGGCGGCAAAGGCCCTTGCTAAACAAGCATTTCCAGCCAGACCGGAGCATGCAGACAGCGGGGAGGAAGAGGACCCCGATTTTCACATCGGCAGCTCTCCTACGCTGCCATCCTCCGCTAGGAACCAAAACGCCTTCCTCCAGCATATGGAAGCCATGCTCCAGAAGGCCCTGAAAGCCACATCTGACCAGATTACTAACATGCTTTCATGGGAAATCCGTGAAATAGGGCAGCGCACAGCAGACCTTGAGACCAGGGTAGAGGACATTGAGCTCACCCTACAAGAACAAGCTGCACTCCGTGAGGAGAACGCTACATTACTTTCTCGCCTGAAGGATGCCTAGAACCGATACCGCAGGTCCAATCTGAGGCTCCGGGGAATACCCGAGGTGATCGATTATGTTCAATCGTTCACCACTGCTTTATTCCAGGAGCTCTCCCCGTCCATACCCATCGAACGGCTAGAATTCATAGAGCTCTCACCCGCAGTCAGAACGATGGACCACCGCGGGATATAGTGAAGCTACACTTTTTCTGCACTAAAGAACAACTTCTCACTGCTGCCCGCAACAAGGAATCATTGCTGTTCCGGGGCCACTCTTACCAGCTTCTCTCAGACCTAGCTCCTCTCACCATAGCCAAGCTCAAGGCCATGAAGCCACAACTCCAAATACTCCTGCAACACCAACTTAAGTATACATGGCGATTTCCTGTCACCCTACAATTTATATTCCAAGGCGAGCAACACTCCTGTACATCTCCAGAATCACTACAACGCCTCCTGGAGACACCAGATAATCATTTGCAACCTACCCTTCCTCACACGCCTGTCTGCTCAGCTGCACATCCATATTCAGCCACACCGAAACGTAACTGGGCCCTTTGTCAATTCGCAGAGGAACTCCCGCATGATTGTTTGAACAAACTTTTCCAGTCCTAAATCTCGCTGATCCTTCAAAAGGTTACCCCTTTACCCTTCCTTTTTATGTGTACCCTTTTGAGAATTCAGGTCTCCAGGCGCCTTGAGGAACATTGGACATCTGTCTCTGCACTGAAGATTCCTCTGACCGAGACCTGGGGGGACAATTACCCAGTATGTACTTTCCTGCCTCCCACAGATCCCTATGCCCTCTAAAGGGGCACATTGACTCAGACGGCCCCCAGCTACTATGCATAATATCTATTCCCAGTCTGACTAGGGAATCATCTACAAAAAAAAAAAAAAAAAAAAGGCTTATTTTTAATATTTTCATTTTTTATCCTCTGAAAGTTCCCCCCCCCCCTCCATTTTCCCCCCCATTTTTATTTTTTATGTTTCATACTACTTTTTTTTTTTTATAACTCCTTTCGTTTCTCTACGTGTTCTATTATCAGGACCTGTAGTTCTCTGCAGCACCAGATAACCTTGCCCTTATTGAGAAACAATACAGGTACTATTACAATAGTTGTCTAACACCCAAAACCAGAGATTTATTGTAACTACATTTAACACTCTTCCCCCCCCCTCCTTCTCTCCTAACACCCCATCTCCCCACCCCCCCCCCCCCTTCTTCCTTTTCTCTCCCTCTACCCTGTTCCCCCTCCCTTTATCTTTCCCCTCTTCCTCCCATCTCCTTTTTTCCTCCCCCAACGATTTTCCTACCTCTCCCCTTTCTCCTAATCCCAACTATCCTATGTTGATCATGTTTAAAAAGTTGCTTTGCAAGTTTTGGGGTCCATAAGTTATTCCTCCTCTGCACCTTTCACTATTAACTGAGCTTATTGTTACACTTTTAAGTGCCTTTCCCATTAGCAGCGGGGAGTTGTCACTGCCCCCCCCCCCACCACACAGTGCACCCACTCTTCGATCCGCTTTGACCGCAGAGTCCATGCACTTCTCTGTTTGGGAGTTTTGTTCTTCCCTTTTTTCTCCTACAAGTACATGGTTTGCCCTACGCAACGTTCTTTATACTCCTCTCCACCCTCATTCTTTCTCTCCCTTTCCCTTCTGGTCGGCCCACGCATCTCATCACAATTCTCCCTCCCTACCACAAACATGGCCCCCCTAAACATACTTTCTCTTAATGTTAAGGGACTTAATTCTTCTAATAAGGCAGTTAAGGAATTTCAAACCTTTTCGTCCCTGAAAGCCAGCATGGTTGCCCTCCAAGAAACCCATTTTGCGGTAAAATATACACCCTAGTACCGTATATACTCGAGTATAAGCCGAGATTTTCAGCCTCTTTTTTGAGGCTGAAAGTGCCCCCTCGGCTTATACTCGAGTCACCGCTGTCTGACTGCTCGATCAGCGTATCGAGCAGACAGACGGCGGACATTAAAATTCAAAAGCCGCGCCTCCTTCTCCGCCTCCGCCTGTGATAGGCGGAACACTGAATTTCCCAGCAGTCAGTGTTCCGCCTATCACGGACATCCGTTCATTCTCATACTACGGACGAGTATGAGAGGATGTCCGTGATAGGCGGAACACAGGCTGCTGGGAAATTGAGTGTTCCGCCTATCACAGGCGGAGGCGGAGGCGCGGCTTTTGAATTGTAGAATGGCCGCCGAGAAGAGCGGCGATCCTGGAGCGGCGATCCATCGGCACGACACGGGACGGAGGAGGCACGGGACGACGGCGGCTCGGGACGGAGGCTTGGGACACAGGTAGGCTGGACACACACACAAGGCTGCACGGACACACACACACACAGGGATGGATGGATGGATGGATGGATACACACACACACACACACACACACACACACACACAGGGATGGATGGATGGATACACACACACACACACACAGGGATGGATGGATGGATGGATGGATACACACACACACACACACAGGGATGGATGGATGGATGGATACACACACACACACACACAGGGATGGATGGATGGATGGATGAATACACACACACACACACACACACACACACACACACACACACACACACAGGGATGGATGGATGGATGGATGGACACACACACAGGGATGGATGGACGGACACACACACAGGGATGGACGGACACACAGGGATGGACAGCCATGTCTCACCCTCGGCTTATACACGAGTCAATAAGTTTTCCAGTTTTTTGGGGGTAAATTGGGGGCCTCGGCTTATATTCGGGTCGGCCTATACTCGAGTATATACGGTACTTCAGCTCCTGTTACCCACAGGTCTTCACCGCCTCAGCCGCCTCTAAAACACAGGAGTGCTGTTAGCCTTCCACCACACACTCCCCTTCACCCCCACAACAGAAATAAGAGACCCGGAGGGCTGCTATATTATCTTAGTAGTCCTGTTACAGGATGTGGAAACCACGATAGTATCCTACTATGCCCCCAACAATAACCCAAACCCCTTTTTCTCTCTCATCTCCTGCACATTATTAAACTACACTGTAAAGGCACACTTGTGTGGCGACTCTAACTTAACACTTCTTTCACATCTAGACAAATCCCCTTATTTGACGGAACATCACACCCTCTCTCCAGTCCAATTCCACAAACAATGCCAAAAAGCTTCTCTCGTTGACACCTGAAGAGAATGCAATCCCTTATTCACTTGAGACCCGCGCTATAGCCGAATGACGGCTACAGCGCGGATCTCCTTTTCCGGGACTACGTCTATCGACGTAGTCCCGTGCACGAGCGGCCTGCGCGCACCCTGAGGGGCGCGCTCTGTGATCACCGATCCGTTCAAGATGGGGGGTTGATCCCGACCCCTTATCACGTGATCAGCTGTCAGCCAATGACAGCTGATCATGTGATATAACGGAGCCGGTAATCGGCCATTATTCCTCCTCGCGCTGACAGCGCAAGGAGAAAAAAAAAAAAAAAAAGCCGATCACAGCCAGCCCTGCCAGTGCCCACCTGCCCCCTGCCAGTGCCTGCCTGAATAAAAAAATGTGTCCCCCCTGTCAGTGCCACCCAGCAGTGCCCACAGTCTGCCTCAACAAAGGTGCTGCACCCCAGTGCCACATATCCGTGCCCATCAGTGCCGCCCATCAGTGCCGCCCATCAGTGCCGCCCATCCGTGCCGCCCATCCGTGCCGCCCATCCGTGCCGCCCATCCGTGCCCGTCTTTGCCCATCAGTGCAGCCTATCAGTGCCGCCTCATCAGCGCGCTTCAATGAAGGAGAAAAATGACCCGTTTGCAAAATTTTATAACAAACTATTAAACATGATTTTTTTTTTTGCATATTTTTGGTTTGTTTAGCAAAAAATAAAACTCCCAGCTGTGATTAAATACCACCAAAAGAAAGCTCTATTTGTGGGAAAAAAAAATGATAAAAATTTCATTTGGGTACAGTGTTGTATGCCCGCGCAATCGTCATTCAAATTGCATCAGCGCTGAAAGCTGAAAATTGGTCTGGGACTGAGGGGGGTTTAAGTGCCCAGTAAGAAAGTGGTTAAAGAAAAATCTTACATTTTATTCCTTCTCACACAAATCCTTTAAGGATAGATCACGTTTGTACCAGTAGCATTCTTCCCGATAGTGATACAAGCCACGATTTGCCCGATCACCTGGTCCGACCACTGCGCAGTTATCACCACGGTTTCCTCACCGATTGCTCAATCCAGAGAAAAAAAACCTGGTGTATGAATGAGTCACACCTAAACCAACAAATCTGATTGTTTTGATAGTAAACTAGGCCCTTAAAGGAATAATTGCAACATAACTCCATCCCCGAAATCTCCCCGATTCTCCTTTGGGAGGCACACAAGCCTGTTATTAGAGGCAAATTCATCTCGGTTGCTATCCACCTTAAGGAGGGACAAGAAACTGAAGATGCAACAATTGGAATTAGCTTACCACTAAGGATGAGCCGAACAACCCCCCCCCCCCCCCCCGTTCGGGTCGCACCAGAACCTGCGAACAGATCTAAACTTCGTGTGAAATTTAGAACCCTATTAAAGTCTATGAGACTCGAACGTTCAAAATCTAAAGTGCCAATTTTAAAAGGCATGCAAGTTACTGTCCTAAAAAGTGTTTGGGGACCTGGGTCCTGCCTCAGGGGACATGGATCAAGGAAAAAATAAAATAAAAATAAGGCCGTTTTTTTCAGGAGCAGGGATTTTAATGATTAAACGTGAAACAATAAAAGTGTAATATTCCTTTAAATTTCGTACCTGGGGGGTGTCTATTAGTGATGGACGAACTTCCAACGGGACGTTTCGCGAACGCTAGTTCACGAACCGTAACGTTCGCGGCGGGCCCCATTGACTTAAATGGGAGGCGAACTTTACAAACCTATTAGGTCAAATTTGCAGCCACAAAATAATTACTAGCTGTGCACACATAGTCCCACCACATGGCCAATGACTTATACATGTACGAGGTGAATCTGGGATCGACAACTACAAGCATTTTTTTTATATATATATATATATATATATATATATATATATATATATATATATATATATATGAAATTCTGACAATTCAGGACTGTGAAGTGCATGAAGGCAATGGAGGAGAGGGAAGGTCAGGGTAGGCAAAGAAGAGGGTGCAGGAGATGATCACCAGCACCGTGATAGGAGTGATCCGACACCAGCACCGTGAGATACAGCACTGACACCAGCACCGTGAGATACAGCACTGACACCAGCACCGTGAGATACAGCACTGACACCAGCACCGTGAGATACAGCACTGACACCAGCACCGTGAGATACAGCACTGACACCAGCACCGTAAGCAGCCCCAGGAGGAAGTCAGCATAGCACAGGGATGGTGGGAGCCCCTCATAATAAGCAGCCCCAGTAGAAATATGACGACACTTCTCAACCTCTTCAAACAGGAGGGTACGGGCATATAGTACGGTGTGCTTTTTTTGTACAAGGAAGTGAGCCAAATGAAGAAAGAAGGTCTGTGTGCTCGATTAAAAAAAATCGTTTATAGACATATACATGGTCTACTGGTCACATGTGTTGAATTCCTCCGAGATCCATGCCTCATTCATTTTTAGAAATGTGAGGTAGTCACTGTCGTGAGCTAGGCGAGTACGCTTATCGGTCACGATCTCCCCCTGCGGCGCTGAACGTCCTTTCGGACAGGACACTGGACGAGGGGCAAGCCAACAGTTCGATTGCAAATTGGGCACACTCTGGCCAGAGGTCAAGCCTGCTCACCCAGTAATCCAGGGGTTCATCAATCTTCAGAGCGTCCACATCGGCCGTTAACCCGATGTAGTCAGACACCTGACGGTCTAGGCGTTCCCTGATGCTGGATCCAGATGAGACCTGTCGATGGGTCGGCTGAAAGAATGACCTCATATCAGAAGTCACCAACACATCTTCAAACCGGCCTCTTCTTGCAGGCGCTGTTGGATTGGTACCCGCAACTCCTTCTCTGGGAGTGGGAATTGCTCCTCTGCCAGTGCACGCAAAAGCAGAATGCAGCATTTCTGGAAGCAAGGCCTGGAAGTGCTCCATTCCAACAGCCCTCTGTGACGGCAGTAACATTTCCGCCATTTTGTGTTTGTACCGGGGGTTTAAATACGTTGCCACCCAGTACTGGTCCTTGACCCTTATGCTTTTTATACGGGGGTCCCTATTAAAAACACTGGAGCATGAAGGCCCCCCCCATTTGCACTAAACTGGAAGCAGTGTGGTGGCCTGGCTCCTGCTCATCATCCAGGATAATGTCATCCTCTTCCCATCCACAGGGATCCCAGAAAGGTTTAAAGCATGCTCTTCTTGCGCCTCCTCTTCAGACTCCTGTTGTTCACTTGTCTCAGAGTAGCCCCCCTGGGAGAGAAAGAGGGAAAGAGAGAAAGAGAGAAAGAGAGAGAAAGAGAGAGAATGTATAGGTGATCCCGCCCCCCCTCTGATGCAACGCAGGTTTCTGTTACATCAGAGGGGGGGGGTCACCCCTGGCTTCCCTCACCAGCGTCAGAGGGGGCGGGGTTAGGTGATGGGTGGCCCCGCCCTCCTAATATAAGAAACATCAGCGCTGGGATCCCCGCAGTGTTTCCTCAGTGGAGACAGAAGACGGATACATGGATGGACTGAAAATGACAATTGCTGGATCAGATCAGCCATCACTGGACCCCGGAGAGATGATCATCCATCGCTGGATAGCAAGAGTGGATTACCACTGCTTGAATCTTTTTTTTTTAATAAAGGAATTTTTTTTATTTATTTTTTTTTGAAAAAGTGTGCGTTTGTCTTATTTAACCATTATTTACACTCTGAAATTGTAGGGGTACTTTTGTACCCCCTTACCATTTCAAACAGGGGGGGCGGGATCTGGTGTCCCCTTGTTAAAGGGGGCTTCCAGATTCTGATAAGCCTCCTGCCCGCAGATCACCACAACCACCGGCCAGGGTTGTGGGGGATGTGGCCATTGTCCCCCATCAACATGGGGACATGGTGCTTTGAGGGGGGTCACAGACCCCCAAAGCATCCTCCCAATGTTGAGGGCATGTGGCCTGGTACAGTTCAGGAGGGGGGGGGGCGCTCTTGCGTCCCCCCCCCCCCCCCTCTATTCCTGCAGCCTACAAGGTTGTGTGCGCGGATCAAGGGTCTGGTATGGATTTTTAGGGGGACCCCCACGTCAATTTTGAAAAATAAAAATAAAAAAATTTGACACAGGTTTCCCCTTAATATCCATACCAGACCTGAAGGGCCTGGTAATTGAATTTAGGGGAACCCCACAGGTACGAAATTTAAAGGAATATTACACTTTTATTGTTTCACTTTAATCATTAAAATCACTGCTCCTGAAAAAACGGCAGTTTTTAAAACTTTTATTTGCATTGATCCATGTCCCCAAACACTTTAGGACAGTAACTTGCATATTAGCCTTTAAAATTAGCACTTTAAACTTCTCCCATAGACTTGTACAGGGTGTTCCCGGCTTTTCGAATTTGCCGCAAACAGCCCAAACAGGCAATGTTCGACTCGAACTCGAAGGGCATCCCTACTTACCACCAACAATTCCTCCAATTTCAACCCCCCCCCCCCCCCCCCCATCAAACAGGTTGACCTAGAAGAAAAAAAAAAAAAAAAAAAATAGAACTAGATCTCCTATTAGCTGAGTCAGCAGATAAAAAATACACAGATCCAACCATACAAATTTACACAAAGGCCACATTTATGGCTCTACGCCTTCGACGACCAGACAGGATTCATAAGCCTATCAGACTCAAGCTGGATAACGACATCCACACCAGCAAACCTGTTGGGGTGCTCTCTGAATTTAGTAAGAGATTGGCTGCCTTATATGAAACCAAAACCGTGTTTCCATTACAACAAGCAGAAACCCTGCAATTTGCCAATACCAGATCTGTCCAGCAAGCAGTCCATGGAGAGTCCAATCACGGTCGTGGAGGTCCTGGATGCCATATAATCTCTCAAACCTAACAAACGTCCTGGCCCAGATGGCCTCCCCAGCACTTATAAGAAGTCTGCAGATACCTTAGCCCCTCACCTTGTTAGATCCTTCAACGCCCTCTTACACCAACAAACCTTTGGCAGGGACACACTGACAGCTATAATCTCTACGATACCTAAACACAGACGATACCCTTTGGTCCAATTTTAGGTCCATTTCTCTACTTAACGTAGCTATAAAAATTTTAGCACTGAGACTCAATCCAATTATAGGCAAATTAATTCACAAGGTCCAAGTGGGGTTCATTCCCAAACGACAGGCCAGTGATAACATCCGGCGTGTCATCTTACTTCAACATGTGGCTAGATCACATAAGATACCCATGCATTTCTTACTGTCTCCTGGTCCCATTTAAGTTTCATCCTGAAACATTGGAGCTTTGGTCTCTACTTTCTCCAATAGATTAGTGCTCTTTACACCAACCCTCAGGCTTTTGTGAGATACTTGGGGTTCCGCTCTGAGTACTTCCCAATACAGAGAGGAGCTAGACAGGGCTGCCCCCTGTCACCGTTGGCATTTGCCCTAGCCGCACTGATCCGAGCAAACTCAAATATCCGGGGGCCTGGAGATAGCATCAACAACGCATAAAGTCATTTGCCGATGATGCTCTTCTGTTTATCACTTCCCCACTTCACTACACTCCCAAACTTAATCCAACTTCTGGATAAATTCGCTCTAATCACAGGAATCAATCAAGCAAAGTCTAAAGCCCTCAATGTGTCCCTGCCACACTCAACCAGCTGCAAGGAAATTTCCAGTTTCAGTGGTCCACTTCCTCCCTACCCTACTTAGGAATTAAAAACACACTTACCAACAGTACAGCAGACCTTTTTCATGCAAACTACCTCCCTATGCTGAACCACCTTTCTTCACTTCTTAATGACTGGCGTCCTCTATGCATTTAATGGCTAGGACGTATTGCAGCCATCAAAATGTCACTGCTTCCCAAACTCCTATATTTATACAGAGTCCTCCTGATACCAATACCCCCTTACTTCCACCGTATCATTCAGAACCGAGTGTTCAAATATATGGAGTTCTACGAGGCCCAGGGTCTCAAGATCCATCCTGCTTCGCAACAAGCCGACTGGAGGCTTGGGGGGTACCTAATTTCTTAAAGTATTACCAAGCGGCCCAATTAGCACAAATGACACTATACCACGGCAAATATGAAATCCCATTTAAATGAAAAAAAGTTTGGAGGAACCAGACAGCTAGGTGGGACTTTATATGAAGCGCAAGGTGGGTAGAACCAAGCACGACCATCCCCGATACTTTGAACCAAACAGAAAAAAGACAGAGACAAGTGGGACTTTATATGAGTCATGCACCCTGGAGATAACATGGTGATAGTGAATATGACAGGTACCTAAAGTAATATAAAAAAAAAACAAAAAAAACAAAGACGCTGCATTTAAACATAACATGACATCAATTGGCACTAGAAGGTTTAATTGTAAAAAAATTAACAACAAGAATATTATCATAGTTCATATTATAAAAACCCAAATTCATCAGACAGAGGTCTCTAATATTGTAAAAGATGTAATCAACAACATGATCAATTCATACTGTAAATAACAAATTCATTCAGGGCAGATCTCTATGACAACTAATTATATTCCAAATTCAGTTACATATAAACCAATTGATATATAGAGTCATGTACTGTTATAATTGTAAATATAGGGAGGCAACTATTTGGCTCACAATCCCATAGTAAAACAGATTGGTTCATATTGTAAACCTTTGTAAGTAATCACATTCACCACGACGTGTCTCCATAGTAAATAGTTCCAATCATAGTTGGTTGGTACAGTCCAGGCGATATATAGAATAAATAGAAGATGACAATATAATGTAGAAGAGAGCACCTATTGGCTCATAATGTAAAAAGGAGAGCATCTATTGGCTCGACGCGTTTCGTGGCGACTGCCACTCTTCAGGAGCAGGTATGAAGTGGGTGTCTATAAATATTAAGAAACAATGCGTTGGACAAATTATGTCTTATATGCCATAGATCTATTAGGGGAGAGAGGAGGGAAAGGGAAAAAGGGGAAAGAGGGATAAAACCCACTTTTCCAAAACTACTTACAGGTGATCCTATACATTGGGGCATAAACATGGCAGACTGGAAACCGGACGAAAGGACATCAGCCCCCTGGGAGCTGAGGTGGACTGCCCAGACACACAGCGATGGAACTCCAGTAGCAAACACTGGTCCCCACAGGTGTGCCCCCCTTATTATAAAAATTAGTGTGATCCATGTGGTGATCATCTGTGAAAGGAGGGTATATAAAATATTAAGGTATACTAGCAGTGAGTGGACAATTTGTGTATGAGATGTGATAGCTAATAAAGAGCTTGTGAAAGTATGAATTATGACGTGGGAAATGATAAATCAAAATGAAAAACTAAAAGGGTGCATAACGCTAAAGACAATGTAAATGGGACATGAAAAAACAGCAAAAATAAATAAAGTATAGGTGAGACTATAAAAGATTACCTGGGATAAGATTGTGAGCGAGGGCAGTCCAAGATTGTGTGGAGACCATGGAGGTAACAACCATATGGGGGCAAGGAAAGTATCAGAGGGAGTATATATACTCAAGTGTAGCCGTGGGTGTCCACCAACGCCACGCTGGCAGCCAATGGGAGGCAGAGGCGCCAGACAGCTGAACAACATCAGGTGTTCGCCGCCCGATCACCATCATCTCGTGAAGGATGCCACAGAGAATCTGCAGCGCCGGCGCGGTGACGTCAACAAAATGGCGCAATCCCGCACCGGCGCGTGACGTCGATGAACAGGAAGCCCGCCCGCCCCTCCGCGTCACTAGAGGAGGAGGAAGGGGAGGGCACTAGGAGTGCATCGCAGCTCCCGGGACTGAGCAGGACAGCAGGAGGATGACCAGTCCAGCTCATGCACTATCCCACTCCAGCATAGACAGGCAAAGTAGTAAAAACACACTTTATACATAAAGGTGTGGGACAATAACAAAATATAGTAAACCTCCTCAAATCCTAAACCCGCATACTACTTTAAATTAATAATATCAGTAATAATTGAGGTTTATAAAGATGAATAGACACCCACGGCTACACTTGAGTATATATACTCCCTCTGGTCCTTTCCTGGCCCCCATATGGTTGTTACCTCCATGGTCTCCACACAATCTTGGACTGCCCTCGCTCACAATCTTATCCCAGGTAATCTTTTATAGTCTCACCTATACTTTATTTTTTTTGCTGTTTTTTCATGTCACGTCACATTTACATTGTCTTTAGCGTTATGCACCCTTTTAGTTTTTCATTTTGATTTATAAATTTCCCACGTCATAATTCATACTTTCACAAGCTCTTTATTAGCTATCACATCTCATACACAAATTGTCCACTCACTGCTAGTATACCTTAATATTTATATACCCTCCTTTCACAGATGATGATCACCACATGGATCACACTAATTTTTATAATAAGGGGGGCACACCTGTGGGGACCAGTGTTTGCTACTGGAGTTCCATCGCTGTGTGTCTGGGCAGTCCACCTCAGCTCCCGGGGGGCTGATGTCCTTTCGTCCGGTTTCCAGTCTGCCATGTTTATGCCCCAACGTATAGGATCACCTGTAAGTAGTTTGGAAAAGTGGGTTTTATCCCTCTTTCCCCTTTCCCCTTTCCCTCCTCTCTCCCCTAATAGATCTATGGCATATAAGACATAATTTGTCCAACGCATTGTTTCTTAATATTTATAGACACCCACTTCATACCTGCTCCTGAAGAGTGGCAGTTGTCATAGAGAATCTGCCCTGAATTAATTTGTTGTTTACAGCATGAATTGATCATGTTGTTGATTACATCTTTTACAATATTACCCACTCTTTTACCCGGCCTTTTCTGAACCATTATTGCAAGCCTGGGCGCGTAGGGGCCTGAGTCGCATATTTGACCTAGTCTCTGGTAACTCCATTAAGACATTTACTTCCCTTCAATCACTAGCACAACTCCCACATAGGGAGTGATTTAGCTATTAAACATGTGCAGAGTAAAATATTTTGTTTTCATCCGAAAAATTTAGTTACTCCCGAAATTAGTTTTTATTTATTTTGTTTTTCGTTCAAAAATTGCAGTCGTCTGAAAATCCATATGAATTACGGTTGAATCTGTGTCTTTGAAGGCTTATGGTGTCTATCGAATGTATAAAGAAGATTCGACGGAGCTAGTATATAGCATACTTTGTGTGAACTTTAGAACCCTATTAAAGTCTGTTACTCCAACATTCAAAATCTAAAGTGCCAATTTTAAAGGCCAATATGCAAGTTATTGTCCTAAAAAAAAGTGTTTCGGGACCTGGGTCCTGCCCCAGGGGACATGGATCAATGCAAAAAGAAAAAAAAAAAAAAAAAAGAAGTTTTTAAAAAACGGACGTTTTTTGGTGAGCAGTGATTTTAAATAATGATTAAAGTGAAACAACAAAAAAAAAAAAAAGTGTAATATACCTTTAAATTTCGTACCTGGGGGGG